>NC_090447.1:1449808180-1450433180 GCF_031143425.1 Pleurodeles waltl | reverse complement strand
AACTTTGGCAGATGTGACCCATTCCCCACTCCATTCCATCAAATTAATTAGGCCTGACATCTCTCCTATGTTCCGGTGAACCGCAAATATTGACTTTAATTTAATCTTTGTGATTTGTTAGTGATATTTGCCTTAAGAAAGCCATGAAACATTTTTTTCTTTTTTTTCTTTTTACATTTTTCTTGTTTCTTTTAAATTTGTTTGGCAATTTTTTGTGTTGTGTTCTAATTGCAATTGTATTTGTTTAATGCTCTTTGGTACTGTTTCCCTTATCATGAATGTTTCTGTGAAATTTCTTGCTACTTGTGTTTTAGCTACCATGTTTTAAACAGTGATTTACTTAGAACTGTGTTGTGACCTAATCAGTGAGTGTTTATTAAAATGGTAGGGGTACTCCCTTAGAAATTAATAATCCACTTACTAAGAAGAACCTATTGTAAAGAACAGGGATATGTGTTTCTGAAATATATAATTACCGTCTTTATTGCAAACTCATATTTAGGCTTGTTGCCTTCCTTTTTACAGGGTGACAGTGGAGGGCCTTTATCGTGTGACGGTGCTTCCTTTTGGTCATTGGCTGGAATTGTCAGCTGGGGTGAAGGCTGTGGTGATATTTTCAAACCTGGTGTTTACTCAAGTATGACAGAGCTTGTGGACTGGGTACATCTCAAAATGGAGGCAAGTACTGTAAGAGAATAAATGTAGGCAAGAACTGCAAACTCTGGTGGTCATTCTGACTTTGGCGGTATTTTACACAGACCATCGTAGCTGCGGGTGTGAGAAGACCACCATATTACAAGTACTGAAGGATTTCCACCACAATCTGGGAGGAAATCCTTCAGCGGTCATGCTGGCGGTCGGCGGCTCAGAGGTGGTTCCACAGGCGTCATCGCTACGCCAGAAGGACTCTGGCCCCCATATTACGAGCAGTAATACGGCGGGCGGTGTCCTGATGGTGGGGCGCTGCCGGCGGTGTAAGCGCCTGTTCCCGTTCTCTGGCAGATGACCTCCTCGCTTGACAAGGTAAGTCAATCGTCCGACAGGGGAGGGGAGTGGGAGGGTGAGGGTGTTGTGTATGTGTGCGTGAATGTAAGTGTGTATGTGAGTGTGGATGTAAGTGTGTATGCATGTGTGATTGCTGAAGTGAGTGTGTGTTTATATGTTTGTTTGAATGTGTATCTGTTGGTGTGAGTGAATACGGTAATGTGTGCGCATTGGTGAATGTGTGTATGTATGCATGTATGTGGGGTGCGTGTGGGTGTGTGCGCGTGTATGCGTGGGAGGGGGGTGCTGGAGGGGTGCTGTGTTTGAAGAGGGGTCAGGGGAGGAGGGTGCTGTGATTGAAGGGGGTGGGAGGAGGGCGGTTCTGTTTTGGAAGGGGGGGTGTGGTAGTCATCTGCAGGCGACAGGAAATGAATTTCCTGTCACTAGCAGCCTTTCTGACAGGGTTTTTGTGGAGGTGCTACTGCAATAGGAGCCCTGGTGGACAGGCGACTCCTAATACCACTGGTGGACTTTAGTGGACAGTCAGCCCGGAGGTGCTGTCCTCTGGCCCAGCTGTCCTAGCGCCCTGGCAGTACCTGCGGGGATGTGGAGGTTTTGCAGAGGACAAACCGCCACACTCATAATGTGGCGGTCTTCACCGCCCCCGCAGTCCTGGTGGTCTTCGGACCGCAAGGGTCGAAAGGACCACCCATGTTGTCAAATTAATTATTTTTTATGTATTTATACATAAATAAATAAAGTTGTACAGCTAAGTTTCAGCAGCTGTGAAAAATACTAATATTTTGATCAAAGTCATCTCTGTGTTATTTGGGTTACAGACTGACTCAGCAATCCTTTGGAATATATTGAACCCAGTGGCTGACTTCAGTGAACCTCATTCTGGTATACTGATTTATTCTTGCCTAAACCTTCAAATATCCCAGGACATTCTATCACTCCGAATGTTGACTGAAACTATAGCAAACATGCCATGATAGGGTTTACATTTTCCTCAACCATCATTCTTTATTCTTATTTAGGAATTTATAAAGAGTGGTTCTAGAATGTAAGTTCAGATACAGAAATCAGTGGTATTTTGGGACCCAGATGCCTAATCCCAAAGTAAAACAATTAAAAAATATCCACAGTAAAACATTAAAATACTTATGAGCAAAGAGAAGTCCGAGATTAAATTAATGATTATCCCATGAGGAAATCCTGTAAAAACAATTTGCTGACGTCACTCACCTCTCCTTTCTTATCAAGCATAATGTAAAATTCTATATACCCGGAAAGGGAACTTCCATCCTCCACTTCCCATTCGAGTTCCACATTGTGGAAATAAAGTGACTAGTTCAATACATAGTTAATGTACTTTACCACAATACAAATCACAGATGATATAAATTAAAAAAATATCAGGATAGATTAACTTTATGTAAGTTAAGATTCATAGGCACATAATTCATCTTCTTCACATTGTCTTCCCCACTCATATTCCAATCACCTACGCACTTCAGTATTGAGGTTTTCAGCATTCAGCTATCTTTTTCCTGCAAATAAATTTGATTCAATATCCATCAAGCCAGGAGAGCTTAATTACACCTCTTGCGTCTAGTCATTTTTCTTTCTGCCCTTCTAACTGAACCTCTGTTACTTTAACTACCCAATTAATTATGGGATAAAAGGGGCTAGAAGTCAACAGCAAGACCATTGCAGCTTTACATGGTCTCACTCTACCAGCCCTCAAAGAACAAACTGAAAAATGTCTTTGTTCCTTCTCATAACAATGGTAGATTAAGAAAAGAACAATACAATGTATAAAAGTAAAAATAAAAACAATGCTGACACTAGCACATTGGAGGTAATTCTTGTCTCAAGGAAGGACAACTGTGGCATATGATTCAACTCTGAAACAATGGTGGTCGGACATACTAGAAGAAATATTTTACCCAATGATCCCAATGGTATACGGATGGCAATAATGGCAAACTCCTTGCTCTGGCATATCATATCTAATTCTTTGCTTAAGGCGCAACCATGACAAAATGCTGGCCCTGGGACAATCAGATGGTATTTACACATAGGGGCACCCTAGGTCATCTTTAAAGGTTTCATTTGGTTGGGCACACCATGAAAGGACTTGAATATTTAATGAGTGCCTTTTCAGATCCTTTAACTATGTAGAAAATGTATGTGAAGATTGTGCTTTAAATCAAGTTAGCAACTCAATTTTTAAACACTTTTCTCGGGGTAGTACCCCCAAACATATCTTTCTTCACTTGCCCATGCTAGAAACCAAAATCTAAAATAGACATTTGTCTATAATGTGATGGTAGAATAACTATTCAGTTATTATGGATCTTCATCAATGTCAATTATTGTGATATAATCAGGATTATGGCCATGTGACATCATTTTCAGGGTCAAAGGCCATATGATGTCACTTTCTGCAACATCATTAAGGTCAGAGGGAGTGTGGTGTCACTACTGCTACCCTTGACATTTCAGTGAATCGATGTCCATGATGCAAACCTTTACAAAAATAAACAGTGCTCTGTTTTGACCTCAGTGCACAAAGCGATGCAAGACATCAGTTCCAGCTACCCAACCTTCCTAAAGAACAGAATGAAGACTTACCATCTGCGAAGACTAAGAAGATGAATATGAAGTGGCAAGTGAAGATGAATATGTAGTGGCAAGTGCTGCCACATACAGAAAGAATGAAGGCCATAACATTGCAAACATTGACACTGCAGACTCTGATAATGATGAACCAGACACTGAAGACTCTGACGCTAAACCCTGACAAATGTAATTGTCATTGATTAGCATAAAGTGCAAATCTTGACATTGCCCACTGACACATCAGAGCACAATGTGATCTATACTGACAGTAAATAACATAGCACTGCCAAGAACAATGCTGCCTATTAACATTGCAGACCATGATACTGAAGGGACAGCTGTGCAGCTGCAGCTGGTGTCTTTCCTGAAACCTAGCTTCTCAGAGGATAGAGGACATTACTAGAGTCTGAGTCCGAACAATACCACTGACCTGGTCAGTGCATTGCCCTGCCTCCCGTGGCTCCACCCTCTAAGTAGAGCCCTTTCCCTGGCTCCTCTGAACTCCTGACCCCTCTCAGGAGTTCGAGGCCCTCCTCCACCCGCAGGCTTCTGTGTGCCTCATCCCTGGTGTCTAGTGGGAGAGCTCTGCTTTCCTACTAGGCTACCTTCTGCCTCTCTCCTCCTTTTGCTTTGCTTTATGTTGCTCTCTGCTCCACTACTGTTCCTTAGTGCGCCTTTTCCTCGTTTCTCTCTCACTCCGCTCTCTCTCTCTCTCTCTCACTTTCACTTTCACTCTCTCCCCAGCTGCTGCTGCCCCCACGGCCTGCCTCCTTTTTCGTCCCGCCTCTGTTTTCGGCTCCGCCCCCTTTTTTGTGCCGTTCTTGTCCCCTTCCCAACTCCCAGCTGTCCTCTCCTCCTCCCAATCTCCCTACTTAATGGTGGTGGCTGCATGGCTGTGCAGCGGACGAGTGCAGCGGGTGCACCGCTGGCGCACCGAAGGTGCACTAAAGGCAAACCCGTCTGTGCCCGTCCGCGCCTGGACTGCACCTAGCGCTGGACTCCTGGCTCTCATCCCCCCCACCACCACCACAGACGTCTTCACTACGACCCCGCCACCCTCTGCGCCCTCAACACCGGCCGCTCTCACGCCTGCCTTCAAGCCTCCCCACAGACCACCCGCGGTACCTTCTCCTGCTGGAACTGCACCTTCACCAGCCTCCACGCAAACGACCCACCTACCAAGGCAGGATGTAACCATCTCAGATGTATCCTCCTCAACACCCGCTCCATCCAGAAGCACGCAGTAGAGCTACTGAATCTACTCGACTCAGCCTCCCCAGACGTCACCTTCTTGACCGAGAACTGGATGAAGCCCTCCTCAGCGCTTGACATCACCACAGCCATCCCGGACAGCTACAAGATCACCCGCAGGGACCGCTCTAATATACCAGGAGGAGGCATCACCATCATCCACGAGAACATACTCAGGATCACGAAAAACACCAAAGACACCCTCAGCACCGCCAAACTCCCTCACTTACAAATCCACACTGATCCCAACACAACCCTCCAAGGGACCCTTGTCTACAGGCCCCCCGGCCCACAACAGCAGTTCAGCGACTCCATTACCACCGAACTCTACTGGACAGACCACCACTGCATCCACTTCTCCTTCAAGAAACCCACAACACACCACCACCCACAACTAATCCCCCACTGCAGTTGGAACAAGGTCACCAAAGACCAACTTATCGCGACCCTCTCCCAGAACCCACCCATCGACACCACCGACACTGATGCAGCTGCCCGCAACTTCAGGCAGTGGGTCAACACCTGTGCCAATATTCTCTCCCCAATCAAGAATCCCTTCTATAGACACACCGACAGAAAGGCATCCTGGTTTACCGCCGACCTCCAAGAGCCTAAGCAAAGCTGCTGAAGACTTGAAAGAAAGTGGCTCCAAGATCAGACTCTGGACAACCACACAGCCTTCAAAAATGCCATCCACAGACACCACCAACTCATCCGAGCTGCCAAAAGAACTGCCTTCAAAGACCGAACCAAAACAATGCACACACCCACAAGGAACTCTCCAACCCCAGCTCCAACGTCAACAGCATCCCGCCATCCCAAGACCTCTGCGACTCCCTAGCCTAATACTTCCACAGCAAGATTGCAGACATCCACTACAGCTTCAGCACCCAGACCCCCCTGACAACCACCAACACCACAGATTCACCTCCGACCAACCTCCTGCTCTCCTGGACCCCTGTCAACGAGAACGACACCATCGAAATCATGAACACCATCCACTCCGGCTCTTCATCTGACCCCTGCCCTCACCACATCCTCAACATAGCGAGCTCAGTCATCGCACCTCAACTATGGAAGATCATCAACACCTCCTTTGAGTCCGCCACCTTCCCGGAGAGCTGGAAACACGCCAAGATCAACGCCCTCCTCAAAAAACTCAAGGCGGACCCAAAGGACCTCAAGAATTTCCAGCCTATCTCCCTGCTCCCCTTCCTGGCAGAAGTAATCAAGAAGGCCGTCAGCAGACAACTAACCCACTTCCTAGAGGTGAACCGCACCCTGGACCCTTCCCAATCCGGATTCAGCAGCAACAACAGCACCAAAACCGCCCTCATCGCCGCCACTGACGACATCAGAACCATACTGGACAGCAGCGAAACCACAGCCCTCATCCTCCTGGACCTCTCGGCTGCAATTGGACACCGTCTGCCACCACACCCTACACTCACGCCTCAGCAATGCTGGAATCTGCGACAGAGCCCTGGACTGGGTCACCTCCTTTCTCACCGGCAGAACACAGAGAGTCTGCCTCCCCCCATTCTGCTCGGGGGCCACAGAAATTATCTGTGGCGTACCCCAGGGTTCGTCCCTCAGCCCGACCCTCTTCAACGTCTACATGGCCCCACTTGCTAACATCGCCCAATCCCACAACCTCAACATCATCTCATACGCCGACGACACCCAGCTGATCCTCTCCTTCACCAAGGACTCCGCCAAGACCTACCTCCATGAAGGAATGAAGGCCATCACGAATGGATGAAGAGCAGCTGCCTCAAACTCAATTCCGACAAGACAGAAGTCCTCATCTTCGGCTCCACCCCCTCCGCATAGGAAGACTCCTGGTGGTCTGCCACTATCAGAACCACTCCGACTCCCACCAGCCCCTCATGCAACCTCGGATTCATCTTGGAACCCTCACTATCCATGTCCCAGCAAGTCAATGATATCTCCTCCTCCTGCTTCAACACCCTCCACGTGCTCCAAAAGATCTACAAATGGATACCCATTGAAACCAGAAGAACAGTGACCCAAGCCCTTGTAAGCAGCAAACTGGACTACAGCAATGCCCTCTGTGCAGGAACCACGGCCAAACTCCAGAAGAGGCTGCAACGCATCCAGAACACCTCTGCATGCCTCATCCTGGACATCCCCGCCACTGCCACATCACAGACCACCTGAAAAACCTGCACTGGCTCCCAGTCAACAAGAGAATCACCTTCAAACTCCTCACCCACGCTCACAAAGCACTGCACAGCACCGGACCAGAATATCTCAACAGATGACTCTCCTTCTACACCCCGACACGGCATCTCCGCTCTGCTGACCTCACCCTCGCAACCTTCCAATGCGTCCGCAGAACTACAACCGAAGGTAGATCATTCTTGCACCTCGCCGCCAAAATGTGGAACACTCTTTCCACCCACCTGCGCCACACCAAAGACCTCCTTACCTCAGGAAACTTCTCAAGACCAGGCTGTTCAAGCAGTAGCAACACCTCCTCCCCACCCTCCCCCTCCCCTCCTCAGCGCCTTGAGACCCTCACAGGTGAGTAGTGTGCTTTACAAATCCCTGATTGATTGATCTGAAAGGAAGAGCTGTCTCCCTGTCCTGAAGCACCTGGATCTGCTTGAGAAAAAGACAGTAGGAGTGAGCCATCCCTGCAGGAGGTGTTGACTACCAGGGTGAGCAAGAAGCAGCGGAATCAGGAGCTGTGGGTCCGTCCTCCCAGAAGAGACTCAAGTGAGTGCAACAAGGATGCTACTGAACAAGAGCATTGCTTCTCTTGCTAACAATGAACTATGCTTTGGTACTGTCCTGAAGTGTGCCCAAAGTGGAATGCACCCCTGGGATTCCAAAGCGGTGGGACCATCACACTGCTGAGTCTTCCAAAGTGGACTGTGCCTCTGTGAACTGAACCTGGCCGTTGCAGTGGAACTTTCATGAAGTATGCCTGAAGCAGACTGAGCTACTGTGATTCTAATGTGGCAGGGCCGTGTCTCGGGTGAAGTGTGCCCAAGCGGGCTGCGCTGCTGATATCATGAACATTGTGGTCCCTTAAAGACTAAGGTGGTCATTACAACCCTGATGGTCGGTGTTAAAGCGGCGGTAAGACCGCAAACAGGCCGGCGGTAAAAAAATTTCAATTACGACCGTGGCGGAAACCGCCAACAGAGACAGCCACTTTAACCCTCCGACCGCCACGGCGGTACAAACAAACAGCTTGGGGGTCACCGCCAACAGACAGGCGGGAGACAATGTACCGCCTACACTGTTATGACAGGCCAATCCGCCTCCTTTTCTGGGGTGGATTCACCGCGGATAAAAACACGGCGGAAACAGGAATCCGAAGGGAAAACGCTCACCTCTACACACCCCACGAGGAACTAGTCCACCATGGAGCCGGAAGTCCAAATTCTCCCTGTGATAGTCTTCCTGCTCCTCTACCAGGAGCACGAACGCTGGCGGCGAAGACCACGTTGAGTACTGCACCTACGACACAGGGGAGGGGGGGAGGGAAAAAACAGTGACACACACACACGCAACACCCCCACCCCCACCCTCACCCACTACAACACATACACTAATGCATATCAAAACATCACAGTTACACCCCCCAAGCCCCCTGGAAGAATGCAAAGACAATAGAAAATGAGTGTAACCATTGTAATATATTAAAAGCAAGTAGGCAGAAATATATATATACACCATGTACATAATATATACCAAGCATAGTAGTCCAGGTAGTGATCTAAGAAAGTCCGTGGAACACTGGGACCACACGGTATGGGCGAGGCCCACACAAGATCCCCGACCATGACGGAGAGAACACTGCAGGGCCATCAGACAGCAACTAAACAGGCACCTCAGGGGGAGGGAAAGGGGGGGCACCTCAGCCGCTTGAGTGCACAATGCCAAATCCATGAGGGGCCACATGCCCACTGCTCCATCCTGGGGAGTGCAAAGTCACAGTCTCTCAAGTCTCTACAGTGGGTGGGTTGCCCACTGTTCAATCCTGGGGAGTGCAAAGCCACAGTCTCTCAAGTCTCTACAGTGGGTGGGTTGCCCACTGTTCAATCCTGGGGAGTGCAAAGCCACAGTCTCTCAAGTCTCTACAGTGGGTGGGTTGCCCACTGCTTTATCCTGGGGAGTGCAAAGCCACAGTCTCTGAAGTCTCTACAGTGGGTGGGTTGCCCACTGTTCAATCCTGGGGAGTGCAAAGCCACAGTCTCTCAAGTCTCTACAGTGGGTGGTTTTCCCACTGTTCCATCCTGGGGAGTGCAAAGCCACAGTCTCTCAAGTCTCTACAGTGGGTGGGTTGCCCACTGTTCAATCCTGGGGAGTGCAAAGCCACAGTCTCTCAAGTCTCTACAGTGGGTGGGTTGCCCACTGTTCAATCCTGGGGAGTGCAAAGCCGCAGTCTCTCAGGTCTCTACAGTGGGTGGCTTGCCCACTGTTCAATCCTGGGGAGTGCAAAGCCACAGTCTCTCAAGTGGATGACAGTCTCCACTGGTTCTGGAAGGGGCTTTGTGCCCAGAGTGCTTCATCCTGCTAAGGACAGAGGGAGTGGATGCCTTTCTCCACTGGTTCTTGAGGGGGCTTTGTGCCCAGAGTGCTTCATCCTGCAAAGGACAGAGGGAGTGGATTCCTTTCTCCACTGGTTCTGGAGGGGGCATGGTGCCCAGAGTGCTTCATCCTGCCAAGGACTGAGGTAGTGGATGTATCTCTCCACTGGTTTTGAAGGGGGCTTTGTGTCCAGAGTGCTTCATCCTGCTAAAGACCGAGGTAGTGGATGCCTTTTTCCACTGGTTCTGGAGGGGGCATGGTGCCTAGAGTGCTTCATCCTGTCAAGGACAGAGGTAGTGGATGTATCTCTCCACTGGTTCTGGAGGGGGCTTTGTGCCCAGAGTGAATCATTCACCCCGTGACAGACACAGTTGCGTCAGTGCCCTTGCCGCTCATGGGCCAGCGGTGCTTGAGATGGCGGTGCCCTGTTCAGCGGTGCTTGAGATGGCGGTGCCCTGTTCAGCGGTGCTTGAGATGGCGGTGCCCTGTTCAGCGGTGATTGGGATGGCGGTGCCCTGTTCAGTGGTGCTTGAGATGGCGGTCTCCATTGCAGGGTCTCAGCTGCTGGCGGTCCTTCATGGCCCAGTGGGGCTTTTGCTGGCGGTCCTTCATGGCCCAGCGGGGCTAGTGCTGGCGGTGGCCTCCTGGCCAGGTGGGCTGGTGCTGGCGGTGGCCTCCTGGCCAGGTGGGCTGGTGCTGGCGGTGGCCTCCTGGGCATCGGGGATGATGGCGGTCTTCTCCGCCGTGCTGCTCTTCCCAGACTTGACGGGTTTCTTGTGGCCCTTCCTCACCTTGGAAGGTGTCACAGCTGACTCCACACTCCCACTGGCACCCCTGGGAGCGGCTTTGGTGGCTGGAGTCTTCCCCCTCTCCCGCCGGGCACTGGCCAACTTCTGATGCTTCACAGGTGGGGGACTGTCTGTGCTGTGGCTCCGTGCCACACTGGCTGCCCTCGTGGCCGGTGCACTCCAGATTCCGGTGACTACAGTCACCATTGGTCCCAGAGATGTTGTGGCTGAGGTGCTAGTTCGGGACCTATGAGATGGACGGGGTGGGGGAGGTGTGGGAAAGAGGTCAAGGTTGGACAGGAAAAGTTTTTTGGACACTCTGGGACAGGTAGCTGGAGGGGGTTTGCGAGTGGAGGAAGAGGTGGTGGTTGTAGGAGGTGTACATTTGGTGACTTTGGGTGAAGGTGCATGCGCTGGAGGCTGTCGTGAGGTAGATGACTGTTGGGTGGGTGTGTGCCTGTGTTTGTGTATCTTGGGAGTGGGCGTCACAGACACACTGGGAGAGGACACAGGGGACGTGTGAATGGTAGTGGGGGTGGTGACTGCACGTGAGAAGGGTGTGGTGGTGGGTGTGCTGGAGAGGGACGTAGTGGCTGTAGAGGTAGTGCATGCAGGTGTGAGTGTAGACGAGACTGGGAGGGAGGAGGGAGACGAGGAAGAGGGGGACACAGTGGAGGCAGTAGATGTTGGTGTGTCTGCATGTGTGTGATGCTTGCGTGAATGCCTGTGGGATGTGTGGTGCTTATGTTTGCCTGAGCTTCCCTTGGGTGTTGACGTGTGTGCATGTTGGTCTGTAGGTGTGCTTGGGATAGGCTGAGGTACAGGGGATTGGGTCGGGTGGAGGAAGTTGGAGGGGGGAGGCTAGACACAGGGACAATGGCTGCCATCAGTGCTGAGGCCAGAGTCTGAAAAGCTCGCTGAAGGGCTGCCTGACCAGAATGAATGCCCTCCAGGAATGCAGTGGTTTGTTGCAACTGCCTCTCTACACCCTGGATGGCATTCAAAATGGTAGACTGCCCAACAGTGAGGGACCTGAGGAGGTCAATGGCCTACTCACTGAGGGCAGCAGGGGTGACTGGGGCAGGGGCTGAGGTGCCTGGGGTGAAGGTGATGCCCACCCTCCTGGGTGAGCGGGCACGGGGCAAATGCTGAGGGGCTGCTGGGAGGGCGGTGCTGGTAGGGTGGGTGGCAGCTGTACCTGTAGATGCGGGGGCCACAGATGTTGCCGCCACCACAAGGGAGCTCCCATCGGAGGACAAGTCTGGGTCTCTGGTGTCAGCTCCTGTCCCTGCCGTGGAGCTCACCTCGCCCTCCGTCCCATTGATGAATTCAGACTCCGTAGTGTCGCCCTCCAGGGCCATGTGCGATGCAGCTCCCTCGTGCTCTGGTGCCACTGCTCCTCCGCCTGATGATGCTAATGCACACAAGAACAGGGAGACCACAAAAAGGGGGGGGAAGACAGAAGAAAGACATGTTGAGTGCATGCATTACCGCTACCGGCGGCAGACACGACAGACACAGAAGCCCCCTGCACTATGCCGCGCTCTTGGGTTCCACTGTTCAATTCCTGCGAAATGGTCTACAAGGCTATGGACGACATCTGCACACATAGATGACACAGGGGCATGACTAGGGGTACTTGGTACTCTACAGAGGTGGGGTGGGGTGCCACATGGCCTGCCTTACGGAAGGGCCTTGCCTACGGAACTCGCCCTGGCCTAGGGAAACCCACAGCCCACCTCCCCCACCCAGACCCCTCCCCTGCGCGCAAAGTCAGCAGAATGAGAATGTACTCACCCCCTTGTGGCTGCTGTGATGCCCTCAAGCGCCCATCCAACTCCGGGTAGGCCACCGCCAGGATCCTGAACATCAGGGGGTTCATGGTGCGATGGCTAGCCCTCCTACGTTGGGAGGCCATCCCCACCTGAGCCTCCGCTGTCTTCTTGCTCCAGCGGCGAATGTCCTCCCATCTTTTACGGCAGTGGGTGCTCCGTCTGTGGTAGACCCCCAGGGTCTGGACGTCCTTGGCGATGGCATGCCAAATGTCTTTTTTCTGGTGGGCGCTGACCTACATGAAATGTACAGGGGAAAAAGAGAAGTTATTACCAACTGCACCGTCAAAGTGATTGGCCCCCATCCCTACCCTTGTCATGTGGCACATCCATTCACCGTCTTTCAAGCACGCAGCACTCTCCCCCCTTCCTTCTTACATCCAGCCCTCTCCACACAGGCATAGCCCATACAACATGCTCCCTGTGTACTTACCTGTTTGTCTGGAGGACCGTAGAGAAGCGTGTACTGGGGGAGGACCCCATCCACAAGCTTCTCCAACTCCTCCGATGTGAAGGCAGGGACCCTTTCCCCAGACACTCGAGCCATTGTCTCTTCCAGACCGAGGTCACAGCAGCACTTGCAGTGTAGGTCCTCTCCTGTCGAAGATCAGGTATCGAGTGATTGAACAGATAAAAAATGGCGGTCACGTCCGCGGCGGTGCATACCGTCACCGCCGGCGTACATCGTCATTGGCCCCTGGGACCTATAGGGTCCAATGTTAACCAATGCAACATTGCGCCGCGGTCTTCGACCGCCTACCGCTACGGTGTACAACGCCAGCGCAGTTACCTCACATCCCACTGTCCCACTTTAGAGGTCAGGGTGCCGCCATTTCAGGGGCCCACATGGCTTCATTTCCATCTGCGTCACACATACCTAGGCCTAGACTCAACACACATACAGGCCACCTTTTGTGTATGATTGGTGTTCTGGGTAAACTGTGGGTACATACCTCTGAGTTGCTTGACTCTGTGCTCGCTGTTGTCCTTCATAAGCACCGTCCGCTGGGACATGTGAGGAGATGGCGGCATCCTCCGGTTTATCGACCGTTGGTGGACCTGTCAACAATGGAGGAGTGAAATGTGATTATCACATACAGGCTTGACCGTGCCACAATCCAGGAACTGTGTACCCAGTTGGAACCAGACCTGATGTCAGAAATCCGCCATCCCACAGGAATCCCCCCTCAAGTGCAGGTGCTGTCAGTGCTCCATTTCCTTGCAAGTGGTTCTTTTCAAACAACAGTGGCCATAGCATCAGGGATGTCCCAGCCTATGTTTTCCAACGTATTGTCCAGAGTGTTGTCTGCCCTTCTGAAACACATGCGGAGCTACATCGTTTTCCCTCAGGTGGAGGATTTTCCTACAGTGAAAGGTGATTTCTATGCCCTGGGACATATCCCCAACATCATAGGTGCCATTGATGGGACCCATGTGGCTTTGGCCTCCCCCACAGGAGTGAACAGGTGTACAGAAACCAGAAGAGTTATCATTCTATTAATGTGCAGATGGTATGTTTGGCAGACCAGTTCATCTCCCATGTGAATGCCAAGTTCCCTGGCTCAGTGCATGACGCCTACATTCTGCGGAATAGCAGCATCCCTTATGTGATGGGTCAACTCCAGAGGCACCGTGTGTGGCTATTAGGTGAGCACCTGGAGGCAAGTCAGTGGGAATGGTTGTCTGGGTCTGGGGATATCCCTACAGGTTAGTGCGTGTCTAACAGTTGTCTCTCACCATTTGCAGGTGACTGTGGTTACCCCAACCTGTCATGGCTACTGACCCCAGTGAGGAATCCCAAGACAAGGGCAGAGGAACGCTACAATGAGGCCCATGGGTGAGCTAGGAGGGTGATTGAGCGGACCTTCGGCCTCCTGAAGGCCAGGTTCAGGTGCCTCCATATGACAGGTGGATCCCTATTCTACTCACCAAAGAAGGTGTGCCAGATCATCGTGGCCTGCTGTATGCTTCACAACTTGGCATTGCGACGACAGGTGCCTTTTCTGCAGGAGGATGGTCCAGATGGCAGCGTGGTTGCAGCTGTGGAGCCTGTGGACAGTGAAGACGAGGAAGCAGAGGAAGAAGACATGAACAACAGGGACTCAGTGATCCAGCAATATTTCCAGTGAGACACAGGTAAAAGTACAGACCTGCCTACTACATGTACTTAAACACTACTACCTCTCTACTGTCTGTCGTTTTCACCCAGTGTATGGTCACTGAGTTGTCACTTTCCCTTACGATTTCACAGATGTGGGTCCCACTGTGTGCCATCTGCTTAGATTCCTCATGGACTAGAGCTGTGTGACATAGGTATGTTGACATTACAATTGAAAGAGCATTTTGTCACTGTAATTGCTAATACACTATTTCGAAATCACAGACAGACTCCAGATTGTTTTGTGCTTTAAGTGTGTTTATTTAAGTGCTCAATATTGGAGGGGGTAGTGAAATGGTGAGGGGTGATGGCGGAGGAATGTCCATGGCAGAGTCCAGTCTATTAGTCTCACAGGTGCATTCCCCAAATGGGCATAGGAAGTGGAGTTGGGGCAGTTTAAGGATGGAGAGGGTGACAAAGTGGGACAGTAGGATGACAATCAGGGTGGTCTCATTTCTTGGCGGGGGTCTTGGCATCGTGCTCTGTCTTTGTCCTGGATCTCAGGGACCGTTTGCAGGGTGGTTCTCCCTCTGCAGGGGGTGGGGTTCTGGTGTGGTGGTCCTGTGGCGGGGCGTCCTGTCCACTAGCGCTGGCGGAGGTGGTGGGCAGTTCATCGTCCATGCTAGTGTGATTGGCCCCTTGTAGTGCCACAGTGTCCCTCCTGGTGTTGAGTAGTTCCTTCAGCACCCCTACGATGGTGCCCAAGGTGGAGCTGATGGTTCTGAAGGGTTCCTCCCTGAAACCCATATACTGTTCCTCCTGCAGGCGCTGGGTCTCCTGAAACTTGGCCAGTACCGTTGCCATCGTCTCCTGGGAGTGGTGGTAGGCTCCCATGATGGAGGCGAGGGCCTTGTGTAGTGTGGGTTCCCTTGGCCTGTCCGCCCCCTGTCGCACAGCATCCCTCCCAGTTCCCCTGTGTTCCTGGGCCTCCGTTCCCTGGACTGTGTGCCCACTACCCCTGCCCCCAGGTCCCTGTTGTTGTTGGGGTGGTGGGTTATCCTGGGTTCCCTGTAGTGGTGGACACACTGCTGATTGACGTGTCCTGTGGACGGAGGTATGGGCCCACTGGGTGGGAGTTGTGCTGGTGTTTCCAGAGGGGGGAAGGTCTGTGGTGGCCTGTGACTGGGTGAGGGGAACCGACTGTCCCGAGGTCCCCGATGGGCCGGGCTGGTCATCTAGATCCAGTTGGACAGAGCTGCTGTCATCACTCTGGGCCTCCTCTGTTGGTGGTGTGGACATGTGTGGACCCTCCTGTCCGGTGACTTTGGGTAGGGGTCCTGCAGGGGTA
Source organism: Pleurodeles waltl (assembly GCF_031143425.1). Taxonomy (NCBI): domain Eukaryota; kingdom Metazoa; phylum Chordata; class Amphibia; order Caudata; family Salamandridae; genus Pleurodeles; species Pleurodeles waltl. Next base: position 1,450,417,685 of record NC_090447.1, on the reverse strand, counting down.
TAAAAGGATGGTTATTACATCTGTGTGTGTCATGGTGTGCAATGGGTGGGTGACCGCGTACCCCAGTGGTTGCATTCCTGTGTGGGACCTTGTGTGACAATGGTTTAGGGGGTTGTATGGGTATATGGAGTGGGCATGCTTTAGTGATGGGTGTCCATGCTTTGTTGTTGCATGCAGGGCTTGGTGTTGGGATGGGTGATTTGTGATGTTGGGACATATGTGAGGAGTTGGGGTGCTGGGGGTGAGGGTGGGGGTATGTGATAGCATGCAGGTAGGGTGGGGGATGTAATAATTAAAATTTGTCTTACCAGAGTCCATTCCTCCACCGACTCCTGTGAGGACCTCAGGATGCAGAATCGCCAAGACCTGCTCCTTTTCTGGGGTGGATTCACCGCGGATAAAAACACGGCGGAAACAGGAATCCGAAGGGAAAACGCTCACCTCTACACACCCCACGAGGAACTAGTCCACCATGGAGCCGGAAGTCCAAATTCTCCCTGTGATAGTCTTCCTGCTCCTCTACCAGGAGCACGAACGCTGGCGGCGAAGACCACGTTGAGTACTGCACCTACGACACGGGGGGGGGGGAGGGAAAAAACAGTGACACACACACACGCAACACCCCCACCCCCACCCTCACCCACTACAACACATACACTAATGCATATCAAAACATCACAGTTACACCCCCCAAGCCTCCTGGAAGAATGCAAAGACAATAGAAAATGAGTGTAACCATTGTAATATATTAAAAGCAAGTAGGCAGAAATATATATATACACCATGTACATAATATATACCAAGCATAGTAGTCCAGGTAGTGATCTAAGAAAGTCCGTGGAACACTGGGACCACACGGTATGGGCGAGGCCCACACAAGATCCCCGACCATGACGGAGAGAACACTGCAGGGCCATCAGACAGCAACTAAACAGGCACCTCAGGGGGAGGGAAAGGGGGGGCACCTCAGCCGCTTGAGTGCACAATGCCAAATCCATGAGGGGCCACATGCCCACTGCTCCATCCTGGGGAGTGCAAAGTCACAGTCTCTCAAGTCTCTACAGTGGGTGGGTTGCCCACTGTTCAATCCTGGGGAGTGCAAAGCCACAGTCTCTCAAGTCTCTACAGTGGGTGGGTTGCCCACTGCTTTATCCTGGGGAGTGCAAAGCCACAGTCTCTCAAGTCTCTACAGTGGGTGGGTTGCCCACTGTTCAATCCTGGGGAGTGCAAAGCCACAGTCTCTCAAGTCTCTACAGTGGGTGGGTTGCCCACTGTTCAATCCTGGGGAGTGCAAAGCCGCAGTCTCTCAGGTCTCTACAGTGGGTGGCTTGCCCACTGTTCAATCCTGGGGAGTGCAAAGCCACAGTCTCTCAAGTGGATGACAGTCTCCACTGGTTCTGGAAGGGGCTTTGTGCCCAGAGTGCTTCATCCTGCTAAGGACAGAGGGAGTGGATGCCTTTCTCCACTGGTTCTTGAGGGGGCTTTGTGCCCAGAGTGCTTCATCCTGCAAAGGACAGAGGGAGTGGATTCCTTTCTCCACTGGTTCTGGAGGGGGCATGGTGCCCAGAGTGCTTCATCCTGCCAAGGACTGAGGTAGTGGATGTATCTCTCCACTGGTTTTGAAGGGGGCTTTGTGCCCAGAGTGCTTCATCCTGCTAAGGACCGAGGTAGTGGATGCCTTTTTCCACTGGTTCTGGAGGGGGCATGGTGCCTAGAGTGCTTCATCCTGTCAAGGACAGAGGTAGTGGATGTATCTCTCCACTGGTTCTGGAGGGGGCTTTGTGCCCAGAGTGAATCATTCACCCCGTGACAGACACAGTTGCGTCAGTGCCCTTGCCGCTCATGGGCCAGCGGTGCTTGAGATGGCGGTGCCCTGTTCAGCGGTGCTTGAGATGGCGGTGCCCTGTTCAGCGGTGCTTGAGATGGCGGTGCCCTGTTCAGCGGTGATTGGGATGGCGGTGCCCTGTTCAGTGGTGCTTGAGATGGCGGTCTCCATTGCAGGGTCTCAGCTGCTGGCGGTCCTTCATGGCCCAGTGGGGCTTTTGCTGGCGGTCCTTCATGGCCCAGCGGGGCTAGTGCTGGCGGTGGACTCCTGGCCAGGTGGGCTGGTGCTGGCGGTGGCCTCCTGGCCAGGTGGGCTGGTGCTGGCGGTGGCCTCCTGGGCATCGGGGATGATGGCGGTCTTCTCCGCCGTGCTGCTCTTCCCAGACTTGACGGGTTTCTTGTGGCCCTTCCTCACCTTGGAAGGTGTCACAGCTGACTCCACACTCCCACTGGCACCCCTGGGAGCGGCTTTGGTGGCTGGAGTCTTCCCCCTCTCCTGCCGGGCACTGGCCAACTTCTGATGCTTCACAGGTGGGGGACTGTCTGTGCTGTGGCTCCGTGCCACACTGGCTGCCCTCGTGGCCGGTGCACTCCAGATTCCGGTGACTACAGTCACCATTGGTCCCAGAGATGTTGTGGCTGAGGTGCTAGTTCGGGACCTATGAGATGGACGGGGTGGGGGAGGTGTGGGAAAGAGGTCAAGGTTGGACAGGAAAAGTTTTTTGGACACTCTGGGACAGGTAGCTGGAGGGGGTTTGCGAGTGGAGGAAGAGGTGGTGGTTGTAGGAGGTGTACATTTGGTGACTTTGGGTGAAGGTGCATGCGCTGGAGGCTGTCGTGAGGTAGATGACTGTTGGGTGGGTGTGTGCCTGTGTTTGTGTATCTTGGGAGTGGGCGTCACAGACACACTGGGAGAGGACACAGGGGACGTGTGAATGGTAGTGGGGGTGGTGACTGCACGTGAGAAGGGTGTGGTGGTGGGTGTGCTGGAGAGGGACGTAGTGGCTGTAGAGGTAGTGCATGCAGGTGTGAGTGTAGAGGAGACTGGGAGGGAGGAGGGAGACGAGGAAGAGGGGGACACAGTGGAGGCAGTGGATGTTGGTGTGTCTGCATGTGTGTGATGCTTGCGTGAATGCCTGTGGGATGTGTGGTGCTTATGTTTGCCTGAGCTTCCCTTGGGTGTTGACGTGTGTGCATGTTGGTCTGTAGGTGTGCTTGGGATAGGCTGAGGTACAGGGGATTGGGTCGGGTGGAGGAAGTTGGAGGGGGGAGGCTAGACACAGGGACAATGGCTGCCATCAGTGCTGAGGCCAGAGTCTGAAAAGCTCGCTGAAGGGCTGCCTGACCAGAATGAATGCCCTCCAGGAATGCAGTGGTTTGTTGCAACTGCCTCTCTACACCCTGGATGGCATTCAAAATGGTAGACTGCCCAACAGTGAGGGACCTGAGGAGGTCAATGGCCTCCTCACTGAGGGCAGCAGGGGTGACTGGGGCAGGGGCTGAGGTGCCTGGGGTGAAGGTGATGCCCACCCTCCTGGGTGAGCGGGCACGGGGCAAATGCTGAGGGGCTGCTGGGAGGGCGGTGCTGGTAGGGTGGGTGGCAGCTGTACCTGTAGATGCGGGGGCCACAGATGTTGCCGCCACCACAAGGGAGCTCCCATCGGAGGACAAGTCTGGGTCTCTGGTGTCAGCTCCTGTCCCTGCCGTGGAGCTCACCTCGCCCTCCGTCCCATTGATGAATTCAGACTCCGTAGTGTCGCCCTCCAGGGCCATTTGCGATGCAGCTCCCTCGTGCTCTGGTGCCACTGCTCCTCCGCCTGATGATGCTAATGCACACAAGAACAGGGAGACCACAAAAAGGGGGGGGAAGACAGAAGAAAGACATGTTGAGTGCATGCATTACCGCTACCGGCGGCAGACACGACAGACACAGAAGTCCCCTGCACTATGCCGCGCTCTTGGGTTCCACTGTTCAATTCCTGCGAAATGGTCTACAAGGCTATGGACGACATCTGCACACATAGATGACACAGGGGCATGACTAGGGGTACTTGGTACTCTACAGAGGTGGGGTGGGGTGCCACATGGCCTGCCTTACGGAAGGGCCTTGCCTACGGAACTCGCCCTGGCCTAGGGAAACCCACAGCCCACCTCCCCCACCCAGACCCCTCCCCTGCGCGCAAAGTCAGCAGAATGAGAATGTACTCACCCCCTTGTGGCTGCTGTGATGCCCTCAAGCGCCCATCCAACTCCGGGTAGGCCACCGCCAGGATCCTGAACATCAGGGGGTTCATGGTGCGATGGCTAGCCCTCCTACGTTGGGAGGCCATCCCCACCTGAGCCTCCGCTGTCTTCTTGCTCCAGCGGCGAATGTCCTCCCATCTTTTACGGCAGTGGGTGCTCCGTCTGTGGTAGACCCCCAGGGTCTGGACGTCCTTGGCGATGGCATGCCAAATGTCTTTTTTCTGGTGGGCGCTGACCTACATGAAATGTACAGGGGAAAAAGAGAAGTTATTACCAACTGCACCGTCAAAGTGATTGGCCCCCATCCCTACCCTTGTCATGTGGCACATCCATTCACCGTCTTTCAAGCACGCAGCACTCTCCCCCCTTCCTTCTTACATCCAGCCCTCTCCACACAGGCATAGCCCATACAACATGCTCCCTGTGTACTTACCTGTTTGTCTGGAGGACCGTAGAGAAGCGTGTACTGGGGGAGGACCCCATCCACAAGCTTCTCCAACTCCTCCGATGTGAAGGCAGGGGCCCTTTCCCCAGACACTCGAGCCATTGTCTCTTCCAGACCGAGGTCACAGCAGCACTTGCAGTGTAGGTCCTCTCCTGTCGAAGATCAGGTATCGAGTGATTGAACAGATAAAAAATGGCGGTCACGTCTGCGGCGGTGCATACCGTCACCGCCGGCGTACATCGTCATTGGCCCCTGGGACCTATAGGGTCCAATGTTAACCAATGCAACATTGCGCCGCGGTCTTCGACCGCCTACCGCTACGGTGTACAACGCCAGCGCAGTTACCTCACATCCCACTGTCCCACTTTAGAGGTCAGGGTGCCGCCATTTCAGGGGCCCACATGGCTTCATTTCCATCTGCGTCACACATACCTAGGCCTAGACTCAACACACATACAGGCCACCTTTTGTGTATGATTGGTGTTCTGGGTAAACTGTGGGTACATACCTCTGAGTTGCTTGACTCTGTGCTCGCTGTTGTCCTTCATAAGCACCGTCCACTGGGACATGTGAGGAGATGGCGGCATCCTCCGGTTTATCGACCGTTGGTGGACCTGTCAACAATGGAGGAGTGAAATGTGATTATCACATACAGGCTTGACCGTGCCACAATCCAGGAACTGTGTACCCAGTTGGAACCAGACCTGATGTCAGAAATCCGCCATCCCACAGGAATCCCCCCTCAAGTGCAGGTGCTGTCAGTGCTCCATTTCCTTGCAAGTGGTTCTTTTCAAACAACAGTGGCCATAGCATCAGGGATGTCCCAGCCTATGTTTTCCAACGTATTGTCCAGAGTGTTGTCTGCCCTTCTGAAACACATGCGGAGCTACATCGTTTTCCCTCAGGTGGAGGATTTTCCTACAGTGAAAGGTGATTTCTATGCCCTGGGACATATCCCCAACATCATAGGTGCCATTGATGGGACCCATGTGGCTTTGCCCCCCCCCACAGGAGTGAACAGGTGTACAGAAACCAGAAGAGTTATCATTCTATTAATGTGCAGATGGTATGTTTGGCAGACCAGTTCATCTCCCATGTGAATGCCAAGTTCCCTGGCTCAGTGCATGACGCCTACATCCTGCGGAATAGCAGCATCCCTTATGTGATGGGTCAACTCCAGAGGCACCGTGTGTGGCTATTAGGTGAGCACCTGGAGGCAAGTCTGTGGGAATGGTTGTCTGGGTCTGGGGATATCCCTACAGGTTAGTGCGTGTCTAACAGTTGTCTCTCACCATTTGCAGGTGACTGTGGTTACCCCAACCTGTCATGGCTACTGACCCCAGTGAGGAATCCCAAGACAAGGGCAGAGGAACGCTACAATGAGGCCCATGGGTGAGCTAGGAGGGTGATTGAGCGGACCTTCGGCCTCCTGAAGGCCAGGTTCAGGTGCCTCCATATGACAGGTGGATCCCTATTCTACTCACCAAAGAAGGTGTGCCAGATCATCGTGGCCTGCTGTATGCTTCACAACTTGGCATTGCGACGACAGGTGCCTTTTCTGCAGGAGGATGGTCCAGATGGCAGCGTGGTTGCAGCTGTGGAGCCTGTGGACAGTGAAGACGAGGAAGCAGAGGAAGAAGACATGAACAACAGGGACTCAGTGATCCAGCAATATTTCCAGTGAGACACAGGTAAAAGTACAGACCTGCCTACTACATGTACTTAAACACTACTACCTCTCTACTGTCTGTCGTTTTCACCCAGTGTATGGTCACTGAGTTGTCACTTTCCCTTACGATTTCACAGATGTGGGTCCCACTGTGTGCCATCTGCTTAGATTCCTCATGGACTAGAGCTGTGTGACATAGGTATGTTGACATTACAATTGAAAGAGCATTTTGTCACTGTAATTGCTAATACACTATTTCGAAATCACAGACAGACTCCAGATTGTTTTGTGCTTTAAGTGTGTTTATTTAAGTGCTCAATATTGGAGGGGGTAGTGAAATGGTGAGGGGTGATGGCGGAGGAATGTCCATGGCAGAGTCCAGTCTATTAGTCTCACAGGTGCATTCCCCAAATGGGCATAGGAAGTGGAGTTGGGGCAGTTTAAGGATGGAGAGGGTGACAAAGTGGGACAGTAGGATGACAATCAGGGTGGTCTCATTTCTTGGCGGGGGTCTTGGCATCGTGCTCTGTCTTTGTCCTGGATCTCAGGGACCGTTTGCAGGGTGGTTCTCCCTCTGCAGGGGGTGGGGTTCTGGTGTGGTGGTCCTGTGGCGGGGCGTCCTGTCCACTAGCGCTGGCGGAGGTGGTGGGCAGTTCATCGTCCATGCTAGTGTGATTGGCCCCTTGTAGTGCCACAGTGTCCCTCCTGGTGTTGAGTAGTTCCTTCAGCACCCCTACGATGGTGCCCAAGGTGGAGCTGATGGTTCTGAAGGGTTCCTCCCTGAAACCCATATACTGTTCCTCCTGCAGGCGCTGGGTCTCCTGAAACTTGGCCAGTACCGTTGCCATCGTCTCCTGGGAGTGGTGGTAGGCTCCCATGATGGAGGCGAGGGCCTTGTGTAGTGTGGGTTCCCTTGGCCTGTCCGCCCCCTGTCGCACAGCATCCCTCCCAGTTCCCCTGTGTTCCTGGGCCTCCGTTCCCTGGACTGTGTGCCCACTACCCCTGCCCCCAGGTCCCTGTTGTTGTTGGGGTGGTGGGTTATCCTGGGTTCCCTGTAGTGGTGGACACACTGCTGATTGACGTGTCCTGTGGACGGAGGTATGGGCCCACTGGGTGGGAGTTGTGCTGGTGTTTCCAGAGGGGGGAAGGTCTGTGGTGGCCTGTGACTGGGTGAGGGGAACCGACTGTCCCGAGGTCCCCGATGGGCCGGGCTGGTCATCTAGATCCAGTTGGACAGAGCTGCTGTCATCACTCTGGGCCTCCTCTGTTGGTGGTGTGGACATGTGTGGACCCTCCTGTCCGGTGACTTTGGGTAGGGGTCCTGCAGGGGTATAAAAGGATGGTTATTACATCTGTGTGTGTCATGGTGTGCAATGGGTGGGTGACCGCGTACCCCAGTGGTTGCATTCCTGTGTGGGACCTTGTGTGACAATGGTTTAGGGGGTTGTATGGGTATATGGAGTGGGCATGCTTTAGTGATGGGTGTCCATGCTTTGTTGTTGCATGCAGGGCTTGGTGTTGGGATGGGTGATTTGTGATGTTGGGACATATGTGAGGAGTTGGGGTGCTGGGGGTGAGGGTGGGGGTATGTGATAGCATGCAGGTAGGGTGGGGGATGTAATAATTAAAATTTGTCTTACCAGAGTCCATTCCTCCACCGACTCCTGTGAGGACCTCAGGATGCAGAATCGCCAAGACCTGCTCCTTTTCTGGGGTGGATTCACCGCGGATAAAAACACGGCGGAAACAGGAATCCGAAGGGAAAACGCTCACCTCTACACACCCCACGAGGAACTAGTCCACCATGGAGCCGGAAGTCCAAATTCTCCCTGTGATAGTCTTCCTGCTCCTCTACCAGGAGCACGAACGCTGGCGGCGAAGACCACGTTGAGTACTGCACCTACGACACAGGGGGGGGGGGGAGGGAAAAAACAGTGACACACACACACGCAACACCCCCACCCCCACCCTCACCCACTACAACACATACACTAATGCATATCAAAACATCACAGTTACACCCCCCAAGCCTCCTGGAAGAATGCAAAGACAATAGAAAATGAGTGTAACCATTGTAATATATTAAAAGCAAGTAGGCAGAAATATATATATACACCATGTACATAATATATACCAAGCATAGTAGTCCAGGTAGTGATCTAAGAAAGTCCGTGGAACACTGGGACCACACGGTATGGGCGAGGCCCACACAAGATCCCCGACCATGACGGAGAGAACACTGCAGGGCCATCAGACAGCAACTAAACAGGCACCTCAGGGGGAGGGAAAGGGGGGGCACCTCAGCCGCTTGAGTGCACAATGCCAAATCCATGAGGGGCCACATGCCCACTGCTCCATCCTGGGGAGTGCAAAGTCACAGTCTCTCAAGTCTCTACAGTGGGTGGGTTGCCCACTGTTCAATCCTGGGGAGTGCAAAGCCACAGTCTCTCAAGTCTCTACAGTGGGTGGGTTGCCCACTGCTTTATCCTGGGGAGTGCAAAGCCACAGTCTCTCAAGTCTCTACAGTGGGTGGGTTGCCCACTGTTCAATCCTGGGGAGTGCAAAGCCACAGTCTCTCAAGTCTCTACAGTGGGTGGGTTGCCCACTGTTCAATCCTGGGGAGTGCAAAGCCGCAGTCTCTCAGGTCTCTACAGTGGGTGGCTTGCCCACTGTTCAATCCTGGGGAGTGCAAAGCCACAGTCTCTCAAGTGGATGACAGTCTCCACTGGTTCTGGAAGGGGCTTTGTGCCCAGAGTGCTTCATCCTGCTAAGGACAGAGGGAGTGGATGCCTTTCTCCACTGGTTCTTGAGGGGGCTTTGTGCCCAGAGTGCTTCATCCTGCAAAGGACAGAGGGAGTGGATTCCTTTCTCCACTGGTTCTGGAGGGGGCATGGTGCCCAGAGTGCTTCATCCTGCCAAGGACTGAGGTAGTGGATGTATCTCTCCACTGGTTTTGAAGGGGGCTTTGTGCCCAGAGTGCTTCATCCTGCTAAGGACCGAGGTAGTGGATGCCTTTTTCCACTGGTTCTGGAGGGGGCATGGTGCCTAGAGTGCTTCATCCTGTCAAGGACAGAGGTAGTGGATGTATCTCTCCACTGGTTCTGGAGGGGGCTTTGTGCCCAGAGTGAATCATTCACCCCGTGACAGACACAGTTGCGTCAGTGCCCTTGCCGCTCATGGGCCAGCGGTGCTTGAGATGGCGGTGCCCTGTTCAGCGGTGCTTGAGATGGCGGTGCCCTGTTCAGCGGTGCTTGAGATGGCGGTGCCCTGTTCAGCGGTGATTGGGATGGCGGTGCCCTGTTCAGTGGTGCTTGAGATGGCGGTCTCCATTGCAGGGTCTCAGCTGCTGGCGGTCCTTCATGGCCCAGTGGGGCTTTTGCTGGCGGTCCTTCATGGCCCAGCGGGGCTAGTGCTGGCGGTGGCCTCCTGGCCAGGTGGGCTGGTGCTGGCGGTGGCCTCCTGGCCAGGTGGGCTGGTGCTGGCGGTGGCCTCCTGGGCATCGGGGATGATGTCGGTCTTCTCCGCCGTGCTGCTCTTCCCAGACTTGACGGGTTTCTTGTGGCCCTTCCTCACCTTGGAAGGTGTCACAGCTGACTCCACACTCCCACTGGCACCCCTGGGAGCGGCTTTGGTGGCTGGAGTCTTCCCCCTCTCCTGCCGGGCACTGGCCAACTTCTGATGCTTCACAGGTGGGGGACTGTCTGTGCTGTGGCTCCGTGCCACACTGGCTGCCCTCGTGGCCGGTGCACTCCAGATTCCGGTGACTACAGTCACCATTGGTCCCAGAGATGTTGTGGCTGAGGTGCTAGTTCGGGACCTATGAGATGGACGGGGTGGGGGAGGTGTGGGAAAGAGGTCAAGGTTGGACAGGAAAAGTTTTTTGGACACTCTGGGACAGGTAGCTGGAGGGGGTTTGCGAGTGGAGGAAGAGGTGGTGGTTGTAGGAGGTGTACATTTGGTGACTTTGGGTGAAGGTGCATGCGCTCAAGGCTGTCGTGAGGTAGATGACTGTTGGGTGGGTGTGTGCCTGTGTTTGTGTATCTTGGGAGTGGGCGTCACAGACACACTGGGAGAGGACACAGGGGACGTGTGAATGGTAGTGGGGGTGGTGACTGCACGTGAGAAGGGTGTGGTGGTGGGTGTGCTGGAGAGGGACGTAGTGGCTGTAGAGGTAGTGCATGCAGGTGTGAGTGTAGACGAGACTGGGAGGGAGGAGGGAGACGAGGAAGAGGGGGACACAGTGGAGGCAGTGGATGTTGGTGTGTCTGCATGTGTGTGATGCTTGCGTGAATGCCTGTGGGATGTGTGGTGCTTATGTTTGCCTGAGCTTCCCTTGGGTGTTGACGTGTGTGCATGTTGGTCTGTAGGTGTGCTTGGGATAGGCTGAGGTACAGGGGATTGGGTCGGGTGGAGGAAGTTGGAGGGGGGAGGCTAGACACAGGGACAATGGCTGCCATCAGTGCTGAGGCCAGAGTCTGAAAAGCTCGCTGAAGGGCTGCCTGACCAGAATGAATGCCCTCCAGGAATGCAGTGGTTTGTTGCAACTGCCTCTCTACACCCTGGATGGCATTCAAAATGGTAGACTGCCCAACAGTGAGGGACCTGAGGAGGTCAATGGCCTCCTCACTGAGGGCAGCAGGGGTGACTGGGGCAGGGGCTGAGGTGCCTGGGGTGAAGGTGATGCCCACCCTCCTGGGTGAGCGGGCACGGGGCAAATGCTGAGGGGCTGCTGGGAGGGCGGTGCTGGTAGGGTGTGTGGCAGCTGTACCTGTAGATGCGGGGGCCACAGATGTTGCCGCCACCACAAGGGAGCTCCCATCGGAGGACAAGTCTGGGTCTCTGGTGTCAGCTCCTGTCCCTGCCGTGGAGCTCACCTCGCCCTCCGTCCCATTGATGAATTCAGACTCCGTAGTGTCGCCCTCCAGGGCCATGTGCGATGCAGCTCCCTCGTGCTCTGGTGCCACTGCTCCTCCGCCTGATGATGCTAATGCACACAAGAACAGGGAGACCACAAAAAGGGGGGGGAAGACAGAAGAAAGACATGTTGAGTGCATGCATTACTGCTACCGGCGGCAGACACGACAGACACAGAAGTCCCCTGCACTATGCCGCGCTCTTGGGTTCCACTGTTCAATTCCTGCGAAATGGTCTACAAGGCTATGGACGACATCTGCACACATAGATGACACAGGGGCATGACTAGGGGTACTTGGTACTCTACAGAGGTGGGGTGGGGTGCCACATGGCCTGCCTTACGGAAGGGCCTTGCCTACGGAACTCGCCCTGGCCTAGGGAAACCCACAGCCCACCTCCCCCACCCAGACCCCTCCCCTGCGCGCAAAGTCAGCAGAATGAGAATGTACTCACCCCCTTGTGGCTGCTGTGATGCCCTCAAGCGCCCATCCAACTCCGGGTAGGCCACCGCCAGGATCCTGAACATCAGGGGGTTCATGGTGCGATGGCTAGCCCTCCTACGTTGGGAGGCCATCCCCACCTGAGCCTCCGCTGTCTTCTTGCTCCAGCGGCGAATGTCCTCCCATCTTTTACGGCAGTGGGTGCTCCGTCTGTGGTAGACCCCCAGGGTCTGGACGTCCTTGGCGATGGCATGCCAAATGTCTTTTTTCTGGTGGGCGCTGACCTACATGAAATGTACAGGGGAAAAAGAGAAGTTATTACCAACTGCACCGTCAAAGTGATTGGCCCCCATCCCTACCCTTGTCATGTGGCACATCCATTCACCGTCTTTCAAGCACGCAGCACTCTCCCCCCTTCCTTCTTACATCCAGCCCTCTCCACACAGGCATAGCCCATACAACATGCTCCCTGTGTACTTACCTGTTTGTCTGGAGGACCGTAGAGAAGCGTGTACTGGGGGAGGACCCCATCCACAAGCTTCTCCAACTCCTCCGATGTGAAGGCAGGGGCCCTTTCCCCAGACACTCGAGCCATTGTCTCTTCCAGACCGAGGTCACAGCAGCACTTGCAGTGTAGGTCCTCTCCTGTCGAAGATCAGGTATCGAGTGATTGAACAGATAAAAAATGGCGGTCACGTCTGCGGCGGTGCATACCGTCACCGCCGGCGTACATCGTCATTGGCCCCTGGGACCTATAGGGTCCAATGTTAACCAATGCAACATTGCGCCGCGGTCTTCGACCGCCTACCGCTACGGTGTACAACGCCAGCGCAGTTACCTCACATCCCACTGTCCCACTTTAGAGGTCAGGGTGCCGCCATTTCAGGGGCCCACATGGCTTCATTTCCATCTGCGTCACACATACCTAGGCCTAGACTCAACACACATACAGGCCACCTTTTGTGTATGATTGGTGTTCTGGGTAAACTGTGGGTACATACCTCTGAGTTGCTTGACTCTGTGCTCGCTGTTGTCCTTCATAAGCACCGTCCACTGGGACATGTGAGGAGATGGCGGCATCCTCCGGTTTATCGACCGTTGGTGGACCTGTCAACAATGGAGGAGTGAAATGTGATTATCACATACAGGCTTGACCGTGCCACAATCCAGGAACTGTGTACCCAGTTGGAACCAGACCTGATGTCAGAAATCCGCCATCCCACAGGAATCCCCCCTCAAGTGCAGGTGCTGTCAGTGCTCCATTTCCTTGCAAGTGGTTCTTTTCAAACAACAGTGGCCATAGCATCAGGGATGTCCCAGCCTATGTTTTCCAACGTATTGTCCAGAGTGTTGTCTGCCCTTCTGAAACACATGCGGAGCTACATCGTTTTCCCTCAGGTGGAGGATTTTCCTACAGTGAAAGGTGATTTCTATGCCCTGGGACATATCCCCAACATCATAGGTGCCATTGATGGGACCCATGTGGCTTTGGCCCCCCCCACAGGAGTGAACAGGTGTACAGAAACCAGAAGAGTTATCATTCTATTAATGTGCAGATGGTATGTTTGGCAGACCAGTTCATCTCCCATGTGAATGCCAAGTTCCCTGGCTCAGTGCATGACGCCTACATCCTGCGGAATAGCAGCATCCCTTATGTGATGGGTCAACTCCAGAGGCACCGTGTGTGGCTATTAGGTGAGCACCTGGAGGCAAGTCAGTGGGAATGGTTGTCTGGGTCTGGGGATATCCCTACAGGTTAGTGCGTGTCTAACAGTTGTCTCTCACCATTTGCAGGTGACTGTGGTTACCCCAACCTGTCATGGCTACTGACCCCAGTGAGGAATCCCAAGACAAGGGCAGAGGAACGCTACAATGAGGCCCATGGGTGAGCTAGGAGGGTGATTGAGCGGACCTTCGGCCTCCTGAAGGCCAGGTTCAGGTGCCTCCATATGACAGGTGGATCCCTATTCTACTCACCAAAGAAGGTGTGCCAGATCATCGTGGCCTGCTGTATGCTTCACAACTTGGCATTGCGACGACAGGTGCCTTTTCTGCAGGAGGATGGTCCAGATGGCAGCGTGGTTGCAGCTGTGGAGCCTGTGGACAGTGAAGACGAGGAAGCAGAGGAAGAAGACATGAACAACAGGGACTCAGTGATCCAGCAATATTTCCAGTGAGACACAGGTAAAAGTACAGACCTGCCTACTACATGTACTTAAACACTACTACCTCTCTACTGTCTGTCGTTTTCACCCAGTGTATGGTCACTGAGTTGTCACTTTCCCTTACGATTTCACAGATGTGGGTCCCACTGTGTGCCATCTGCTTAGATTCCTCATGGACTAGAGCTGTGTGACATAGGTATGTTGACATTACAATTGAAAGAGCATTTTGTCACTGTAATTGCTAATACACTATTTCGAAATCACAGACAGACTCCAGATTGTTTTGTGCTTTAAGTGTGTTTATTTAAGTGCTCAATATTGGAGGGGGTAGTGAAATGGTGAGGGGTGATGGCGGAGGAATGTCCATGGCAGAGTCCAGTCTATTAGTCTCACAGGTGCATTCCCCAAATGGGCATAGGAAGTGGAGTTGGGGCAGTTTAAGGATGGAGAGGGTGACAAAGTGGGACAGTAGGATGACAATCAGGGTGGTCTCATTTCTTGGCGGGGGTCTTGGCATTGTGCTCTGTCTTTGTCCTGGATCTCAGGGACCGTTTGCAGGGTGGTTCTCCCTCTGCAGGGGGTGGGGTTCTGGTGTGGTGGTCCTGTGGCGGGGCGTCCTGTCCACTAGCGCTGGCGGAGGTGGTGGGCAGTTCATCGTCCATGCTAGTGATTGGCCCCTTGTAGTGCCACAGTGTCCCTCCTGGTGTTGAGTAGTTCCTTCAGCACCCCTACGATGGTGCCCAAGGTGGAGCTGATGGTTCTGAAGGGTTCCTCCCTGAAACCCATATACTGTTCCTCCTGCAGGCGCTGGGTCTCCTGAAACTTGGCCAGTACCGTTGCCATCGTCTCCTGGGAGTGGTGGTAGGCTCCCATGATGGAGGCGAGGGCCTTGTGTAGTGTGGGTTCCCTTGGCCTGTCCGCCCCCTGTCGCACAGCATCCCTCCCAGTTCCCCTGTGTTCCTGGGCCTCCGTTCCCTGGACTGTGTGCCCACTACCCCTGCCCCCAGGTCCCTGTTGTTGTTGGGGTGGTGGGTTATCCTGGGTTCCCTGTAGTGGTGGACACACTGCTGATTGACGTGTCCTGTGGACGGAGGTATGGGGCCACTGGGTGGGAGTTGTGCTGGTGTTTCCAGAGGGGGGAAGGTCTGTGGTGGCCTGTGACTGGGTGAGGGGAACCGACTGTCCCGAGGTCCCCGATGGGCCGGGCTGGTCATCTAGATCCAGTTGGACAGAGCTGCTGTCATCACTCTGGGCCTCCTCTGTTGGTGGTGTGGACATGTGTGGACCCTCCTGTCCGGTGACTTTGGGTAGGGGTCCTGCAGGGGTATAAAAGGATGGTTATTACATCTGTGTGTGTCATGGTGTGCAATGGGTGGGTGACCGCGTACCCCAGTGGTTGCATTCCTGTGTGGGACCTTGTGTGACAATGGTTTAGGGGGTTGTATGGGTATATGGAGTGGGCATGCTTTAGTGATGGGTGTCCATGCTTTGTTGTTGCATGCAGGGCTTGGTGTTGGGATGGGTGATTTGTGATGTTGGGACATATGTGAGGAGTTGGGGTGCTGGGGGTGAGGGTGGGGGTATGTGATAGCATGCAGGTAGGGTGGGGGATGTAATCATTAAGATTTGTCTTACCAGAGTCCATTCCTCCACCGACTCCTGTGAGGCCCTCAGGATGCAGAATCGCCAAGACCTGCTCCTTTTCTGGGGTGGATTCACCGCGGATAAAAACACGGCGGAAACAGGAATCCGAAGGGAAAACGCTCACCTCTACACACCCCACGAGGAACTAGTCCACCATGGAGCCGGAAGTCCAAATTCTCCCTGTGATAGTCTTCCTGCTCCTCTACCAGGAGCACGAACGCTGGCGGCGAAGACCACGTTGAGTACTGCACCTACGACACGGGGGGGGAGGGAAAAAACAGTGACACACACACACGCAACACCCCCACCCCCACCCTCACCCACTACAACACATACACTAATGCATATCAAAACATCACAGTTACACCCCCCAAGCCCCCTGGAAGAATGCAAAGACAATAGAAAATGAGTGTAACCATTGTAATATATTAAAAGCAAGTAGGCAGAAATATATATATACACCATGTACATAATATATACCAAGCATAGTAGTCCAGGTAGTGATCTAAGAAAGTCCGTGGAACACTGGGACCACACGGTATGGGCGAGGCCCACACAAGATCCCCGACCATGACGGAGAGAACACTGCAGGGCCATCAGACAGCAACTAAACAGGCACCTCAGGGGGAGGGAAAGGGGGGGCACCTCAGCCGCTTGAGTGCACAATGCCAAATCCATGAGGGGCCACATGCCCACTGCTCCATCCTGGGGAGTGCAAAGTCACAGTCTCTCAAGTCTCTACAGTGGGTGGGTTGCCCACTGTTCAATCCTGGGGAGTGCAAAGCCACAGTCTCTCAAGTCTCTACAGTGGGTGGGTTGCCCACTGTTCAATCCTGGGGAGTGCAAAGCCACAGTCTCTCAAGTCTCTACAGTGGGTGGGTTGCCCACTGCTTTATCCTGGGGAGTGCAAAGCCACAGTCTCTCAAGTCTCTACAGTGGGTGGGTTGCCCACTGTTCAATCCTGGGGAGTGCAAAGCCACAGTCTCTCAAGTCTCTACAGTGGGTGGGTTGCCCACTGTTCAATCCTGGGGAGTGCAAAGCCGCAGTCTCTCAGGTCTCTACAGTGGGTGGCTTGCCCACTGTTCAATCCTGGGGAGTGCAAAGCCACAGTCTCTCAAGTGGATGACAGTCTCCACTGGTTCTGGAAGGGGCTTTGTGCCCAGAGTGCTTCATCCTGCTAAGGACAGAGGGAGTGGATGCCTTTCTCCACTGGTTCTTGAGGGGGCTTTGTGCCCAGAGTGCTTCATCCTGCAAAGGACAGAGGGAGTGGATTCCTTTCTCCACTGGTTCTGGAGGGGGCATGGTGCCCAGAGTGCTTCATCCTGCCAAGGACTGAGGTAGTGGATGTATCTCTCCACTGGTTTTGAAGGGGGCTTTGTGCCCAGAGTGCTTCATCCTGCTAAGGACCGAGGTAGTGGATGCCTTTTTCCACTGGTTCTGGAGGGGGCATGGTGCCTAGAGTGCTTCATCCTGTCAAGGACAGAGGTAGTGGATGTATCTCTCCACTGGTTCTGGAGGGGGCTTTGTGCCCAGAGTGAATCATTCACCCCGTGACAGACACAGTTGCGTCAGTGCCCTTGCCGCTCATGGGCCAGCGGTGCTTGAGATGGCGGTGCCCTGTTCAGCGGTGCTTGAGATGGCGGTGCCCTGTTCAGCGGTGCTTGAGATGGCGGTGCCCTGTTCAGCGGTGATTGGGATGGCGGTGCCCTGTTCAGTGGTGCTTGAGATGGCGGTCTCCATTGCAGGGTCTCAGCTGCTGGCGGTCCTTCATGGCCCAGTGGGGATTTTGCTGGCGGTCCTTCATGGCCCAGCGGGGCTAGTGCTGGCGGTGGCCTCCTGGCCAGGTGGGCTGGTGCTGGCGGTGGCCTCCTGGGCATCGGGGATGATGGCGGTCTTCTCCGCCGTGCTGCTCTTCCCAGACTTGATGGGTTTCTTGTGGCCCTTCCTCACCTTGGAAGGTGTCACAGCTGACTCCACACTCCCACTGGCACCCCTGGGAGCGGCTTTGGTGGCTGGAGTCTTCCCCCTCTCCCGCCGGGCACTGGCCAACTTCTGATGCTTCACAGGTGGGGGACTGTCTGTGCTGTGGCTCCGTGCCACACTGGCTGCCCTCGTGGCCGGTGCACTCCAGATTCCGGTGACTAAAGTCACCATTGGTCCCAGAGATGTTGTGGCTGAGGTGCTAGTTCGGGACCTATGAGATGGACGGGGTGGGGGAGGTGTGGGAAAGAGGTCAAGGTTGGACAGGAAAAGTTTTTTGGACACTCTGGGACAGGTAGCTGGAGGGGGTTTGCGAGTGGAGGAAGAGGTGGTGGTTGTAGGAGGTGTACATTTGGTGACTTTGGGTGAAGGTGCATGCGCTGGAGGCTGTCGTGAGGTAGATGACTGTTGGGTGGGTGTGTGCCTGTGTTTGTGTATCTTGGGAGTGGGCGTCACAGACACACTGGGAGAGGACACAGGGGACGTGTGAATGGTAGTGGGGGTGGTGACTGCACGTGAGAAGGGTGTGGTGGTGGGTGTGCTGGAGAGGGACGTAGTGGCTGTAGAGGTAGTGCATGCAGGTGTGAGTGTAGACGAGACTGGGAGGGAGGAGGGAGACGAGGAAGAGGGGGACACAGTGGAGGCAGTGGATGTTGGTGTGTCTGCATGTGTTTGATGCTTGCGTGAATGCCTGTGGGATGTGTGGTGCTTATGTTTGCCTGAGCTTCCCTTGGGTGTTGACGTGTGTGCATGTTGGTCTGTAGGTGTGCTTGGGATAGGCTGAGGTACAGGGGATTGGGTCGGGTGGAGGAAGTTGGAGGGGGGAGGCTAGACACAGGGACAATGGCTGCCATCAGTGCTGAGGCCAGAGTCTGAAAAGCTCGCTGAAGGGCTACCTGACCAGAATGAATGCCCTCCAGGAATGCAGTGGTTTGTTGCAACTGCCTCTCTACACCCTGGATGGCATTCAAAATGGTAGACTGCCCAACAGTGAGGGACCTGAGGAGGTCAATGGCCTCCTCACTGAGGGCAGCAGGGGTGACTGGGGCAGGGGCTGAGGTGCCTGGGGTGAAGGTGATGCCCACCCTCCTGGGTGAGCGGGCACGGGGCAAATGCTGAGGGGCTGCTGGGAGGGCGGTGCTGGTAGGGTGGGTGGCAGCTGTACCTGTAGATGCGGGGGCCACAGATGTTGCCGCCACCACAAGGGAGCTCCCATCGGAGGACAAGTCTGGGTCTCTGGTGTCAGCTCCTGTCCCTGCCGTGGAGCTCACCTCGCCCTCCGTCCCATTGATGAATTCAGACTCCGTAGTGTCGCCCTCCAGGGCCATGTGCGATGCAGCTCCCTCGTGCTCTGGTGCCACTGCTCCTCCGCCTGATGATGCTAATGCACACAAGAACAGGGAGACCACAAAAAGGGGGGGGAAGACAGAAGAAAGACATGTTGAGTGCATGCATTACCGCTACCGGCGGCAGACACGACAGACACAGAAGCCCCCTGCACTATGCCGCGCTCTTGGGTTCCACTGTTCAATTCCTGCAAAATGGTCTACAAGGCTATGGACGACATCTGCACACATAGATGACACAGGGGCATGACTAGGGGTACTTGGTACTCTACAGAGGTGGGGTGGGGTGCCACATGGCCTGCCTTACGGAAGGGCCTTGCCTACGGAACTCGCCTTGGCCTGGGGAAACCCACAGCCCACCTCCCCCACCCAGACCCCTCCCCTGCGCGCAAAGTCAGCAGAATGAGAGTGTACTCACCCCCTTGTGGCTGCTGTGATGCCCTCAAGCGCCCATCCAACTCCGGGTAGGCCACCGCCAGGATCCTGAACATCAGGGGGTTCATGGTGCGATGGCTAGCCCTCCTACGTTGGGAGGCCATCCCCACCTGAGCCTCCGCTGTCTTCTTGCTCCAGCGGCGAATGTCCTCCCATCTTTTACGGCAGTGGGTGCTCCGTCTGTGGTAGACCCCCAGGGTCCGGACGTCCTTGGCGATGGCATGCCAAATGTCTTTTTTCTGGTGGGCGCTGACCTACATGAAATGTACAGGGGAAAAAGAGAAGTTATTACCAACTGCACCGTCAAAGTGATTGGCCCCCATCCCTACCCTTGTCATGTGGCACATCCATTCACCGTCTTTCAAGCACGCAGCACTCTCCCCCCTTCCTTCTTACATCCAGCCCTCTCCACACAGGCATAGCCCATACAACATGCTCCCTGTGTACTTACCTGTTGGTCTGGAGGACCGTAGAGAAGCGTGTACTGGGGGAGGACCCCATCCACAAGCTTCTCCAACTCCTCCGATGTGAAGGCAGGGGCCCTTTCCCCAGACACTCGAGCCATTGTCTCTTCCAGACCGAGGTCACAGCAGCACTTGCAGTGTAGGTCCTCTCCTGTCGAAGATCAGGTATCGAGTGATTGAACAGATAAAAAATGGCGGTCATGTCCGCGGCGGTGCATACCGTCACCGCCGGCGTACATCCTCATTGGCCCCTGGGACCTATAGGGTCCAATGTTAACCAATGCAACATTGCGCCGCGGTCTTCGACCGCCTACCGCTACGGTGTACAACGCCAGCGCAGTTACCTCACATCCCACTGTCCCACTTTAGAGGTCAGGGTGCCGCCATTTCAGGGGCCCACATGGCTTCATTTCCATCTGCGTCACACATACATAGGCCTAGACTCAACACACATACAGGCCACCTTTTGTGTATGATTGGTGTTCTGGGTAAACTGTGGGTACATACCTCTGAGTTGCTTGTCTCTGTGCTCGCTGTTGTCCTTCATAAGCACCGTCCGCTGGGACATGTGAGGAGATGGCGGCATCCTCCGGTTTATCGACCGTTGGTGGACCTGTCAACAATGGAGGAGTGAAATGTGATTATCACATACAGGCTTGACCGTGCCACAATCCAGGAACTGTGTACCCAGTTGGAGCCAGACCTGATGTCAGAAATCCGCCATCCCACAGGAATCCCCCCTCAAGTGCAGGTGCTGTCAGTGCTCCATTTCCTTGCAAGTGGGTCTTTTCAAACAACAGTGGCCATAGCATCAGGGATGTCCCAGCCTATGTTTTCCAACGTATTGTCCAGAGTGTTGTCTGCCCTTCTGAAACACATGCGGAGCTACATCGTTTTCCCTCAGGTGGAGGATTTTCCTACAGTGAAAGGTGATTTCTATGCCCTGGGACATATCCCCAACATCATAGGTGCCATTGATGGGACCCATGTGGCTTTGGCCCCCCCCACAGGAGTGAACAGGTGTACAGAAACCAGAAGAGTTATCATTCTATTAATGTGCAGATGGTATGTTTGGCAGACCAGTTCATCTCCCATGTGAATGCCAAGTTCCCTGGCTCAGTGCGTGACGCCTACATCCTGCGGAATAGCAGCATCCCTTATGTGATGGGTCAACTCCAGAGGCACCGTGTGTGGCTATTAGGTGAGCACCTGGAGGCAAGTCAGTGGGAATGGTTGTCTGGGTCTGGGGATATCCCTACAGGTTAGTGCGTGTCTAACAGTTGTCTCTCACCATTTGCAGGTGACTGTGGTTACCCCAACCTGTCATGGCTACTGACCCCAGTGAGGAATCCCAAGACAAGGGCAGAGGAACGCTACAATGAGGCCCATGGGCGAGCTAGGAGGGTGATTGAGCAGACCTTCGGCCTCCTGAAGGCCAGGTTCAGGTGCCTCCATATGACAGGTGGATCCCTATTCTACTCACCAAAGAAGGTGTGCCAGATCATCGTGGCCTGCTGTATGCTTCACAACTTGGCATTGCGACGACAGGTGCCTTTTCTGCAGGAGGATGGTCCAGATGGCAGCGTGGTTGCAGCTGTGGAGCCTGTGGACAGTGAAGACGAGGAAGCAGAGGAAGAAGACATGAGCAACAGGGACTCAGTGATCCAGCAATATTTCCAGTGAGACACAGGTAAAAGTACAGACCTGCCTACTACATGTACTTAAACACTACTACCTCTCTACTGTCTGTCGTTTTCACCCAGTGTATGGTCACTGAGTTGTCACTTTCCCTTACGATTTCACAGATGTGGGTCCCACTGTGTGCCATCTGCTTAGATTCCTCATGGACTAGAGCTGTGTGACATAGGTATGTTGACATTACAATTGAAAGAGCATTTTGTCACTGTAATTGCTAATACACTATTTCGAAATCACAGACAGACTTTTGTGCTTTAAGTGTGTTTATTTAAGTGCTCAATATTGGAGGGGGTAGTGAAATGGTGAGGGGTGATGGCGGAGGAATGTCCATGGCAGAGTCCAGTCTATTAGTCTCACAGGTGCATTCCCCAAATGGGCATAGGAAGTGGAGTTGGGGCAGTTTAAGGATGGAGAGGGTGACAAAGTGGGACAGTAGGATGACAATCAGGGTGGTCTCATTTCTTGGCGGGGGTCTTGGCATCGTGCTCTGTCTTTGTCCTAGATCTCAGGGACCGTTTGCAGGGTGGTTCTCCCTCTGCAGGGGGTGGGGTTCTGGTGTGGTGGTCCTGTGGCGGGGCGTCCTGTCCACTAGCGCTGGCGGAGGTGGTGGGCAGTTCATCGTCCATGCTAGTGTGATTGGCCCCTTGTAGTGCCACAGTGTCCCTCCTGGTGTTGAGTAGTTCCTTCAGCACCCCTACGATGGTGCCCAAGGTGGAGCTGATGGTTCTGAAGGGTTCCTCCCTGAAACCCATATACTGTTCCTCCTGCAGGCGCTGGGTCTCCTGAAACTTGGCCAGTACCGTTGCCATCGTCTCCTGGGAGTGGTGGTAGGCTCCCATGATGGAGGCGAGGGCCTCGTGTAGTGTGGGTTCCCTTGGCCTGTCCGCCCCCTATCGCACAGCATCCCTCCCAGTTCCCCTGTGTTCCTGGGCCTCCGTTCCCTGGACTGTGTGCCCACTACCCCTGCCCCCAGGTCCCTGTTGTTGTTGGGGTGGTGGGTTATCCTGGGTTCCCTGTAGTGGTGGACACACTGCTGATTGACGTGTCCTGTGGACGGAGATATGGGCCCACTGGGTGGGAGTTGTGCTGGTGTTTCCAGAGGGGGGAAGGTCTGTGGTGGCCTGTGACTGGGTGAGGGGAACCGACTGTCCCGAGGTCCCCGATGGGCCGGGTTGGTCATCTAGATCCAGTTGGACAGAGCTGCTGTCATCACTCTGGGCCTCCTCTGTTGGTGGTGTGGACATGTGTGGACCCTCCTGTCCGGTGACTTTGGGTAGGGGTCCTGCAGGGGTATAAAAGGATGGTTATTACATCTGTGTGTGTCATGGTGTGCAATGGGTGGGTGACCGCGTACCTCAGTGGTTGCATTCCTGTGTGGGACCTTGTGTGACAATGGTTTAGGGGGTTGTATGGGTATATGGAGTGGGCATGCTTTAGTGATGGGTGTCCATGCTTTGTTGTTGCATGCAGGGCTTGGTGTTGGGATGGGTGATTTGTGGTGTTGGGACATATGTGAGGAGTTGGGGTGCTGGGGGTGAGGGTGGGGGTATGTGATAGCATGCAGGTAGGGTGGGGGATGTAATAATTAAGATTTGTCTTACCAGAGTCCATTCCTCCACCGACTCCTGTGAGGCCCTCAGGATGCAGAATCGCCAAGACCTGCTCCTCCCATGTTGTTAGTTGTGGGGGAGGAGGTGGGAGTCTGCCGCCAGTCCGCTGAACCGCCTGGTGGTGTCTTGAGACCACGGAACGCACCTTCCCCCGTTGGTCGTTCCACTTCTTCCTGATGTCCTCCCGATTTCTTGGGTGCTGTCCCACTGCATTGACCCTGTCCACTATTTTTTGCCATAGCTCCATCCTCCTTGCAATGGAGGTGTGCTGCACCTGTGCTCCGAATAGCTGTGGCTCTACCCGGACGATTTCCTCCACCATGACCCTAAGCTCCTCCTCCGAGAACCTGGAGTGTCTTTGCCGTGCCATGGGGTGGTGTAGGTGATGTGTGGGATGGAGTGTGTGGTGATAAGTGTGCTGATATGTAGTGGTGTGTTGTGTGAGGTGCGTGGAAGTTGTGTGGGTGATGGAGTTGTGTGCCTGTGGATGCTGTTGTTCTTGCTGGTGCTGTCTCTCTCTGGCCTACTTTCGGTATTTTTGGTCGTGGGGGTTTGTGGGTGATGTGGGTGTGTGTTTTATATTGTAATGGGTGTGTGGGATAGGTGTGTCTATGTGTATCAGGTGTGTGTATTTGAAATTGTCCAATGTGGTAGTGTTTTGTAAATGTGTGTGTATTTTGAGCGTGGCGGTGTGTACTGCCAATGGAATACCGCGGTTGAAAGACCGCCACGTGGATTTGTGTGTCGTGATAGTGTGGGCGCATTCCTGTTGCCGTGACGGTGGAGGTTTTGTTTTCGCCAGTTTATCACTGACCTTTGGTGTGGCGGACTTGTGTGGGTGTCTGAATTTTGACGGATTCCTAAATGTGGGTCATATTAGCTGTGGCGGAAATCCGCAGCCGCGGCGGTGTGTTGGTGGTCTTCTGCACGGCGGTAAGCGGCTTTTACCGCCAATGTTGTAATGAGGGCCTAAGTCACTCTGGTGCCCAGGGCTGAACTCCAATCCATAGTTTTTCACCCACAATGCCACTCTAAACAAAGATCTGGGTTATGCAAATCAGAACTGATCCTACTCCTCATGTGAAAAGTCCGTCCCAAACTGCAGGGAAGGCCCCCTCCAGAAGGGACGGGAAGCAGCCCTAGAATAGATTCTGCCTTTTGGGCTTCATTAGTAGGATGTACCTTGAGTCCTATGGCACAGAGAACACTGGACCTATGTCTGGAACAAGGTGGTGGATTAAATGCTTTAGCTAATCTCATCTACTGGCGATTGCCTGGTCTACATTCAAGTCCATTGTTTTTCGCTCACTATGCCACTCAAGACAGAGACTCACCTTATGCATATCAGTATTGACCCTGCTCCCCATGGGATTGATCGATCCCAAATGGCCCTGTGAGTTTCCTCCCAAAAGGGACAATAAGCTTCCTTAGACAGGTTTCTGCCTCTGTGGGCCTCGTCAATAGGGGTGGCCTAATTCCTATGGCACTTTGATCATGAGATCCATGTCTGAGAATGCTTATCACACTTAGGACACTGACACACTGGTCAAATTTTGGTAAATGCAGTACAAAGTCTGCGCATGCTAGAATATCAGTTGTCGTTTTTCACCAGAGTTGATGCAAATGATGCTTTACATCTCTCGACACGTGTTTCTGGATTTTATCTCTCATCAGTAGAGATCAAAGAACACATTTCATCAGGAGTTGCTGAGAATGCTGTCACAGTGCTCTCAGGTCTCAGTACCTCTCACTGGCACAAAGGTGCATCTCCAAAAGCTCATCAAATTATTGGCTCAAGTTTCCCTTTTTGAACGGAAGGGGGATGAGAGCACACTGCCTCACATCACTTCACAGTTCACCCCTTCGCATTGTGGTAAATGCAGTACAAGGTTTGCTCTTACTTGAATATTAGCTTTAGTTTTTCATCAGACTTGGTTCATATAGTGCTGTACATCTCTAAACATTTTATCCTACATCAGTAAAGATCAAAGAACACATTTCTTCAGGGGTTGCTGAGAATGCCTCAGCAGTCCTCTCAGGTATCAGTACCTCTCACTAGTGCACAGGTGCATTTCCAAAAGCTTGTCAGATTGTTGGCTCAAGGAAGCCTCTTTAAACAGAAGGGAAATGGGAGAACTCTGCCTCACATCACAGAACAGTTTGCAGTGGTCAGAAGAGAAGGGTCAGTATTAGGAATCTCACAGAAGAAACAGTTGAAGGGAGGGAGGTCCTGGTCAACGCTCCAAGGGGCATATTTAAGGTTTTTGACGCAAAACTGCGCAAATGCAGTTTTGCATCAAAATCCTTAGTGTCTGCTAGCGCCATTCCGTAGTGGTAGTCAGGCGCTATATATATGGAATTGCACACACAGGCGATAGTAAAGACAGGAGTCATGGCCAGCACAGGGGACCAGTATCCCCTGGGAAAGCCATAAGACCCAGTGCCAGGCAGGGGGTGCCATGTCAGAGACCCCCAAGAGCGACCTCTGACCTGCCTTAAGTCTAGAGCTCGCCTCCCACGGCCTCAGCACCACCCTGCTGTCTCCTGCCCCTGACCCCCGCCCACGCTGCTGTTAGCGTGTTCGAGGCCCTCCTCCACCCGCAGGCATCCTCCTGCGCCTCATCCCTGGTGTCTAGTGGGCTCTTGCTTTTCGCCGTCCTGTAAGTTGTTTTTCTAATTTTCAGCGCCTTGCCCCCTTGCGCGTCTGCCCCCGTTGTGCCCCTTCTGATTGTGCCGCTTTTCGCCGTCCTGTAAGTGTTTTTTTCCAAATTTCAGCGCCTTGCCTCCTTGCGCTTCTGCCCCCGTTGTGCCCCTCTGATTGCTGTACCCCGATTGTAACTTGTGCCATAATTGTATTTTGTGCCTGTTTTTAAACTTTTTCCTTACTGTTTTGTGCCTTTTTCCCTGGTCTTTTTGCCCCTTGGGCGCTCCCCCTTGCTGATCTCCCCTTGCCGCTGCCTCCCTGCGGCCCGGCCCCCCTTGCGCCCCCATTCGCCGCTCCCTCCCGCCTCTCGCCTCCCAGCTGCTCCTCCCTCCCCCTCCCACATAATTTACATTTTCTTGTTGCATAATTTAGGTACGATTAGGCCCACCATTACTGCATATTTTCAGTTGCCCTGGTTATAGGGCATCGCCTTTCTCCAGTGGCTTTTAAACACACTCTCCCTTTTTGTGTATTTCCAAGAAAAACAAGAACAACGTGATTCGGTCTCTGATTATAATAGGTTCCTATTCATTTTGATGGAGCTGCTATATCAACTTTCTATTGCCCAACATTTTCCCTGCACATACCTATAACAGAGTGGGCTGGCTGGGCACCACACTGGCTTGAGATCAAGGAGCCAGATGTACAAAGCTATTTAGAGGTTTCACATGGCATAAGTTGCCGCCTGCGACCGCTAAATGGACTTATACCAACCCCATTTTGCGGGTCAGTATCCTATTACCAAGTTGCATAATAGGGCTTGCGACTCACTATTAGGAAGAGGCATGACAAGGGTGTCCCTTCCTAATAGCGAGTTGCAGGGGGATGTTTAATTGGTTTACGAATGTGAATGTGGTTGCAAAACAATCGCTGTTACCACAAATTTCAAATTGGTGGTAACCCATTAGCAAATGGGAAGGGGGCCCCATGGGACCCCGTCCCTTTTGTGAATGGGGGCGCCAACATTTTTTTAGAGCAGGCAGTGATCCCACGGACCACTGCCTACTCAGAAAAAATGAAAAGGAAACTTTTCATTTTTTTGCAATGGATCCCGTTTTCCTTTAAGGAAAATAGGCTGCATTAAAAATGCTTTATTTAAAAGGCAGACATGGATGTCTGCTGACTCCTGCATGCCACCACCCCTGTGAGCGCTGGTCATTTCCAAATGGGTTACTAATTGCGACCTGCCTCATAAATATAAATAAATGAGGCTGGTCCCATGTGACCCATTTGCGAATGGCAAACAGTGTCTGAGGCACTGTTGTACATCAGCTTTTGCAACTCACAAATTGCGTGTCACTAAAAATTGCAATTTGCGAATTGCAAAAGCTGAATGTCATAAATCTGGCCCCAAATGTTTGAAAACTGATTTTGATAGTTGTTCTAAACTCTTCCTATAAAAGTGATATTTTTACAGGCACATTTTTGAACTGTATTCCTAATTCACAATAATGTGTATTTAAATGGCTTGTTTCAAGTCTTTTTCATTTTTTTAACAGGAAGAATTGCTGAATGGTGGCATACATTCCTTCTCTTTAAAATATTGCTCTTTGCTATTTTCATACCTCGTCTTCAGCATCATCATGCAGTTCTGCAGTTGAATTATTCACAGTTGGAAAATCTTCAGAAACATGTGCTCTGATGCCAAAATGGAAATCACCAGTCAGCGTTTAAATGATGTAACACAAAGTATTCTTTGCCTGACATCTACAAATGAAAATATTTTTCAATCTTGTTAGCTGGAAATATGTACTACATTGCACTGGGTCATTGCAAAACGCATATGCAATGTCTCTTTTTATGTAGGTGGAACAAAAAATAAACAGTTTAGCATTGTTTATGAATCAAAATATTGAAATGGATTATATTTTACAAAAAATGTGAACTACTCTGAGAACAAGAAAATTGGTTATCACACTGAATTTTGAAATAAGTCCTATCACTTGCTCCCTGATACTAAGTGGGGTACCAGCGAATAAGTATTATACCATACCACATATTAAACCCCTGTTCGAAATTTTGAGTTCTACAGTAATCACTGTACTCGATGCAGTTTTACTCAGGTACTTTTATATTATAGCAGACAGCAGCCTAAGCCTAAGCCAAGAGCCCTTTCAGACCAAAACCTCCCAGGTAACATCTGAGAATCCCGCATGGTGCTAGGGACACCTTCATGCGTGCTGCTGTGGACTTGCATTTTCTTATCAGGTTTGGAATCAACTTCGTCTTGCCCAGTCCTGTGATACTCAATGATAACAATGCCTGTTGTTGAAGCTAGAAGCGGCTGGCAGCAACATAATTTGGAGGGGCGCAAAAAACAACAAAATACACACATAACATAACATACACATATAACATACAGAACATACACACATAACATACACACATAACATACATAATATACACACATAACATGCACACCAATATAAATATATATTTTTTTTTACCTTACTCGGTGTCCTGCACCACATCCTCATTCTGTAGCGATTCCTTTGAGCGCGAAGCCAACTTCCTCATTTATTTAAGACACTTTTTTTTATGCTGATAAGCAGCATGAAAAAAGTGTCTTGATTGACTGGTGCAGAATGGCTCCATGCTCCAAAAGGCACTGTATGTCTCTGCCTTCTCTCCAACACAGCTGTCCAAGACAGCCAGGTTGGAGAGGTTTAAAATGTGCATGTCGGTTTGACCGTAGCAAGGTAGCCGACCAAACTATCATGCGCACTTCAAACAAAGGCGCCACTCCTCACTGCTGCCAGTCATTGGTAGCAGTGATGCACTGGCCCCGTCCTGTCCTTGCACTTTGTTTTCTGGCTGAAAGCGTCAAAAATAAAATGGTAAAAAAATCACTTTATTACCATTTTATGTTTGACGCTTTCAGCACAGCAGTGCAGGGGGGCAATGCTCCTCGGATTCCACGGAGGAACCGTCAATGGTTGAATCACATGACCCCGAGGAATCTTTGTTTTTCTAATTTTATGTGTAAAAGCTTGGAACGTAACATGATGCATGGCTTGCTCAAGAGACAGCACTCTTGATTTATTATTTATTATTATGTATTTGCTTATCATGCACTATTAATGATGTCTAATTTGATTGGATCTTGTTAGAAATAGGGTCTTTGGTTGGCAGTCAGGTTACCCCCTGTCCAAGCAAGGACCCTCACTCTAGTCAGGGTAAAGGAGAATCACCCTCAGCTAACCCCTGCTCACCCCCTTGGTAGCTTGGCACGAGTAGGCAGGCTTAACTTCAAAGTTCTAGGTGTAAATTATTTGTACTGACACACACAGTAACTTAATGAAAACACTACAAAATGACACAAAACACAGGTTTATAAAAATAGAAAATATTTATCTAAACAAAACAAGACCAAAACGACAAAAATCCAACATACACAAGTCAAGTTATTAAATATAAAAGCAAAATAGTCTTAAATCCTTTTGTAAATTGGTAAAACACTGTTAGCATTCAACAGGAGCGTCAAAATAACACGCACAGGTGAGTGTGCGTCGAAAAAGGTAAGCGGTGCCTCGATTTCTCACCCGCAAGCGAGACTGTGCGTCCTTTCTCCTACTTCGGTCGGGTCGGCGTGCATCGTTTTTCCTCTCTGCAGGAGAGCGATGTGTCAATCAGGGCAGCATTAGGGTCCGGGCAGGCGTTGTATCGTTTTTCCATGCCCAGAAAGATTTGCATTGAAAATCCTACCGCACGGCGTTAGCAAAACCGCTCTGTGTGAGTTGCGATGTTACCAGCCTCCGTTAGTGATGTGGTGCGTCGTTTCTCCAGCCGCGTCTTGGAGGTTGCGTCAGAACTTTTCCCGCACTGCGGTTGGTGCGTGGATTTTCAATCTTTGTCTGCCATCTTCACCTGTCAAGGCCCCAGGAACTGGATAGGGCACCACTTAGCAGGGCAGGAGTCTCAGCATAGAGTCTAGATGCTGGCAGGGGAAGTCTTTGATGGTCCTGCGACTTCAACAACAGGAGGCAAGCTCAGGACAAGCCCTTGGAGATTTCTTCACAAGCAGGAATGCAAAACAAAGTCCAGTCTTTGTCCCCTTTCTCCAGGTAGAAGCAGCAACTGCAGGATAGCCCCACAAAGCACAGTCACAGGCAGGGCAGCACTTCTCCTCAGCTCTTCAGCTCTTCTTCAGGCAGAGGTTCCTCTTGATGTCCATAAGTGATCTAAAGTCTGTGGTTTTGGGTGCCCTTCTTATACCCATTTTGGCCTTTGAAGTAGGCTTACTTCAAAGGAAAGTCTCTTTTGTTTGTGAAATCCTGCCTTGCCCAGGCCAGGCCCCAGACACACACCAGAGGTTTGGAGACTGCATTGTGTGAGGGCAGGCACAGCACTTTCAGGTGTGAGTGACCGCTCCTGCTCTCCCTCCTAGCACTGATGGCTCATCCAGCTCCCTTTGTGTCACTGTCTAGAGTGAGGTGCAAACAGATCAACTGTCAAACTGACCCCCACAGGGAATCCACAAACAGACAGAGTCACAGAATTGTTTGAGCAAGAAAATGCTCACTTTCTAAAAGTGGCCTTTTCAAACACACAATCTTAAAATCAACTTTATTAAAAGATGTATTTTTAAATTGTGAGCTCATAGACCCCAAACTCCACATATCTATCCACTCCCAAAGGGAATCTACGCTTTAATCATTTTTAAAGGCAGCCAACATGTTAACCTATGAGAGGGATAAGCCTTGCAACAGTGAAACCCGAATTTGGCAGTATTTCACTGTTAGGACAGATAAAAAACATTAGTATATGTCCTACCTTGAACATACACTGCACACTGCCCATGGGGATATCTAGGGCCTACCTTCGGGGTGTCTTGTATGTCAGAAAGGGGAGGGTTTAGGCCTGGAAAGTGGGTACACTTGCCAAGTCAAATTGGCAGTTTAAAACTGCACATACAGGCACTGCAGTGGCAGGTCTGAGACATGATTACAAAGCTACTAATGTGGATGGCACAGCCAGTGCTGCAGGCCCACTAGTAGCATTTGATTTGCAGGCCCTGGGCACCTCTAGTGCACTGTACTAGGAACTTACCAGTAAATCAAATATGGCAATCATGGAGATCCAATTACATACACATTTTATATAGGAGCACTTGCACTTTAGCACTGGTTAGCAGTGGTAAAGTGCCCAGAGTAACAGACACAGCAAAAACAGAGTCCAGCCCACACATCTACAACCTGGGAAACAGAGGCAAACAGTTAGGGGAGACCACACCAAGGATGCCAAGTCTAATAGATCTTGTATGTAAATGTTGTAAAATCCTGACTGCCCATTACTGGACATGTGACGTATCATCTTATGATTGCTGGGAAATGATCATGTACTTTGTAAGGAAATGCTTCCTTGGCATGGTTACCCCCTGACTTTTTGCCTTTGCTGATGCTAAGTTTTGATTTGAAAGTGTGCTGAGGCCTGCTAACCAGGCCCCAGCACCAGTGTTCTTTCCCTAACCTGTACTTTTGTTTTCACAATTGGCACACCCTGGCATCCAGGTAAGTCCCTTGTAACTGGTACCCCTGGTACCAAGGGCCCTGATGCCAGGGAAGGTCTCTAAGGGCTGCAGCATATCTTATGCCACCCTGGGGACCCCTCACTCAGCACAGACACACTGCTTGCCAGCTTGTGTGTGCTGGTGAGGACAAAACGAGTAAGTCGACATTGCACTCCCCTCAGGGTGCCATGCCAACCTCACACTGCCTATGCAGTATAGATAAGTCACCCCTCTAGAAGGCCTTATATCCCTAAGGCAGGGTGCACTATACCATAGGTGAGGGCACCAGTGCATGAGCACTGTGCCCCTACAGCGTCTAAGCAAAACCTTAGACATTGTAAGTGCAGGGTAGCCATAAGAGTATATGGCCTGGGAGTCTGTCATACACAAACTCCACAGCACCATAATGGCTACACTGAAAACTGGGAAGTTTGGTATCAAACTTCTCAGCACAATAAATGTACACTGATGCCAGTGTACATTTTATTGTAACATACACCCCAGAGGACACCTTAGAGGTGCCCCCTGAAACCTTAACCAACTACCCGTGTAGGCTGACTGGTTTTAGCAGCCTGCCACACTCGAGACATGTTGCTGGCCACATGGGGAGAGTGCCTTTGTCACTCTGTGGCTAGTAACAAAGCCTATACTGGGTGGAGATGCTTATCACCTCCCCCTTGCAGGAACTGTAACACCTGGCAGTGAGCCTCAAAGGCTCACCCCCTTTGTTACAGCACCACAGGGCATTCCAGCTAGTGGAGTTGCCCGACCCCTCCGGCCACGGCCCCACTTTTGGCGGCAAGGCCGGAGGAGATAATGAGAAAAACAAGGAGGAGTCACTGGCCAGTCAGGACAGCCCCTAAGGCAACCTGAGCTGAGGTGACTCTGACTTTTAGAAATCCTCCATCTTGCAGATGGAGGATTCCCCCAATAGGGATAGGAATGTGACTCCCTCCCCTTGGGAGGAGGCACAAAGAGGGTGTAGCCACCTTCAGGGATAGTAGCCACTGGCTACTGCCCTCCCAGACCTAAACACACCCCTAAATTCTGTATTTAGGGGCTCCCCAGAACCTAGGAACTCAGATTCCTGCAACCTAAGAAGAAGAGGACTGCTAAGCTGAAAAACCCTGCAAAGAAGACGGAGACACAAACTGCTTTGGCCCCAGCTCTACCGGCCTGTCTCACCCCTTCTAAAGACACTGCTCCAGCGACGCTCTCCCCAGGGACCAGCGACCTCTGAAATCCTCAGAAGACTGCCCTGCTCTAGAAGGACCAAGAAACTCCCGAGGACAGCGGCTCTGTTCATCCAAGACTGCAACTTTGTTTCAAAGGAGCAACTTTAAAACGACTTGCGTTTCCCGCCGGAAGCGTGAGACTTGCTACTCTGCACCAGACGCCCCCGGCTCGACTTGTGGAGAAACAACACTTCAGGGAGGACTCCCCGGCGAATGCGAGACCGTGAGTAGCCAGAGTTGCCCCCCCGAGCCCCCACAGCGACGCCTGCAGAGGGAATCCCGAGGCTCCCCCTGACCACGACTGCCTGCTTCCCAGATCCAGACGCCTGGTAAAGACTCTGCACCCGCAGCCCCCAGGACCTGAAAGATCGGAACTCCAGTGTAGGAGTGACCCCCAGGAGGCCCTTTCCCTTGCCCAGGTGGTGGCTACCCCGAGGAGCCCCCCCCCCTTGCCTGCCTGCATCGCTGAAGAGACTCCTTGGTCTCCAATTGATTTCTATTGGAAACCCGACGCATGTTTGCACACTGCACCCGGCCGCCCCCGTGCTGCTGAGGGTGTACTTTCTGTGCTAACTTGTGTCCCCCCCGGTGCCCTACAAAACCCCCCTGGTCTGCCCTCCGAAGACGCGGGTACTTACCTGCTGGCAGACTGGAACCGGGGCACACCCTTCTCCATTGAAGCCTATGCGTTTTGGGCACCACTTTGACCTCTGCACCTGACCGGCCCTGAGTTGCTGGTGTGGTAACTTTGGGGTTGCTCTGAACCCCCAACGGTGGGCTACTTTGGACCCAAACTTGAACCCCGTAGGTGGTTTACTTACCTGCAAGAACTAACAAACTCTTACTCCCCCTAGGAACTGTGAAAATTGCACAGTGTCTAGTTTTAAAATAGCTATATGTGATTTATGTGAAAAGTATATATGCTATTGTGATTATCCAAAGTTCCTAAAGTACCTACCTGCAATACCTTTCATTTGAAGTATTACATGTAAATCTTGAACCTGTGGTTCTTAAAATAAACGAAGAAAATATATTTTTCTATACAAAAACCTATTGGCCTGGAATTGTCTTTGAGTGTGTGTTCCTCATTTATTGCCTGTGTGTGTACAACAAATGCTTAACACTACTCATTTGATAAGCCTACTGCTCAACCACACTACCACAAAATAGAGCATTAGTATTATCTCTTTTTGCCACTATCTTACCTCTAAGGGGAACCCTTGGACTCTGTGCATACTATTCCTTACTTTGAAATAGTGCATACAGAGCCAACTTCCTACATACTTAAATTGTATTGGACAATTGATGAAACATCTAGTTATGCCTTTTGTGGTTTGCAGGAATAAAAGGTTGTGTTGGAGTTCTGAAAATTGGACTTTTGGCTTTCTAAGTCAGCTATCCCCGTGCCACTTTAAATCTTTTTGCTATTTATTGATGAGTTTTTGTCTATGATTGCATCTAGACTTCTACACTGCAATGGACAACACTCCCCTCCCTTACAAGGAGGGCATCCCCCAACTGCCCACCTGAGCATACTTACTTCAATATGATTTGCCTTCATTGACCTGTTTCCACCTGCTTTCTCAACTTTCTTTTCACCGCCATCTAGAGACCAGATCTCTTCCTCTGAACCTTCACAGTTTTTCTTTTTGCTCAATGCTGATTTCATAACTTCTTTAACACCTTCTTGTAGCTGCCCGTGAATGAGACTCCCTGTGGAGCGTTTACCTGCCCTCCTGCCTCCCAGCTGACTGGACCCTCCCACCTAACTCCACTTCCTAATAGCAGCCGCTGTGCAGTGAGAGGGATACTCCTCTGACCTCCTAGTCAGCGTCTGCCTGCTCCCCTCTGCACAGCTCCACCTGTGCTGCTGCTGATCAGACTGAGAGCCCGCCTGACTCTCAATTCGAAGCCCACCTCCACTGGCAGGTACCTGCACTGCCTCCCTGGTGGGCTCGTGGCCAACTGTGCCTGTTTGTGTGTGTCTCTTTGCTCTTTTTTCCTGTCTGTTTCTCTCTTTTTTACCCTTTTTTTAAGCTTCTTTTTCATTTGTCTTCCCCTGTGCTCTGTCACTGCTGCTGTTTCCCCTGCGGCTCCACCCCCCTCCCTGCGAAGCACTTTTCTGCCCGCCCACCTGACCGGACCCTCCCACCGTCCACCTCTTCTCCATGGCGGCCGTTGTGCCGCTGTTCAGCGGGCTTGCAGTGGGCTTACTGCTGGCGCGCCAAAGGCAAGCCCACCTGCGCCTGGACTGTGCCAAGCGCCATGAACCCTGGTCCTCTGACAATCCATCGTTACAGCGCAAAGACCCTCCCCGCTCTGGACACCGGACGCTCCACCGTCAGCAATCATGGATTACCCAAAGACACCCATAGATTCTTCTCCTGCTTTAACTGCCACCGCATCTTCACCCTCCACTAAATGCTGGACCCCCTGCCAGAGGACCATTGAACACTCATCCTAACCTCCTCCAATGCATCCTCCTTAACATATGTTCCCTCCATAAACATGCCATAGAACTCTGAGACCTGCTAGACTTCACCCACCTAGATATTGCCTTTCTCACCAAAGGATGGACAAACCCAGCGTCCGCCCCGGACATCGTCACCGCAATCACCAGTGACTTCAAACTGCTCTGCAAGGACTGGCCCTCACAGCCAGTCAGCTGCCTAGCCATCACGCACAAATCCACCCTCCACCTGACAACCAACTCAGAAGAACACTTCCCCTTCATGGAGCACCTCCATTTCCAGATTCACGTCAACCCAAACTCCACCTTCCGCTGCATCCTCATCATCAGGCCACCCCGCCCCTGCCCAACCTTCAGCGACTCCATCGTCAGCATAATAGCACCCCACGCATTCGCCTTCACAAACTACTTTCTCCTCAACTATCACATCAACAACTGCAACGACCACAACACCGCTTCCCTGAATGAGTACCTCACCACCATTGGCGTAAAGCAACTGGTCACCTCTCCTACACACATCACCAGACACGCATTTGACCGCATCTTCTCTGCCAGCAACAACATCACCTCCAGCAACACCTCCACAGTACACTGGACCGACCACCACTACATACATTTCTCCATCACCATATCTACCGTGTGCCTCCATACATTCTACTCCCCACATAGGAAAAGGAGCCAGATCACAGAGGAGCATCTCACCAGCACCCTCAACATGTCACCACCTCCCCCGCTACAGACACAAACATCTCAGCACAGAACCTCCATCAGTGGATCTCAGTATGCGCCAACACCGTAGCGCCACTCCGAACGACCTCAGGCAGACACAACCCCAAGAAGGACAGCTGTTTCTCCTCCGCAATCCAGGACTCCAGGCACACCTGCAGATGTCTAGAAAAAAGATTGAGGAAAAGCAAGACCCCGAAGGACCTCATGGCTTTCAGATCTGCCATCAACTTTCACCACTACCTAATCAGATCTACTAGGAAAACCTCCCTGCAGGACCGTATCAATGCCACTGCACACAATACCAAAGAGCTCTTCGCCCTGGTCAACGAGTTGGCCCAACCCCAATCAGAAGCTGCAAACATCCCCCCATTCCAGGACCTCTGCGACAGACTAGTCACCTTATTCCATTGAAAAATCAATGACATCTACTATAGCTTGGGACCCCAAAACCCTCTGAGACCACCTACAACCTTCCAGCCTGGATCCTCCAAACCTCTGCAGATCCTGCATTACTGGGCCACCCTTACCATGGACGAGACCCTTTCCATCATGAGTAGCATCCACTCTGGAGCCCCCATGGATCCCTGTTCCCACCACATTTTCAACAAAGTGAACACTTCCAACGCACCCAAGCTGCGCCACACTCTCAACTGCTCCCTGGAGATCGCTACCTTCCCAGAGGACTGGATGCATGCCAAAATCCACCCGCTCCTGAAAAAACCCACAGCCAACTCTCTGGATCTCAAGAACTACTGCTCTGTCTACCTGCTGCCTTTCCCAGCCAAGGTCATGGAAAAGGCCATCAACGACCAGCTCCCTAAACACATTGATAATAACTACATCCTGGACATCTCCCA
This sequence comes from Pleurodeles waltl, assembly GCF_031143425.1. Classification (NCBI taxonomy): domain Eukaryota; kingdom Metazoa; phylum Chordata; class Amphibia; order Caudata; family Salamandridae; genus Pleurodeles; species Pleurodeles waltl. The sequence goes on along the minus strand of NC_090447.1, from coordinate 1,450,381,303 downwards.
GTCAGGCTTCAGGAGCAACCACAACATGGAGTCCATAGTCTTCGCTGCCACAGATGACATCTGCTCACTCCGTGACCACAGCCAAACAGCAGCCCTTATCCTACTGGACCTCTCGTCCACTTTCGATGTGGTCCCCCACCACACCTTCTGCTCCACACTCCACACAGCTGGAATCCATGGCAAGGCCCTACAGTGGATATGCTCTTTGCTGACCGGCAGAGCACAGAGAGTCAGACTCCCGCCCTACCTGTTGGAACATATAGACATCAGCTGTGGATTGCCCCTGAGCTCCTCCCTGAGCCCCACACTCTTCAACATGTACATGGCTCCGCTCGTGTCCATCACCACAAGCCACAAACTGAACATCGCCTCCTATGCCGATGACACCCAGCTGATCATCTCACTGACCGAAAACCCTACAATTGCCTAGAAGAACTTCCACAACGGCGTGGAAGTCATCTCTGTCTGGATGAAGGACAGCTGCCACAAGCTCAACTCAGACAAGACCTAGATTCTCATCATGGGACCCTCCAAATCCACCTGAGATGACTCCTGGTGGCCTGCGACACTTGGCAACCCCCAATCCAAAGAACCACGCATGTAACCTAGGCTTCATCCTGGATTCATCTCTCGCCATGAACCGCCAGATCAACTCTGTCGCATGCTCGTATTTCCACATACTTTGACTTCTCTGGAAAATTTTCGATGGATCCCAAATAACTGCCACAATACTGTAACCCACGCCCTGGTCACCAGCAGGCTTGACTATGGCAACATCCTCTACGCCGGCACCACCCAGAAGAATATGAAGAAGCTACAGCACATCCAGAACTCCTCCACCAGACTCATCCTGAGCATTCCCCGGCACAAACACATCACCAAACACCTGAAAGACTTCCAATGACTCTCTGTCAAGAAAAAGATCAAATTAAAACTCTTTGTGCACACATACAAGGATCTCCACAACTTAGGACTTACCTACCTCAACCACTGCATCACCTTCTACTCCCTCGCCAAACCTCTTGCTCCGTTGAACAGGTATGGGCCACCGTACCCCACATGCTGAAGACCTCGGCTGGAGGAAGATCCTTAGTCTACCTCGCAGTGAAGAGCTGGAACACCTTGCCTCTTCACCTTAGGCAGTCACCATTGTTACCTCAATTCAGGAAGGACCTTAAGACCTGGCTCTTCGACTGAATCTCAGAGGACCGAACCCCCACAGTGCCTTAAGACCGTTACAGGAGAGTAGTGGCACTTTATAAAATCTGATTGATTGATTGAAGTATATGATTATTGACAGCCTAACTGTACTCCAGTCCTCCTCACTTTCTGCCATGTAAACCGATTTAAAATTAATAATAAATATATTTCTCTCATTTAAACACCTACAAGCACTAACTTAGGGCCTGATTTTGATCTCAGCAGATGGAATACTCTGTTACAAACGTGACAGATATCCTGTCCGCCATATTACGATCTCCATAGGATATAAATGGATTGTAATATGGTTGCTGGGATATCCGTCACATTTGCGATAGAGATCTAAATCAGTCCCCAAGTCTTATTAACTCAACTGTCACATAACAAATGACAAAAACAGTAAGGTAATGGATGGAATGCTTGAAATAACATTAGCCTCTTGCATTAGCTTGGGCTGCATCCCAATCCATCATTTGTTCCCCACAAGGCCACCTCAGTGTACACCCAACCCTATGCAAATTCCTCATGGGAACAGTCCAGCCCAAATTGCCAGGCCAGTTACTCCCTGAACCAGAACACAAGCAACCTAGGACTGGTTTTGCCCTAGTTAGGGCTCTTCAGCCAGGTATAACTTGGTTCCAGTGGCACAGTGAGGCCGGGACCCACATCTAGGGATACCCAGTGAATTTCAGGTGGCAAATACGAAAACATTAAGGTGATGGATGGAATGCTTGAATTAATATCAGCCATTGCGATCGCTTGGGGCTGCATCCCAATCCATCATTTTTTGTCCACCATGCCACCTTTGTTTAGACCCAGACGTATGCAAATCAGCCTTGACCCTACTTGGCAGGCCAGTTACTCCCTGAACCAGAACACAAGCAACCTAGGATTGATTTTTCCCTAGTTAATAAATGACAGCTGTGCTATTTAACATTAAATTCAGTAAAATTATGAGCTTTTTCCTCAATACAAAATAGCTGAGTACTCTGGCAGGACATCACTGCAGAAGTACAAGGTCCAGCATGCACCCAGTCCCTCACAATACCAGAGCAAGTGGCCCTTCAAATACCCTAGCCTTCACAAACAACAGAACAACGTGTGGACCCAGCATCAAATATGAATACCAAATGTTAAAGCAAATGACCAAGACTGTCTCAAAGCAATTTGTCACCGAAAAGGCAACAGCTCTCGAAATGTTTCAAAAAAAAAAAAATATATATATATATATATATATATATATATATATATATATATATATATATATATATATATATATATATATATATCAATGTACTTTTACCAAGATCCCCTGGAAAGCTTCCTTATTGACCTTTCTTTGCTGGTGCTCTGGAGGGACCATGGGAGCTAGTTGTAATCCAACAGATCACGTACTGGTCATTAAGACCAGAAGCTTGAAACACGTTGGGTTGTTTTTTTCTGCCTAAATATATTGCACACTGCTTCTTAGTGCCTGCTTGCCTGATTTTATATATGGCTATTCTGTTGTATATTAATCTCCTATTAGAAATGACCCACTGAATAACAAAAGTAACTATGTGTGTGTGTGTTTGTATATATATATATATATATATATATATATATATATATATATATATATATCTAGACACGATCAACTGTGCAGAGTAACGTTTTTACTGCATACTCCCATTACGCGTTTCGACCATTTCGCAGTCTTGATCAAGAACTCGACTCCCTAAATTACTGCCCAAAAAAAGACAAAGAACTACGCAATCAAACAATTACACCAAAAGAGAAAAAAACAGTAGTTATCTGCAAAGGAGCAGCAAACGAAAGAGGGAAAGTTGAGATGTTGGGGGATTTATATATGAGTTGGCCTGTTTTCTACTTGAGCTCTAATGTCATGATTAGGCCTTGAAGCGCTGCAGAGACAGCAGTAAATGAATTTCATGCATGGTAGCCTCGGTCTTTGCAATTTCCTAGCGATTAAACACAAACACAACGGGAGTATAGGATCCTGCATTGTTATAAGAGAATGCTGATGCTACACGTACTTGCTTACTTGTTAATTTTATAATGCATGGTAACTCTCTATGAATTATGTACCTGATTCTAAATTGATTGATTACTTTTGATGATTGTACAACGAGCGTCAATTTATAATGAATTAGGCAATTTGTCTTGATGTTTTTATCTCTCTTGTAAATAAATTTGTATGGCTGCAATCAACATATTAAATATAAAATACATAAATACAATTTTGTCCTGTTTCACTGGCATACATTCACTTCCTAGCTGGAAAGAAATCTTGGAGCCTTTTGATGGCCGCACCCACCCACAGTCTTGTCCAAAGGTCCATAGCTGAGCCTAGCCCTCTCCAATATTTGCAGAGCATTTAAATGAACTGTATTGAGGCTGGGGCTGACATTCTTCATGGGGTTTAAAAGACATGCCTTTTTTTTCTTCTCAGCCGTTCTCAGCACGAGAGCATTGCCTTTACTACAGGTATCAAGGTTGTCTTTCCTCTGGCCATAGAACATAACAGAGATACCTAAAGTAACCTACATATTTTAATTGAAATAAGGAGCAAAAATCAGATTTAGGTGCAGTACTAGACTTAAGCCCTAAATCACTCAAGTTCTAAATCAGGAACCGTGTGGCATCACATATGGATGCTAAAACACTCACTGGAAAGCCAGTGTGGCAGCAAGAGATCACATTGGTTCTAAAAATGAAATGCACATGGGAATGGCATCACGTTTGACACCGAATAGCAAAATCGCCATTTGTGCAAAATCAGCATCAATGTGGAAAATGTTTAGGAACACAAATTACATTTATACCCTTTTGTTGCTAAATCGATGCCCGGTCAACACTCATGTGTATGTTTAAAATTGCTCTTTGTGCAAAGTGAGCAGGATTGTGATATTGAATTTAGATACAAAATTACTTTTAGGGGCAAAACAATATTTTGGTATAGAAACACTATTGGTGCGACATCAGCAGGGACTGGCAACACGCATTTAGGTCCAAACCTACACTTGGGTGCAAAATCATATTTAGGTACAAAATCATAATTAGGGCACCAAAAACAGTGGCATATTAAAATTAAAATTCGAAAAACAAGGAAGCCTGCAAGGCTTAGCCACTCCAGGTTTAATGCGCTGACTTCTAATCAGCATGAAGATGTCTCTAAGGGCCAGATGTATCAAGGTTTTTTGCATTCTCAAATGGTGCGAATGCCCGTTTGCGAATGCAAAAAGCCAGTTCAGAATGTATGAAAGACATTCTGAACACAATTTTAAGGAATCACAAAAATAGCGATTCCTTAAAATTGCGACCCTGTTTAGAGAGTCACAAATTGCGACTCTCTAAATAAGAAATCGCAAATAAGGATTCCTAATTTGCGATTTCTTAGCACATGTATGAAGCCATTCCTAAATGCGATTTGGGCATTTAGGAATCGCTATTTACCACCAGGTTGAACCTGGTGGTAACCATGTGCAAAATTTAAAAATACATTTAAAATGCATTTTTAAAATGTACATGTAAAGCACACATGCCCTTTTGGCATGTGTGCACCTTACATGTCCCAAAAACTTTTTTGGGGTGCAGCAGAGGGGGCCTCAGGCCCCCAGCACCCTGGAGTTTTGCATTTCCAAAATTGCGATTTCTGGTTAAGAAATCGCAATTTTGGAAATGCAAAATATTCGCAGATATGGGCCAACAGGCCCATAGGTGCGAATGGGGACAGATTCCCTATTTGCGTTTCGGTAATAGCATTTGCGATCTTTTAGAAATCGCTACTACCGAATCGCAAAAATCATACATGACTTTTTGCATTTCTGAAATAGCGATTTCTTAAAAATCGCTATTTGAGAATCGCAAATCGGTTGTATGATACATCTGGCCCTTAATGCTTTGTTTTGGATTCAAAGTAGTATCACAACTAAGCCAAGGGGAGGTCAGTTATGCATGTCCAGGTCTACAGTGATGTTTTTGGTGCGCTCAGTTTCAAATTAGTATTTTTACCCACTTCGGGGGCTGTATTATGAGCACCATTCATCAGTGGTGTGTGCATCTCTATTTACACAGCTGCAGCAATGTTTCCATCATTTATACCTACAGTATAAATATAGGGACACCTGCCTGCACGAAACAATCCTCTGAGGCTTTTCCCTTTTTTATAGATTGCAGCCCAATTAGAAAGAGGAAACAACTAGGAGAAAGAATGATATTGTTCCTGGTTGTGCCTCCCTTGGGAAGGCATAGCATTTTGACACATTCCTGGGCTTATCATTGTTGGAAACTCTGGGAATGCGCCAAAATCCATGGGTGAATGTGTGGGAACATTCACTATCCACCCATAGAACACTTTCCCAGTGGACAGTAATCCAAGGCAACAACTTGAACTGCCTCGCATTACGTCAGATTTAGGCCACACAGGGTGCCCTTGCTATGCTTGGTAAATCTTACTTTATTATTGCATTGCTATTGTGACATCATGGTTGATGCAAGGGCAATGCAAAACTATAGTAAATGTGGCCCCTACTGTCCATGTCTCTCTCCAGCTATGGCTCCTACAGGGTCAAGTGCAGTCCACTACTAAATAGGCAAGTGTATTCACACAGAATGGAGTCGTATTTAATCTTTTTGCACCCTGGAGGAAACAGGGGTCCAGTCAACTGACCCCTGGAGGGCACTTCTAGGGTCCAAGAAATGGCCAAGATATCCTCAGACTAGTTCTTGACATGTCCAGACAGAATCTCCACTCATCTGAGTTTTCACCAGATCGAGAAGTGCTCTTATGAGCTTGCAGTTGTTAGCATTTTTGTCTTCTACAGTAGACAGTGATGACTTTCCCATTTCCTACAGAATTCCCAATGCCTGGGCATCCCATTTTTGCAGCAGTTCTGTTTTCCTGATTTTAAGATTCTAGGCCTACTGTCCAGAGATTCCTCACACTTCCCAAAGCCTGCCATATGGAAATCAGGGACCATTACATCTAACTCATTTCTGAACAGATTACCTCCCAAATCAAAGCAGAGACAAATGTCTAAAATGAATTAGCTGATCAAAGGATTCTTTTATCCTAGGCCCCATATTTTGACCTACACATGTAAAAAGCCAGTGCTTTGTTTTGGTCCTCAGCTTGACCAGCTGTCCATGTTCACTCCCAAATTCCCTATTCAGAAATAAGTGGCCAGGGATTGCCCCTACTGGTGTTCCTGCTCACAGAGGCATTCTTATTGTCTACATGAAAGGTAATCGTTTCATACCTCACCAAGAATTAATCACTGTAAATAAAGAAGCTCTGCAAAATTCAATTAATTACTGCTAAAGCGTTCTGCCAGCAAACAATATGAATTTATTAAGCTACATTTGTTATATGTGTATCAAAAATCTACCTTCACAATTGAAATAGAGTTATGATAAGTATTAAAAATAAACTGTGAAGATTTTTTTGAGCTGTTAATTAACATGAACTGTGTAAAAGTAGTTTTTAATCACAATGAGGACTCTTAAAAGCACCATTTATCTATTAATTAAAATAAAAAGAAATGTTCCAGCTGGTCATTCTAGGGACGAGCCTTACTCAATATTTAACATTTCCACTTTTGTATATTAAGCACCTAACACACAAATGGTGATGGGAGGAATGCTTACAGTAAATCTGACCGCTGTCAGTTACTCAAAGTAGCATTTCAACACATTGTTCTTTAACTCACCATGCCAGCCCATTTAGACCCAGCCATATGCAAATCAGTCTTGTCCCTGCTCCAATAGGAACAGCCCAGCCCAAACTACTAGGCCAAGTAATCTCTGAACTGGAACACAAGCTACCCAAAACTGGGTTTGCCCAGATTGGGGCTCATGGGTCAGATTTAGCTTGGTGCCAATGGCATAGTGATCAAGAGACCCACACCTGGTCATACTTTTGGCCGCTGACAGAGTTACATCAAACAAACAAAATGTGATTGGGAGTAGCCAGTACTACAGAGCACATGTATTGGGAAATTTAATTCTCATAGGGCCCAGATTACAAAATTCTAGGAAGGTTAGTCACAAATGTATTGTGAAATTTAATTCTCATAGGGCCCAGAGTAAAAATTCTAGGAAGGTTAGTCACAAATGATAAATAAAATATAAGGAGACCATCTAGAAATGCAACTTTGATACATGAAAACAGAATTCTCGTAGTAAGTAAATTGACCTGACCTTCGATCGGCTTGGTAAGTGAATAAAATGATGGCCTCTAGTGTGAAAATGAGGATTTAGGATGTCCAGCCAAGACTATTACGTTGAAGCAATTAAATAACCATAGCTTGGTGAAAGGCAGAAATTAGGTTTAGTAGAATGAGTTCACTGGGAATCAAATTACCCAATTAGCCAGTTTCAAAACATGCATCCCAAAAATAGGTGAGAAGGAAGCCAAAACCTGAAATATTTTACATAAACTGTCAGCGAAAGAGTACAAAGCACTTACTGAAAGCTTCCGGGTGATGGATCGATAGGCAACAATAGGGACAGGGAAACATTTAGCACAGAAGTAGGTCTCCATTGTCATCACAAAATACTGAGGCTCTAGGTTCTAACCAAGCATTATTGCGCTCACAAACAGAAGTGCAGGCCAATCAATAGGTAAAAGCAGACATCTAGTGTCTGTCAGTGTTTGAGGCAGCACATTGCACTGCCCAGGGCAGTAGCAGCATCTGCTGCCTTCATATTGTTCCTTCCATGGCTAAACAGCAAATATGATGCTATATGTGCTTCAGTGCAACTTCGAAACCATCCCAAACACACAACTGTAGCTCTGCAGTTGCATGAATTCCTACAATTCCATGTTTCAGAACTGAGTACGAGGTTAATGAGGAGAGTGGTAAACAGTGGAAGCAGGCAGGGAAATGCCTGGGGTGGGCAGATCCTCATCCAACTCAATGGGTGAGTGATTTCTGCTTTATGCAGTGTTTTGTTCAAAGTGATTTCAAGTGCCCTAGGAGACTTTGCTGTGAAGTAATGTGCTAGTTATTCCAATATCTTCATTTATTTATTATTATGTTTCTCACTCCACTCACTCCTTGTCTTGCTGAATTATTTTGGTTATCCTCAGTTTCCACCAGGGGAATCTACAAACCCTAGGCGCCTTTAGAATATGCAGGATGTTAAAAAAAACACAGGACCCACAGGACCCAAATAATGGTGTGTATGCCTTTTGTGGAAAAAAAGTTATGAAGGTTTAAGTGCAAACTACATCAAGCTTTCAAAAATAAGGTTAGCGTGGTGGTGGGGGGAGGGGGGATACCTGTCAGTACGCAAGTAGTTAAAGTAGCCCTTTACTGTGCTTTGTATTTAGCATTTTTCTTGGTGCTTATCTTTTTAGAGGCAATGTGCATGCTTATTTTCTGAGTTGATAAATTCCGTCTTAGTGAGTGCTGATAAGCATTTTCAAATCTCCTTCAGCTAAGTAAAACTGCTCTGTGAGCACTGCTTATTGATTGAGGAAATAATGCTAAACATTCTAATGATGATGAAAACTATGATAGAAGATGCACACCCATTTAATCTCTTGGACACTATTGACATAACCTCCAGGTCGAGAGAAAACAAGCTGCTGATGTGGAGGCCATGTCAAAGACTCAAGGGCAGGGATTACTTCTGATTCTTGCACCAGAGCGATTCCCTTGTTCATTTTTCAGGTCATGCTGCTGTGGAAGAGCTTTCAAGGCCTGTTTTTGTCTTTATAATGATAATAAGTGTTCATGGCTGTGTGGCTGTGGCCCACCTTGGCATAGGACCATGTCTCACCCAAAGAGAGAAATAAAGTATTTCTACCCCGCCTGGGAGCCAGATTTGGGTGCTTGCCCACAATCTAATCCCTTGGGGTTGGTAGCCCATTCTGGCATATGGCCATGTTGTGTCTCTAAGGGGACAATACACATTTTCTGCCCAACTAGAGGCAGATTGATAGGAGGAGTGGAAAACTCACTTCACACCAGAGCTTTCAAAATGCACCAGAAACATATGGGTTAGTGCTTTGTGTATGGGGAGCCAGTGGAGCTCCTTCATATGTGGTGTGAAGTGAGTGCAGCATGGGAGGTTGTATGATTCTTTCAGTGATTTTGACCACTGAATTTAAATAGTCTGAAGCCTTCTGGTGAATTTTAGTTTCTTCTGGCATAGATGGTGTTCACATATTACAGCTTGTTTGTGATAACGGCGTACATGCCAGTTTTCTAGGTGCTGATAGGGAGCAATTTAAAAATCTTCCTCAACATCTTCAGGGTATGGAAGCGTGAGACAGTGTTGACTTGGAAGTCAATTTCCATTTTGGTGTCAATGACGAGCCTAAGGTTTTTGGCATGGGTGGTGGAGGTGTGTGTCAGTCCTAGCTCTGCTGGCCTCAGGCGAAGACCCATAGTAAAATGCTCTTCCTGAAGATCGCAATATCAGTCTTCCCAGGGTTCAGCTTCAGACAGTTGGTCTTCCTCCAGTGGGTAATTTCAGTCATTCAGGCACTTGATTGGAGTACTGCTGTCTTGTCCATGAAGGTGAGCATGAGCTGCATGTTGTCAACATAGGAGCGGATATTGATGTTATGGGATCAGATTATGCCAACTAGAGGGAAATGCTTGTGTTTAAGAGAGTCGGTCTCAGGGAGGATCCGTATGGAACTCTGTAGATGAGGACTTGGCTATGCAAGCTGTACTGTGTCAAGCTGACTGATTTGGTCCTTGCAGTCAGGAAGGGGCATATTCATCAGAGTACATGTCCTTGGATTCTGATGTCATTAAAGGGTTGGATGAGGATAGGGTGAGAGACCATATCAAACGCTGTGCCGAGGTGCTTGAGGATGAGGGCCACTGTGTCTCCTCCATCCAGAGGAAACAAAGCGGAGTACAGTTTCCGTGTTGTGGTTGCATCTGAAACAAGACTGACACAAGTCGAGGAGATGGGGCCTGATCTGGATCCTGGTGGATGGAAGACTCTGTCACAAACAAGACAGATATTGAGTCTGCTATATTACGATCCCCATAGGACATAATGGGATTGTAATACGGCAGACGGGATATCTGTCACGTTTGTGATGGATATTCTCCTCCACCAGGATATATATAAGGCCCTTGGTGGTCTTTGAAATATTTGGTGAGGCACCTGTTGATAATTTTCTCTAGAACCTTGGATGGGAATGGTGGCGGGAAATCAGGATGTAGTTGGCAAGCATTCAAGAGTCCACAGAGGGTTTCTTCAGCAATGGAACAAAGCACCTGGCAAGGTCGCAAAAGAGGTGGAAGCGTTCAGAACGGGTTTGAGAATGAGAGCAGTCCTCTGGAGCAGGTGTGGTGGGGGCAGGGGTCTGATTGGTCCCCAGAATGGATGGACTTCAAGGTGGCAGTGTTTTTTTATGGAGTGATGAGGGGCTATGAGGGTAGCATTCGTTCTTTGGATAAGAACATAAAAAAACAAAGGGGTGGGCTCAACCGACCCCCCCCCAGGCACTGAGCCATGATCCCACCATAAAAAGTGGCAATACAGCCTTTCTACCCCGTAGGGGGGTAGATAGGTGGTTTGACCCAAATTAGTTTTTTTCCCTAATTTGCTGCCTGGGGGCAGGAAACCCATAAGGTGCCAGTGATTTCAAAATGGTGCCAAAACAGGCAAATGGGTGGGGGAGCTCACCCTGGCATTGGACCATACCAATAGCCCCCCCTCCACTCAATATGGGTACTAGAGTCTTTCTTTCTTTTCCCCTCAAACTTTGGCAAAACACACATTTTCTAGCTATTTCTGTGAAGAAAGGTTCCAGAATCCATAGGAATCAATCAGTTTTCTGCCATTCAGCTTTCCCTCACTTGTGTGGATAGGCCTAGCCAGGAAATGTGCTTGAATTTTTCAACTCAAAACCAACCCCTTTTTTGCATTGTGAGAAGCTAAGGATTTTGGATTAGGTTTGGCCACCACCCAGGGAAACCTACCAAACCCAGACATTTGTTACAATTACACACTCAGGGGAGTTTAGGGTGGTCTGGCTTGTGTAGATACCCCCATCTTTCAAAACTTTCTCTCACTGAAATGTGATTAAAATAAATGGGTATTTTTAGACAGGTTTGCAAGGTTTCCTGTTAAAAAAAAAGTTGTGGAATCCTAACAAGTCTCACCACACTAGACTAACCAGTGACATTAGTTTTCAGATATGTGTCGGTCTGGTAGGTTTCACTGCGTGGCTGCTGAGCTAAGGCCCAAACTCCTCAGCTACCCGCATTGTGAAAAAATCTTTGATTTTGCTGGGTGAAATGAAATGTCTCCAAGTTGAGTTTTGGGGTCTGTAGTGTTGCGGGCACTAGACCCAACCATATAAGTGGGGGTACCATTTTTATCAGGAGGTGAGTTGAAACAAAAAAGAGTAGAATTTTTTTTTTTATCATTTAGATTTTTGTCTTCCAAATGTAAGCCAGTGTGCAAGAAAGAAGGGAAAATGCCCTTCGAATCACATGATAGCACGGGTAGCCCCAAATTCAGAAGCGTACAAACAACCACTGTTTTTAAACTCAGGATCTTGTGCACATTTCAGAAATACATAGGTTTTTTTTATACCTATTGTACGAAACTACACTCTTTCTGGCATGGTTAACCCCACTTTTTACCTGTTGTCTGTGTGTTTGACTGTGTTCACTGGGATCCTGCTAACCAGGACTATGCTCTCTCCCTTCAAATTTGGTTGCTTGGACCACACACACCCCATAATTGGTATACCGGTGCCCCCCGTAAGTCCATAGTATATGGTACCCAGGTACCCAGGGCATTGGGGCAACAGGGGTTCCCTCTGGGCTGTAACATGTGGTATGCCGCCCATGGGGAGCCAATGCAAAGTGTATCTGCAGGCCTGCCATTGCAGCACATGTAAAAGGGTGCATGCACCCTTATCACTACAGGTCACTGCAGCAGGTCACTGTAAGCCACCTCTATGGTAGGCCTCCCTAGCCCAGAGGGTGGGGTGAAAGTACCTATGTGTGAGGGCCACAAACTCCAGCTCCATTTTCATGGACTTTTGAGTGTGGGAACAACATTTTACACGTTTACTGGACATAGGTCACTACCTATGTCCAGCTACATAATGGTAACTCAGAACCTAGGAATGTTGGGTATCAAATATATTGGAATCATACCCCAATACTAGTTGCCAGTATTGTAAGTATGATTCCATGCACTCTGAGGGCTCCTTAGAGGACCCCCAGCAGTGCTCCTACCAGCCTTCTGGGGTTTTCTGGGCAGCCCAAGCTCCTGCCACCACTCAGATAGGTTTCTGCCCTCTTGTTGCTTGATCAGCACATGGCCAGGAAGGCAGAACAAAGGATTTCCTTTGGGAGAGGGGGGCAACACCCTCTCCCTTTGGAAATAGGTGTTGCATGGCTTAGGAGGGGTAGCCTCCCCAAGACACCTCTATGCTCTGAAGGGCACATTTGATCCCCTCCATGCATAAGCCAGTCTGCACCAGTTGAGGGACCTCCAGTCCATGCTCTGGCGTGAAACTGGACAATGGAAAGGTGAGTGACCACTGCCCTGTCCCTCACCATGCCAGGTGTGGGGCCCAGAGCTCCTCCAGAGGGTCCATGATTCTGCCATCTTGAATCCAAGTGAACAGAGGCCTCTGGGAGCATCTGAGTGGCCAGGTCAGGCAGGTGATGTCAGAAAACCCCTTCGGATAGGTGGTTGTTGGAAATGGCCTTTCTGCAGGGTCACTCCCAAACTTTTTGCCTTCCTCCTTCTCTTTTTCTGACCTCATTTTTACTGGCTTCAGGACTCTGGGCACTTTACCACTGCTAATCAGTGTTAAAGTGCATATGCTCTCTCCTTAAAACATGGTGACTTTGGCTCATACCCAATTGGCATTACTTGTAAGTCCCTAGCAAAGTGCACTACATGTGCCCAGGGAGTGTAAATTAAATACTACTAGTGGGCTTGTAGCACTGGTTGTGCCACCCTCGTAGTGCCCTTAACCATGTCTCAGGCCTGCCACTGCAAGGCCTGTGTGTGCACTTTCACTGCCACGTCGACTTGGCATTTCAAAGTAATTGCCAAACCTTAAACTCCCCTTTTTCTACATATCAGTCACCCCTAAGGTAGGCCCTAGGTAACCCATAGGGCAGGGTGCTATGTAGATAAAACGCAGGTCATATACTTGAGAATGTTACATGTCCTGGTAGTGTAAAACTCCTAAATATTTTTTCCACTACTGTGAGGCCTGCTCCTTTCATAGGATAGCATTAGGGCTACCCTTATATACTGTGTGAGTGGTAGATTCTGATCTGAATGGAGTAACCAGGTCATATTTAGTATGGCCATAATGGTAATAGAAAATCCTGCTTATTGGTGAAGTTGGATTTAATATTACTATTCTAGAAATGCCACTTTTAGAAAGTGAGCATTTCTCGACACCTAAATCCTTCTGTGCCTTACAATCCACGTCTGGCTAAGGTAGTTTACAGCTCCCTTGTGCATTTCACGCAGACAACCCTAAACACAGGATGTTCAGTCACACATGCACACATCTGCATACTGAATGGGTCTTGCTGGGCTGGGAGGGTGGTGGGCCTGACACTTACATTTGAAAGGACAGTAGCCTGCCCTCACACAATGGACTGCCAAACCCCCTATGGGACCCTGGCAGACAGGATGGAACTGAAAGGGGACCTTGTGCACTTCTAAGTCACTCTTTGAAGTATCCCCCACTTCAAAGGCACATTTTGGTATTTAAACATGGCCTCTGACCCTACCAACTCAGTCAGTTCTTGACAAGATACCTACTGGAAAAGAAACTCTGAACCAGAACCTGCAACCTGCAAAGATGAGCTGCCTGGCTTCCCAAAGGACTCACCTGACTGTTTTTCTGTAAAGAACTGCTGCCCTGCTGTTGCCCTGCTGCCTTGCTGCCCTCTGGCTCTGCTGAGAAGCGCTCTCCAATGGCTTGGATTGAGCTTGCCTCTTGTTCCTTGAAGACTCAGGGCCAAAAAGACTTCATCTCTGCAAAGAACTACTTGTACAGCTAAAACCGACGCACAGCCTGCTGGAATCGACGCACAGCCTGCACCGCGGTGAGAAAATCAAAGCACGCTGGACCGGACCGACGCAGCCGGGCTCATCGAATGGAGATCGACGCAGCGCCAACGTTGTGACTGGAACTTCGACACACGTCCCACTGGATCGACGCATTGCAGAGCCAGAACGAAGCAGCCCAACTTCCTGCGAGGAAGAATCGACGCAGTGCCTACCGTGCAACAGAAATTTCCCCACATCACCCACCGGATTGATGCAGCTCCTGTGACTTCGTCCTGCATGCCCAGGATTTTGCTGCTTGTCCCCAGGGCATCCAAATACCCCACAAGCCGAAGAGGATTCAAGCCTGCATGCTGGAAATTGATGCAAAGTCCCTGCTGCGTGGAAAAACACTGACGCATCGTCTGTGCGCTCCCGGAGAAACCAACACACACCTCCCCATTTTCCATGCACCTCCTTCCCTGCGGCCCCTTGCGGATACATTAGATGCAAACCAGGTACTTTGTGCTTGCAAGAGACACTTATTGCTTTTTAAGAACTTAAGACTCTTTTTAATCATTTTCTAAACTGATATTTCAACGTGTACTTATCAAATCTTGATTGTTTTGACCTGCATTTATTCAGCTAAATATTCTATATTTTTCTAAACTTGTGTGGCATATTTTTGTGGTGTTTATACTGTGGTATTGCATGATTTATTGCACAAATACTTTACACATTGCCTGCTAAGTTAAGCCTGACTGCTCAGTGCCAAGCTATTAGAGTGTGGGCACAGGATAATTTGGATTGTGTGTGACTTACCATGACTAGAGTGAGGGTCCTTGCTTAGACAGCAGGTAACCTGGTTGCCAACCAAAGACCCCATTTCTAACAGTGGTCACCTGGCTAGGTGACCAATCACTCTTTCAGGGCTATTTAGGGTCTCCCTCTTGGGTGGGTCCTCAGATTTGGCCTGCAAGATTCCAGCAGGACTCCTCTGCAACCTCTACTTTGACTTCTAGTCACTGGAATCGTGACTGGACCCTCCAGGAATCGACAATCTGCATCCATGACGAAAACTCTGCTTGCAACATCGTTTCCACAGCTCATTTCAGCTTCTGCAACATTTCCCCAGCTGTGCATCCTCTGAGGGCAACAAGTCTTCAGCCTGCACAAGAAGAAATCTCCCTTGGAGCGATGGAGTCACTCCCCTGCATTTTCAGGCACCAACTGCAATGATGACGGGCTGTGTGCTTCTCCTCTCATCCTGAGCTGTGTGCATCCTGCATCACTGGTGGTGGTCTGGAGTGGTCCCCTTGGTCCTCTCTGCCACTTGTCCAACTTTGGTGAAGGTAAGCCTTTGCCTTCCCACGCAGGACAGTACACCCATGTACCAGGTCTCTTGCTGCTACCAAGGCTTGTTGGCATCTCCTCCAAGGGATCTTCAGACTCTGTGTAGCCCCAGCCCCCAGCACTCTTCCCTGTGATGCACAGTCTTCTGCATGCTTCTTCTGTGGCGTGGGACCCTTCTCCAGTTGTGCTGTGTGGGCTCCTCTGTGACTACTTTTTTCTCTTCCAGTGGGTCTCCTGTGGGGACTGCCTCATCTCCTGTGGACTCTCTGCCTTGCTGAGGGTCCACTCAGGACTTCCCCCATGGGTTGAGTCCTCCTGGACCTTGCTGGCCCCCATTGGTCCACTTTTTGTCCACCGCAAATTCTGCCTTTGCCAAGGCTTGTTGGTGGTTTTTCCATGCCCCAACAGACTGCAATCTTCCATCCGGCGTGGGATGTCTACTGCATCCTCCAGGAACTCTTCATCGACTCCAGGGCTGCATTGCTGACCGTCTTTGTCTTACTGTCGACCAGCTCCTGCAACCACAGACGGGTGGGTAGTGGCTCCTGCCACCACCGGACACTCCTGTGGCTTCTGGACTTGGTCCTCTTCTTCCGAAGGTCTTTTCCTTCAGGAATACACAGCTTGTTTCTTGCAGTCTTGTCTGGGTGTTGCATTATCTTCTTTTTAGTCCTTTTGGGTGGTTCGGGGAAAATCCAGTAACTCATTCCTTTCTTCCTGGTTGCTGGGGGCACTGTGGTACTTACCTTTGGGTTTTCCTAGTTCCCCCAGCTCCCACCTACACATTTCACTTACCTAGGTGGGGTTTTGCATTCACATTCAATTTTTTTAGTATGTAGCTTGGGGTCCCCCTAGGGTCACTATTGTCTATTGCTATCTGCACTGTTTTCTATCACTTTTTATGCATGTTACTAATTTCTCGGGTACATATTTGGTGTGTTTACTTACCTTCTATTGGAGTATCTAGTGTTTTGGTACTGTGCTATTGCAATAAAGAGCCTTTATTTTCGTAACACTTAGGGGGTCATTACAACATTGGCGGTATAAGGCGCTTACCGCCGTGCAGAAGACCGGCAATACACCGCCGCGGTAGACCGCCCAGCTATTATGACACACATCATGGAATCCGCCCAAATTCCGACACCCACACAATACCGCCACACCAAAGGTCAGCGATAAACATGCGGAAACAAATCCACCTCCACGCCAACAGAAACACGTGGTATTCCATTGGCGGTACACACCGCCGCCCTCAAAATACACACACATTTACAATACACCGCCACATTGGACAATTCAAAATACACACACCTGATACACATACACACACCACTCCCACACATCCAATACAATATAAAACACACACCCACATCACCCACAAACCCCCACAACCAAAAATTCTGAGAGAAGGCGAGAGAGAGGGGGAACATCCTTTTTTCAGACTTTTTTTTTCCGAAAGTCGTGGTTAACTAAAGCGCAACAACGCCTTTTTTAACCACGACTCTGGTTTTTTGTGCCTTAACTACGTATGTTCTGAACAACGAACATGCGTGGTTAAGGTACAAAGAAGTGAGTTGGCGAAGGTAAGTGGTGGGTTTAGGTTTTAGGGAGGGGGTTGGGGGTCAGGGGGTTTTAGGTTTTTGGGTGGGATTGGGGGGGTGGGGCGTTTTTGGTTTTGGGGAGTGGGTGGGGGGTCAGGGGGTTTTAGGTTTTAGGGTGAGGTTGGGGTGTGGGGAGTTTTTGGTTTTGGGAAGTGGGTGGGGGTTCAGGGGGTTTTAGGTTTTGGGGTGGGGTTGGGGGGGTGGGGTGTTTTTGGTTTTGGGGAGTGGGTGGGGGTCAGGGGGTTTTAGGTTTTGGGGTGGGGTTTGGGGGGTGGGGCGTTTTTGGTTTTGGGGAGTGGGTGGGGGGTCAGAGGGTTTTAGGTTTTGGGGTGGGGTTGGGGGGGTGGGGTGAGGGATGTAGGGTGAATGGTGCCTATTGCTAATGATTTTATCAGGAATGCCTTTACAACAAAATATTGTTGTTAAGGCATTCGTGGTAAAATCATTAGTAGTAGCAAAGAGGTCGGTGTTCCGACCTCGTTGTTAAGGCAGTAGTTGTTTTTGAAGTCGTTGTTTCGTCGTACAGTCGAGAGAGAGAGCACAGAATAGACAACCCCATCATACAGAGGCACACAACACCATCACCCACACAACATCCAAGCACAAAACACCACATACCACTACACTCACCACACTCATCACCACATACACCACCCCACACATCACCCACACCACCCCATGTCACGCCAAAGACACCCCCGCTTCTCCGAGGAGGAGCTCAGGGTCATGGTGGAGGAAATCCTACGGGTAGAGCCACAGCTATTTGCCTCACAGGTACAGCACACATCCATAGCCAGGAAGATGGAGATATGGCAAAGAATAGTGGACAGGGTCAACGCAGTGGGACAGCACCCAAGAAATAGGGAGGACATCAGGAAGAGGTGGAACGGCCTACGGGGGAAGGTGCGTTTCACGGTATACAGGCACCACATCGCGGTACAGCGGACTGGCGGCAGACCCCCACCTACTCCCCCTAAACTAACAACATGGGAGGAGCAAGTCTTGACCATCTTGCATCCTGAGGGCCTCGGAGGAGTCGTTGGAGGAACGGACACTGGTAAGTCAAATCTGAACTATCATATCCCTCACCCTACCTGCATGCTATCACACACCCCCACCCTCACACCCTCCCCTATCACCCAAACTCCTCACCAATGTACTAAGAACACCAACTACACATCCCAACCCCAAGACCTGCATGACACAACTAAGCATGGACACCCATCACTAAAGCATGCCCACTGCACATACCCAGAACACCCCCCCAACCATCAGCACACAAGCCCACACACAGGAATGCCTGCACTGGGGTGCACGCACACCCAACCATTGCACACCATGAAACACACACATGCAATAATCATTTACTTATACCCCCGCAGGAACCCGAAGGAACGTCACCACACCAGAGGGTCCAGACAACACCACTCCACCCCCAGAAGAGGCCCACAGTGACGACAGCAGCTCTGCCCTACTGGATCTTGATGACCAGCCCGGACCATCGTGGGCCTCAGGACAGTCGGTTCCCCTTGCCCAGCCACAGCCCAACACCGAACTTCCACCCTCTGGTAACACCAGCACAGCACCCACCCAGCAGGCCCAAAACCTCCCTACCTAGGACAGGTTAATCAGCGGTGTGTCCACCACTACAGGGCACCCAGGCTAACCCACCACCCCAACAACAACAGGGACCTGGGGGCAGTGGTAGTGGGCACACGGTCCAGGGGACGGAGGCACAGGAACAGAGGGGAACTGGGAGGGCTGCTGTGCGACAGAGGGAGGACAGGCCTAAGGAACCTACTCTCCACGAGGCCCTCTCCTCCATCATGGGAGCATACCACCACTCCCAGGAGATGATGGCCACGGTCCTGGACAAGTTGCAGGAGACCCTGTGTCTGCAGGAGGAGCAGTATTTGGGGTTCAGGGAGGAGCTCAGGGCCATCGACTCTGCCCTGGGCACCATTGTAGGGGTGCTGACGGACATTCAAAACACCTTGAGGGACACCGTGGCACTCCAAGGGGCCCCTGACACTAGCCACGACGATGAACTGCCCACCACCTCCGCCGGCGCTAGTGGACAGGCAGCCCCGCCACAGGACCACCACACCAGCACCCCATCCCCTGCAGACGGACAACCACCACGCAAGCGGGCCCTGAGATCCAGGAACAGGACAGAGCAAGATGGCAAGACCCCGCCAGGAAATAAGACCACCCTGATTGTCCCCCCACTGTCCCACTTTGTTACCCTGTCTAAATCAGAACTGCCCCAGCTCCACTTCCAATGGCCAGAAGTGCAATGTACCTGTGAGACTAATAGACTGGACTCTGTCATGGACATTCCTCCACCATCACCCATCCCCATTTTACAACCCCCTTCATTTTTTATCACTTAAATAAACACCCTTGAAACACCAAAAAAAAATTGAGTCAGTCTATGATTTGTAATTATGTATTATCAATTACAGTGTCATAATGGGTTACCCATTGGAAGGCTAACATACCAATGTCACACATCACAAGCCCTTCAAGGACGCAAGCAGTTGACACATAGGTTACCACATTTGTGAAACTGAAATGGAAGGGGACAACTCAGTTAACAAATAGTGAGTGAAATGTCGGTACAGGATAGAGGTAGACGTGTGAAAGTTAATGTAATGTTAAACCTAAAAATGTACTCACCTGAGTTTCACTGGAAATATTGCTGTATGACTGACTCCCTGTTGTCGTTTTCTTCTTCCTCAGCTTCATCCTCATCACTGTCCACAGGCTCCACAGGCTCCACAGCTGCAACAACACCGTCATCTGGATCATCCTCCTGCAGAAAAGGCACCTGGCGTCGCAATGCCAAATGATGGAGCATGGAGCAGGCGATGATGATGTTGCACACCTTCTTCTGTGAGTAGAATAGGGACCCACCTGTCATATGTAGGCACCTGAACCTGGCCTTAAGGAGGCCGAAGGTGCGTTCGATAACCCTCCTAGTCCGCCCATGGGCATCATTGTAGTGTTCCTCTGCCCCGGTCCTGGGATTCCTCACTGGGGTCAATAGCCAGGAAAGGTTGGAGTAACCAGAGTCCCCCAATAGCCATACACGGTGCCTCTGGAGTTGACCCATCATATCAGGGATGCTGCTATTGCGCAGGATGTAGGCATCATGCACAGAGCCACGGAACATAGCATTTACCTGCGAGATGTACTGGTCTGCCAAACAGACCATCTGGACATTCATAGAATGATAACTCTTCATGTTCCTGTACACCTGTTCACTCCTGCGGGGGGGACCAGAGCCACATGGGTCCCATCAATGGCACCTATGACGTTGGGGATATGTCCAAGGGCATAGAAGTCACCTTTCACTGTAGGCAAATCCTCCACCTCAGGGAAAATATATCTCCTTACATGTTTCAGCAGGGCAGACAACACTCTGGACAACACGTTTGAAAACATAGGCTGGGACATCCCTGAGGCCATGGCCACTGTTGTCTGAAAAGACCCACTTGCAAGGAAATGGAGCACTGACAGCACCTGCACGTCAGGGGGGATTCCAGTCGGATAGCGGATTGGTGACATCAGGTCTGGCTCCAACTGGGTACATAGTTCCTGGATTGTGGCACGGTCAAACCGGTAGGTGACGATTAAATGTCTCTCTTCCATTGTCAACAGGTCCACCAGCGGTCGGTACACCGGAGGATTCCGCCATCTTCTCATATGTCCCAGCTGACGGTGCCTAAGAAGGACAACAGCGAAGAAACAGTCACTATTCCTCCAGGTATGTACCCACAGTCACACACAAGACTACACCAGACACAAAACCCTTCCTGTATGTGTGTTGAGTGTAGGCCTCGGTATGTGTGACGCAGTTGAAAATGAATCCATGTGGGCCCCTGAAATGGCGGCTGCCTGACCTCTAAACTGGGACAATGGGATTGTGGGGTAACAGCGCTGGCGTTGCACACCGTCGCAGTAGGCTGTCGTAGACTGCGGTGCAATGCTGCATTGGTTAACATTGGACCCTATGGGTCCCAGGAGCCAATGAACAGGTGCGCCGGCGGTGATGATGCGCCCGCCGCGGACGTCACCGCCGCGGACGTCACTGCCATTTTCTATCTGTTCAATCACTAGATACCTGACCTTCGACAGGAGAGGACCTACACTGCTAGTGCTGCTGTGACCTCGGTCTGGAATGCCACGATGGCTGCTGCGTCTGGGGAAAGGGCCCCTGCCTTCACTTCACAGGAGTTGGAGAAACTTGTGGATGGGGTCCTTCCCGAGTACATGCTACTCTACGGTCCTCCAGTCCAACAGGTTAGTACACAGGGAGCACGTTGTATGGCCTAGGCCTGGGTGGACAGGGCTGGGTGGAAGAGGGAAGGGGGCAGAGTTCATACTACAGTAAAGCATGGGAATAAATGGGCCACATGGTCAGAGTAGGGAGGGGGCCACTCACATTGATGGTGCAGTTGGTAATGACTGTTCCTCTTCCCTTGTGCATGTCATGTAGGTCAGCGCCCACCAGAAGAGGGACATTTGGCGTGCCATCGCCAAGGAGGTCCGGACCCTGGGGGCCCACCAGAGACGGGGCACCCACTGCCGGAAGAGATGGGAGGACATTCGCCGCTGCAGCAAGAAGACGGCAGAGGCTCAGCTGGGGATGGCCTCCCAACGTGGGAGGGGTGCCCGTCACACCATGACCCCCCTGATGTTCTGGATCCTGGCGGTGGCCTACCCGGAGTTGGATGGGCGCTTAAGGACATCACAGCAGACACAAGGGGGTGAGTACAACCTCATTCTGCGGACTTTGCGTGCAGTGGAGGGGTCTGGGTGGGGGAGGTGGGCTGTGTGTGTCCCTAGCCCAGGGCGAGTTAGGTAGGCAAGGCCCCTCCGTAATGTAGGCCATGTGGCACTCAACCCCACCTCAGCAGAGTGACAAGTTGAGGTATAGTTGCCCCTGTGGCATCCATGTGCGCAGATTTCCACAATTGCCATGTAGGCCATATCCCAGAATTTGCATGTGCAGAGGCCAGGAGCACGGCGTTATGCATGGGGCTGCTGCGTCTGTCTTGTCCGCCAACGGTAGCGGTATGCCATGCACTAAACCTCTCTTTCTTCTGTCTCCCACCCCCTTTTCCTGCTCTCCCTGTCCTTTTGTACATCAGCATCATCAGGCAGAGGTACAGTGGCACCGGAGCACAAGAGAGCTGCATCCCACATGGCCATGGAAGGCCACACCACAGACTCTGAATGCACCAGTGGGACGGAGGGCGAGGGGAGCTTCACGTCGGCCACCGGATCACCAACCAGCGACACGGACTCGTCCGCCGATATGAGCTCCCCTGTGGTGGCGGCACCATCTGTGCGCCCCACTTCTACAGGTACAGCCGCCACCTCCCCTACCAGCACCGCCCTCCCAGCAGCCCTTCAGCGTTCGCCCCGCTCACCCAGGAGGGTGGGCATCACCTTCGGCCAAGGCACCTCAGGCCCTGCCCCAGTCACCCCTGCTGCCCTCAGTGAGGAGGCCATTGACCTCCTCAGGTCACTCACTGTTGGGCAGTCTACCATTGTGAATGCCATCCAGGGTGAAGAACGAGAGTTGCAACACGGTAATGCATTCCTGGAGGGCATGCATTCTGGTCAGGCTGCCCTTCAGTGAACCCTGCAATCTCTGGCCTCAGCACTGATGGCAGCCATTGCCCCTGTGTCCAGCCTCCCCCCTCCAACTTCCTCCACCCAGACCCAATCCCCTGTACCCCAGCCCATCCCAAGCACACCTACAGACCAGCATGCACACAAGTCAACACACACAAGTAGCTCAAGCAAACATAGGCACCACACACACCACAGGCACTCATACAAGCATCACATCCATACAGATACAGCAACATCCACTGTCTCCACTGTGTCCCCCTCCTCCTCTTCTCCCTCCTCCCTCCCAGTGTCGTCTACACACACACCTGCATGCACCACATCTACAGGCACCAGGACTCGCACCAGGACACCCAGCACCACAAGCCGCTCACCTGCACTCACCACCCCCACTCCCATTTACACGTCCCCTGTGTCCTCTCCCAGTGTGTCTGTGACGCCCCCTCCCAAAGTACCCAAACGCCGGCAATCACTCATGCAACATCCATCCACCTCACGACAGCCTCCACTACCTGCACCTGCACCCAAAACACCTAAAGTGACACCTCCTACAACCACCTCCTCTTCCTCCACTCCCAGACCCCCTCCAGCTACCCATCCCAGTGTCCGTCAGAAACTGTCCCTCTGTCAAATTGACCTTTTTGCCCCCACCCCCCCCTCCAATTCATCAGTCCCATCATAGCGCCTCAGCCAAAAAGCCTCCAGTACCAGTGTTGCGTGTTCCAGGTTTTTGGAGTGCACCGTCCACCAGGGCAGGCAGTAGGACCCGGAGCCAAGGCACTGGCAGCCCACCCCCTGTAAAGGCTCTGAAATTGGAGAGTTGACACAGGGACCGTGTCAAGACTCCTGGCTGGACAACAAGTGAAATGGGATCGAAGGCAATTGGTGAGTCAGCTGTAACTCCAAAAAAGGTGGGGAAGGTCCAGAGGAAGTCTGCCCAGCCTGTTGTGAGTGTCACGGCTGAGAAGTGCGTCATCATTTCCGGCGGTCCAGACACAACCGCCAGCACCGTTGTCACTGGTCCAGAGACCACCGCCAGAGTCACAGCCCAGGAGGGCCCAAGTATCATTTCTGGTCAGGAGACCACTGCCGGAGTCAGTGCCCAGGAGGGCCCAAGTATCGTCACTGGTCCAGAGACCACCGCCAGAGTCACAGCCCAGGAGGGCCCAAGTATCGTTACTGGTCAGGAGACCACCGCAGGAGTCAGTGCCCAGGAGGGCCCATGTATCGTTACTGGTCCAGAGACCACCGCCAGAGTCACAGCCCAGGAGGGCCCAAGTATTGTTACTGGTCAGGAGACCACCGCCGGAGTCAGTGCCCAGGAGGGCCCAAGTATCGTCACTGGTCCAGACACCACCGCCAGAGTCACAGCCCAGGAGTGGACAGGATGCCACAGCCCCGCTGGCCAATGATGGAACGTCATGCCACACACCAATGTCCAGTGTGGAGAGCGTCGTGCCACACACCAATGTCCCGTGTGGAGATCGTCATGCCACACACCAATGTCCAGTGTGGAGATCGATCGTCATGCCACTATCATGTCACGTCATGTTGGTATCAGAACCGCCATGTCAAAGCACCGCTGAACAGGGCAAAGACCGCCATGGCAAAGCACCGCTGAACAGTCCTGAACCGCCATGTCAAAGCACCGCTGAACAGGGCAAAGACCGCCATGGCAAAGCACCGCTTAACAGTCCTGAACCGCCATGTCAAAGCACCGCTGAACAGGGCAAAGACCACCATGGCAAAGCACTGCTGAACAGTCCTGAAACGCCATGTCAAAGCCCCACTGAACAGGGCAAAGACCGCCATGGCAAAGCACTGCTGAACAGTCCTGAACCGCCATGTCAAAGCACCGCTGAACAGGGCAAAGACCGCCATGGCAAAGCACCGCTGAACAGGGCAAAGACCGTGTAGGAATGAATGTACCGCCACATCAGGCATCCTTATCCCATGTGCAGCTGGGACAGTGACAGGACAGGAACTTTCACTGGGAGACTCATCCAGTCTGGGCACCAGTCCCCCTCCAGAGCCAGTAGAGACCTGCATCTACTTGAGAGACTGTGGCTTTGCACTCCCCAGGATGGCACAGTGGGCAACCCACCAACTGTATAGACTTGAGAGACTGTGGCTTTGCACTCCCCAAGATGGCACAGTGGGCAACCCACCCACTGTATATACTTGAGAGACTGTGGCTTTGCACTCCCCAGGATGGCACAGTGGGCTACCAACCCACTGTATAGACTTGAGAGACTGTGGCTTTGCACTCCCCAGGATACATCAATGGGCATGTAGCCCCGTCGTGAATCTGGCTTCGCATTCATCTGGCTGAGGTGCCCCCCCTTACTTTCCCCCTGAGGTGCCTGTAGTGTTTCTATCTGATGCCCCGGCAGTGTTCTCTCCGATTTTGGTCAGGTATCTATTGTGGGCCTCGCCCATGCATTTTTGGACTGTTGGTGCACGGACATTATTGTGTACATATCTGCACTACTTCTTGTATTGTATATATTATTCTGAGTGATTTAGAGATATATATCTGTATATTTTTGTATGACATGTATATTGGCACATTACAATGTTTGACCGAAATTCGCTTTGTCTTTGCATTCTTCCGGGGGGATTGTGGGTTGTTAATGTGATATTTTTGACTGTATTGGTGTGTATGTTGTAGTATGCAAGGGTGGTGGTGGGGGTGTTTGGTGGGTGTCCCCCTAACTTTTGCCTCCCCCCTCCCACATGTCGTAGATGCAGTACTCACCGGTATCTTCTGCGCCTACGTCGCTGTTGGTCGTAAAGGAGCAGAAAGACAAGGGCAGGTAGTATTTGGAGTTCCGGGTCCATGGAGTCGTCGTTCCTCGTGGGATGTGTTCAGGTGAGCATTTTCCCATAGCAAAAGCTGTTTCCGCCATGTTTTTATCCACGGTGAATCCACCCCGGAAAAGGTGGCGGATTGGTGGGTTGTAATGGTGTGGGCGGTACATTGTCTTCCGCCTGTCTGTTGGCGGTAACCGCTGCGCTGTTTGTCTGTAGCGCCGTGGCGGGCGGTGTGTTAAAGTGGCTGTCTTTGTTGGAGGTTTCCGCCAGGGTCATGATTCCCTTTTTTTGTCCGTCGGCCTGTTTGCGGTATTACCGCCGCTTTAACACCGTCCGCCAATGTTGTAATGACCCCCTTAGTGTTTTCTTTCATGTGTGTAAGTGTTGTGTGACTACAGTGGTATTGCATGAGCTTTGCATGTCTCCTAGATAAGCCTTGGCTGCTCATCCACACCTACCCCTAGAAAGCCTGGCTTCTAGACACTACCTACACTTCACTGATAGGAGAACCCAGGACCTGGTATAAGGTGTAAGTACCATAGGTACCCACCACACACCAGGCCAGCTTCCTACATTGGTGGTGCAGCGGTGGGATAAGCACTTGCAATTGCCTTACCGCTCTGTCACTTGGTACTTTCCACAGGAAAGACCACTTACTGACTAGCGGTAGACACTGTACTTAGTGTCAGGGAGCTAGTCTCTTAAGTTTGGGTAAGCTAGAGGTCTAGGCATAGCCCTTGCTCTAAACTTCTTTGGAGAGACTAGGAGTTAGGGTAGTTAGTAAAACCTACACCACCCTAATAACACAACATGTCTTCAGAGCAGAACAATTCTCAGGCCATGGACTCACAATATGTGGGACTCACTTTCCAAGAGTTGAAGGAGATGTGCTGAGAGAGGACCCTGAAGACAGGAAGGAACCCTAACAAGAGTCTGCTTCTGGGCCTGCTCCTCCAGGATGGCCAAGACCATGTTGGTAGCCGGGAAGAGGAGGAGGAAGATCCAGACTCTAGCACACCAGTGTTAGAAAGACAAGTCCTGGACACTGAGGGGGGTCAACAGGGTCCCTCAGAGGATCAGAGTCCCTAGTAAACCCCCTAGCCTAGCTGGGAGCACTTGAGGTAGTGGGAAAGGAAGCCATAACAGTAGGCCCCCCTTTGTGCCCAGATGGTTAGTTGAGAGGGTAATTAAGAATAGGGACAGATCCTCCTCTGCTCACTCTCATGTCACCTCACTCTCTGAGGGTACACACTGTTCAACTCCAGGGGAAGACTCCCTAGATAGGGAACTCAGGCAGCTGAGACTGGAGGAGGCCCAGCTGAGGCTGCAGCAGCAGCACCTAGTCAGCCTTAGATAGGGAGGCATTGGCAGTGGAAAGAGAGAGGCAGGGTTTGGGTTTAGCAGCCTATGGTGACAGCAGCTTTAGTTTCAGGGAGCCTAGAGTCAGGGAGGACTCTTTTGACTCCAGAAACCTCAACAAGGTTGTTCCCCACTACAAGGTGGGGGATGACATATACAAGTGGTTCACTGCTCTGGAGAGGGCCTGCAAGGTACAAAGGGTCCCTCAGAGACAGTGGGCTGCTATCTTGTGGCTCTCCTTCTCTGACAAGGGAGGGATAGACTTCTCACTGCCGGGGAGGAAGATGCAGACAACTATTTCATTTTAAAATCTGCACTCTTAGATGGGTTTGGTCTCACCACTGAACAATATAGAATCAAGTTCAGGGAGAACAGGAAAGAGTAACCCCAGGATTGGTTGGATTTTGTGGAATGTTCTGTTAAAGCTTTGGAAGGCTGGTTAAATGGCAGCATAGTTAGTGACTATCAGGGATCATACAATGTTATCTTGAGAGAGCAGAGTTTGAACAACTGTGTGTCTGATTTGTTGCATAAATACTTGGGGGACTCTCATCTGACCTCTCCCCAAGAATTGGGAAGGAAGGCAGACAAGTGGGTCCGCACCAGGGTGAGCAGGAAAGCTCATACAGTGGGTGACCACAAGAAAAAGGAAGCAGTTAAGTATCAGGGCAAGGGTGGGACAAAATGAAGGAATCTTCATCAGGAAAAAGTAAGGACTCTGAATCAGGCCCACACAACTCTTCTGGGAGTGGGTCTAAAACCTCTTCCTCTTCTTCCAATTTTAAAAAGCCTTGGTGCTATTTTTGTAAAAACAAAGGCCATAGGCCAGGAGACAGCTCCTGTCCTAAGAAAGGCACCAAGCCACCATCACTACCAACCCCACTTCTACTTCTGGTGCCCCTAGCAATACCAGTAGTGGTGGGACTACTGCCAGTAGTCAGTCTAAGGGTGTAGCTGGGCTCACTTTAGGGAATGTAGTGGGGTCTGGTTTGGTCAGAGAAACCACTGAGGCAGTGTTAGTCTCTGACTGGGGCATTGATTTTCCCACCCTTGCTGCCTGTTCCTTTAACATGGGTAAGTACAGGGAGCATCCTATGATTAATGGTGTTGAGGCTGAGGCCTACAGGGACACAGGTGCCAGTGTCACTATCGTGACTGAAAAACTGGTGCCCCCTAAGCAACACCAGTACCAAGTAACTGATGCCAATAACAACACTATGTGCCACCCCATGGCAGTTGTTGATTTCAGCTGGGGAGGGGTGGTTTACTGGTCCTAAGAAAGTTGTTGTGCCTACTGACCTACCTGTAGAGTGTCTACTAGGGAATGACTTGTAGATTTCAGCTTGGGCTGAAGTGGAGTTAGAGGCCCATGTTGCAATGCTGGGCATCCCGGGATATATCTTTGCTTTGACCAGGGCACAGGCAGAGAAACAAAGAGATCAGGGAAACCTGGAGCCTTGAACAATGGCCCAAGAACTTCCAAAACCTAAGAGTAGGAAGGGTGAAAAGATGCTCCCTACTCCAGCCTCCAGTGACGATTCCACCCCAGAGGGGAAAGAATCAACTCCCTTGGTAGAACCTAGACCAGAGGAGCTGAAAGCTGACACAGCTGAGCTTTTAGGTGCAGGGGGGGCTGCCAGGGAGAAATTCAGTATGGCACAAAGGATTTGTCCCACATTGAAGGACTTGAGGCAGTAAGCTGTCACTCAAGAAGCAGGGGGTGTCAGTGACACCCACAAGGTGTATTGGGAAGACAACCTCTTATTCTCAGAACCAAGGAAACCCAAACCTGGTGCCAACAGGAGGTTGGTGGTCCATCTGCAGTATAGAGAACTTTTGTTGACCCTTGCACATGACATTCCCCTGGCAGGTCACCTGGGGCAAAGCAAAACTTGGGACAGATTTGTCCCTCACTTTCAAGGGCCCCATATGTCAGAAGACACAAAGGAGTTTTGTCGCTCATGTGTCTTCTGTCAAGCCAGTAGCAAGTCAGGTAGCACCCCAAAGGCCCCCTTAATTCCACTTCCAGTGGTTGGGGTACCCTTTGAGAGGGTTGGGGTGGATATTGTTGGCCCCCCTAGACCCTCCCACAGCATCTGGAGACAGATTAATTCTGGTGGTGGACCATGCCACCAGGTACCCAGAAGCTATTCCTCTTATGACCACTACAGCTCCTGCAGTGGCTAAAGCCCTTCTTGGAATCTTTACAAGAGTGGGTTGTCCTAAAGAGGTAGTGTCAGACAGAGTTACAAACTTCATGTCTGTGTACCTAAAAGCAACGTGGAAGGAATGTGGTGTTACTTATAAGTTCACCACCCATTACCACACCCAAACCAATGGTTTGGTAGAGAGGTTTAATAAAACTCTCAAAGGAATGAACATGGGTGTTAGAAATGTTGTCTTTGGTTGACAGTCAGGTTACCCCATGTCCAAGCAAGGATCCACACTCTAGGCAGGGCAAAGGAGAAACACACTTGGTTAACCACCGCTCACTTCTTGATAGCTTGGCACAAGCAGAAAGGCTTAACTCAGAAGCAATGTGTAAAGTATTTGTACCACCAAACACAATAATACAGTACAAACACTATAAAATGGTCACCAACCCAGTTTAGAAAAATAGGTAATATTTATTTAAATCAACAAGACCAAAATGACAAAAATCCAAAATACACAAGTCAAGATGTGAGTTTTCAAAGTGAAAAGAGTCTTTCTCCATAGAAAACAATGGAAATGTTGGTTTTACACAAGGTACCCGGTTTCCGTAAAAAAGCAAAGCCACATGGGCAAGTGTGCGTCAGAAAAGTCAGCGATTTGTTGATTCCTTATTCAAAAGTGAGGCTATGCGTCATTTCTTCTCCAGTCGGGATGGCGATGTGTAGTTTTTCTCCCTCGCAAGAGAGCGATGTGTCGATTTCCTGACAGGGCACCTCGGATCTGTGCAGGTTCATGATGACTTTGACGGCCAGCAAAGATGCTTGAGAAATCTGGCTGCAGAGTGTTGGAAAACCACACTGCGTGGGGTTTGCGTTGTTATCAGCAGCCGCAAACAGGTGTTGCGTCGTTTCTCTAGCTGCAATGCATTGATCTCCCAGCCACGATGCGGGTGGAGCATCGATTTCAGCCGCAAAGCGAGTGGCGCGTCGTTTATCAGTCACTTCGCAGATGGTGCATTGAAAAATTTCTCCACACGGTGTCCTGTGCGTGGATTTCAGTTCTTGTTCTTTCAATTTCACCTTCCAGGGGCCCAGGGACTGGATAGGGCACCACTTGGCAGGGCAGGAGTCTCAGCAGAGAGTCCAGCTGCTGACATAGGTAGTCTTTGATGGCTCTGAGACTTCAAAACAGGAGGGAAGCTCAGGCAGGGGCAGCACTTCTCTTCAGCTTCTCTCCTTGGCAGAGGTTCCTCTTGGTTCCAGAAGTGATCTAAAGTCTGGGGTTTTGGGCCCACTACTTATTCCCCTTTCTGCCTTTGAAGTAGGCAAACTTCTAAGAAAAGTCTCTGCTGTTCACAAGATCCTGTCTTGCCCAGGCCAAGCCACAGACACACGCCAGGGGTTTGGAGACTGCATTGTGTGAGGGCAGGCACAGCCCATTCAGGCCACTCCTCCCTCCACTCTAGCTCAGGTAGCTCATCAGGATATGCAGGCTACATCCCAGCTCCCTTTGTGTCACTGTCTAGAGGAGATTCACAAACAGCCCAACTGTCAGTCTGATCCAGACAGGGAATCCAGAAACAGGCAAAGTCACAGAATGGTTTGAGCATGAAAATGCCCACTTTCTAAAAGTGGCATGTTCACACAAACAATCTAAAAACCAACTTCACTAAAAGATGTATTTTTAAATTGTGAGTTCAGAGACCCCAAACTCCAGATTTCTATCTGCTCTCAAAGGGAAACTGCACTTTTACAGATATTTTAAGGCAGCCCCCATGTTAACCTATGAGAGAGATAGGCCTTGCAACAGTGAAAACTGAATTTGGCAGTATTTCACTTTTAGGACATGAAAAGCACATCAGTCATGTCCTTCCTTTAACATACACTAACCCTGCCCAAGGGGGCGACCTAGGGCCTACCTTACGGGTGCCTTACATCTATGAAAAGGGAAGGTTTGGGCCTGGGAAGTGGGTACACTGGCCAGGTCGAATTGACCATTTTAAAACTGCACACACACAGATACTGCAGTGGCAGGTTTTAGCCATTTTTGCAGGGCTACTCATGTGGGTGACACACCCAGTGCTGCATGCCCATTAGTAGCATTTGATTTACAGGCCCTGGGCACCTCTAGTGCACATTACTAGGGACTTATTAGTAAATCAAATATGCCAATCATGGAAAAACCAATACATACATTTTCACATAGAGAGCACTTTCACTTTAGGACTGGTCAGCAGTTGTAAAGTGTCCAGAGTAACAAAAACAGCAAAAACAGAGTCCAGCACATAGCAACAACCTGGGAAGTAGAGGCAAAAAGTTAGGGGAGACCACGCCAAAGATGCCAGGTCTAACACGTGTCCCACCCAGCTGAAAGTGAGGAGAACTACCCAACCTCATTGTAGTTCTCATCACTAAGGTGAAGGAATATGGACAGACCATCAGCATTGGCATGTTCTGTTCCAGGGTGGTGTTCCACCGTAAAGTCCATTCCCTGTAGGGGTCAGTGAGGGGGAGAGGTTCACACCCTTCACAGACCCATCTTTGGCCTTAGCAGACAGGAGGTCAAGAAGAGGCTCACTCTCTTCCTCCACCCCATCATCTGTTGCTAAGAGCATTGTTACCTCTGTACTCTCAAAATGAGGCTTGAGGCGGTTCACCTGCAGGACCCTTAAAGGGTTCATGGGAGCCCGCAAGTTCACCAGATAGGTGACATCAGTCTTGTGCTCCACCACCTCAAAAGGCCCAGTCCACTTATCCTGGAGAGCCCTAGGCTCTATGGGGCCATCACCCACACTTTTTGGCCAGGTTGAAACTCAACCAGAGTGGCATTCTGGTCATACCAGCATTTCATATCCTCTGGCTTGCTTCTAGGTTCTCTTGGGCAAGCTCTCTGAAGAGGGCTGTCTGTTTTCTAAAAGCCAGCATGTAACTGAATACATCCTGCGGGCCTTACTGGAGGCTTTTTCCAAGCCTTCCCTAACCAGACTCAAAGGTCCCCTAACAGGGTGGCCATATAGTAACTCAAAAGGGAAAATCCAAGACCCTTTCGAGGCACCTCCCTGTAGGCGGACAGAAGGCATGGCAAGAGGATGTCCCACTTATGCCTCAAGGGCTCTGATAAGCCCATGATCATGCCCTTCAAAGTGTGGTTGAATCTCTCCACCAGACCGTTACTTTGGGGGTGGTAAGGAGTGGTAAACTTATATGTCACCCCACACTCCTTCCACAGAGTCTTCCTATATGTTGATATGAAGTTGGTTCCCCTATCAGATACCACCTCGTTGTGAAACCCCATTTGGGTAAAAAAAAAACATCAATGCACGTCGCTCCACCGGAGAGGTGATTGACTTCAAAGGATGGGTTCTGGGTACCTGGTGGCATGGTCTACCAAAACCAGGATAAACCTGTTGCCCATGACTGTCTTGGGATCCAGAGGCCCCACAGTGTCAATACCAACCCTTTCAAAGGGGGTGCTGACCACAGGAAAAGGTTGGAGGGGAGCCTTACATGTCCCCCCACTCTTGCCACTTGCCAAACCCTCCAGAGTAGGGCATGTCTTCTGTGCCTCACAGAATGCTTCCCGGATGGGTCTCCCTTCCTGCTGCCAATTAGTCAGCTCAGTGACCTCCCCCAGTTCATACACCTGTTCCCCTGTAGGCTCCGGGGCATCCCCCTCGGGTTCAGTCTCCTTCCAGACCATGAGAACTTCTGGGGCCGGTTTCCCGTGCCCCTTGCCCTTCCTCCTTCTGGCAGACACCTGGGCCACTCTTTCAGGCTCCAGGGTCTCCTGATCACCCTGACAGGCTGCCATTGACCGGGTGGACCCGCATACCCACCCAGACAGACACAACATCTCCAAGTGAGACCTGTGTTCCACCTCCTTCCAAGGGGAATCCTCCAGGTTATTGCCAAGCAGACCATCTACTGGCATGGTTGGACTCACAGCTACCCTCAAGAAACCTGAGACCCACCCCCACTCAAAGGGAACCTGCGCCACTCTGCACAGGCGCTCTGCGTTGTCTTCTGCAACTACTTGGTGAATTGCATGGGAGCTACCTACTCTTCAGACACCAGGTGACTTCTCACAGTAGTCACATTGGCTCCTGTGTCTCTCAGAACCTCCACACTCTGTCCATTGATGGTCACCCATTGCCTGTACTTCTTAGTATTCTCAGGCACAAGGGTCTTCTCGACTATCTCGCTGACCCCTACTGAGACAAGGGTCATCTCAGCTGGCTCCCACCCACCTGGAGCAAACTCCTCCCCAAGAGCTACATGGGCCAAACCCTGTGACTGTGGACCAGTGGGTGTCTGTGTCCCCTTGGGACATTTGGGATCCCCCCTTATTTGACCCACCTGATCACATGCAGAGCACTTGCGTGGACCCCCCTCTGCAGGTTTCCCTTTGGAAAACCATGGCTTCTTCTCAACTGGGGGCTGTGAATCCTTACCATGGGAACTAGGTTGGGACCCTTTAGAGAACTCCCCCTGTTTACCCTTACCGCCCCCCTTTCTTCTGAGAGTGACCCGGGCCACCCTTTGTCGTGGTCTCCCCCATACCACCCTTGGGCACTGGAGCTTTCCCAATGGTCCGCACTCTGCGCAAGCTCCCTGGGGTCAGTCAGCCTGCTGTCAAAAGGTGCTGGAGTAGCTCTGGAAAACAACGACTGTACAGGTGCTCCTAAGCAATCCATTTGTAATGCCCCTGATAAGTTGTTACCTTACTGCTCTTCACCCAACCATCCAGTGACCTGCAACAATAGTCAACACATTCCAGCCTTGTTAGAAATGGGGTTTTTGGTTGGCAGTCAGGTTACTTCCTGTCCAAGCAAAAGCCCTCACTCTAGTCAGGGTAAGTCACACACTATCCAAGATTATCCTGTGCCCACCCTCTGGTAGCTTGGCACGAGCAGTCAGGCTTAACTTAGAAGGCAATGTGTAAAGTATTTGTGCAATAAATCATACAATACCACCATATAGCACCACAAAACTACACCACACAGTGTTTAGAAAAATATATAATATTTATCAGGATAATTGTAGGTCAAAAAGAATAAAGTTGCAATGGAAAATTGTAGAGATATCACAGGGAAGTGATATAAAGTGTCTTAAGTCTTTAGAATGCAATACAGTGTCTTTCAAGCACAAAGTACCTGGTTTCTGGTGGAAAATCTCCTCAGAGGGCCACAGGAGAAGAGATGTGTGGAAAAAGGGGTGTGTGCGTCGATTT
The DNA here is from genome assembly GCF_031143425.1 of Pleurodeles waltl. NCBI lineage: Eukaryota > Metazoa > Chordata > Amphibia > Caudata > Salamandridae > Pleurodeles > Pleurodeles waltl. The sequence goes on along the minus strand of NC_090447.1, from coordinate 1,450,346,936 downwards.
CTCCTCAGCACACACAGACTTGCGTCGGTCTTTTCCACGCGGGGAAGTCGGGCGTCGTTTTCCGGCGCGCAGACAGTCTCTTTTTGTGGATCGCGGGGATTACCAGATGTCCCGGGTCTGTGCGTGGATTCTCCTGCTTGTTTTCCGGCTGCGCGTCGTTCTGCGGGGCTGCGCGTCGAAGTTTCGATCTCACGGTAGGCGTCGCGTCGATTTCTCCTTGGAAGTCGGGCGGCGTTGTCCTTGCGAGGCCGTGCGTCGAAAGTTTGGTCTCGCGGCAGGCGTCGCGTCGATTTCTCCTTGGAAGTCGGGCGGCGTTGTCCTTGCGAGGCCGTGCGTCAAAGTTTCGCACTCACGGTGGGCGTCGCGTCGATTTCTCCTGGAAAGTCGAGCGGCTTTGTCCTTGCGAGGTTGTGCGTCGAAGTCTCGATCGTCCCGAGGGCGTCGCGTCGATCAGCGTCGGTGTGCGGCGTTTTTCTCGCCGCGAAACAAGCTGTGCGTCGAAATTTTCGGCGCACGGAGCGTCCAAGTGAAAGGAAGAAGTCTTTTTGGTCCTGAGACTTCAAGGAACAGGAGGCAAGCTCTATCCAAGCCCTTGGAGAGCACTTTCACAGCCAGACAAGAGTTCAGCAAGGCAGCAGGGCAACAACAAGACAGCAGTCCTTTGTAGAAAGCAGACAGGTGAGTCCTTTGAGCAGCCAGGCAGTTCTTCTTGGCAGGATGTAGTTTCTGGTTCCGGTTTCTTCTCCAGCAAGTGTCTGATGAGGTAGGGCAGAGGCCCTGTTTTATACCCAAATGTGCCTTTGAAGTGGGGGAGACTTCAAAGAGAGGCTAAGAAGTGCACCAGGTCCCCTTTCAGTTCAATCCTGTCTGCCAGGGTCCCAGTAGGGGGTGTGGCAGTCCTTTGTGTGAGGGCAGGCCCTCCACCCTCCCAGCCCAGGAAGACCCATTCAAAATGCAGATGTATGCAAGTGAGGCTGAGTACCCTGTGTTTGGGGTGTGTCTGAGTGAATGCACAAGGAGCTGTCAACTAAACCTAGCCAGACGTGGATTGTAAGGCACAGAAGGATTTAAGTGCAAAGAAATGCTCACTTTCTAAAAGTGGCATTTCTAGAATAGTAATATTAAATCCGACTTCACCAGTCAGTAGGATTTTGTATTACCATTCTGGCCATACTAAATATGACCTCCCTGCTCCTTTCAGATCAGCAGCTGCCACTTCAACAGTGTATGAGGGCAGCCCCAATGTTAGCCTATGAAGGGAGCAGGTCTCCCAGTAGTGCAAAAACGAATTTAGGAGTTTTACACTACCAGGACATATAACTACCCAGGTACATGTCCTGCCTTTTACCTACACAGCACCCTGCTCTAGGGGATACCCAGGGCACACATTAAGGGTGACTTATATGCAGAAAAAGGGGAGTTCTAGGCTTGGCAAGTACTTTTAAATGCCAAGTCGAGGTGGCAGTGAAACTGCACACCCAGGCCTAGCAATGGTAGGCCTGAGACAAGGAAAAGGGGCTACTTAAGTGGGTGGCACAATCCGTGCTGCAGGTCCACTAGTAGCATTTAATCTATATGCCCTAGGCACCTGGAGTGCACATGACTGGGGACTTATAAGTAGATTAAATAGTTCAATCAGGTATGATCCAAAGTTACCATGTTTACAGAGAGAGAGCATATACACTTTATCACTGGTTAGCAGTGGTAAAGTGCGCAGAGTCTAAAAACCAGCAAAACAGTATCCAAAACGAGGAGGGAGGCAGGCAAAAAGTTAGGGGTGACTACCCTAAGGCTGTCAGGTCTAACATGTGTCCCCCCCAGCTGAAAGTGGGGAGAGCTACCCGACCTCCTGGGAGCTCTCATCGCTAAGGCGGAAGTACCTGGAGAGACCATCAGCATTGGCGTGGTCAACCCCTGGGCGATGTTCCACCGTAAAGTCCATCCCCTGTAGGGAAATGGACCACCTCAGAAGTTTTGGATTCTCACCCCTCATCTGCATGAGCCATCTGAGGGGTCTGTGGTCTGTCTGAACTAGGAAGTGAGTCCCAAACAGGTAGGGCCTCAGCTTCTTCAGGGCCCAGACCACAGCAAAAGCTTCTCTTTCAATAGCACTCCACCTCTGTTCCCGTGGTAATAGCCTTCTGCTAATGAAGACTACCGGTTGATCTTGGCCCTCCTCATTTAGCTGTGCTAGGACTGCCCCTATGCCATGCTCTGAAGCGTCTGTCTGCACGATAAATTCCTGGGAGTAGTCAGGGGCCTTGAGCACGGGGGCCGTGCACATGGCTTCCTTTAGGGCGTCAAAGGCTTTCTGACAAGCCTCTGTCCAATTCACCAACCTAGGTTGCTTCTTGGACGTGAGTTCTGTCAAGGGGGACACAATGGTACCATAGCCCTTGACAAACCTGCGGTAGTATCCGGTGAGGCCTAAAAAGGCTCTCACCTCAGTCTGGGTTCGAGGTGGTTGCCAGGCCTTGATAGTTTCGATCTTGGCCTGGAGTGGCTGCACCTTGCCACCACCTACTAGGTGTCCCAAGTACACCACGGAACCCTGCCCAATCTGGCACTTACTAGCCTTGATGGTCAGGCCTGCCTGTTGCAGGGCCTGAAGCACCTCCTTGAGGTGGAGCAGGTGTTCCTCCCAGCTGGAACTGTAGACAGCTATGTCATCCAGGTAGGCTGCACAGAAGGCATCCTTGCCAGCCAGGACCCCGTTAACCAACCGTTGGAAGGTGGCGGGGGCATTTTTTAATCCAAACGGCATCACTCGGAACTGGTAATGGCCGTCAGGGGTGGAAAAGGCGGACCTTTCCTTAGCCCCCTCAGTCAGGGCGATCTGCCAGTACCCTGAAGTAAGATCAAACGTACTCAGGAACTTGGCAGCGCCTAGCCTGTCCACGAGCTCATCAGCTCGGGGGATGGGGTGAGCATCAGTCCGGGTGACTGAGTTGAGACCCCGGTAGTCCACACAGAACCGGAGCTCTGGCTTCGCACCTGGGGCAGTAGCCTTAGGGACCAATACCACTGGGCTGGCCCAGGGACTACTGGATTTCTCAATGACCCCTAGAGTCAACATCTTGGAGACCTCCTCCTTGATGCTGGCCTTCACCTTATCCGACAACCTGTAAATTTTGTTTTTCACAGGGAGACTGTCACCGGTGTCAATATCATGAACACAGAGGTGGGTCAGCCCAGGAGTAAGGGAGAACAGGGGGGAGAACTGCTCCAACAGCTCATAACAGTCTCCTTTCTGATTTAGAGTCAGGGTGCCAGACAGAATGACCCCGCTTACTGACCCATCACCTTCTTGGGCAGAGAGGAGGTCGGGGAGAGGTTCACTCTCCTCTTCCGTTCCTTCATCTGTGACCAGAAGCATGTTGATCTCCGACCTCTCACAATGAGCTTTTAGTCGGTTCACATGGAGCACCCTTAGGGGATTCCTAGGGGTTTTGAGGTCCACTAGGTAAGTGGCCTCCCCTTTCCGCTCCTTTATTTCAAATGGGCCAGACCAGCGGTCCTGGAGAGCTCTGGGCTCTACTGGCTCCATTACCCACACTTTGTCTCCAGGTTGAAACTCTACCAGGGTGGCCTTCTGGTCATACCATTGTTTCATCACCTCTTGACTGGCCTCAAGGTTATCTTGGGCTTCTTTCCAGAAGCGGGTCATCTGGTTGCGGAGGGCCAACATATAGCTGACCACATCCTGAGGGGGTGCCTTTGGAGCTTTCTCCAATCCCTCCTGGACAATGCTTAAGGGTCCCCTGACAGGGTACCCATAGAGAAGTTCAAAGGGACTGAACCCTACCCCTCTCTGGGGGACCTCTCTGTAAGCAAAGAGAAGGCATGGTAAGAGGACGTCCCACTTACGCCTCATGGCCTCAGGAAGGCCACCAATCATGCCTTTCAGGGTCTTGTTGAATCTCTCCACAAGACCGTTCGTCTGGGGGTGATAGGGTGTGGTGAACTTGTAAGTTACACCACACGCATCCCACAGCGACTTCATGTATGCGGACATGAAGTTAGTGCCTCTGTCAGACACTATTTCCTTGGGGAACCCCACACGGGTAAATATCCCCATCAGGGTTCTGGCCACCACCGGTGCAGTTACTGTCCTTAGAGGGATTGCCTCTGGGTAACGGGTGGCATGGTCCACCAAAACCAGGATGAACCTGTTGCCTAAGGCAGTTTTGGGGTCCAAGGGGCCAACAATGTCGATGCCCACCCTTTCAAAGGGGGTGCCAACGACAGGAAGTGGAATCAGGGGGGTTTTAACCCTTTTTCCTGCTTTACCACTGGCCTGGCAGGTAGGACAGGATCTGCAGAACTTGTCTGAGTGTGTCCTCATTTTGGGCCAATAAAAGTGGGTGACAAGCCTGTTAAAGGTCTTGCCCTGCCCCAAATGTCCTGCCAGGGGAATGTCGTGAGCCAGACCCAGTAGGAAGGTTCGGTAACATTGGGGGACCACCAGCACACGTGCTGCCCCAAAGCCCGGAACCTTAGGCTCACTGTAAAGGAGATCATTCTCCCAATATAGGTGGTGATCGCCAGAGGCGTCGCCGGCTGCCTGGTTTGAGGCTTGTTTCCTCAAACCTTCTAGAGTGGGACATTCTTTCTGCGCCTTGCAGAAGTCCTCCCTGGTGGGTCCACCCTCAACTTGCCAACCAGCAAGCTCAGGTAAGTCACCTAGGGCGGCGATGTCTTCCCCAGTTGGCTCGGAAGCCTCCTCCTCAGGAGCCCCGTCAGCCACTGTGGGAACAGCGGGGGTCGGTTTCCCGCACCCCTGGTCCCTCCTCCTGGCAGCTCTCTGGGCCATCGTTCCAGGCTCCAGATGCCCTTGACTTCCCTCTCGGTCAGCCATGGACCGTGTGGTCATGCAGACCCACTCAGGTAACCCTAACATCTCCAGGTGAGACCTGAGCTCCACTTCTTTCCAAGCAGTGTGCTCAAGGTCATTGCCTAACAGACAATCTACAGGCATGGCAGGACTCACAGCTACTTTCAGAGTACCAGAGACCCCCCCCCACTCAAAGGGAACCAGAGCCACCGGTAGGTGACTCTCGCGATTGTCAGCTACTCTGACCTGGTGGAATGTATTAGGCATTATCTGCTCTGCTGACACCAGCTGACTCTTGATAGTAGTCATACTGGCTCCTGTGTCACGCAGAGCCTCCACCCTCTGCCCATCAATGGTGACCCACTGCCGGTACTTGGAAGTATTTCTAGGCATGTGGGCCTTGGGCACCATTTCTCCTTCTCCCAGGGACACTAGGGAAATCTCTACCTGTTCCCCAAAGCTAGTTGGGTCCATCTCCCCCCCGAGTGCTACACTAGTCAACCCAGGTGCCTGTCCGGTAGTGGACGGTGCCCTCTTGGGGCACTGAGGATCGCCTTTGTAGTGACCATATTGGTAACATTCCATGCATTTGGGGCTAGATTTTCCTGACTTGTCAAATGTCCCTGGCTTTCTCCCAAATTTGGAAAAGGAAGGGTTGCCACCCCCTCCCTGGGAATTCTTTTGGGGGCCTTTAGAGAGTTCCTTATCTGTAAGTTTATCTCCCCCCTCTTTCTTCTGTTGGGAACCCTGACCACCTTTGTGGGAGTCCCCCCCAGGTACCTTTTTGGACACTCTGGTGCTAACCCAGAGGTCCGCCTCCTCAGCAAGCTTCCTGGGATCAGTCAGCTTACTATCCACTAGGTGCTGGCGCAAATCTGTATAAGTAACATTAAGCATATGCTCTCTCAGGATCAAATCATATAAACTTTTATAATCTGCTACTTTGTTGCCCCGCACCCATCCATTCAGTGCCTTACTAGAGAAATCAAAGAAATCTACCCATGTTTGTGTGGTTTGTTTGGTGCTGTCCCTGAACCTCTGACGGTATCCCTCAGGGGTCAGCCCAAACTTGGCAAGTAAAGTGGCTTTCTGGAGTGGGTATGTGTTTTGATCCGGTGGATCCAATGTGAGAAGTGTGTCCCTCCCCAATGGCGGCACATAACCCCACATAGCTACCCCCCATTGCCCTTCAGGAACCTCATGAGCCCTTAGTGCAACTTCATAAGCAGCTAACCATTTATCTATGTCATCTCCCACCACAAAACTGGGCACCACATTTTTGGGTATACGAACCTTCTTTTCTCCAGCAGGTCCTGTCTGTATGCTGCCACCATTATTGCTGGATTCAGACTGTCTTGCCTTGATCTCCAGCTCCTTGAGACTCAGTTCATGAGCCAACAATAGTTTCTTTTCAGCCAAAGCTCTTTCAGCTTCCACTTGTTTGGCTGCTCTTTCAGCTTCTGCTTGTTTGGCTGCCCTTTCAGCTTCTGCTTGAATCTGTTTGGCTGTCCTTTCAGCTTCAATCTGTTTGGCTGCTCTTTCAGCCTCAGCTTGTTTGGCTTCTCTTTCTGCCCTCCTCTCCTCCTGTTGCGCCTCAATTTTCAGTTTTGCCATTTGCAATTGGAACTCCCTTTCCTCTCTCCTTTCCTCTGCGGTCAGGCTTTGCATGGAGACACTGCTCCCTGGTCTGGAAGGGTGCACAATTGCAGTGGTAACACCATCCATAGATAGTGAAAATCCTTCTGAGGGGCCATTTTCTGGCTCCCCTTCCTCATCATCCTCTAAATGGGCTTCTGCCCAGGCCCTCAGCGCCACTTGAAAGTCCTCCTTTCTGGAGGCCCCTTGGGTGGGTACCCTCAATGCCCTGCAGAATCCTCTTAGTTGTTTGACCGTGTATGTATCCAACTGGACTAGGTCAAAGTCCCCTGTCTGAGACCCAGTCAGAGACATGTTGAGTGAGGATTTAGTTTTTGAAAATTGTCAGGAAAAAACGGATTTTCAAAAAGAGATAAAAACCAAGTTGACCTTCAACTGTGGGTAGGTAGTGAGATACTTAGCTACTGTATGTCACTGCACAAATACAAGTCCTATCCTCACCGCTGATCACCAATGTTAGAAATGGGGTTTTTGGTTGGCAGTCAGGTTACTTCCTGTCCAAGCAAAAGCCCTCACTCTAGTCAGGGTAAGTCACACACTATCCAAGATTATCCTGTGCCCACCCTCTGGTAGCTTGGCACGAGCAGTCAGGCTTAACTTAGAAGGCAATGTGTAAAGTATTTGTGCAATAAATCATACAATACCACCATATAGCACCACAAAACTACACCACACAGTGTTTAGAAAAATATATAATATTTATCAGGATAATTGTAGGTCAAAAAGAATAAAGTTGCAATGGAAAATTGTAGAGATATCACAGGGAAGTGATATAAAGTGTCTTAAGTCTTCAATACAGTGTCTTTCAAGCACAAAGTACCTGGTTTCTGGTGGAAAATCTCCTCAGAGGGCCACAGGAGAAGAGATGCGTGGAAAAAGGGGTGTGTGCGTCGATTTCTCCTCAGCACACACAGACTTGCGTCGGTCTTTTCCACGCGGGGAAGTCGGGCGTCGTTTTCCGGCGCGCAGACAGTCTCTTTTTGTGGATCGCGGGGATTACCAGATGTCCCGGGTCTGTGCGTGGATTCTCCTGCTTGTTTTCCGGCTGCGCGTCGTTCTGCGGGGCTGCGCGTCGAAGTTTCGATCTCACGGTAGGCATCGCGTCGATTTCTCCTTGGAAGTCGGGCGGCGTTGTCCTTGCGAGGCCGTGCGTCGAAAGTTTGGTCTCACGGCAGGCGTCGCATCGATTTCTCCTTGGAAGTCGGGCGGCGTTGTCCTTGCGAGGCCGTGCGTCAAAGTTTCGCACTCACGGTGGGCGTCGCGTCGATTTCTCCTGGAAAGTCGAGCGGCTTTGTCCTTGCGACGTTGTGCGTCGAAGTCTCGATCGTCCCGAGGGCGTCGCGTCGATCAGCGTCGGTGTGCGGCGTTTTTCTCGCCGCGAAACAAGCTGTGCGTCGAAATTTTCGGCGCACGGAGCGTCCAAGTGAAAGGAAGAAGTCTTTTTGGTCCTGAGACTTCAAGGAACAGGAGGCAAGCTCTATCCAAGCCCTTGGAGAGCACTTTCACAGCCAGACAAGAGTTCAGCAAGGCAGCAGGGCAACAACAAGACAGCAGTCCTTTGTAGAAAGCAGACAGGTGAGTCCTTTGAGCAGCCAGGCAGTTCTTCTTGGCAGGATGTAGTTTCTGGTTCCGGTTTCTTCTCCAGCAAGTGTCTGATGAGGTAGGGCAGAGGCCCTGTTTTATACCCAAATGTGCCTTTGAAGTGGGGGAGACTTCAAAGAGAGGCTAAGAAGTGCACCAGGTCCCCTTTCAGTTCAATCCTGTCTGCCAGGGTCCCAGTAGGGGGTGTGGCAGTCCTTTGTGTGAGGGCAGGCCCTCCACCCTCCCAGCCCAGGAAGACCCATTCAAAATGCAGATGTATGCAAGTGAGGCTGAGTACCCTGTGTTTGGGGTGTGTCTGAGTGAATGCACAAGGAGCTGTCAACTAAACCTAGCCAGACGTGGATTGTAAGGCACAGAAGGATTTAAGTGCAAAGAAATGCTCACTTTCTAAAAGTGGCATTTCTAGAATAGTAATATTAAATCCGACTTCACCAGTCAGTAGGATTTTGTATTACCATTCTGGCCATACTAAATATGACCTCCCTGCTCCTTTCAGATCAGCAGCTGCCACTTCAACAGTGTATGAGGGCAGCCCCAATGTTAGCCTATGAAGGGAGCAGGTCTCCCAGTAGTGCAAAAACGAATTTAGGAGTTTTACACTACCAGGACATATAACTACCCAGGTACATGTCCTGCCTTTTACCTACACAGCACCCTGCTCTAGGGGATACCCAGGGCACACATTAAGGGTGACTTATATGCAGAAAAAGGGGAGTTCTAGGCTTGGCAAGTACTTTTAAATGCCAAGTCGAGGTGGCAGTGAAACTGCACACCCAGGCCTAGCAATGGTAGGCCTGAGACAAGGAAAAGGGGCTACTTAAGTGGGTGGCACAATCCGTGCTGCAGGTCCACTAGTAGCATTTAATCTATATGCCCTAGGCACCTGGAGTGCACATGACTGGGGACTTATAAGTAGATTAAATAGTTCAATCAGGTATGATCCAAAGTTACCATGTTTACAGAGAGAGAGCATATACACTTTATCACTGGTTAGCAGAGGTAAAGTGCGCAGAGTCTAAAAACCAGCAAAACAGTATCCAAAACGAGGAGGGAGGCAGGCAAAAAGTTAGGGGTGACTACCCTAAGGCTGTCAGGTCTAACAAACCTTGTTTGGGATTCCTTCTTTTTGTAGGACCTAAACTTGTCCTTGTACTGCTCAGGGGTGAAACCTATACCTTCTGAGTAGGGATTCCTTCATGATAGAGTAAGTGAGTCACTGAGGATCACCTAAGGATGTCAGATTTATCCCTCCCCTCTACCTCTGATCCAGCTCCCTTAAACTGAGCTCTTGAGCCAGAAGCATCTTTTTCTCCTCTATGGCCAATCTTCACTCTTCAATCTCCATTTTAAGTTTCTCTAACTCCAACTGGTGAACCCTCTCTGCCTGTCTGTCCTGCAACTCTTCAGGAGTCAGACCCTTGGATGACACACTGCTACCCGTCCTAGAGACCCTGCCCCCAGGCAGAACAGGCACATCCACTACACTACCTGGATTACTCTGCACCTCCTTACTCTCATCCTCCTCCTTTGTGTGCCCCAGCTTCCTTGGCTGTCATCAAGGCCCTCAGTGCCTTTCCCAGCTCCTCCTTCCTGGTGGAGCTCTTAATGGGACAGGCAAGATGCTTACAGAACTGTTTCAGTTGAGCAACTGTGTAACTCTCCAGCTTCTCCATCTCAAAACTCAAAAACAGCTATAGCTGGTGCATCCCCAGATTGAGAAATGTTGGCAAGTCAAAAGTGCAAAAGTTCCAAGGCAGAACAAAGAGTTCCCAAATGAGCAGTTCAGAAAATCACAAAAATGGAAGCAGAAAAAGTCCAAAAAGGGAAAAAACAAAACAAGTAGTATGTGGCCACGTAATGATCTGCACTGAAAACAATAGTGTACATTTAATCACTGTATGCCAAGTACGAATACAAGTTCAATCTTCACCGTTGATCACCTTTGTGAGGAATGGGGTCGTTGGTTGGCAGTCAGGTTACCTGGTCTCCAAGCAAGGATCCTCACTCTAGTCAGGGCAAAGGAGAAACACACCTGGTTAACCCCTGCTCACCCCCTTGGTAGCTTGCCACGAGCAGAAAGGCTTAACTCAGAAGCAATGTGTAAAGTATTTGTACCAACACACACAGTAATACAGTGAAAACACTACAAAATGGACACCACACCAGTTTAGAAAAAGAAGTAATATTTATCTAAACCAAACAAGATCAAAACAACAAAAATCCAAAATACACAAGTCAAGATATGAATTTTCAATGTAAAAAGAGTCTTACTCCGTAGAAAACAATGGAAATGTTGGTTTTACACAAACTACCTGGTTTGCGTCAAAAATAAAGCCACATGGGCGACCGTGCATCGGAAATGTCAGTTGATTCCTTCCTCGCAAGTGAGGCCGTCTGTCATTTCTTCTCAGGTCGGGAAGGTGATGCATTGTTTTTCTCCCTTACAAGAGAGCGATGCGTTGAATTCCGGACAGGGCACCTTGGATCTGCGCATGTCACGATGACTTTGACGCCCAGTGACGATGCATGAAAAATCCAGATTCACGGTGTTGGAAAATCGTGCTGCGTGGGGTTTGCGTTGTTATCAGCAGCCGCAAGCGGGTGTTGTATCTTTTCTCAAGCCATGATGCATCGATCTCCCAGCCGTGATGCACGTGGAGCTTTGATTTCAGCTGCAAAGCAGCTGGTGCATTATCAGCCACATTGCAGATGGTGCGTCGAAAATTTCCCTGCACGGTATCCTGTGCATGGATTTCAGTCCTTGTTCTGCCAACTTTACCTTCCAGGGGCCCAGGGACTGGATAGGGCACAACTTGGCAGAGCAGGAATCTCAGCAGAGAGTCCAGGTGCTGGTAGAGGAAGTCTTTGGTGGTCCTGAGACCTCGAAACAAGAGGCAAGCTCAGTCCAAGCCCTTGGAGATTCTTCTCAAGCAGGAATGCACAACAAAGTCCAGTCTTTGTCCCCTTTCACAGACAGAAGCAGCAATTGCATGATAACCCAACAAAGCACAGTCACAGGAAGGGGCAGCACTTCTCCTCAGCTCTTCAGCTCTTCTCTTTGGCAATGGTTCCTCTTTGCTCCAGAAGTGATCTAAAGTCAGGGGTTTTGGATGCCCTACTTATACCCCTTTCTCTCTTTGAAGTAGGCAAACTTCAAAGGAAAGTCTAATTCTGGTGGAAGTGACAACTCCTCCCTCCACTCTAGCTCAGATGGCTCATCGGGATATGCAGGCTACACCCCAGCTCCCTTTGTGTCACTGTATAGAGGAGATTCACAAACAGCTCAACTGTCAGTCTGACCCAGACAGGGAATCCACAAACAGGTTGAGTCAAAAGATGTTTTAAGCAAGAAAATGCCCACTTTCTAAAGGTGGCATTTCCAAACTAACAATCTAAAAAACAACTTCACTAAAAGATGTATGTTTAAATTGTGAGTTCAGACCCCAAACTCCATATTTCTATCTGCTCTCAAAGTTTAACTTCTTAAGGATATTTAGAGGCAGCTCCCATGTTAACCTATGAGAGAGATAGGCCTTGCAACAATGAAAACCGAATTTGGCAGTATTTCACTGTTAAGACACGTAAAACACATCAGTACATGTCCCACCTTTAACATACACTGCACCCTGCCCATGGGGTTACCTAGGGCCTACCTTCGGGGTGACGTACATGTATGAAAAGGGACGGTTTGGGGCTGGCAAGTGGGTACACTTGCCAGGTCAAATTTGCAGTTTTAAAACTGCACACACAGACACTGCAGTGGTAGGTCTGAGCCATGATTACAGGGCTACTCATGTGGGTGGCACAACCAGTGCTGCAAGCCCACTAGTAGCATTTGATTTGCAGGCCCTGGGCACCTCCAGTGCACTTTACTAAGGACTTACTAGTAAATCAAATATGCCAATCATGGAAAGCCAATTACACATAAAATTTCACTTAGGGAGCACTTGCACTTTAGCACTGGTCAGCAGTGGTAAAGTGCCCAGGTAACAAACACAGCAAAAACAGAGTCCAGCACATAGCAACAACCTGGGAAGCAGAGGCAAAAAGTTAGGGGAGACCACGCCAAGAATGCCAATTCTAACAATGGGACTCTCTGAGAAACTAAGGAGGAGATGGGATGTCCTACTGTCATGACTCCTCTTCGCCTATAGGGAGGTCCCTCAGAAGGGTGTGGGCTACAGCCTAGTTGAATTTCTGTTTGGGCACCCTGTCGGGGTCCTCTTGCTTTTGTAAGAGAAGGCTGGGAACAAAGTCTCAAGCCTCCCAAGCAAAACATAGTGGACTATGTACTTGGCCTCAGATCATGGATGGCAAAGTATATGAAGACGGCCACTAAAAACCTTCAGGCCAGTAAGGAGCTGCAAAAGCAATGGCATGACCAGAAGGCTGTCCTAACTGTATACCAGCCTGGATAGAAAGTGTGGGTCCTGGAGCCTGTGGCTCCTAGGGCACTCCAGGACAAGTGGAGTGGTTCACAATAGTGGAGAAAAAGGGTGAGGTTACCTACCTGGTAGACCTGGGCACTCCCAGAAGCCCCTCAGGGTGCTTCGTGTGAACCGCCTAGAGCCGTACTATGACAGGGCTGATATGACCCTGCTCATGGCCAGTGATGAGGGACAGGAAGAAGAGCGTGACCCTCTCTCTGACCTCTTCTCCCATACTGCACCTGATGGCTCGGTTGATGGGGTAGTCCTTACTGAGTGCCTTTATGAATCACAGAAAGATGACTGCAGGAATCTCCTGAGACAGTTCTCAGAACTGTTCTCATTGACACCTGATCAAACCACTTGGTGTGAACACACCACTGACACAGGGGACAGTGTGCCAATAAAAAGTACAATTTACAGGCAACCTGACCATTTCAGAGACTGCATCAAATCTGAAGTTCAGAAGATGCTAGATCTGGGAGTCATTGAGCACTCATACAGTCCCAGGGCTAGTCCAATCATCTAGGTCCCAAAACCTCACTCCAAAAATGGAAAGAGAGAAATGAGGTTTTGTGTTGACTATGGAGGGTTAAACAACGTTACAAAAACAGATGCCCATCCTATCCCTAGAGCAGATGAGCTAATAGATAAACTGGCATCTGCCAACTATCTGAGAACATTTGATTTTACTGTTGCTTATTGGCAGATTAAATTATCAAATTGTGCTAAACCCAAGACAGCATTTTCATGCACTGGAGGGCATTATCACTTAACTGTGATGCCCTTTGGTATGACAAATGCACCTGCCACATTTCAGAGGCTGGTGAATACAGTCCTCCAAGGACTGGAAGTATGTAGTGCAGCTTATCTGGATGATATAGCTGTCTTTAGCTCCACCTGGGAGTATCACCTGGTCCACCTGTGGAATGTTTTGGAGTATCTGCAGAAATCAGGCCTCACTATCGAGGCCTGTAAGTGCCAGATAGGACAGGAGAAGGTTGTATATCTGGGCCATCAGATTCAACACCTGCAGAGGAAGATTCAAACCATTTTGGATTGGACTGCCCCTACTACTCAGACTCAGGTGAGAGCCTTTTTAGGCCTCACTGGGTATTACTGGAGATTCATCAAGAACTATGGCTCAATTGTAGCCTCACCTCAAAGAGAATGCCCAAGAAGGTTTTATGAACAGCTAGATGTCAAAAAGCTTTTGAAGATCTCAAACAGGCCATGTTCTCCGCACCTATTTTGAGAAGCCCTGACTACTCCAAGCAGTTCATAGTTCAGACAGATGCTTCTGAGGTATGGGTCGGGGCAGTTTTGTCCCAACTTAACACAGAGGGCCAGGACCAACCAGTAGCTTTTATAAGCAGAAGGCTGACCCCCAGGGAAAAGCTTTGGTCAGCCATAGAAAAGGAGGCCTTTGCTGTGGTTTTGGCTTAGAAGATGCTGAGGCCATACTTGTTTGGCACTCAGTTCCTTGTTCAAACAGACCACAAGCCCCTTCTATGGTTAAAACAGATGAAAGGCGAAAATCCCAAAATGTTGAGGTGGTCGATATCCCTCCAGGGAATGGACTATACAGTGGAACATAGACCTGGGAGTAACCTCTCCAATGCAGATGGATTCTCCAGATATTTCCACTTAGACAATGAAGACTCATCTGGGCAAGGTTAGCCTTATTGTCCTTCGTTTGCGGGGTTGGGTTGTGTAGGAAAGTACCCTCTTTCTGGCATGATTACCTCCACTTTTTGCCTGTTGTCAGTGTGTTTGACTGTGTTCACTGGTATCCTGCTAACCAGGACCCCAGCGACTGTGCTCTCTCCCTTTAAATTTGGTACTTGGACCACATACCCACCCCACATTTGGCATACTGGTGCCCCCTTGTAAGTCTCTAGTGTATGGTACCCTGGTACCCAGGTACCATGCAAAGTGTATCTGCAGGCCTGCCATTGCAGCCAACGTGAAAGGGTGCATGCACCCTTATCACCACAGGTCACTGTGCCAGGTCACTGTAAGTCACCCCTATGATAGGCCCTCCTAGCCCAGAGGGCAGGGTGCAAGTACCTGTGTGTGAGGGTACCCCTGCATGAGCAGAGGTGCCCTCCACAAACTCCAACTCCATTTTCATGGACTTCGTGAGTGTGGGCCGCCATTTTACGCTTGTACTGGACATATGTCTCTACCTTTGTCCAGCTACATAATGGTAACTCTGAACCTACGCATGTTTGTTATCAAACATGTCGCAATCATACCCCAATACTGTTGCCAGTACTAGAAGTATAATTTCATGCACTCTGGGGGCTCCTTAGAGGACCCCCAGCATTGCGCCTACCAGTCTTCTGGGGTTTTCCAGGCAGCCCAAGCTGCTGCCACCACTCAGACATGTTTCTGCCCTCCTGCTGCTTGACCAGCTCAAGCCCAAGAAGGCAGAACAAAGGATTACACCCTCTCCCTTTGGAAATAGGTGTTGCATGGCTTGGAAGGGGTAGCCTCCCCAAGCCACTGGTATGCTTTAAATGGCACATTTGGTGCCCTCCTTCCATAAACCAGTCTGCACCGGTTCATGAACCTCCAGTCCCTTCTCTGGCGTGAAACTGGACAGTGGAAAGGGGAGTGACTACTCCCCTGTCTATCACCACCCCATTGGTGGTGCCCAGAGCTCCTCCAGAGGGTCCCTTGAATCTGCCATCCTGAATCCAAGTTGGGCAGAGTCCTCTGCGAACATCTGAGTGGCCAGATAAGCCAGATATGTCAGAGCCCCCTCCTGATAGGTGGTCACCTGGCTAGCTGACCAGTCCCCCTGTCAGGTCTCCCTCTTGGGTGGGTCCTCAGATTCTGCTTGCAAGATTCCAGCAGGACTCCTCTGCAACCTCTACTTCGACTTCTAGCCACTGGAACCACGACTGGACCCTCCAGGAACTGACTATCTGCATCCACAATGAAGACTCATCTTGCAACATTGTTTCCACTGCTCCTTCCAGCCTCTGCAACATTTCCCTGGCTGTGCATCCTCTGAGGGTGGCAAGTCTTCAGCCTGCACAAGAAGGAAGAAGGAATCTCCCTTGGAGTGAAGGAGTCACTCCCCTGCATCTGCAGGCACCAACTCCAACGAAGACTGGCTGCGTGGATCTACTCTCATCCTGAGCTGCATGGATCCTGCATCGTGGGTGGTGGTCTGAGGTGGTCCCCTTGGTCCTCTCTGCCAATTTTCCAACTTTGGTGGAGGTGAGCCTTTGCCTTCCACGCAAGACAGTATCCCCATGCACCATGTCTCTTGCAGCTACCAAGGCTTTTTGGCATCTCCTTTAAGGGATCTTCAGGCTCAGTGTAGCCCCAACCCCCAGCACTCTTCCCTGTGACACCCAGCCCTCTAAATGCTTCTCCTATACTGTGGGGCTCCTCTGCGACTCCTGGTTCCTCTTCCAGTGGGTCTCCTGTGGGGGGAGCTGCCTTTTCTTCTGTGGACTTTCTGCCTTGCTGAGGGTCCCCTCAGGACTCCCCCATGGGTTGAGTACTCCTGGACCTTTCTGGTCCCTGGCAACTCCACTTTTCGTTCACCGTATCTTCTGCCTTTGCCAAGGCTTGTTAGTGGCTTTTCCACACAACAGGCAGAGTGCAATCTTCCATCTGGTGTGGGACGTTGACTGCATCCTCCAGGAACACTTCACTGACTCCAGAGTTGCATTGCTGACCGTCTTCATCCTACTGTCGACCAACTCCTGCAACCACAGACTGGTGGGTAGTGGCTCCTGTCACCACCGGACACTCCGGACACTCCTGCAACTTCTGGACTTGGTCCCCTTCTTCCACAGGTCTCCCTCTTCAGGAATCCACCGCTGGTTTCTTGCAGTCTTGTCTGGGTGTAGCATTATCTTCTTTTTAGTCCTTTTCGGGTGTTTGGGGAAAATCCAGTAACTTATTCCTTTTTTCCTGTCACTTGGAGGCACTGTGGTACTTACCTTTGTGGCTTCCTAGTTCTCCCAGCTCCACTCTACACATTCCTCTTACCTAGGTGGGGGTCTTGCATTCGCATTCCATTTATTTAGTATATGGTTTGGGCTCCCCTTTGGCTTTTTATGCCTATTATTGATTACTGATGTACATATTTGATGTGTTTACTTACCTCCTATTGGAGTATTGCCTATCTAGTGATTTGGTGCTGTGTTACTGTAATAAACAGCCTTCATTTTTGTAACACTGATTGTTTTCTTTCATTTGTGTAAATACTGTGTGAGTACAATAGTATTGCATGAGCTTTGCATGTCTCCTAGAGAAGCCTTGGCTGCTCATCCACAGCTACCTCTAGAGAGTCTGGCTTCTAGACACTGACTACACTTCACTGATAGGGGAACCCTGGACCTGGTATAACGTGGAAGTACCATAGGTACCCACCATACACCAGGCCAGCTTCCTACACCCATTTCTCATTCATTAATTATATTTTACCATATAAATTGCTGTATGGTCAGTACACAATACAAAATTATTATAATCTGCAGCTCTGTTATTGTCTCTGGGTATTGCATGTTTTGGATAACCTACAAACCCCATACATCCCCAAAACAGAAGGATCTATCACATGTTACGGTAAATTGGTTTTATAAATTGGCCAATAAAAAATTACAAATGAAAATGTTGCCACCAATGATTATTTTTTCCAACTAATTTTCATTACTTTTGTATTTCAAAGATTAGTTTATTTGCGAATACTTTTAGGTATGTACAAAAATCATCCCACGCTGAATTCGGAATTTGTTCTACTTTTCAGAAATGTATAGGTTTTCAGAATCACCCATGGGTCACCATCTGTTTCTACTACAAACTAAGAGTAGATCAAAACCACAAGTATTTGGAAAAATTGACTATGTTTTAGTAAAATGAAAAACCGTGGTAAACACATTTGGCCCAGATTTAAGATTTAAGATGGCCTAGCACCATTCTAATGCCACATTAGAGTCATTTTTGTAAGCTAATGTGGCATTGGAAGGCCAAAAACGCAGCGCCATATTTACAAAGTGTTCGTAACCCTTTGCACCACATTATGCCTGCGCCAGGCATAATGTACGCAAGGGGCGTTCTGGCGCTTGGGGGAAAGTGGGCTGGAAAAAATGGCGCAAGGAAATCTAGAAGATTTCTTTGCGCCATTTTTTCCAGGCTTTTTAACGCCTGCTCAAAGCAGGCGTTAAAAGGAGGAACCCATTGGTTTCAATGGACCTCTGGGTGCTTTGCAGGATTAGCGTTCACATTTTTGATGTTAGTCCTGCAAAGCGCCAAACTAGGGTAAAAAATGATGACGCTAGTTCCCTAACTACCGCCATGGTGTACCGTATTTTAAATACGACACACACATGATGGCGTTAGGGGGCACCACTTTTCATAAATTTGACCCATTGTTATTTGACACAACTCGACTTGCTCCTGGAAGTTGGGAAGATCGTGATCCTAGCACAACAAACCTTTTGTTAATGACCTTTTTAGATTAAAAAAACATATAATTTCTTGCAGAACACTTTTTCCTCATTTCGCCAAAAAAAAAAAATATATTGCTATGTTTTGCTGTTTTTTTGGTTCCCTCCAGATGAATCTACAAACTCTGGGTGCCCTTAGATTACCCAGGATGTTGGAAAAAAAGAACGCAAATTTGGTGTGGATACCTTTTTTTGGACAGAATTGTGAAGGTTTAAGTGCAAACAACCTCATTCATCCAAAAACGAGGTTAGCGGGGTGGTGATGTTACCTAGTAGTCAAGAAGTAAAAAGGTAAAACAACCCTTTTCTGTACAGCAGGACTGTGGTAAGGGTAACTGACATGTCCAGATTGCCCCTTTGTAGTTCACTGCCGGTTAGGCAATCACTTATGGCTATGGCTGGAGCAGATACACTTGCTTGTAGTAGGGAACTAGAGATAACAAGGCAGGGAGTGGAAGGAGCTTTGGGGACGGTAATATTTGCACAGGACAGCGCCACTAGGTTGGTCACCGTTTGCTGCCAAAGCGATAGATAATTTTCAGAACAGGTCATGACGGATCTGGCAGGTTTGGGCGATCACTGATAGGATATTGAGTCATGCCAGATCGGGTTTAGTGACTCAAAGTACCACATCTCAGACCTATCTGCCTCGCCCAATGAGCCAAAGCCAAGCTGAACACAAGCCAAGTTCTCTATCAGTGTCAGGGCCAGCACAGCATTGCTAGATGCGCCCATTCACCAGGAGAAAAAAAACTCACACCAAGTAAATGTTATCTGAAACGTTTGAGCAAACACCGGCCAAATATATAAAATGAACTCCTTCTGGGCTGGTTCATTCTAGACTCAACATCTCTCTCTAGACCCGACAGCAGAGACGTGGGCCGTGCCATGGAATACAAGATGCTGTGCTTGGTGGCTGTGGCCCTCCTCCTGGGCCTCAGCAGCTCGGCGGAAGGACAGGCGGCACTAAGTGAGTCCTCAGTTCTGTGGTCATGCTTCATCTGCAGTAGTTTGTATGTGCGCTCTGGCATGTATTATGTGAGACTGATGTTTCCATTCATTTCTTCTTCCAAAGTGTTACAATGTTGTCTTTAAGTACAAAATACTTCTCACGTCTCATCATGGTGATCTTCCATATCACGTAAAAAGTGGAAACACTATAATCTGGGCAACACACCGTAGGGTGACCACCCGTCCGTAAATTTCACGGACTGTCCGTAATTTAGCCCTGCTGTCCGTAATGAAAGCTTAAACGGACGGCATTTGTCCGTAATTTTAGCCTTTCACCTAAAGGGCAACGGAGGCAGGGCGAAATTACTGGCAGAGGAGTTTCCCCAGCTGGGCTGGAAGGCAGGGGGTCTCCTGTGCTCTGAGGGAGGGAGGGGCAGACAGATAAGAAAAGGCCTTCTTGCCAGGGGGTCTCCTTCCCTAAAGACATGCAAATGTGGGCAACTGGTAAATCTGCAAATACAAAGGGGCTTGAAAACCTGCATTGACTTTACTAAAAGATGTCACTTGAAGTTTTCTGGTGGCAAAGATATTTCTTTCAGAGAGGTATTGTAATGGTGTTCCAAGGTGAGCTGTGGAGTGTGTGGTTTTAATGGAGTGTTATACATTTTTTTATCACTAGGTATAAACTGTATATTATTCAAATGTGTATTTGAGAAGCACTTTTTTTTTATTTAACCGAAATGTATTTGCGCATTTTGTAGCAGCCTTTATTATGATGTAATTGTATTTTTCACAGTTCTTTTAGGTACCTCGGTACCTCATAGTACTAACAAACAATGGCAAAGCCAATAGGTCTCATCTACGAAAGAGTTATTGGCTTTGCTAATGTGTTTTAGCCATGTTATACACCAGAGTAGCTGCTGTTCAGCATGGCTTAAAGCTAGTGGCATAGTAGTGTGGAGTGGAGTAGAGTAGCATAGGAGCAGTGGCGTAGAGCCCAGTGGTGCAAAGTACAGTGCAGTGGGGTACAGTGCAGTTGTTTAGAGTGTGTTAGCGTAGAGTGCAGTGGCATGGAGTGGCATGGGACAGAGTAGAGTGGCATAGAGTGCAGTGGAGTAGAGTGGCATACAATAGAGCAGCAGAGAGAGCAGTAGTGTAGAGTGGTGCAGTGGCATAGATTGCAGAGTAGACTCACATTGCAGGGAGTGCAGTGGTGTAGTGTAGAGTGGTGTAGAGTAGGGCAAAGTGCTGTAGAGTGGAGTGATGCAGAGTAGAGTGGCATAGAGTGCAGTGGCATAGAATGCAGTAGTACATAGTACATTGGTGTATAGTACGGTGGTGGAGAGTGCAACACTGCAGAGTAGAGTGTCAGTGCAGTGATGTAGAGTGGAGTAGAGTGGCACAGAGCAGTGGCGTAGAGTACAGTGGTACAAAATAGAGGGCAGTGGCGTACAGTGCAGTTGTTTAGAGTGCATTGGCGCAGAGTGCAGTGGCATAGAGTGGCATGGGGTAGAGTTACATAGAGTGCAGTGGAGTAGAGTGGCATACAATAGAGTAGCAGAGAGTGCAGTAATGCAGAGTGGTGCAGTGTCATAGAGTGCAGAGTAGACTCATGTGTCATAGAGTGTAGTGGTGTAGAGTGGCGCAGAGTGGAGTATTGTAGAGTGGTGTAGAATATAGTGCCTAGAGTGCAGTGGCATAGAGTAGAGTGGTGTAGAGTGCAGAGTTGCAGAGTAGAGTGTCAGTGCAGTGGTGTAGAGTGGTAAAGAGAACAGTGGCATAGAGTACAGTGGTGCAGAGTAAAGGGCAGTTTTTTAGAGTGCACTGGTGTAGAGTGCAGTTGCATAGAGTGGCATTGGGCAGAGTAGAGTGGCATAGAATGCAGTGGAATAGAGTATATTGGTGCAAAATGCAGTAGTACAGGGCAGAGTGGTGTAGAGTATAGTGACGCCCAGAGCAGTGTTGCAGAGTGTCAGCTTGCAGTGGTGTAGAGTGAATTGAACTAGAGTGCAGTGGTCAGAGTGGTATAGAGTACAGTGGCGTAGAATAGATTGTTTCAGAGTAGAGTGCAGTTGCATAGAGTGGAGAGGTGCAGGGTAGAGTGCAGTGGCATAGAGTGCAGTGGCATAAAGTAGATTATTTCACAGTAGAGTGAGGTGGCCTAGAGTGGAGAAGTGCAGGTTAGAGTGGAGTTGCATAGAGTGTGATGGCATAGAGTAAAGTAGTGTAGAGTGCCATGGCATAGAGTGCAGAGGTGCAGAGAAGATTAGAATGATTTACAGTGTATTGATGTAGAGTGCAGGGGCATAGAGCTGAGTATTACAGAGTAAAGTGCATTAGCATGGAGTGTATTAGCTTAGAGTGCAGTGGCGTACAGTGCAGCGTTGCAGAGTGGCAGAGACTGGAGTTGTGCGGATTAGATTGGTGTTGCCTAGACTGGAGTGGTATGGAGTGCAGACGAGCAGAGCGCAGTTGTGTAGAGAGGCGCAAAGTGCGGTGGCTTAGAGTAGAGTAGTACAGAGTAGAGTAGAGAGGCATAGTGTGAAGTAGCATAGAGAGCAGTGGCATAATGTGGAGTGGTTCCGAATGGAGAAGAGAACAGTGGCATGGAGTGGCGTAAAGTGGAGTGATACAGAGTAGGGTGCAATTCTGATATATTCTGAAGTCTATTTAAATGTTCTCATGTGATAGAAAAAACTCTTTCCTAACCCCAGTATCCAGCAAGATTGTTGCATAAATCCTCTCACTTTGAAGTCAGAGAAAGGAAAGTAAACACTAAGTTCCCACCGAAGACAGAGCCTGACATTTAGACTTTGTTCTTTGAATGCACAGCAAATATAAGATAAGAACAAGATTTACAGGCCTGTTTACAGAAAGGGAGCACTTTGCAGGATACTGTAAATAAGGTTTTGGCAAGGGAAGGGATGAATTCAAGCTGTATAGCCTAAAACAAATAAAGCCAGCAAATTGAAAGCAACAAATTGTGAGTTACAAACCACAAGGCCAATGGCAAGCAACGGGCAGAATGCATTCACAAGGAAGCACTATGAATTTACTTAAAGTGACAGCTGTGGGATACTTTGTGGGGAAAGTCCAGTATTTTAGTCCATATCTTGCAGAGGTTTGGCTACATCAATCACCCAGGTAGTATGA
Organism: Pleurodeles waltl; assembly: GCF_031143425.1. NCBI lineage: Eukaryota > Metazoa > Chordata > Amphibia > Caudata > Salamandridae > Pleurodeles > Pleurodeles waltl. The sequence goes on along the minus strand of NC_090447.1, from coordinate 1,450,324,839 downwards.
CAAGAAGACCTGGAGTGGTTTCCATGTTGCAGGATAGGTCTGTACACCCATTCTATCAGTTTGCCACCATTTCCTATGGTACAGAGCTTCTGGCACATCTCTTGTAGGGTTAGTGCTAGGTAGCAGACATGAAATAGGGCATTTAATGATTATTTAAGGTGGTTGTAAGTAAGGAGTTGACCGGGGTGAAGATGGTAGTCTGCCACAGGGGTTTGGAAATTTAGTAGCTCACTGTTCAGAAACAAAGTCCCCAATTTTAAGACACCTGCAACATGCCACTGATGGAGTTGCTCTGAGCACAGCCATCCTGTGCAAGTGGGAAGGCTTAGCAAAGGTAGTGCAGGAGCATAGGGTTTCTTCGTGTCAGTGAGTTTACAGGTTCTGGCAAGGCAAGAGAAAGCCATGCATGATAACCCCGGATGGTGATCCATAGAATGGTCAGTAGGAAACGATAAGCAATGCATTAAGCCTTCCTTAAAAGTCTTTACTGGTAAACCCCATCTCATGCAGGGAGGTGGGCAGAAAGCCAGTGAGCCACCCATTGGACATCTGCAGCTGAATAAAAGCATTCTAAGTCCAGAAGATCTAATCCACCCACAGTCACAGTTAGCTTTAGAGTGGAAAGAGCTCCCGATGGCGCTGCAGTGACCAAATCAGATGTGTGGTCTGTCTGAAGAAGGAATGAAGGACGAGCAGGGGAAGGTTTGCAAAATAATACTATCAATGGGGTAGCACACCATCTTCGCTAGTGCCACATGGCCTCTACAGAAAGCAGAAGAGAAGACCAAAAAGCAAACTGGGCTTGGAGGGACCGTTCGCTCTGCCGAGATTTTCATCCTGGAAATCAGTGTAAGAATGGTAGATATTAATCACTAGGTATCAAAAGGTAACTGGTTCCCAGTTCAATCTGAGATCTAATTGTGTATGAAGGCGAAAACAGTGCCATATGTTAAAGAAACACTAATTAAATTTTAAAATTTGTAAATTTTGTTTGTGCAATTTACATCCCAAATATTTTGAAGATTCTATGTGTACTTGACACTTTGGGATAACCCAGATCTCTAGTTTGGCTTTTGCTCAATTTCAAAACCATATAAAGACATGGACTAAGCGGGCAATTGCCTTCCACAACCTTGCAAGGGGTCTGGCCCCTGCTCACCCTTCACAAGCACTAACAGCGAACCATTGCACCAGAAGAGTTTGCCAAGGTGGATGGGTGTTGATTTTTCAACCACGTGACAGTGGCCCCTTCTGTTTCGCTCCTGTGTGCAGACAACTCCCCAGGTGCCCAATACCTTCAAATAGTCTTGGAGGACCCATCTTGTCTGATTTTAGGAATTGTCCCACCTTGTTCTTCTCTTCTTTATTTATCCAGTTGTTAGCGACAACCCTTTGAATTACTTGCTGTGGATCTCCCATTTGATCTCGATTTCATCCTACTCTTTTATTATCTTTGATTGGTAGTCCGGGCTCCCATTTCTGAGATAAATGTAGAGTCCCAAACATACACTCTAGTGCAGTGAGACTACAGACAAGTTATGGGTACATCACATCCTGTCATTAGGTGTGAGACTGTCACCCACACCAGACGCCCTGTCTCTTTAAAAATAATTAGGTTGAAAGTCCATGGGCGGTTGGGGTAAGGCAGATGTTTTTGTTCAATTTGTTTAAACTAGCATAAGGTTAATTACCTTAATGTTTCCCAAACTGTTTGCCAGGGGTTTTGAAATGTTCAGAAACATAATCAAAATGTTGCTGTTACTTTCTCTTCAGGAAAGATCGGGTAGATTTGGGTAGGGGATATGGCCTTGCCGTGAAGGGCATTAATTTACTACTGAACAAGGACGTAATGTGACACCTGAATGTAGCACACCAGGAGGCAATCACAAAAGGTCCACAGTGAATAAATAGTGCTATGTTATGTCACTTTATTTTTTAACTGTGCCAGGCAGTGGACAACTTAACTTTTTGCCCTGGTCCTTAAAGCTTCTGCTATCCTGCAGTTCTACCATAATCCCTTCTTGAAATAAGAAGGTATTTTGACAAAAATTCTTCGGCGCATATTTATACTTTTTTAGCACAGCATTTGCTTCATTTTTTTATGCTAAAGTGGCGTAAACTTACAAAATACAATTGTATTGCATGGGCCTTAGTTCTAACAATCTTAGGCCTATATTTATACTTTTTTAGTGCCGCATTTGTGCTGCCGCTTTTTAATGCAAAAGCGGCGCAAATTTACAAAATACAATTGTATTTTGTAGGTTTGCGCTGCTTTTGCGTAAAAAAATTACACAAATGTGGCGCTAAAAAGTATAAATATGGGCCTTAATTAATTTTTTGCCCCTTGAAAGTTTATGAAATGGGATCCTAGGACCAGCTCATTAGCGCCAGAACGCCATTTGTGATATCAGCTCACACTTTATAATTTCTTTTAATTCATTTCTCCTTCAGTTCCACACCTTGGCTCTGTATATTAAGGCTGAGTGCTGTCATCTGTGTGAAACCTACAAGCCATCACTTCGAATCTTGGAAGGGGAAACTCAGCTTTCTGTCCTGACTGAATCAGCTGATATTTACAACGCTTAGAAATGGCAATCATGCACTATGAATAAAGGCGTTCTTACTATTAATGTCCTCAACATGCAAAGTTGTTATACTGAATCAAGTGTCATGAAATGTGACAAGTGGCAAATGTCACCTCTCCCAATATAACAGTGACATTCTGGAATAACGCTATATGCTGTCACTGAGAAGACCTAAAAGCAAGCAACCATCTTACCCACATAAACTGGAGTATCAGACTTTTCTTATGCTTCCAGTAATTGACCTGTTCTACTGGTGTAAGCTTCTTCACAGCAAGAATGACCAACCCTTCTCAGTGTGACTTCCCAAAGGGTAATGTGGTAATCGAAAGATTTTCTTATTTGATCGCCGGGTGAGGGTCACTCGCTTTTTGAAAATCAGAATGATTGCGCATAAAACATCAATTATAGAGAGCAGAACTAGAAATTGATAGGTTGGTCTTAATGTTGGTGCGCATGTCCCTCAGCTAGCCTAGTGAGCTTGAGGACATATTTATAAGCCCTGTTGCATCGCTCTTGCACCACGCAATGAGTTGAATTCACTGACTGTATGTCTGCGACGTATACAACACAAACCTAGCTATATAATACGAAAGTAATTGTATGATGGGCAGGGGCTACCCTGACACTACTCAAATGACACATGGGTGAATACACCTCTCCATAATGCAGTTGTTTAAAATTCTACCACTCAAGACTTGAATTCTAGTCTTGTCACAGGAAAAGGTATTATTATATTCAGAAAAAATACAGGCATACATTCTGAATGTGTTCAAACTAGCAGAAGGTGCACAGATTCTTAGGAACTGAACACTTGCACTCAAAGGTTGCCACATTGTTTACACTTACAATATATTTTACAGCTGTTCCATTTAATGAACCTCAAACCATCAAAATGCAAGTGATAGCAGAAGTGACATCACATGCCCTTTAGCCTCACCATGACATCACAGGTTTGACCCATTTTTCATTCTTTTGGGCATATATACAAGAAAGTGGTGCATTGGTCCTGATGAGCCACTTTTCGTGTGTGTCTCTGCCCCCCCCCTAAAGAAACCATGGTGGTCGTTGCCACAACAGCATCAAAACGTTTGATGCTATTGTGGCGCTTTCCTGCACTAGCGCCAAAAAGGTTGGCGCTAGTGCAGTAAAGCACAGGGAGTCCTATAGGCCAATACATAAATGTGACTTTAAGACCTGCCTTTGGTAGGCATTAAAAATAGCGGAAAAAATTGCACAGTGAAATCTTGTAAATTTCACTGCGCCATTTTTTCAGGCCTCCCTGCAGGGGAATGCTCCTCTTGCATACATTATGCCTGTCACAGGTATAATGTGGCACAAGGGGTTGCAAAGTGGCACAATGTATGCATTGCGCCTCTTTGTAAATATGGTGTGGGGGAATGGATTACATAGCGCCACCATAGCGTAAAGAAAAATGACACTAAGGCGGCGCTAAGAGGCGCTAGGGACTGTAAATCTTTCCCTTAGTCTCTCAACTACCTCATATTGTCTACTCAGGGCTTGAGCTAACAAAAGGAGGTGGAATAAACGGAAAGTAAAAAGAGGTCCAAAATCTGGTTTACATTCTAATCCTGCCTCACTTTGCCTTCTTGACCTCTGAGACCGGGTGTTCACAAAGGCTGTGGTGGTGGGAACAAGGGGGCTGGCAACTGCTGCACTTGGCTTGCTCTAACTGATAAATATTTTGTATTTCTACTTTCGATGAATATCTTTAATAATCTATCAATATTGAGGGACAAAGTATTGGGAGAGCAAATGCATATATTTAAGCTGAGCTGCCGACTTTGGAGCTGGGGAACCAGGTTCCAGTCTCGACATCGGCTCAACATCCTGTGATTGTGGGGCAATCACTTAACCTCCCCTACCAAAAATGAATGTGTCCTTGTGCAACGTAACTGGTGCTCATGTAAAGTGCTCCAATATCTTCAGGTCGAATTCGCTCTATATAAAACTGAAAAAAGTACTATTAATTCCTACTCTGTGTACCTTAAAGTTCTGTAAATCACCAAGGAACACAGGCATGGAGTTAAGTAAACCTCTGCTTACCTATACATGCTGACCTTGCTACATTGTGGTCATCAATATTTTGTTCACAATATTCTGTTCGCTGGATATACTGATGTCGATGTTAAGGTGGAATAACTTGTGTAACAATGTAATTAATTTGAATAAATATATAGTAATTGACAATAAGACGGTGAATGAAACTATACGTCTTCTAACACACAGCTGAAGCCCAGTGTGCAGTCCCTAAAGGAGCAAGGTTCAACTGCGGCCAACCAGGTGTCACACCTGCTGAATGCTACAACAAAGGCTGCTGTTACGACTCAAGCACCCCTGATGCAATCTGGTGCTTTTACCCACGCCCTGAAGAAGGTAATGTCATTCCAGGGTCAAAACGTTACATTTATTGGCGCTATAACACTCCCAAGCTGGCCCCTGACTAGCCACCCAAGTGAGAGGCTGAGCTTACATTGAAATATTTTATCACTCTGCAAATATGGGTGTGAGGTTTTAGTAAGCCTTAGATACAGAGTAACAGTTTAGTAGTTCAGAAAAGACGCAGCCAAAACCACATAAAAAGTTTAAGGTTCAAGGGAGGCGAAACTCACAGAAAAAAACTCCTCCGTGCAAATCCCAAGCCCGCCAGATCAGATCATCAGTAATTTCAAAGCATTGTCCTGTAATCCGTATATTAGATAATAACACTCTTTGTTGAGGTTCAGGGCTCAAGAAAGGTGATCCAGGAGTAGTTTGCATCACTCACCTATGCGAGGAGATGTATTGTTGCTAGCAAATTTTGCAATGTACAAAATTCAAATCCCAACGGGGAAGTTTTGCATAGCTGACAAAATTCAGGAAACTGTGAAGAATAAACCCGGAAAACGTATGCTTTTAAATATTTTTTCTATACCCTCACATATTTTATGGAACTTTTGACATGCTTTATGCAGGTGGCGAACTAGGTGAGGTTTTAAAATCTCTTCACAATGTTGATGACATGCAAGATTATTTTGAGAAAAATAAAAAACACACAGGGCCGTACTTATACGGCCCTAGCGCCATAGGAGCCGTATTTTTTTGTGGCTTAACGCCACCCTGTAAATACGGCCCCTTACCATGCACCACTGTGCGTGGAAGGGGCGTGCAATGGGTGTTGCTGTGGGCATGCTACAGCAACACCCATTGCGTTTTGATGCTGCCTCAGATTTATGAAATCACGTAAACCTGAGGCAGCTCCACAATCTAATGCCACCCCCAGGGGTGGCGTTAGCAGGGCGCAGAGAGAGGGAATACTTTTATTCCTCCTTGTTTTTTGCTTTTTCTACGCGTGCTGCATTCCGCCGCTCGCATAGAAAAAGCAAAATGCCAGAAATGATTGTTTATGTGCGGGAAGGTGTACCTTCCTCCACATAAACAATCATTTGAAAATGACGCTTTGACACTTCTGTGTGTGCTGCATTGTGCAGCACACACAGAAGTGGCAAAGCGCCATTAGTGATTGCTTATGTGCAGGAAGGGACATCTTCCCGCACATAAACAATCACACCCCTCAACAGAGACATGCAAGCGTGCCTGTGTTGGTGCTGGCAGCTACATTTAGCACCAGCACAGGGGGAAACACAGGGGTGCGCCGTATTCCCTTAAATACGGTGCATCCCTGCAATTTTGGCACAGCACCGCGCTGCACCACTTTTCTTTAAATCTGACCCTTAGTTACTATACAGAGAACGCCTGCGTTATCCACAGAACTAGTGGTAAAATCAGAGGCAATCAGTTTTTTTTGCCAGTTTCTAAAACTGTACGTATTAGAAAGTGAACGCAAATATGCTGGTGGTAGAAGCACTGAATGCAGAAGTTGCAAATATGTGAGCAAAATATTTGCAAAAATAGTTTTTCTCAGTTTTGCTCTTTCTTTACAAAAAAATCTAAATAAACCGCAAAAGAACCATATATGTTATTATTTGACCTAGAAAGTTTAATTAATGTTTAAATAATGCCATATTGTATTCATATTATCAATAAAGTTAACACAGAATTGCTTCTCGCTCGGGGTTATGAATCAAGCAGCTGTCAAATGGCTACTGATAGTGCCCTGTGCAGTCAGCTGTAATGCCTTAATATGTTTACTAGGGATTTTAAGCTGACATCTTCAAACTCAGAATATTTGAATTATAAAGTGTAAGAGCGTTTTATGATTCACGGTTCTTTTTTTAATTTAGTGATCTATACTTGTAACAGCTCATCGTCCTAGCCTACTCGAACATCTACGTTACCCTCTGCAGGAGTTAACGTTTTTCATCTGCTGAGCCACAATACTAAATATCCAATGAATATAAAATGAATTCCAAGCCAATGCAGAGTTTTAGGCAAGGGTGAACTTCCCCCACAATAACTCGTGAGTATTAATGGGATTACGCTGAAATAATCTGGATGTCAGCGGGTATTGGTCCATTTCTGCTCTGTAATCCAGACGTCTTAAATAAAACAAGGATTTGCAATGCAATGGGTCTCGCGTTTGCTCGAGTTAGAGCAATTAGCGTTGTAAATTCCTAACTGGACTTTTCTTGCCAAATAAATTGAAAATGAAAAATAAAACAGTTGACCTAAGCAAGTCCATTCAAAGCGCCACAGCCGCCATTAGCATGAGCGAGAAGGAGAGAGACAAAAGGAAAGAGAAGTTCGCTCGCAGTCAAACCTATCAGCCAAAAGTGCAATTATCCATGTAACAGGGTCGATGGCCAGGCCGGAAACAAAACTGCCCCAAGGAGGGACAAACGTGAAGCATTTACCAATGATAACTAAGGATTTTTGAAAGGTAAGCCCATGAACAAGTGATAGTGATGGGCGTGCGGTGGGCGTGGTTAAAAGGCCACAGATAGATTACAACACATCAGAGCACTTGCGTGCTCTACCTGAAAAGCTGCCTCTTGCAGGTGTCTGCCCCCACCTGCATGGCTGTGAAATGAATAAACATTTCTCTCTGCTCAGCCCAAACCCTCAAAAAGTTTTATGGTTTCAACAAACACCAAAGGGCCTCTGCATGTGCATGAGTGTATGTTACGGCTGTTTTGCCAATATAGTTTTCAAACCAGTGGAATGCAACTTGGTAATTTTGTGTTTGCTTTTTTTGCAGAATGCCTCTTGTAAATCGACTCTGCTGAAGGAACCCAAATGGAACAGGCCACGACCACGAACATCCAGTCCCCTCACATATCTTTGTACAGTCCTGAACTTTACCTGATAGTTGATGCTTTCTCAATTGAAAAGCTTCTTTTTTCATGCCACGCTTTACTATGGCTTCAATATGTTTGATATTTGACCAGGCACTTGTCTTATTTAAATAAAACACAATACAAAAACCTAATTATATGTCATGAACTCAGAGTATGTGCAAACATAATGCAAATACATAACAGAGCTGGCATTTCTTACAGGGCAGCTGTTGCTGGGCATTTACTGGTATTTTTGGAATGTTGCTGCACAGGTCAGGTAGCAAGGAAGACTTGGACTCTGACTGCTCACTTACAACACGTGCACTTTTTCTGATAAATTACTAGGGCCAGATTTACAAGGCCCCAGAGCCTCCTTGTGCCACATTAGCGCCATTTTTTTTAATGCTACAGTGAATCAAAGAGGCAATTTTCACCACCCCATATTTACAAAGTGGCACAATGCATGCATTATGCCACTTTGTGAACCCTAGCACCAAATTATGCCTGCGTCAGGCAGAATGTTTACATGGGGGGCGTTCCAGCGTGAGGAGGCCTATAAAAATGGCGCCGTGCAAGCTACAAGATTTCACTGGGCCATTTTTGGCATCATTTTTAACGCCTGCTCGGAGCAGGCGTTGAAATGACGCACCCATTGAAATCAATGGGTCTCTTTGCACTTTGCTACACTAGCGTCAGAATATTTGACACTAGTGTAGCAAAGCGCCACAATAGCGTCAAACATTTTGACACTATTTTTCTAATGACTGCCATGGTGCGCTGTATTGTAAACACGGCGCACACCTGGTGTCATTAGGTGGGGCAATGGTGACGCAAGAAAAGTGGCGCATCAATACTGATGCACCACTTTCTTGTAAATCTGGTTCACAATACTCTGAAATAACTACAAAGCACACCACAGCACCCTAGAACACTACCTGAAAAATAAATAAATACTCAGGGAAACCACCAGCTACCTCTGGCTCTTTCATTTCCTTGGCACTGCTAGAGTCCTACTCCGTGGGTATCAGGGGTCTTCAAGGTGGAGGAAGGAACCGGGCATTAGTAGCTTTTTACTTAATGCAATTTCCACTGCTTGCACTCCCCCAGACTCTCAACAGCAAATATGAGTGTTGATGTTGACCAGTTCATGATGTCATTTTTTTGACATTTGCCATTTTGTTCAATCATGATCCATACATTTTTGTGCACAATTGTAGTTGCATCTTTGCACATTTGCAATGGCTGGTTGATTCACAAATGTGAAAGTGAAATTGTGCATGGTGAACTTCAGCATATTTTGTGCTTGTTTTCAACACTTACCTATTCGTAAAATTCTTCCTGCGGTTGTGTACTTCTATATAAGCTTCATTACTTTATTAGTGTTAGAAATTGGGGCTGTAGTTGGCAGAGGTATACACCCTTGTCCAAATAGGGTCCACAATCCTAGACGGGGTACTTCACAACAAAATCCAAATTATCCTGTACTCACTGTCTGGTAGCTTGGAACAGAGCAGGCAGGCTTAACTTAGAAGGCAATGTATAAAATATTTTTGCAATAACTCATACAGTAACACAGTGAAAATCACAACAAAAAGTACTCCACACGAGTTTAGGAAAATAGCTAATATTTATCTGAATAAACTAAGATCAAATGAGAAAAATCCAAAATGGAAAAGTCAAGATAACACTTTTTAAAGATTCAAAATAGTCTCAATCCTTAAGAATCAGTGGTTGTATCCTTTTAACACACAGTACCTGGGATACGTAAAAAATAATGATGCATGGCTACTGCAGATGAGATGCGCCCAAAAATATGACCTTGCATCGGATTTTCTGGAATAGCATAGAAGATTCGTGGTTTCTTTCCATGCTGCAAGGTGATGCGTTGATTTCCAGGAGCGCAGCCTTGGTTCCTCAATGCGATGTGGGGATATTTTGATGCCCAGGGATGATGTGTTGAATCCTTGACCCTCTGGTAAAAGGAGTAGGTGTGTGTCCATCTGGTAGGCGATGTGGTGAGTTTTCAGCCGCAAGGCAGGTGCTGCGTCGATTTCTGCAGGTGTTGCACTGATTTTCCAACACACAGGGATTTTCTTCTCTGGGGTGAAGTCTTTGTGGCCGTGAGACTTCAGAACAGGAGGCAAGCTCAATCCAAACTCTTGGAGAGCACTTGTGGGGAATGCAGAGTCCTTCCAGCAGAGTCAGGTGGCAGCAGACAGCAGGGCAACAAGCAGGAGTCCTTCTCAGCAAAGCAGTACAGATGAGTCCCTTGGGCAGCCAGGCAGTCCTTCTGACACAGTATAGTTGTAGATCCAGAGGTTTCTGATTTGGTGGGGGCAGAGACCCAGAATATATATCCCAAAATGCCTTGGACGTGGGGGAAACTTCAAAGAGTAGTTTTAAAGTGTACAAAGTCCCCTTTCAGCCCAGTGGGTAGGGTTGTGTCTACAATGCTGAGTTTGTGATCAAAGAATCTAGCCAAGGGCTCAGAGCAAAATGGCCTGTGTAAGGTAAGGTGTTCTGTTTATCAGTGGATCTGAATTTTACTTGTGAAAGAAGATGATTTATCCTGTAAATCTAACAATTTTGATGTGTTTTATGACGAAGTGGAGGTGGTAAGGAAGCAACTGAACATAGAGCAAATGACAAAATGTAGGACCAGTGGCTGAACAAAATAATAGGAGAGGCCAAGGAAAAATTGTTCCAGGTGTTTACTTTGCTTGTGACTAGTGCATTATCAAAATCTTGACCATGTTTTCAGTCAGGTAGATGCCAATTCTGTAGGTGTAGGACAAATGGAAGTGGGCAGAGATGATTTTCATATGTGAAGAGGACTGAGCAAAGACATTGGATCTGAGAAAAGTTTACTAGTTGAAATTGCTTATCATTTTTCCTCAGTTTTCTGGTTTTACTTATGATTATTCCAGCGTCTTTTTTTTTTACCACAAATGGTTTTGCTGCCAACAGTCCTCAATTTCTCCTTCTACTTCTCTCACTATACTGCTGTGGTCCTACCCCACCGACCTCATCCCATGCTATGAATGCATAAATAACAGGAGTGCATAATCCACAGAATATATTTACTTTTGCTTTTCACTTTGCAGACTTCATCACACTCATAGAAATGGGTATCCAACCAAATTATTCTACATCACCTGCAGCCAAACAGATTCACTATTCCACCTTTGCCCACAGAATACTCTCTGGGTTATATTGGTATAATCAAGCCTTTTACTTGTACAGCCTTCTCCTGAATACCACATGTTCATCCATTATTTTAAATCACAATGTTACTATTTGCTATTATACTTGCTGATTGGGATCTGCCGATGCTTTAATGTGTGGATTTGTTAACATTCTTCACTTAACTAGTGTTGGTCCTTAATGCACTTTCCTTTAACATTATTCTACTCTTGCTTGGAACCTTCAAACTTTACTGTGTCCAACAGACCAAAGCACAGAAGCTCAACTCCCTGTTATTAATCCCCTCAGTTACCAAAATTGTCTGTTTACCAACTCAGGTATCAACACTCTGAATTCATTATTGGACATGCTACCTAGTTTTTCTCACTACTACAATTCAATATCTGTTTCTGTGTGCCCCTCCTCAAGCTGCCCAAAGCTCTTCCCACTCACATTTTTCTGGATACCTTTATTCATTTACCAATGTATTTGCTCCATTTTGCGAATTCTGACACCTTCACTTCTAAATTCTTTCAGCTGCAACACTGGCTATCCTCCCACTCGTACATTTAAGAGATTTCCATGATCTTCTTGACGCCCCCAACAACAAGCCATCATACTTCTGATCAATAATTCTTTGCCTGGCTATTTCTTCTTAATAATTGTTAGAAATGGGGTCTTTGGTTGACAGTTAGGTTACCCCCTGTTCAAGCAAGGACCATCACTCTAGTCAGGGTAAAAGAGAATCACCCTCAGATAACCCCTGCTTACCCCCTTGGTAGCTTGGCAGAGCAGTAGGCTTAACTTCAGAGTGCTAGGTGTAAAGTATTTGTACCAACACACACAGTAACTTAAAGAAAACACTACAAAATGACACAACACCAGTTTGGAAACATAGGAAATATTTATCTAAACAAAACAAGACCAAAACGACAAACATCCACCACACACAAGTCAAGTTATCAATAAAAATGCAAAAATAGTTTTTAAGTAGTTTTAAACACACACTGGCGCTGCCAGAGTGAAAATGTAGCTGGTGCACGTCAAAAATAACCCCACATGGGCGGGTGTGTGTCAACAATAACTCCGCACGGCAGTACGCGAGTCAAAAATCCGGCCGCACGATGATCCGAAAATCCCGCAGCGCAGGTTGTGATCTCCCAGCCTCCGTCAGCGATACTGCACGTTGTTTCTTCTGCTACGTGCGTAGATTCTTCGGTCGCGTTTCCTGCGAGCGTGGTTTCTCAGCTGCGGGGCCGGCGCTGCGCCGTTTTTTCAGCCGCAGATCGGATTTGCGTCAATCTTTTCCCCGCACGGCACTCTGTGCGTGGATTTTCTTGTCTTTAGGCTGCCAGCTTCTCCTTTCAGGGTCCCAGGAACTGGATGGTCACCACAAGGCAGAGTAGGAGTCTCTCCAGAGACTCCAGGTGCTAGCAGAGGGAAGTCTTTGCTGTCCCTGAGACTTCAAACAACAGGAGGCAAGCTCTAGATCAAGCCGTTGGAAATTTCTTCTCAAGATGGAAGGCACACAAAGTCCAGTCTTTGCCCTCTTACTCTGGCAGAAGCAGCAACTGCAGGATAGCTCCACAAAGCACAGTCACAGTCAGGGCAGCTCTTCTTCCTCAACTATTCAGCTCTTCTCCAGGCAGAGGTTCCTCTTGGTTCCAGAAGTGTTTCTAAAGTCTGTGGTTTTGTGTGGCCTTCTTATACCCAATTTCTCCTTTGAAGTAGGCCTACTTCAAAGTAAAGTCTCTTTGGAATGTGAAATCCTGCCTTGCCTAGGCCAGGCCCCAGACACTCACCAGGGAGATGGAGACTGCATTGTGTGAGGGCAGGCACAGCCCTTTCAGGTGTAAGTGACCACTCCTCCCCTCCCTCCTAGCACAGATGGCTCATCAGGATATGGAGGCTACACCCCAGCTCCCTTTGTGTCACTGTCTAGTGTGAGGTGCAACCAGCCCAAAAGTCAAACTGACCCAGACAGGGAATCCACAAACAGGCAGAGTCACAGAAATGGTATAAGCAAGAAAATGCCCACTTTCTAAAAGTGGCATTTTCAAACACACAATCTTAAAATCCACTTTACTAAAAGATGTATTTTTAAATTGTGAGCTCAGAGACCCCAAACTCCACATGTCCATCCGCTCCCAAAGGGAATCAACACTTTAACCAGATTTAAAGGTAGCCCCCATGTTATCCTATGAGAGGGACACGCCTTGCAACAGTGAAAAATGAATTTAGCAATATTTCACTGTCAGGACATATAAAACACATTACTATTATGGGGGTTATTACAACTTTGGAGGAGGTGTTAATCCGTCCCAAAAGTGACGGATATACCACCAGCCGTATTACGAGTCCATTATATCCTATGGAACTCGTAATACAGCTGGTGGTATATCTGTCACATTTGGGACGGATTAACACGTCCTCCAAAGTTGTAATAACCCTCTATATGTCCTACCTTAACCATACACTGCACCCTGCCCTTGGGGCTACCTAGGGCCTACCTTAGAGGTGTCTGACATGTAAGAAAAGGGAAGGTTTAGGCCTGGCAAGTGGGTACACTTGCCAAGTCGAATTTACAGTTAAAACTGCACACACAGACACTGCAGTGGCAGGTCTGAGACATCATTACAGAGCTACTTATGTGGGTGGCACAACCAGTGCTGCAGGCCCTCTAGTAGCATTTGATTTACAGGCCCTGGCACCTCTAGTGCACCTTACTAGGGACTTACTAGTAAATCAAATACGCCAATCATGAATAAACCAATCAACATTACAATTTACACAGAGAACATATGCACTTTAGCACTGGTTAGCAGTGGTAAAGGGCTCAGAGTTCAAAAGCCAACGACAACAGGTCAGAAAAAATAGGAGGCAGGAGGCAAAAAGACTGGGGATGACCCTGCATAAGCAAAAAAGTCCAACAATAATCGTCGCCGCCATCTAATCCTTTATCAGTCTCTCTTTACTACAGTCTTCTCTTCCTCTTCAATCATGATACCATACCTTTGACTCAGCATTTCTTGCTGCTTCGTATCTATTGTTTCTACCTGCTCAAACTACATTGTCTAGTTTTGCAACTCAAACAGCCTCTCTTTACTGATACCCATTTCCCTCATTTTGTCATATCCACCTATTTAGACTCAGTTAAAAATCCGTAAATTGACCCCCAAACCTTGATGATGTGATTGCCTCCAACACAAAGAGGAAGACAAACTTGCACCAGTGGAAACATGCAGGACACCAAGGGGCATATTTACGAGACCCTTGTGCAAAATGCCACGTTACTCTGAATGGGCTCATAGGTATGGAGCTAGGCAAGGCAGTGCAAATCTCTGTGTTGCCTTACTCTGCACTAGGGAGGCTTTCTATGGGCGTTGCAGTGGGTGTTCCCTCACAACACCCATGGATTTTGATGCATCCCCCAGATGTACAAGAATTTGTAAACATGGGGATGTGCCAAAACTTTAAGGACAAATATCACTATCTCTCCTCATTTTTACCTCTTTTTATGTGTGCTGCACAAAATCATGGTGCAAGGGTGCCTGCGTTAGCCAGCCAATTGTTTGCCAGTGCAGGGGGAAAGGACATGAATGAGGCGTATGCTATAAATGCAGCACATTCCTGCCCTTTCACTTTGACGCAGGGCAGCGCGGCTAGGTGACTTGCTGAGCTGCCTTGAACCAAATCCCCCGAAATATGTCCCCTGCTGTTTAAACATCGTAAACTAAGATGATATTTCCTGAAAGCCACTTACCAGTGGCTGAAGCCCCAGGCCTATGATCAGCCACCTTAGGATCTTGGTGTTTGAATTCAAAAGGTTCCGACTCTCATGCACAATCCAGAAACTTTAGCAATTATTATTGCTTATCAAAAGCCAACAGCATTAACATTCTGTTCTATACACCTAATACCTGTTTGTAGGATCAATCTACCTTATCAGCTGTATGCCAAATTACAAACTGACTGTGACTGTCAGTACACTCTCTCATGCCTCCTAACCGTAGACATATACAAGACCAGGAACACTAGAATATAGGTTCATGATGAAAGGAGGAATGGCTTTGATAAAAAATAATGTTGCTAAAAGCACTACTACTCTCGACATCCATCTCAACATACCATTCATGCGCATATTTGCCTTTTAGCCACAACCTCTCCCCAAGTCCACTTGCTTTACCCATGCCCAGCAGGCTCGGAGAGCAGAGCATAGCTTTTGGCCACATACAGACTGCACCCAGTCCTACTGATGACGCAGAAAAAAGAAGGACCAACATATATTCATATATCATGTAACCAAAATCGTATAATGTGGTGTGATTTTAGTAAAGAAAATAATGTATGTGGGAAATTGTGCCCTCGGAGTAGTTTGCCAATATCATAAACGAGCTTTATTAATCATGAAGAATTGAAAATTGTAGTAATCCGTCATAATTGCAAATGTGTGCCATGAAACTGTTTGTGCTTAGCTTAAATTTAGTAGAGGCTTTGGCCTAGTTGCCTGGTCTCAAATTCTAACTGCGTGGCTTTTCCTTGAACTAATAAAATGAATATTTTACTTTAAAGTTGTATTTATCCAGTAGAATGACTAACACACTTATCTCCAAGGATTCGTGCTAGGCAAGTTTCATCCCCTTTGAAGCAAGGTCAGTCTCTGCAGGTGCGGACAATAAGAGTACTGATATCGAAATAATTGGCAAACTTGTGTTTCAAGGCTCCAAGGACAATGTATGCATAAATGAGTACTAGGAGAAAGACATTTTCCATTGGTCAAATTGAAGCCACCCTATAAACCCTCCAATGGAAGACCCTGCAGAATTTGGAATGTTTCTTACTTAAACCCACTGAACAAAGAGAAGTCAACCATTTTCCTTGATGCCATCTTTGAAGCCAAATGCCAGACGCCATCTTGGACGACATCTTGATGCCCTTTTCTCCATTCCAGAGAAAGAGACTTTAAGAATTCTCACCCTAGAGACTTTAACTTTAATCTGCCCCGTCTTGCCCATGCAGTAACTTTGCCCCATTCTCCTTGCTGCTGCAAGGAAACTTGCCCTTAACTCTGCCCCTTTGACATCTGCCCCATGCTGATCGAACCGGTACCTGAAGGACGAAGATTTTCCTTGTATGCTGATTGTATTTGGTAATTATGAAAGGATAATTGTATAATGCATTGTGTTTTTCCTTTTAGGTACCAACTGCTATTTTGATAGAGCCCAAGCTAGAGGTTTTCCAAATTTGTGTTGACTAAATTCGTTTTGCATGAAACCCCACATGCCAATGCTAATTAGAGGTTAGTCGGGGTATTCACTAGACGCACCATGTTGAATTGAAATCTTGTTATGCTGACTGATGTATGAAATTAGTCAAATTCAGTTACTTATATAAGTGATTTGCATTGCTATAACCGAGTGCATTATAATACAGATTTTGCGTAGATTGCGTTTCACCCGCCGTTATGGACAGCTAGTAATGTTCGTATACATTTAGAATTTGGTTTTGAGACTTATATACATTGTGCTAGCTTTGTTAATATAGGGAAATAAACTCATTAACTTTTAATAAACTGGTGTGGTTATTCATGACTGAAAGGTCATGGTGCGCCGAAATACTAACTGTTATTGATTCCTAATGTGTTATTTTGATCTAGTGATAGAGTATTGGACAACGATTACAATAGTTATTAATTATTGATCTAAGTGATCCGACTGTTCTAAGATGAGGAGAGCCCAACTCGGCTAAAAGGTTCACCGACCTCCAACGTGTCCAGGTACAGGTAATTTATAAGGGCTGGACGTGTTATCACTACTTACAACACAATCCACTTTTATTGGTGGAAACTACTGGAGTGGTCCTAGAGAGCCCAAGTCTAAACTTGGCAGCTGCAAACTGCTGGGAAGGGTGACCTTACTTTTTGCAAGTCTTCCTGTAGGTCTGAGAATTATATCTTGGTTCTCCTTGTGCCACCAGGCAGTTGCCAGACTACCTACTTTTCCATCAACTGGAGTTTCTACCTGATTGAAACTGCTTCTGATGACAGTTACCCTTGAGAGACTGGGTTTTACTGTTAATGGAAACCCAGAGATGGCTGTTTAAAGGCCCATCATTCCGTTTTTATCAGTAACAATTCAGAGCATTCTTTCAATGAGTAATAATGGAATTCCATACTCCACCCCATCATTAAACAACTGGAGGTTTTGTCCATGTTGAAGTTTCATAGACACCATTTGTACCTTGAATTATTTTCCTCGTCCTGATGATGACTCCAGAAGGTTTTCGTGTGTCCACTGGCGCTTGCGGCCATAAAGACAATTAAATTAACACTCAGGGGGTCATTCTGACCCTGGCGGTAATTACCGCCATGGCGGAGGTCGGCGGTAGCACCGCCAACAGGCTGGCGGTGCACCGCTGGGCATTCTGACCGCGGCGGTTCAGCCGCGGCCAGAAACGGAAAGTCGGCGGTGTACCGCCGACTTCCCGCTGCCCTTGAGAATCCTCCATGGCGGCGGAGCGCGCTCCGCCGCCATGGGGATTCTGACACCCCCTACCGCCATCCGGTTCCTGGCGGTTCTCCCGCCAGGAACAGGATGGCGGTAGGGGGTGCCGCAGGCCCCTGGGGGCCCCTGCAGTGCCCATGCCATTGAGGGCCCCACGAAGAATTTCAGTGTCTGCTTTGCAGGCACTGAAATTCGCGACGGGTGCAACTGCACCCGTCGCACCTTCCCACTCCGCCGGCTCCATTCTGAGCCGGCGTACTCGTGGGAAGGGTGTTTCCCGCTGGGCTGGCGGGCGGACTTTCGGCGGTCGCCCGCCGGCCCAGTGGGAAAGCCAGAATGACCACCGCGGACTTTTGACCGCGGAGCGGTCTTTCGGCGGGAACCGCTTGGCGGGCGGCGACCGCCGTCCGCCGCGGTCAGAATGACCCCCTCAGTGGTGAGTATACAAACTACATGATATTTTTGAACATTTGTCACAATACACTCTGTAATCCATAGTAAGGATCACATATTGGGCAATACACTTTGTTGTAGTATTGAACACAGAGTCCAGAGCACATTTGTTCTATTGTAAGTGCGATTTTTTCGTTCTGTCAACTAAGCTCCCATATAATGAATGATTTTTATGTCTACATGGTCATTTGTTTCTTTTTTCTTTAATTATGTATGTGATGTAGTGGATGTATCGCCCAAAGTACACTAAGAAAGTTACAAATATATTATTTGTATTTGAATTTATTAAGCGCATTAAACTAAAAAGTTAACAAATCACTAGAGAACCAAGTAAAGCAGAAATGGCAAAAACAGAAAGGTGCAAGGAAACCAAATAAGCTCGACCAGCCATTATGCTGCCAAAAACAACCAGGTTTTCACCAGCCTCAGAAAAATCAGGGAGGAATCAGTTCCTCTGATGAAATCCGGCAGCTTATTCTATAGCCTGGCAGCTGCCACCGTAAAGGCTCTTTGCTTCCATCTCACTTTCTGAAACCTGGGGACATTAACTTTACTGTGCCTTGTAGTTCTAAACTGTCTACTGGGAGCATACCAGGTGAAGGTGGAACTGAGGTAGCGTGAGGCCTGCTGATGGAGGGCCTTGAACACCATACACTAGACCTAAAAGCTAACTTGCTTCCTCACTGGAAGCCAGTGGAGAGTCCTCAACCCCTCCCTAAGTGAGCTGCTTTTAGGGAAGTCTAAGACTATCTATGCCATGGCATTTGAATAAATTGAAGCTTTTTCAGGGATTTAACTAGAGGGCAGTACAGAAGTCCAAGTGACCAGTGATGAGTGCCAGGATCATTGGCACTCTGAGCTCCTCTGGTATGAAAGGAAGATGTTTTTCTGAGTTTTAATCATCTAAAAGGAAGAGCTCACTGTTTTGTTAACCCCGTTCTCAAAGGTCAGAGTGTTATCGAAAATAGTGGCCTGGGGCCAGATGTAACAAAGGTTTTTACCCATTCTGTGTCTATGGGAAAAAGTGTTTGTACATATGGCCCCTGATTCCTTGTCGCATTCACCGGAGCAGGGGACGATCCACAAGAGTCAGGCCACCAACCGCTATTCCAGATCAAGTCATTGGTTCCGAAAATCACAATTTCTGTCTTTCTCCATTCATTTTGAACCAATTTTGCTTCATCCAAGTGCTGATCTCTGCAATGCATGACCTACATTTTTCAGCCACCTCTTACCATTCACCCGCAATGGACAGGATGATTTGGGTATCATCTGCATATGAAGAAACTTGGAAGCCCCATGAGCGTACCAGCTGCGCCACGGGAGTGACATAAAGGTTGAATAAAGTGGGACAGAGAGAAAAGCCCTGCGGGACTCCGCAGGGCAGTTGAAAAGGATTAGCTCTAAAGTCCCCACAGCTGACTGTGATCGTTCTATTCCCTAAAAAGGCCTCTAGTAGTTTATGAGCCTCATTCCTCAGCCCGGCCTGTCGCAGACTTTGAGCCTGAAGAGATGGTATCAAAGGCTGCAGAAAGGTCATCACCAGAATAGCTGCTCTACCTTGGTTAAAGTGCCGACAAATGTAGAGTGTAAAAAGTATTTTTCTAGATGCTATCAATTTAATTTGAGAATGTAATAAATGTAACATTGTAGCCCACTGATTCCCTATGGTAGCAGATAGCCTTGCTATAGCGACAAATCATTTTTGAAGATATTCCATTGCATAAACCTTAATTCACCAAAATGCCAGGGATAGCGGAAGTGACATCACATGTCCTTAGACCTCCACTTTCACTCACACCCATATTTACACAAACACACAAATTCACACTTTCATACACTCTCTCACATAAACACACTCTTACTCACAAGCATGCACATAACATTAATTTGAAAGTATTTTTCATTAACTCCAACTGCCGTGGAAGGGCATATTTCAGCTAATTGTAATTTTTATTACACTTATAGTGAATAACATATTATTCACTATCACTGGGATAAAAAATTGACATAAAACAAAGACAGTAGAGTCCTAGCTGACATCTATAAGGACAAGCTGCCACTGAGTTCCTGGCACTGAATTTGCACCTATGAAGCCAGAGGTCGCAAAGTCAGTACCAAGGGTAGTAAAGAACAAGCCAGGGGTTGCATTTGTGACCCCTGGCGACACCTACAAGACATGCACGTTTCACTGTAAGGACATTTTCAACATTAATTTCTACATGGCCTACTTTAAAAACCTGCAGCCTGGCTTTTGTGGGCAATAAGGCCTACATACAGGTAATATCAATATTTGAAAAAAAAACTTGAGGCCTGTCAAAAGGGGTATACTGACAGGTCAAATTTACCAAGCTGTGCACTATAGTAGTCTCTTGTGTGCAGCCTGGGCCCATGCACACACACTTGTGCACATGTGTTCACGTGTAAGCAGCCCAGTGGCCCTTACCCTATCTATGTCACAGCGGCATTTTCTTAATGTGGCATTGGAAGGCCAAAAACGCAGCGCCATATTTACAAAGTGTTCGTAACCATTTGTGCCACATTATGCCTGTGCCAGGCATAATGTACGCAAGGGGGGCATTCTGGCACTTGGGGGGCCACCGAAAAATGTCGCAAAGAAATCTAGGAGATTTCTTTGCGCCATTTTTTCCAGGCTTTTTAAAGCCTGCTCAGAGCAGGTGTTAAAAGATGGAACCCATTGGTTTCAATGCACCTATGGGTGCTTTGCAGGATTAGCGTTAACAATTTTGATGCTAGTCCTGCAAAGCGCCTAACTAGCGTAAAAAATTATGACGCTAGTTCCCTAACTACCGCCAAGGTGCACCGTATTTTAAATATGACGCACACATGATGGCGTTAGGGGGTGCCACTTTTCATAAATTTGACCCATTGTTATTTGACACAACTCGACTTGCTCCTGAAAGTTTCGAAGATCGTGATCCTAGCACAACAAACCTTTTGTTAATTACCTTTTTAGATTTAAAAAACATATAATTTCTTGCAGAACACTTTTTCCTCATTTCGCCTATAAAAACAAAATATAGCTATGTTTTGCTGTTTTTTTGGTTCCCTCCAGATGAATCTACAAACTTTGGGTGTCCTTAGATTACCCAGGATGTTGGAAAAAAGAACGCAAATTTGGTGTGGATACCTTTTTTTTTTTAAAAGAATTGTGAAGGTTTAAGTGCAAACAACCTCATTCATCCAAAAAAGTAGTTAGCGGGGGTGGTGATGTTACTCAAGAAGTAAAAAGGTAAAACAACCCTTTTCTGTACAGCAGGACTGTGGTAAGGGTAACTGACATGTCCAGATTGCCCCTTTGTAGTTCACTGCCGGTTAGGCAATCACTCATGGCTATGGCTGGAGCAGATACACTTGCTTGTAGTAGGGGACTGGAGATAACAAGGCAGGGAGTGGAAGGAGCTTTGTGGACGGTAATATTTGCACAGGACAGCGCCACTAGGTTGGTCACCGTTTACTGCCAAAGCGATAGATAATTTTCAGAACAGGACATGACGGATCTGGCAGGTCTGGGCGATCACTGATAGGATATTAAGTCATGTCAGATCGGGTTTAGTGACTCAAAGGACCACATCTCAGACCTATCTGCCTCGCCCAATGAGCCAAAGCCAAGCTGAACACAAGCCAAGTTCTCTATCAGTGTCAGGGCCAGCACAGCATTGCTAGATGCGCTCATTCACCAGGAGGAAAAAACTCTCACCAAGTAAATGTTATCTGAAACTTTTGAGCAAACACCGGCCAAATATATAAAATGAACTCCTTCTGGGCTGGTTCATTCTAGACTCAACATCTCTCTCAAGACCCAACAGCAGAGACGTGGGCAGTGCCATGGAATACAAGATGCTGTGCTTGGTGGCTGTGGCCCTCCTCCTGGGCCTCAGCAGCTCGGCGGAAGGACAGGCGGCACTAAGTGAGTCCTCAGTTCTGTGGTCATGCTTTATCTGCAGTAGTTTGTATGTGCGCTCTGGCATGTGTTATGTGAGACTGATGTTTCCATTCTTTTTCTTTTTCCAAATTGTTACAATGTTGTCTTTAAGTACAAAATACTTCTCACGTCTCATCATGGTGATCTTCCGTATCACGTAAAAAGTGGAAACACTATAATCTGGGCAACACAGTGTATGGCACGTCAAATATATGATTATAGTATGAGGCTGCCTACACCTATGGATGATGGTTTGAGGATATTGATTTTAGAGAGAAATGTTGCTCTCATTCAGAAGTGTGGACGGTAAATTATTGACCTTTAGGTAATCACATTTCAACTAAACAACGTTTTTATTTAAATTTTAAAAATATATAATTTGATTGGTTAAACACCAGCTCGATGTTCCTTAGCCAGCGTTTGTTCTGCGTGGGCTTCTTTCCAAAGCCCCGTACAGCAGGCCCAGCCCTCCCATGCAAGCGTTACTGCATCCATCAGAACAAAAGCTGCAGAATTCACTCTTTAATTGCAGAATACTTCCTTGAGGGGTGCATTGTTCACTCAGTCCTCCCCCCCATTACTAGGGCTGGAGTTAGACTGGTAAATGTGCCCATCTCTGCATATGAAGGCTGAGTTAAGGATATACTCTGGCCTTGGTCTCACTACTCCTCAATGTCAGTAAATGTCAGTGGAAGTAAGGGTGGTCGAGGTGATTACAAAGTTCAGGAAGGAATCGATGACATTTGATGAAAGAGCTCACAGGCAGATTGCAAACCATGTCATCTCCACGCAAACTTGTTAACCAGCCTACTATCACTAAAGAATGGTAACGTCTTTTTTAGTCAATGTTATCCCTATGGTGGTTAGAATAAAAGAAGAGGTCTCTCCTGGAGATGTTCGTGTCCTAGGCAACTGGTGGACCACCAAAGAAAGCATGACTGAATCGAATGCAGAATATTCCTTTGTTTGCAGGACTGGGGCTGATCCTTGATAAATCGTTGTGAAGTCTGATAGAAGGCGAACATAGTATTCACTCAAGAAAGAAACCATCAACCTGTCAAACATTTTTTTAGACAGTCAATTCTTCAAGATTTGTTTTTTCATGTTGTTTGTTTGCTTTCTTATTAGTGTTTTATCTCATGAAACTATCTATCTTGGGTTGAGTAAATCCTGGCTCTGAAAACAAAGGACCGAATTTTGATTGAAAGTTACTTAGTTTGAGACAAAACGTCTCCCTCAAGTTACTTATCTAAAAACCTCTGAACTGTACTTTTTCACATTCATGAAAGTTTGTTGTCATATGAACACCCAAAGGAAAAAGAGCACTTTAGTTAGGAAAGTTTAGGGCCTGAACCACAATAGGTAAAACCTAGATTTGAATACTGTGACAATGAACAAGTGATCTTTAGACCCGCCCAATATTAAATAATGGGGTGTGCCCCAACCGGCGGAAAATACCGGAGCATTGTTCCCACTCTCAGGTGATTGATAATATGATGGTCCCATCCACAGATGAACAATTGTGCTTAAATCCTATCCACACACAATTAATTATTGTGAAATTTCCCCACCCAAAATGTGCTGAAGCTTCAGACCAATCCAGTCATTTTTGTGACTCGATTCCATCCTCAAGCCGTGAATGGGGATAACTCCCCCAAAGGGCATAAATTAACTTGTACCGCTCGTTACGGATATACGGATGTGTCTGTCTCACGGCACAGAGCTCACCAGAACTCAAGGTGAAATCATGGCTAACATTATTATTAATGTACGATTAAACGAGAGGCAGTTTTATGGCGGTATCTATAGCTTCGACATAATTTAGAAATCTGCGGTATCGGCGGTAACTGATGCAACCTGTGTGATCTTGTTCTGACGGTAATCAGTAGCCAGTGAGTCATGGGCCCCAGTGCAAGGGAGGAGGTTTGCATTTTAAAATACAGCAATGATCACGGTTCAGTGGATCCCTCAGGGCCCCGGTGTCACTACACCTGCTGCACCAATGGAAGCGACAGCCCTGACCATGGCCCCGTATTACCAGGCCCACTTGACTGGAAGCAGCATGTAAATGACATCACACTAGGTGAAGACCCATACAAAGCAATGAGCTGCATCAAAAAGTCTACGTCTGCGTTCATCATCTAAAAATATGGAAATTACAAAAAAAAATTAATGAGTGTCTTCGGTAACAACCTACACTTCTATGTATGCCAGCAAACATGACAATTCAAACCGGAATGGGTTTTTAAGTGTCAAAAATAGGAATGACCACATTGCAGGCTCATAATGGTTGACCCCCTCCTTGTGCCAGCTTCCGGTAAGTGTCTAGTAAGCATGCGCAATGGCACCACGATTCTTTGCATGTCCTGGATGGCCTATCCTTGGAGAAACCATGTCAACAGAGTGGCATTTTAGGTGCAAAAATGGTGAAAAAACGTGCAAAGCCACATTTGAGCGTGCAGGTTTTGTAATTTGCAGTTTTGCAGCAAATACATCCTGTGAATGTTTACATGGTGAATGCACAATCCCATGTTATGCCACTTTGTCCATCATTTGTTATTTCATTTTGAATACACTAGGAGAGCATATTAAAATTAGTAAATCACAGCGCGTAAAAATGTTCTCACATGTTTTTTAACTGTGCCAGGCAGTGGACAACTTAACTTTTTGCCCCGGTCCTTAAAGCTTCTGATATCCTGCAGTTCTACCATAATCCCTTCTTGAAATAAGAAAGTATTTTGCCAAAAATTCTTAGGCGCATATTTATACTTTTTTAGCACCGAATTTGTGTCATTTTTTTTACTCTAAAGCAGCGTAAACTTTCAAAATACAATTGTATTGTATGGGCCTTAGTTCTAACAATCTTAGGCCTATATTTATACTTTTTTAGTGCTACATTTGCGTTGCTGCTTTTTAACGCAAAAGCTGCGCAAATTTACAAAATACAACAGTATTTTGTAAATTTTTGCTGCTTTTGCGTAAAAAAATGACAAAAATGCGCCGCAAAAAAAGTATAAATATGGGCCTTAGTTCATTTTTTGCCACTTGAAAGTTTATGAAATGGTATCATAGGACCAGCAAATTAGCGCCAGAACACCCTTTGTGATACCAGCTCACACTTTATTCTTTCTTTTCATTCATTTCTTCTTCAGTTCCACACCTTGGCTCGGTATATTAAGGCTGAGTGCTGTCATCTGTGTGAAACCTACAAGCCATCAATTCGAATCTTGGAAGGGAAAACTCAGCTTTCTGTCCTGACTGAATCAGCTGATATTTACAACGCTTAGAAATGGCAATCATGCACTATATGAATAAAGGCGTTCTTATTATTAATGTCCTCAACATGCAAAGTTGGTATACTGAATCAAGTGTCATGAAATGTGATAAGTGGCAAATGTCACCTCTCCCAATATAACAGTGACATTTTGGAAAAATGCTATATGCTGTCACTGAGAAGACCTAAAAGCAAGCAACCATCTTACCCACATAAACTGGAGTATTAGACTTTTCTTATGCTTCCAGTAATTGACCTGTTCTACTGGTGTAAGCTTCTTCACAGCAAGAATGACCAACCCTTCTCAGTGTGACTTCCCAAAGGGTAATGTGGTAATCAAAAGATTTTCTTATTTGAACGCCGGGTGAGGGTCACTCGCTTTTTGAAAATCAGAGTGATTGGACATAAAACATCAATTATATAGAGCAGAACTAGAAATTGATAGGTTGGTCTTAATGTTGGGGCGCATGTCCCTCAGCTAGCCTAGTGAGCTTGAGGACATATTTATAAGCCCTGTTGCATCACTCTTGCACCACGCAATGGGTTGAATCCACTGACTGTATGTCTGCGACGTATACAACACAAACCTAGCTATATCTTACAGAAGTATTAATACAGAAATATATATAGAAATATATATAGTACATAAGTGATTGTATGATGAACACGTGCCCTGACACTACTCAAATGACACATGGGTGAATACACCTCGCCATAATGCAGTTGTTTGAAATTCTACCACTCAAGACTTGAATTCTAGTCTTGTCACAGGAAAAGGTATTATTATATTCAGAAAAAAACAGGCATACATTCTGAATGTGTTCAAACTAGCAGAAGGTGCACAGTTTCTTAGGAACTGAACACTTGCACTCAAAGGTTGGCACATAGTTCACACTTAAAATATATTTTACAGCTGTTCCATTTCATGAACCTCAAATCACCAAAATGCAAGTGATAGCAGAAGTGACATCACATGCCCTTTAGCCTCACCATGACATCACAGGTTTGACCCATTTTTCATACTTTCAGGCATATATACAAGAAAGTGGCTCATTGGTCCTGATGAGACACTTTTCGTGTGTGTCTCTGCCCCCTTAATGACACCATGGTGGTCGTTATCACAACAGCATCAAAACTTTTGATGCTATTGTGGCGCTTTACTGTACTAGCGCCAAAATGTTGGCGCTAGTGCAGTAAAGCACAGGGAGTACTATAGGCCAATACATGAATGTCACTTTAAGACCTGCCTTTGGCAGGCATTAAATATAGTGGAAAGAATTGCACAGTGAAATCTTGTAAATTTCACTGCGCCATTTTTTCAGGCCTTCCTGCAGGGGAATGCTCCCCTTGCATACATTATGCCTATCACAGGTATAATGTGGCACAAGGTGTTGAAAAGTGGAACAATGTATGCATTACGCCACTTTGTAAATATGGTGTGGGGGAATGGATTACATAGCGCCACCTTAGCGTAAAGAAAAATGACACTAAGGCGGAGCTAAGAGGCGCTAGGGCCTGTAAATCTTTCCCTTAGTCTCTCAACTTCCTCATATTGTCTACTCAGGGCTTGAGCTAACAAAAGGAGGGGGAATCAACGGAAAGTAAAAAGAGGTCCTAAATCTGGTTTACATTCTAATCATACCTCACTTTACCTTCTTGACCTCTGAGACTGGGGGTCACAAAGGCTGTGGTGGTGGTAACAAGGGGGCTGGAAACTGCTGCCATTGGCTTGCTTTAACTGATAAACATTTTCTATTTCCACTTTCCATCAATATCTTTAATAGTCTATCAATATTGAGAGACAAAATATTGGGAAGGCAAATGCATATATTTAAGCAGAGCTGCCGACTTTGGAGCTGGGGAACCAGGTTTGAGTCTCAGCGTCGGCTCAACATCCTGTGATTCTGGGCAAATCACTTAACTTCCCCTTCCCTACCAAAAATGAATGTGTCCTTGTGCAACGTAACTGGTGCTCATGTAAAGTGCTCCAATATCTTCAGGTCGAATTCACGCTATATAAAACTGAAAAAATGTACTATTAATTCATCAGCTATGTACCATGAAGTTATGTACACCACCAAGGTACAGAGGTGTGGAGTTAAGTTAAGTAAACCTCTTCTTACCTATACATGCTGACCTTGCTACATTGTGGTCATCGATATTTTGTTCACAAAATTCTGTTTGCTCGATATACTGATGTCGATGTTAAGGTGGAATAACTTGTGTAACAATGTAATTAATTTGAATAAATATACAATCATTGCCACTAAGAAGGTGAATGAAACTATACGTCTTCTATCACACAGCTGAAGCCCAGTGTGTAGTCCCTAAAGGAGCAAGGATCAACTGCGGCCAACCAGGTGTCACACCCGCTGAATGCTACAACAAAGGCTGCTGTTACGACTCAAGCACCCCTGATGCAATCTGGTGCTTTTACCCACGCCCTGAAGAAGGTAATGTCATTCCAGGGTCAAAACGTTACATTTATTGGCGCTATAACACTCCCAAGCTGGCCCCTGACTAGCCACCCAAGTGAGAGGCTGAGCTTACATTGAAATATTTTATCACTCTGCAAATATGGGTGTGAGGTTTTAGTAAGCTGTAGATACAGAGTGACAGTTTAGTAGTTCAGAAAAGGCGCAGCCAAAACCACATAAAAAGTTTCCAGAGAGGCGAAACTCACAGAAAAAAACTACTCTGTGCAAATCCCAAGCCTGCCAGATCAGATCATCAGTAATTTCAAAGCATTGTCCTGTGATCCGTATATTAGATAATAACACTCTTTGTTGAGGTTCAGGGCTCAAGAAAGGTGAGCCAGGGAGTAGTTTGCATCACTCACCTATGCAAGGAGATGTATTGTTGCTAGCAAATTTTGCAATGTACAAAATTTAAATCTCAGCGGGGAAGTTTTGCATAGCTGACAAAATTCGGGAAACTGTGAAGAATAAACCTGAAAAACGTATGCTTTTAAATATTTTTTTCTATATCCTCACATATTTTATGGAACTTTTAACATGCTTAATGCAGGTGGCGAACTAGGTGAGGTTTTAAAATCCCTTCACAGTGTTGCTGACATGCAATTTTGCCAGTTTCTCACACCCATATTTTCGAAATTCAGTGATCACAGATTATTTTGAAAAAAATAAAAAACACATAGGGCCGTATTTATACAGCCCTAGTGCCACAGGAGCGTCACTTTTGTGATGCTCCTGTTGCGCTAAGCACAGCGCCGTATTTACAAGGTGGCGTTAAGCCACTTTTTGTGGCTTAATGCCATCCTGTTAATATGGCCCCTTCCCACGCAGCACTGTGCGTGGAAGGAGCGTGCAATTGGTGTTGGTGTGGGTGTGCTACAGCAACACCAATTGCATTTTGACGTTGCCTCAGATTAATGAAATCACGTAAACCTGAGGCAGCGCCAAAATCTAACGCCACCCTAAGGGGTGGCGTTAGCAGGACGCAAAGAGGAGGGATACTTTTATTCCTCCTCGTTTTTTGCTTTTTCTCTGCGTGCTGCATTCTGCTGCTCACATAGAAAAAGCAAAATGCCAGAAATGATTCTGTTGTGCGGGAAGGTGTCCCTTCCTGCACATAAATAATCATTTGAAAATGATAATTTGGCACTTCTGTGTGCGCTGCATTGTGCAGCATACACGGAAGTGCCAAGGCGCCATCAGTGATTATTTATGTGCAGGAAGGGACACCTTCCCGCACATAAACAATCACACCCCTCATCACAGACATCCTTGCACAATGGTGCAAGGATGCCTGCGTTGGTGCTTGTACCTAAATTTAGCGCCATTGCAGGGGGAAACGCAGGGGTGCGCTGTATTCCCTTAAATAAGGCGCATCCCTGTACTTCTAAAATGACACAGTGCGGTGCTGCCAATTTTGGCGCAGCACCGTGCTGCACCACTTTTTTTTAAATCTGGCCCTTAGTTACTATACAGAGGGCCTGCGTTACACACAGGAATAGTGGTAAAATCAGACGTAATCAGTTTTTTTTGCAAGGTTCTTAAAATGTACGTAGTAGATATTGAGCGCAAATATGCTGGTGGTAGAAGAACTGAATGTTATTATATGATCTAGAAGGTTTAATTGATGTTTAAATAATGCCATATTGTATACATATTATCAATAAAGTTAACACAGAATTGCTTCTCGCTCGGGGTTACGAATCAAGCAGCTGTCAAATGGCTACTGATAGTGCCCTGTGCAGTCAGCTGTAATGCCTTCATATGTTTACTAGGGTTTTTAAACTGACATCTTCAAACTCAGAATATTTGAATTACAAAGTGTAAGAGCCTTTTATGATTCACAGTTCTTTTTTAATTTAGTGATTTATGCTTGTAACAGCTCATCGTCCTAGCCTACTCGGACATCTACGTCACCCTCTGCAGGAGTTAAAGTTCTCATCAACTGAGCCACAATACTAAATATCCAATGAATATTAAATGAATTCCAAGCCAATGCAGAGTTTTAGGCAAGGATGAACTTCCCACAGAATAACTCATGAGCATTTATGGGATTACTCTGAAATAATCTGGATGTTATCGGGTATTGGTCCATTTCTGGTCTGTACCCCAGACGTCTTAAATAAAACAAGCATTTGCAATGCCATGGGTCTCGAGTTTGCTCGAGTTAGAGTGATTAGCACTGTAAATTCCTAACTGGACTTTTCTTGCCAAAGAAATTGAAAATGAAAAGTAAAACAGTTGACATAAGCAAGTTGATTCAAAGCACCACAGCCATCATGAGCATGAGCGAGAAGGAGAGAGACAAAAGGAAAGAGAAGTTCGCTCACAGTCAAACCTATCAGCCAAAAGTGCAATTATCTATGTAACAGGGTCGATGGCCAAGGCAGTAACAAAACTGCTCCAAGGAGGGACAAACATAAAGCATCAATGATAGCAAAGGATTTTTGAAAGGCAAGCCCATGAACGAGTGATAGCGATGGACGTGTGGTGGGCGTGGTTAAAAGGCCACAGATAGATTACAATTCGTCAGAGCACTTGCGTGCTCAACCTAAAAAGCTGCCTCTTGCAGGTGTCTGCCCTCACCTGCATGGCCGTGAAACGAATAAACATTTCTCTCTGCTCAGCCCAAACTCTCAAAAAGTTTAATGGTTTCAACAAACTCCAAAGGGCCTGTGCATGTGGGTGACTGAATGTATATTAGGGCTGTTTTGCCAATATACTTTGTAACACCTGGAATACAACATGGTAATTTTGGGTTTGCTTTTTTTGCAGAATGCATCTGGTAAATCGACTCTGCTGAAGGAACCCAAACGGAACAGGCCATGACCATGAACATCCAGTCCTCTCACATATCTTTGTATAGCCGTGAACTTTAACTGATAGTTGATGCTTTCTCAATCTAAAAGCTTCTTTTTTAATGCCTTGCTTTACTATGGCTTCATAATGTTTGATATTTGACCAGGCACTTGTCTTATTTAAATAAAAAGCAATACAAAAACCGATTTTTTTGTCATTAACTCAAAGTATGTGCAAACATAATGCAAATAAATAACAAAGCTGGCATTTCTTACAGGGCAGCTGTTTCTGGGCATTGACTGGTATTCTCGGTACATTGCTATACAGGTCAGGTAGCAAGGGAGACTTGGACTCTGATTGCTCAATTACAACACGTGTACTTTTTCTGATAAATTATAAGGGGCCAGATTTACAGGGCCCCAGAGCCTCCTTGTGCCACATTAGCGTAACTTATTTTTACACTAAAGTGAATCAAAGAGGCAATTTTCACCACCCAATATTTACAAAGTGGCACAATACATGCATTGCGCCAATTTGTGACCCCTTGCACCACACTATGCCTGCGTCAGGCATAATGTATGCAAGGGGGGGCGTTCCGGCATGAGGAGGCCTGCAAAAATGGCGCAGTGCAACCTACAAGATTTCACTGGGCCATATTTGGCATCATTTTTAATGCCTGCTCAGAGCAGGCATTGAAATGACGCACCCATTGAAATCAATCGATCTCTTTGCACTTTGCTACACTAGCGTCTAAATATTTGACACTAGTGTAGCAAAGCGCCACAATAGTGTCAAAAACGTTTGACACTATTTTTCTAATAACCCCCATGGTGCGCTGTATTGTAAATACTGCGCACACTTGGTGTCATTAGGTGGAGCAAGGGTGACGCAAGAAAAGTGGCACATCAATAGTGATGCGCCACTTCCTTGTAAATCTGGGTCAGTGTACTCTGAAATAACTACAAAGCAAACCACAGCACCCTAGAACACTACCTGAAAAAAAATTAAATACCCAGGGAGAACAACTGCTACCTCTGGCTCTTTTGTTCCCTTGGCACTGCTAGTGTCCCACCCCGTGGGTGACAGGGTTCTTCAGGGCAGAGGAAGGAACCAGGCATTAGTAGCTTTTTACTTAATGTAATTTCCACTGCTTGCACTCCCTCAGACTCTCAACAGCAAATATGAGAGTGTTGATGTTGACCAGTTCATGATGTCATTTATTTGACATTTGACATTTGTCAGTTTGTTCAATCATGATCCATACATTCTTGTGCAAAATTGTAGTTGCATCTATGCACATTTGCAATAGCTGGTTGATTCACAAATGTGAAAGTGAAACTGTACATGGTGAACTTCAGCATATTTTGTGCTTGTTCTCAACACTTACCTATTCATAAAATTCTTCCTGCGGATGTGTACTTCTGCATATGCTTCATTAGTTTATTAGTGTTAGAAATTGGGGCTGTAGTTGGCTCTAGGGTCCACAATCCTAGTCGGGCTAATGCACAACAAAATCCAAATTATCCTGTACTCACTCTCTGGTAGCTCGGCACAGAGCAGGCAGACTTAACTTAGAAGGCAATGTATAAAATATTTTCGCAGTCACTCATACAGTAACACAGTGAAAACACAACAAAAAGTACTCCACACCAGTTTAGGAAAATAGATAATATTTATCCGAATAAAATAAGATTAAATGAGAAAAATCCAATATGGAAAAATCAAGATATACCTTTTTTAAGGTTTAAAAGAGTCTCAATCCTTAAGAATCAGTGGTTCTATCCTTTTAACACACAGAACCTTTGATGCGTAAAAAATAATGTTGCACGAGTCCTGCAGAGGAGATGTGCCAAAAAATAAGGCGTTGCATCGGATTTTCTGCTGTGGCACAGATGATTAGTTTTTTCTTTCCATGCTGCAAGGAGATGCGTTGATTTCCAGCATTGGTTCCTCACTGCAATGTGGGGATATTTTGATGCCCAGGGACGATGTGTTGAAAATCCTTGACACTCTGGTAAAAGGAGCAGGTGTGTGTCGGTCTGGTAGGCAATGTAGTGATTGTTCAGCCGTGAGGCAGGTGCTGCATTGATTTCTGCAGGTGTTGCGCCGATTTTCCAATGCACAGGGATTTTCTTCTCTGGGGTGAAGTCTTTGTGGCTCTGAAACTTCAGAACAGGAGGCAAGCTCAATCTAATCCCTTGGAGAGCACTTGTGGGGAAGGCAGAGTCCTTCCAGCAGATTCAGGTGGCAGCAGGTAGCAGGGGAACAAGCAGGAGTCCTTCTCAGAAAAGCAGTCCAGATGAGCCCTTTGGGCAGCCAGGCAGTCCTTCTGACAGAGTACAGTTGTAGATCCAGAGGTTTCTGATTTGGTGGGGGCAGAGACCCAGAATATATATCCAAAAATGCCTTGGACATGGGGGAAATTTCAAAGAGTAGTTGTGAAGTGTACAAAATCCCCTTTCAGCCCAGGGGGCAGGGGTGTGTCTACAATGCTGAGTTTGTGATCAAAGAATCTAGCCAAGGGCTCAGAGCAAAAGGGCCTGTGTAAGGTAAGGTGATCTGTTTATCAGTGGATCTGAATTTTACTTGTGAAAGAAGATGATGTATCCTGTGAATCTAACAATTTTGATGTGTTTTATGGTGAAGTAGAGGTGGTAAGGAAGCAACTGAACATGGAGCAAATGACAAAATGTAGGACCAGAGGCCGAACAAAATATTAGGAGAGGCCAAGGAAAAATTGTTCCAGGTGTTTACCTTGCTTGTGAGTAATGCATTATCAAAATCCTGACCAACGTTTTCAATCAGGTAGATGGCAATTTTGTGGGTGTAGAACAAATGGAAGTGGGCAGAGATGATTTTCAAATGTGAAGAGGATTGAGCAAAGGTATTGGGTCTGAGAAAAGTTTACTAGTTGAAATTGCTTATCATTTTTCCTCAATTTTCTAGTTTTACTTATGATTATTCCAGCCTCTTTTTTTCTACCACAAATGGTTTTTCTGCCATCAGTCCTCAATTTCTCCTTCTACTTCTCTCATGATACTGCTGTGGTCCTACCCCACTGACCTCATCCCATGCTATGAATGCATAAATAACAGAAGTGCATAAACCACTGGTTAGAAATGGGGTCTTTGGTTGACAGTCAGGTTACCCCCTGTTCAAACAAGGACCCTCACTCTAGTCAGGGTAAAAGAGAATCATCCTCAGCCAACCCCTGCTTACCCCCGTGGTAGCTTGGCAGAGCAGTAGGCTTAACTTCAGAGTGCAAAGTGTAAAGTATTTGTACCAACACAAACAGTAACTTAATGAAAACACTACAAAATGACACAACAAAGGTTTAGAAAAATAGGAAATATTTATCTAAACAAAACAAGACCAAAACGACAAAAATCCACCATACATAAGTCAAGTTATCAATAAAAATGCAAAAAGAGTCTTTAAGTAGTTTTAAACACACACTAGCGCTGCTAGCGTGAAAATGTACCTGGTGCGCGTCAAAAATAACCACGCACGGGCGGGTGTGCGTCAAAAATAATTCCGCACGGGGGGGTGTGCGTCAAAAACTAACTCCGCATGGCGGTACGTGAGTTGGAAATCCAGCCGCACGATGATCTGAAATCCCCGCAGTGCAGGTTGTGATCCCCCAGCCTCCGTCAGCTAAGCTGCGCCTCGTTTCTCCTGCTCCGTGCGTCGATTCTTCGGTCGCGTTTCCTGCAAGCGTCGTTTTCTCAGCTGCGGAGCCGGTGGCGCGTCGTTTTTCAGCCGCAGATCGGAGTCATGTCAATCTTTTCCCCGCACGGCGCTCTGTGTTTGGATTTCCTTGTCTTTAGGCTGCCAGCTTCTCCTTTCAGGGTCCCAGGATCTGAATGGGCACCAAAGGGCAGAGTAGGAGTCTCTCCAGAGACTCCAGGTGCTGACAGAGAGAAGTCTTTGCTCTCCCTGAAACTTCAAACAACAGGAGGCAAGCTCTAGATCAAGCCCTTGGAGATTTCTTCTCAAGATGGAAGGCACACAAAGTCCAGTCTTTGCCCTCTTACTCTGGCAGAAGCAGCAATTGCAGGATAGCTCCACAAACCACAGTCACAGGCAGGGCAGCTCTTCTTCCTCAGCTATTCAGCTCTTCTCCAGGCAGAGGTTCCTCTTGGTTCCAGAAGCGTTTCTAAAGTCTGTGGTTTTGGGTGCCCTTCTTATACCCAATTTCTCCTTTGAAGTAGGCCTACTTCAAAGTAAAGTCTTTTTTTTATGTGAAATCCTGCCTTGCCCAGGCCAGGCCCCAGACACTCACCAAGGGGTCGGAGACTGCATTGTATGAGGACAGGCACAACCCTTTCAGGTGTAAGTGACCACTCCTTCCCTCCCTCCTAGCACAGATGGCTCACCAGGAAATGCAGACTACACCCCAGCTCCCTTTGTGTCACTGTCTAGTGTGAGGTGCAACAAGCCCAACTGCCACACTGACCCAGACAGGGAATCCACAAACAGGCAGAGTCACAGACACGGTATAAGCAAGAAAATGCTCACTTTCTAAAAGTGGCATTTTCAAACACACAATCTTAAAATCAACTTTACTAAAATATGTATTTTTAAATTGTGAGCTCATGGACTCCAAACTCCACATGTCCATCTGCTCCCAAAGGGAATCTACACGTTAATCATATTTAAAGGTAGCCCCCATGTTAACCTATAAGAGGGACAGGCCTTGCAACAGTGAAAAACGAATTTAGCAATATTTCACTGTCAGGACATATAAAGCACATTACTATATGTCCTACCTTAACCATACACTGCACTCTGCCCTTGGGGCTACCTAGGGCCTACCTTAGGGGTTCCTTACATGTAAGAAAAGGGAAGGTTTAGGCCTGGCAAGTGGGTACACTTGCCAGGTCGAATTTACAGTTAAAACTGCACACACACACACACTGCAGTGGCAGGTCTGAGACATGATTACAAAGCTACTTATGTGGGTGGCACAACCAGTGCTGCAGGCCTACTAGTAGCATTTGATTTACAGGCCCTGGCACCTCTAGTGCACTTTACTAGGGACTTACTAGTAAATCAAATACGCCAGTCATGGATAAACCAATTACATACAATTTACACAGGGAGCATATGCACTTTAGCACTGGTTAGCAGTGGTAACGTGCTCAGAGTGCAACAGCCAACAGCAACAGGTCAGAAAATATAGGAGGCAGGAGGCAAAAAGATTGGGGATGACCCTGCATAAGTAACAAAGTCCAACACCACTGAATATATTTACTTTCACTTTTCACTTTACAGACTTCATCACACTCATAGAAATGGGTATCCAACCAAATTAATCTACATCACCTGCGGCCAAACAGATTCACTATTCCAACTTTCCCCACAGAATATTCTCTGGGTTATATTGGTTTAATCAAGCCTTTTACTTGTGCAGCCCTCACCTGTATACCACATAGGGGGTGATTTTAACCTTGGCGGACGGCGGGCGGCGGAGGCCGTCCGCCAAGGTACCGCCGTGAAATGACCGCACCGCGGTCAAAAGACCGCGGCGGCCATTTAAACATTTCCGCTGGGCCGGCGGGCGCTCTCCGAAAGAGCGCCCGCCGGCCCAGCAGAAATGCCCCTGCAACGAGGACGCCGGCTCAGAATTGAGCCGGCGTAGTTGCAGGGGTGCGACGGGTGCAGTTGCACCCGTCGCGTATTTCAGTGTCTGCAAAGCAGACACTGAAATACTTTGCGGGGCCCTCTTACGGGGGCCCCTGCAGTGCCCATGCCATTGGCATGGGCACTGCAGGGGCCCCCAGGGGCCCCGCGGCACCCCCTACTGCCATCCTGTTCATGGCGGGTTTCCCGCCATGAACAGGATGGCGGTAGGGGGTGTCTGAATCCCCATGGCGGCGGAGCGCGCTCCGCCGCCATGGAGGATTCAATGGGGCAGCGGTAAACCGGCGGGAGACCGCCGGTTTACCCTTTCTGACCGCGGCTGGACCGCCGCGGTCAGAATGCCCTCGGGAGCACCGCCAGCCTGTTGGCGGTGCTCCCGTGGTCGGTGACCCTGGCGGTCACCGGCCGCCAGGGTCAGAATGACCCCCATAATCTTTGATTATTTTAAATCACATTGTTGCTGTTTGCTGTTATGCTTTCTGATTCGGAACTGCATAGATGCCTTGATGTGTGGATTTGTTAACATTCTTCACTTAACTAGTGTTGATCCTTAATGCACATTCCTTTAATATTATTCTACTCTTGTTTGGAACCTTCAAACTTTACTGTGTCCAAAAGACCAAAGCACAGAAGCTCAACTCCCTGTTATTACTCCCCTCAATTACCGCAGTTGTCTGCTTACTAACTCAGGTATCAACACTCTGAATTCATTATTGGACATGCTATCTAGTTTTTCTCACTAGTACAATTCAATATTTGTTTCTGTATGCCCCTCCCCAAGCTGCCCAAAGCTCTTCCCACTCACATTTTTCTGGATACCTTTCTTCCTTTACCAATGTATTTGCTCCATTTCGAGAATTCTGATACCTTCACTGTTAAAATCTTCCAGCTACAACTCTGGCGATCCTCCCACTCGTACATTTAGGAGCTTTCTATGATCTTCTTGACACCCTCAACAACAACCTTGGCCAGGACAAGCCATCATACTTCTGATCAGTATATCTTTGCCTAGCTAACTATCGTCATGATCAACGTATTCTCCTTATTAATCATCGCTGCCATCTATCCTTTATCAGTCTCTCTTTACTACAGTCTTCTCTTCCTCTTCAATCATGATACCATATCTTTGACTCAGCAAAACATTTCTTGCTGCTTCGTATCTATTGTTTCTATCTGCTCAAACTACATTGTCTAGTTTTGCGACTCACACAGCCTCTTCTTACTGATACCCATTTGCCTCACTTTTTCATATCCACCTATTTAAACTCAGTTAAAAATCCTTAAATTGACCCCCAATCCTTGATGATGTGATTGCCTCCAACACAAACAGGAAGACAAACTTGCACCAGTGGAAACATGCAAGACACCGAGGGGCATATTTACGAGACCCTTGTGCAAACTGCCACATTACTCAGAATGGCCTCATAGGTACGGAGCTAGGCAAGGAAGTGCAAATCTCTGTGTTGCCTTACTCTTCACTAAGGAGGCTTTCTATGGGCGTTGCAGCGGGTGTTCCCTCTTAACATCCATGGATTTTGATGCATCCCCCAAATTTACAAGAATTTGTAAACCTGGGGATGCGCCAAAACTTTAGGACAAATATCACTATTTCTCCTCATTTTTACCTCTTTTTATGTGTGCTGCAAAAAATCATGGTGCAAGGGTGTCTGCGTTAGGCAGCCCATTGTTCGCCAGTGCAGGGATAAAGGACATGAATGAGGCGTATGCTATAAATACGGCACATTCCTGCCCTTTCACTTTGACGCAGGGCAGTGCAGCTAGGTGACTTGCTGAGCTGCCCTGAGCCAAATCCCCCTAAATATATCCCCTGCTGTTTAAACATCGTAAACTAAGATGATATTTCCTGAAAGCCACTCACCAGTGACTGAAGTCCCAGGCCTATGATCAGCCACCTTAGGATCTTGGTGTTTGAATTCAAAAGGTTCCGACTCTCATGCACAATCCTGAAACTCTCATTTTGTCAATTGTTACTGCTTGCCAAAAGCCAACAGCATTAACATCCTGTTCTATACACCTAATACCTGTTTGTAGGATCAACCTACCTTATCAGCTTTATGACAAATTACAAACTGACTGTGACTGTTAGTACACTCTCTCATGACTCCTAACCATAGATACATACAAGACCAGGAACACTAGAATATAGGTTCATGCTGAAAGGAGGAATGGCTTTGATAAAAAATCATTTTGCTAAAAGCACTACTACTCTCGACATCCATCTCAACATACCATTCAGGCACATATTGGGCTTTTAGCCGCAACCTCTCCCCAAGTCCACTTGCTTTACCCATGCCCAGCAGGCTCGGAGAGAAGAGCATAGCTTTTGGCCACATACAGACTGCACCCAGTCCTACTTACAACACAATCCACTTTTATTGGTGGAAACTACTGGAGTGGGCTTAGAGACCCCAAGTCTAGCCTTGGCAGCTGCAAACTGCTGGGAAGGGTGACCTTAGTTTTTGCAAGTCTTCCTGTAGGTCTGAGAATTGCACCATGGTTCTCCTTGTGCCACCAGGCAGTTGCCAGACTACCTACTTTTCCATCAACTGGAGTTTCTACCTGATTGAAACTGCTTCTGCTGACAGTTACCCTTGAGAGACTGGGCTTTACTGTTAATGGAAACCCAGAGATGGCTGTTTAAAGACCCATCATTCCGTTTTTATCATTAACAATTCATAGCATTCATTCAGTGAGTCATAATGGAATGCCATACTCCACCACATCATTAAACAACTGGAATTTGTGTCCATGTTGAAGTTTCATAGACACCATTTGTACCTTGAATTATTTTCCTCGTCCTGATGATGACTCCAGAATGTTTTTGTGTGTCCACTGGCACTTGCGCCATAAAGACAATTAAATTAACACTCAGTGTAGAGTATACAAACTACAGGATATTTTTGAGCATTTGTCACAATACACTCTGTAAGTCCATAGTAAGGATCACATATTGGGCAATACACTTTGTTGTAGTATTGAGCATGGAATCCAGAGCACATTTGTTCTACAGTAAGTGCGATTTTTTTGTTCTGTCAACTAAGCTCCCATATAATGAATGATTTTTATGTCTACATGGTCATTTGTTTCTTTTTTCTTTAATTATGTATGTGATGTAGTGGATGTATCGCCCAAAGTACACTAAGAAAGTTACAAATATATTATTTGTATTTGAATTTATTAAACGCATTGAACTAAAAAGTCAACAAATCACTAGAGAACCAAGTAAAGGAAAAATGGCAAAAAACAGAAAGGTGCAAGGAAACCAAATAAGCTCGACCAACCATTATGCTGCCAAAAACAACCAGGTTTTCACCAGCTTCTGAAAAATCATGTAAGAATCAATTACTCTGATAAAATCCGGCAGCTTATTCTATAGCCTGGCAGCTGCCACTGTACAGGCTCTTTGCTTTCATCTCACTTTCTGAAACCTGGGGACATTAACTTTTCTCTGCTCTGTAGATCTAAACTATCTACTGGGAGCATACCAGGTGAAGGTGGACCTGAGGTAGTGTGAGGCCTGCTGGTGGAGGGCGTTGAACACCATACATTAGACCTAAAAGCTAACTTGCTTCCTCACTGGAAGCCTGTGGAGAGTCATCAACCCCTCCCTAACTGAGCTGCTTTTAGGGAAGCCTAAGACTATCTATGCCATGGCATTTTGAATAAATTGAAGCTTGTTCAGGGATTTAAATACAGGGCAGTACAGAAGTCCAAGTGGCAAGTGATGAGTGCCAGGATCATTGGCACCCTGAGCTCCTCTGGTATGAAAGGAAAGATGTTTTTCTGAGTTTTAATCATCCAAAAGAAAGAGCTCACTGTTTTGTTAACCCTGTTCTCAAAGGTCAGAGTGTTATCAAAAATAGTGGCCTGATTCCTTGTCGCATTCACCCGAGCAGGGGGCGATCCACAAGAGTCAGGCCACCAACTGCTATTCCAGATCAAGTTATTGGCTCCGAAAATCACAATTTCTGTATTTCTCCATTCATTTTTAACCAATTTTGCTTCATCCAAGTGCTGATCTCTGCAATGCATGACCTACATTTTTCCGCAATGGGCAGGATGATTTTGGGTATCATCCGCATATGAAGAAACTTGGAAGCCCCATGAGCGTACCAGCTGCGCCATGGGAGTGACATAAAGGTTGAATAAAGTGGGACAGAAGGAAGAACCCTGCGGGACTCCGCAGGGCAGTTGAAAAGGATTAGCTCTAAAGTCCCCACAGCTGACTGTGATCGTTCTATTCCCTAAAAAGGACTCTAGTAGTTTATGAGCCTCATTCCTCAGCCCGGCCTGTCGCAGACTTTGAGCCTGAAGAGATGGTATCAAAGGCTGCAGACAGGTCATCACCAGAATAGCTGCTCTACCTTGGTCAAAGTGCCGACAAATGTAGAGTGTAAGAAGTATTTTTCTAGATGCTATCAATTTAATTTGAGAATTTAATAAATGTAACATCGTAGCCCACTGATTCCCTATGGTAGCAGATAGCCTTGCTATAGCGACAAATCGTTTTTGAAGCTATTCCATTGCATAAACCTTAATTCACCAAATGCTAGGGGTAGCGGAAGTGACATCAGATGTCCTTAGACATCCACCTCCATTCACACACACATACTTACACAAACCCACAAATTCACACTTTCATACACTCTCTCACATAAACACACTCTTACTCACAAGCATGCACATAACATACATTTTAAAGTATTTTTCCTAAACTTCAACTGCCATGGAAGGGCATATTTCAGCTAATTGTAATTTTTGTAACATTTATAGTGAATAACATATTATTCACTATTACTGGGATAAAAAATGGACATAAAACAAAGACAGTAGAGTCCTAACTGACATCTATAAGCACAAGCTGCCACTGAGTTCCTGGCACTGAATTTGCACCTATGAAGCCAGAGGTCGCAAAGTCAGTGCCAAGGGTAGCAGAGGACAAGCCAGGGGTCACAGTTGCGACCCCTGGCGACACCTAAATGACATGCACGTTTCACTGTAAGGACATTTTCAACATTAATTTCTACATGCCCTACTTTTAAAAGCCTGAAGCCTGGCTTTTGTGGGCAATAAGGCCTACATAGAGGTAACATCAACATTTAAAAAAGAACTTGAGGCCTGTCAAAAGGGGTATACGGACAGATCAAATTTACCAAGCTGTGCACTACAGTAGTCTCTTGCGTGCAGCCGGTGCCCAGGCACACACACTTGTGTACATGTGTTCATGGGTAAGCAGCCCAGTGGCCCTTGCCCTATCTATATCACAGCGGCATTATCTTAAAAGGTGGGCACCAAGGGTAAATATGCGCAGTCCAATTTCCCATTAAATTACTGGGAGATTCACCTACAATAAAGGTCCAAAACCGGGAGATCAAAAATCCCAAAACCTGGGTGTACTGAATGGGCAGAACCCACTTGCAACATATGCTGGTGAAACTAGGGGAAGGACTTTCCGTTGCTCATGGGTACTGTTACCTAGTCAGCAGTAGCAAATGGCAATGGGTTCTGACCAAAGACACCATTTGCTAGTTTTCTGCACCACTTAGATCTTATGCTGGTCTTGCTATTCTAAGATACCTTACTCATTTCGACAATGTACACAGCAAAATGTGCAATGTTTGTTGTGTAATTGCATGCTGTTATCAAAGAAGTAAAGATCAAAGCCTTTGCTACTTTCAAGGCTCTTCATGCTTTCACATTGTAGAGTGAACATTCATGCATCCATTACTTACTGTTAATGGCATTAGTCCTAGTCCCACTCCCTCGCCTTCCTTAAGTAACCAGTGAGGCTTCTTGCCTCACCTATATCCCTCCCATCCCTTTTTAAAACGTCCCCTTGCCCCAGGCCCCTCCTGTACAGAAACAAGCCAAAAGCAACTCAGTTGTCCTGTGACGGGAGGGAACTGTAAGGAAGGCGAGGGAGTACGACTGGGAGTAATGCTGTTAACGGTAAGTAATGGATGCATTACCTCCCGTCCCTCCCTCACCTTCCTTAAGTAACCAATGAGACATAGCAAGAAATCAGGGGACCGACAACTGAGTTTCAATGCAGACTTTTTTAAAATTACAACCATTCAAGACACACAGACATCCCTATTCCATCATAGAGGACAATACCGGGTGTCCCAAAACCGACTCCAAATACTCCTATTCAGCAATTCTGTAGTGCCGAACAAAAGTGGAGGGAGTGGCCCAAGTAGCCTCCCTACAAATCTCCACCACTGAAGCACCCTGCAACTCAGCCACCATAGACGCCAAACCCAGAGTGGAATGACCCTGAATCCCCCTTTTAAAGCATAGGCCAACAACACCATAGATCGGATCCAGCAACTCAAGGAAGCAGTAGATGGCTTCTTCCCCTACCAAGCAGACCCAAAATTAACAAACAGAGAATCCCCTTTTCAAAATGCAGCAACCACCTTCAGATACCAAAACAAGGCCAGACACACATTCAAAGCACTCCTACTCCAAGGAAGGATTGGAACAAAAGGCAGGGAGGATCACCTCTTGGCAGGCAAGAAAGGGCGAATTCACCTTCGGTACGAAAGAGGGAACCGGAACTGGAACAGCCCGATCCGGAAAAAGTTTGCAAAAAGGGAAACGAGCAGGACAAAGCACCCAACTCCCCCAAATGCCTGGCAGAAGGAATAGCAACCAAGAAACATGTTTTTGAGGACAAATTCTTCAAATCAATGTCTTCCAGAGGTTCAAAGGGCAGTTCCATCAAGACATCCAACACCAACTGGAGATTCCATCTAGGAAAGAACGTACCACCTAGGAAATAAGTTCAACAGGCCCTGAAAAAATGTGGGCATCACATTTCCTTCATCTTTCAAATTCTGCCAAGGTCCCTGAAAGGCCTGGATCGCCGCCCGTTGCACCCGTAAAGTAGCCACAGACAACCCCATAGTGTCCTTCAAAAACTGCATCACCACAAACATAAGGGCCACAGTAGGGTCAACCTGCTGTCATAAACACCAAGAGGAAAAAAACCTCCACTGACGATCATAGGAATGCAATGTGGACTTATGCCTATCGACCTGCAAGGTCACAGCCAAAGAACCAGGCAACCCCAGCCGGTCAACCCCCTCCATTCAACCTCCAAACCGTCAAGTGGAGCCTCTGCAAGGATCTCTGACAGAGGCACGGAAACATCAGAGGAGAGGGTTGGAGAGGAAGAACCCATTCTGGCCTGGAGGTCAAAATCCAAAGCCATGGAAACAAATCTGGACAAGGCCAATGGGGTGTGATCAAAATCACCTGAGCCCCCACCCTCCGGACCCATACCAGAAAGGAGCAGAGTAGCTGAAAAGGGGGGGAACACATAAAGATGACCCTGCGACTACTGACAAGTCTGTCCGTCCAACGCCCAAACCTGAGGACACCAAAACCGGGAGCAGAACCTCCTCACCTTCTCATTCTCTGGGGAGGCAAACAAGTTCACAACCGGATGACCCCACCTCCTCACCACACAATGGAACA
This sequence comes from Pleurodeles waltl, assembly GCF_031143425.1. NCBI lineage: Eukaryota > Metazoa > Chordata > Amphibia > Caudata > Salamandridae > Pleurodeles > Pleurodeles waltl. The sequence goes on along the minus strand of NC_090447.1, from coordinate 1,450,281,242 downwards.
GAGACAACCGAAGGGAGAAATCCCAAGAGGAAGGAATGACCCTGCTCAACAGATCCACTTAAACATTGTCTACCCCCTAAATGTAGGCGGCTCGGAGAGACAGAACATAATTCTGAGCCCCGAAGAAAACGTCCCATGCAATCAGATTCAGAGAGCTGGTCCTGGTTTACCCCTGTCTGTTGATGTAAGAGTTGGCGACCAGGTTGTCTGTCTGGACCAACACCGCTTCCCCCTGCAAGAGCCCCTGAAAATGCACCAGAGCCAGCAGAACAGCTTTTAACTCCCTCCAATTCGAGGAGCTCCCTGACTCCAGGAGAGACCAAAACCCCTGTACCAGCTCTGAACCCAGCCACGCCCCCCACCCTGAGAGGCTGGCATCGGCCGTCACCACCACAAGCACCGAAGGAGACAAAAGCCACTAACCCATAACCCTGCAAATGGACCCTGACACAGGAATTCTCACCAGAAGATTACAAGGATTCAGAGACCAATGGGAGAGAATCCAGTTGACCAGACAAAGGAGATTAAATCTGGCCAAAGGGACCAGGAATATCACCGAAGCCAAGTGACCCTGGAGCCACAACCACTGAAGTCTTATGGGAGCCACTTGTGACAATACAGCGCTCACTTGCTCCTGAAGGCCCACCAACCTCCTTTCCAATACAGTCACCAACTCCAGCAGAGTCAGAAACCAAGCCCGATGAACACCAGGTCCTGGGAAGGTTCCAAATCTGGTTTCCCCCAGTTTATCAAAAAGCTGTGACCTTGGAGGACCTGCAAGACACGTGTAACATGAACCTGCAACAGATCTTCACTGGGAGCCTGTACCAAAAGATTGTCCAGATAAGGATGCATGAATACATCTGCATGAAGAAGAGCCATCAGTGGAGCCAGCACTTTTCTGAAAACCCGACGAGAGGATTTTAAGCCAAAGGGAAGAACACAGAACTGACAGGATGGAAACCCCTAGACACCTTCGGAACAAGGAACAGGATGGAATAAGCACCTTGGCCCTGTTCTCCCAGAGGCACCCTGGAGATAGCCCCCTTCAACAGCAAGTCCTGAACCCCCTCCAGCAAGGCAGCCCTCCTGCCGCCTTCTACAGGCAAGGGTGTTGGACGAACCCCAGTAGTCGGAGGAACAAGATCGAATTCTATGGTGTAGCCATTCTCCACAAGGTTCAGGATCCAACGATCAGTGACATCTCCTCACCAAACAGAGAGAAAATGCTGCAGCCGTCCCCCAACCGGCCAATCACCCTCACAACTGTGATTGTCAGGAGCCCTTCCTGGGAGCTCCCTTTGTGGATGGAACAGACCTCTTAGGAGAAAAGCAGGGTTGAAATCTCTGCTTCCTGGAAGAAGAGGACCGAGGTTCAAACTTGTAAGAGGACCTAGAATATTTCTGTTATGGAGCAGCAAGCCTGTTTGTTGGTGGATATTTCTTCTGATATTATCCACACATAATCTAGGCATCATGGCATCTAGGGATGTGATTGGGGCCCGAAGGTCTCTATGGTTGAGGCAGTGGAAGGCAGACTCTGGGGAAAAAGCGGCACTTCTGAGATGTCCTTTTGAGTGTCAGGCTCTGTTTGGGGATCAGTTACCAGTCAGGATTTCCAAGGCCTTTGAGGACCAAAAGCATGCCTTGCCTTATAAAGGGGGCTCCTCATGTGGCAAGGAGTAGAAGAAATATTCTAGGTCCTCTCACAAGTTTGAACCTTGGTCCTCTTCTTCATCGGATGTGTACTGTGAAGTTCTTTATTACATTCTATGGTGAATTCGTTATGAAAGGCCCTTGATTTTGGGGGTGAGACAGATATTTTTGGGTCTCTACTATGGATATTGCTTGAACCGCTGTCAATATGTTGCACACTCTGGACTTCTGCTGTTTTCTGATTCCGCTCATTGTTGCATTTGTTCTGTTACTGAGAGCCTCAGTGGCAACGGGTGAACTTTAAAAATGGTGGGGCAGAAAGAACACAAGTGATGTTTACTGAAATAACAATGAGCAAGTGAAACATGCCCCAACTCTTAAAAAAACGATTCAGGGCTGCTTGTGTGTGCCCACCTTGGTGTTTAAATGCAATGGAAACACTGCACTCTGATCCTGGGTAATAATTTATATGAGAGCTGATGTCAAGCAAGCATTCATTTCACATATTAATACAATAAATATCGTATACAACATTCCAGAAGGTGGCACCAGGGCTGGCTTTTGGGCGGTGCGAGCAGTGCGACCGCACCGGGCGCTGACCTCAGGGGGGCTCTGTGTTTATCAATAACTTCAGAAACTTGCGATTTAAAAGCAACTGTTGAAAAGTTCCTTGTGCGTTTAGCCATCAAGAAACAATTAAAATGTCAAGATAGCTCTTCTTATTAATGTTCCTGCTAAAGAGAGAGATGGGAGTTTTGCCTAGTGGCAGCTTTGACCCAACATAAAGAAGCATAGAGGACTAATATGCCTGCTGCAAAAAAACAGAACTATGGGGCATATTTAAGTAAAGTAGTGTTGCGCACAGTGCAGCACCACTTTTCTTGCGCCCCACCTAACACCACCATGTGTGCGTCATATTTAAAATATGGTGGTCCATGGCGGTAGTTAGGGGACTAGCGTCAGAATTTTTTACGCAAGTCCAGCGCTTTGCAGGATTAGCGTCAAACATTTTGACGGTAATCTTGCAAAGCACCCAAAGGCCCACTGTAACCAATGGGAGCCTCCTTTTAATGCCTGCTCTGAGCAGGCGTTAAAAGTGCTGGAAAAAAATGACACATAGAAATCTAACAGATTTCTTTGCGTAATTTTTTGGGCCCCCCCTAACGGGGGATGCCCTCTTTGCATACATTATGCCTGGGACAGGCATAATGCAGCGCAAAGGGTTACAAAGTGGCGCAATGCATGCCAAGCACCTCTTTGTATGTATGGCTCAGCGGTTTTGGCCTTCTAACCCCCCACTGCTGTAAAAAAAAATGACACTAATGATGTGTTAGAATGGCAGTACGGGCTCTTAAATATACCCCTATGGCAGTTCTTAATTTGTGCTTGTTGTTTCCAGTGCGGAGCACCAGCACTTATTTTTGAGGGCCGGCACTTATTTTTCTGCCTCAAGCATTTACTGAGAGAAAACACACATATGGGAAAGACGGAGGAAGAGAAAAATGAAAAAGTATCACAATGGGAAAAAGCAAAAGTCCGCAAGAGTGAGACGAAAGGGCAGGGAGTCCCTGTAAATCGATTGAAGAGGCCCGAGATGACTTCAGGATTACGCTGCCTCTGTATTCTGTGTTCACACATTTCAGTGCAGCAGCCACATGTTTATGAGGAGCTCTTTGGGCACCGGAACCTTTTTTTAAATTTATAAATTAAGCACTGCCCTATGGGGCATATTTGAAAAAAGTGGTGCTGCACACAGTTCTCTGCCACTTTTCTTGCACCCTTTAGCACCCCCCCCCCAAGGCAACCATGTGTGCGTCATATTTAAAATAAGGCGTACCATGGAGGCAGTTAGGGGACTAGCGTCAGTATTTTTTATGCTAGTCCGGCGCTTTGCAGGATTAGCATTAAAAATGATGACGCTAATCCTGCAAAACACCCAGAGGCCAATTGTAACCAATGGAAGCCTCCTTTTAATGCCTGTTGTGAGCAGGCATTACAAGTGCTGGAAAAAACATGATGCAAAGAAATCTGTCAGATTTCTTTGCACCATTTTTTGGCCCTCCCTGATGGGGGAATCTGAATTTGCATACATTATGCCTGGCGCACGCATAACGTAGCGCAAAGGGGTACAAAGTGGCCCCATGCATGCCACTTTGTGAATATGGCACAGCGTGTTTGGCCTTCTAACGCCACATTGGCATAAAACAAAATGACGCTAATGTGGCATTAGAATGGCACTAGGGTCTTTTAAATATGCCCCTTTAATTTATGTGGCTAGCTGAGTTGATTAGTAAAGCCAGCCTTTACAAGTGTTTTATAACACATGAATGTATGTGAAAGGGGAGCGATGGAGAGATGAGGGGCACGTTTGCCGGGTGGTAGTAAGTGAAACCGAGGAGTAGGTCCTGGGGTGGGGGGTGCAACAATAAACTGTCGCACAGGTCGCCACCAGTCCTAAAGCTGGCCCTGGCTGGCGCTATTGATCACATTACTTCAGGGCAGCTTTGAATTATCTCACGTAAATGGCAAGAGAAATGTAGTAGTATAAAATATAGTAATACGAAAAAATAAGAATTTCTACAGCTTTCACTCAATAAAATCTAGCAATCCAAAGTTCTTCTGACATCATTTACTGTGAAAAAAGGAACTAAGGCATATTCCCACAAGAAGCATGAAGCACAATTACAGATCTTTCTACATACGTACAGAAAGTATCCAGTCCTACAGCATTTAGTGGAGGGGTCTTATTTCCCTGTATAATCAGCTTTGCAACAACATAGAGTATGCAGCCTGCCACTTATGAAACATTGAAGATGCACCGCTGCAAACAGATGTCTCACACTGTACGAGTGATGTCTCACACTGTACGAGTGATGTGGCACGTGACTTCATTACGCTGGACTGTGCGTGCACAGCCCTGTGAGAAAGGATTTTCTCAACGTGATGTCGTCACTCCTGCAGAGCCTTTCCTATGAAATCCAGGGCTGTAAAACATTAAGCCCCAAGGGAGAGAATCCCACACATGCTTGCCTGAGCCTTCCGATGATGCTCGGCCCGTTTTAAGTAACAATAAGGGAATCACTTTATAGGGCACAAAATTGGAGGGGCATGGCCCTAAAGCCCTAATGCAAAAACGGCCCCGGGAGAGCCTTTATGAGAATTGATTTACAACATACATGCCAACCTTTTAGAGGAGGGAAGTAGGAGGTTTTTACGAAGATAATCGGAGAATGCATAAACCACACGCCTTCCATGGGACCAGGCAGGAGACATCTAAAGAAGAAATATGTTTGGCTTCATAAATTCGGCGTCTTCCAACTGACTGGGTTCTATTGAAATGTATGTTACTTTGCCTTATGATTGATTATTGAACTTATATATTTTTTCCTTCGGTATTATACTTTAATATCTCAATAAACCTTCACGTTTTTCCTAAATTACTGATCTCAAACTCCATTTCTTCTTATTAACTCTATTTCTTGCAATGCTGTTTTAAAAATCTTGAATTTGGAGACACATTTCCTCATCTATTCACGAGGTCAACCCGCCGACAGCACAATCTGGGCAGCACTATAATGCAGAATATCAAAGTGATAGCACCAGCACTCTAACATAGTGCATGGCCTCGTGACCATGCCTTGTTCCTGAAGCCTGGTGCACCATTGTCCATATTTCCAAAGACAACTCCCATCAGAGCCATTGTTCTCCCCCGCCCCAGCAAGGTTTTGTCCTACTGCTTCCAAAGTACCCATCATACACACCCAGGCAAAACACCACTACAGCCATTGCTTACCACACAGAAGATTCTACTGCCACCATCTCCTGCCCTGATAAAATCATGGTGCTGCGTATAGCCTTACCCACTTCCCAACAAACTTCACTGGCACGTGCAGACCTTTTCAGCAGGATCCAGACTGCAGGAAGGAAATTATCAATCAGAAATGATAGAATGTCACAAACTGGAAAGTTAAATAAAGACTGTGCTCTAGCTCTTCACTGAAAAGTATGGATTTTCTCTAGTCTAGCTTTTTATAGATTGCATATTTCCCAAATGGAACTCATTTAGGTTTGCTTCGGTGCTTGTTTGTACACTGGGTATGGAAAGGAGGGTAGTGCAGGTATTTTGCAAGACCTGCTGTCAAAGCCTTGTCTATTGACACTCAGACCACTTGCAAGGAATCACCGTCCGGTGGCTGCAGCACGTGTATACCTTGTTTTTAGTAATAATTTTTAAGCATTGAAAACTGATCTGAAAGTTGGTGAATTGTATCTGTCAAGAGATGAATCCTTGTGGATTTGTCCCATGGTGGGAGGCTACCTGCATGGTCCTGATGAAGACTCCTCAACAAGTGTTTTCATAGGGATCGAAATGTTGATGTACAAATGTTGACTTTGAATGGGTGTTTTTCTGCGAAGTTTGGAACCTGTATGGATATTATGTGTCTCGGTTCAGAGATAGACTTAAGAGGCTTACTTACAAGCAGCTTGCACCACCAGTGCGTCACGTTTTGTGATGCACTGGTGGCACAGGCTGCAGGCCCATATCTACAAAGCCACGCAAAGCCACTGTGCGTGGCTTTAAATAGTCTTGTATATATGGAGTAAGGCAACGTGGCACAAGTCGCTGAGTTGCTTTACTTTGCACCAGGGAGGTGTTTCCCTGTGTGCTGCATGGATGTTCCAATGCCACACCTTATGGATTTTGACGCTTTCCCAGATTTACAAGGGTTTATAAACCTGGGAATGCGTTAACAGACTACTCCAGGTTAAAGTAACGTTATAGTTAAGTGTGATCAAAGGATCTGTTTTTTTTTTTTTTTTAACTTAGAACTTCACTGAAAAAAGCAAAGGTTCAAGCAATGTTATAGTTAGGTAAACTTTTCAGTAAAAACATTAACATTTTGAACTGAAATCACCACAGAAATTTACCAGCTATATTTAGCAGTGATAACTATAAATGCATAACTTATTAAATGTTCTATTGCATCATTTATGACATCATTGCTGACATCATCCAAGCTTTGCTTCTCTGCATATTGCAGTATAAATGACTATGGTATTAGAGGTCTGACAGTAAGTACAAAATAGCTAAGGAAAAGGTCAAGCATCATTACTAGCAACACATGTCCCTTAGGTGTTGAAAAAAAGCATTGTGTGCAACATTGACCCTATTGCATACATGTTACAGGTGGCATACTTCACATTAACAATCAACCACAGATATCTGGGAAACCCTCATTAAGTACGGTGTTCAATCTGTATACAACTGTTCAGGGAAAGCCAAAATAATGAATGCAGTTCCAAAACAAATGCCTTACTGCGGCCAACTTCGATCTGTATCAAATCCCTGACACACACCAAACCTACATTAAGAAATGAAGAAGTTGATGTCAGTAGAGAACTGAGTACTGTAAACAGTGTTTATTTTATCCAGAGCGTTCATTCTGTGCACACTGTTTGTAAACAGTGAAACTCTCATGAGAAATACACCACAGAGTATTCAGAATAATCTACTGAGAACAGTGTGCATTCTATGCAACAGTTGTCAGAAAAATAACCAAGGTCTGAAGGAGCTAAAGATAATGCTACCTGAAACCCTTCATACTGTGGTGAAAACATTACAGATAACCCATCTTCTGAATCAAGCATGTGTACATAGGTTAGTACCTGGTGTACACACTATTTTATGTTTAGTATAAATGATCATACTGACTTGAGTTTCTGTAATCACTCAAGGCGTCTTACACTTTGTAGAATCTTTCTCATGTTGGTATCTTTTTCTGCAGAACCAAAATGTTGTGTGAACAGTAATGAATAAAAGTCAACCGCCACTTGCACACAGAGTTACCCTTGAATACAAACATTTATAATGTGTTCAATACCTCTACACAGCTATGGTGCATTAGGAGAACATGTATTTTGTAAACTTACACTCATTAGCTGGACCCAAGCAGTACAACATTATTTAGAAAAGTCATATGGTAGTTACCTGCCACTAAGCAAACTGTAAAACAAACTAGCAGACTCACTGTCTGATGTCATCAGTAATGTCATCAATGATGCCATTTGAGATTTCATTAGTGATGTCATAAATGATGTCATAGAGCATGTCACGAGTGAAGTCATATGTAAGTTCTTAAGCAGTGCAAGGCAATAGTGCAAGTTATAGTTAGTGCTGCTAACTATTGATATTGATTAGTTTTATAAAGCATATGAATGCCAGTGGCGCATTGGCACTATAAGTGGTGAATTTCTGTGTTTTTTTAAGTTCAAAACATTAATATTGTCCAGCGCGGCCTTCCTTTTGCCCCGCATGAAGAGTGTCTGTCAGGCTGAACAAAGGTCAGCCTGACAGACACTTCATTTTCAGCTCAGACAGCAATGAGTGAGATATGCACGATTTGCGCACCCCCCTGGCTGCCTGAGCTGAACTTTGCTGGGCTGAGGAGGTCACAGCTCCTATGGGAATGACCTCCTCAGCTCTGCAAAGGTGCCTCGAGGCCCTCCCCTGGGTGACGAGGAAAGCGTCACCTATTGACTTCGACCTAGGCGCTTCAGGTTTAAGCACTGAAGCGCCCAGGGCACGTGTCAATCAGTGACACTTCATCACAGAGTGGGGTGGGGTCAGCAGTCTCACTGACCCCATCCCACTCTGTGACGAGGCTGCAGTCCCAACCCTCCTGTGACCTCGAGGATGAAGGTAAGTGTGTGTGTGTGATGTTTTAAAATGAATGTTTGGTGCATGCGTGCATGTTTGAATGTTATGAGTGTTGTTAATGGATGTGCGTGCATGCGTGTGTGTGAAAGAATAAATGTGTGTGAACTTTTAAAATTAATGTTTGGTGCGTGCATGTTTGAATGTTATGAGTGTTGTTAATGGATGTGCATGCATGTGCGCGTGCGTGTGTGAAAGAATGAGTGTGTTTGAACTTTTAAAATGAATGTTTAGTGCGTGTGTGCATGTTTGAATGTTATGAGTGTTGTTAATGGATGTGCGTGTGTGTCTGTGTGTGAAAGAATGAGTGTGTGTGTGTGTGTATGTGTGTGTGTGCATGCCGCCGCCCACCTCCCTCCTAAAGCTGCCGGCCGTAACTGAATATTGTCATTGAGAAATTCACCTAACTATAAAGCTACTTTCACCTTAGGCTTTTTCAGTAAATGTCTAAAACAATTTTTAAATAAAAAAATAATTCCTTTTGTCACACCTTACTATGATATTACTTTAACCTTTGATTTGTACAGTGAATTTCTAGTTTTTTTTTAACATAAAGTAATACATAATACTTAAATGCCATATGTAAATGCAATTCACCCCACTGCATGTGGCCTTTGGCTGTAAGCGGCGGGGACTGGCTGCAGGACCTGGTCATGTGGCCCACCTCTCCACTCCTTGTTAGTCTCTGGGGACCCCATCCCCCAGGGCCACGCCTTTATCCCCAATGGCGGAGGTACGGCATGCATGTGTGGGGGGTGGGGCATGCTGACCCCCTCCCCTTGATGATTTCATCCCTGGGGTCTGGTGTGCTTGTTTGGGTAGGGGGCCACAAGCCCCCCAGCCCCGGACTGATTTTAGACCTGAGGACCCAAGCGCCCTGTGGAAATTTAACATTGTGGAGAGCATTCAGCCCCCCTCCCTTGACCAATTTCAGCCCTGGGAACCCCATCCCTGGGGCCTGGTGATATTTTAGGGAAAGAGGAGCCAGTGTCCCCTCCCCGTGCCTCAAGAAGCCCCATGGAGTCCACTCCCAGGGCTGGCATTAATTTGCATGGGGGGCTGCACCCCTCCCCTAGGGCCTAGTGTGATATATGTGGTGAGGGGGGATGTGGCCCCCCTCTCAAACCCAGGGACCCCTACCCCTGGTGCAATTTTTATGTGGAGGGTACATGTGCCACCCCCCCAGGCTGATTTTTGGCTACGGGGACCCCATCCCTCGGGCCCTGGTGCAATTTTGATGGGGGAGGGAGGCACGTGGGCCCCTGTCTGGGTCAGTTCCTGCCCCAAGGACACTACACCCCAGGGCACAGCAGTATGGTTGGGGGGGGGGCACACAGCCCCCTTTCCTGGGCCAATGTTGGGGGACCTCACCCCCTGGGACCCGTCAGCATTTTAAAAGGGGAGGAGGACATGAGGCCTCTTCCCATGCAGCTCCCCCTACCAATAAAAACTAATAATGTGGCCATGTGCTCACTGAGGCCTTTTGAGGCACGGGAAGGGGGCTGCATGACCATATTAAGCCTCAGGGGTGGGCTCCCTGGGGCCTCTTGAGACTCAGGGGGGAGGGGTGCAGCCCCCCATGCAAATTAATGCCAGCCCTGGGAGTGGAATCCATGGGGGTTCTTGAGGCATGGGGAGGGGCATGCAGCCCCTTACCCATAAATATTAAAATCAGCCCATGGAATGGGCTTCCCGGGGGTCTCATGGCTCATGAAGGGTAGGCTCACATCTCCCCTCCCTATAAAAATGTTTTTTGCTCTGGAGGTTGGCTCCTGGAGTTTCTGGATGCTCAAGGAGGGGTCACCCAGCCCGTCTCCCCTTTATTAACCCAGCCCCGGTGGTAGGCTCCTTGGGCTTATAATAAATAAATGCAGCCCGGACGCCATGTTGCAGGATCACTGCATTTGTTTGCCTTTTTTTTTTTTTTGGCCCAGGAGAGGTTTCTCTGGGTCCCCAATAGTGCCTAGGGGGTCAGGGTATCCCTACCGTGCCCCGGATATCTTCTTTTAGAACTTCAGAACAGGGGATTCAATCTTCAAGTCCTCTAATGGCTGCCAGCAACATGTTTGCTCTTGCCTGAGTCTGGCTCCCACTAGATTGAGGTGGGCCAAGGGAAATAAAGTTCCCTTGGCCAATCAGAATGCTCTATTTTAAAACTGGCGCTCCTGCAAGAGTCTCGGAGGCACTTGCGAGCCCAACTGCCAAAATATAAATTATTGCACTGTACAACAATCTGTGGATGAAGGTTAGCTTCCTGCTGAATTTGGTGTAATTCTGTTCAGCAGTTTTTGCTGTAGTCCATCTTAAAGAAGCCTAAGTAAAATTTTATTTTTTGAGAGCCCCTTTTTTCTCGACCCCTTCTTGACGGATCACCCTGAAACTTTCCACTAACAAACTAGTCAAAAGTGGTACCTCTTTAAAATGTTTTGTAGAGATTTGTTGAACGGTCCCAAAATTATTAGCCACAGCAAAAATGCTTTTCTTATGGAAAAGCAGACCCAGTGCTTAATTTGTAAATAAAAATGTGCCAGTACCCAAAGCCCTCCTAATGCAATTAAGGCCCGTATTTATAAATTTTTAGCGCCGCATTTGCATCATTTTTTGATGCAAAAGCAACGCAAACTTGCAAAATACCATTGTATTTTGTAAGTTTACGACACTTTTGCGTCAAAAAGCAGCTCAAATGCAGCACTAAAAAAGTATAAATATGGGCCTAAATGTCCAAGAAAATACTGAAGCAGGGTAATCCTTAAGCCATCTCAGGCCTATTTAATCCATTTACTGCCAATCCTTGCCCCTTCAGCTCACTCTTGCAGCTTTCTGTTTTCTCCCTTTGTGACACTGCACTGCACTGCGCTGCACTGCGTTGTGCTGCGCTGAGTGACACATTTCAGAATCTGGGCATAATAGTGAAGAATAATATATCATTCACTTTTAGGGTAATGAAAGTGGAGTACAATTAGCGGGAAAATGTCCTTCCAAGGCAGCTGAGGTAGGTAAAAAATGCTTTTTGAATTTATGTTTTATGCATGCTTGTGAATGAGCGTGTGTTTATGAGAGAGAAAGTGTATGTAAGTGTGGATTTCTGTGTATCTGTAGGTATGTGGTGTGTGTGTGAGTGAAAGTGGAGGTCAAAGGGCATGTAATGTCACTCCTGCTAACCCTGACATTTCGGTGAATTGATGTCCATGCTCAGATTGTCAGCAGCTTGGTGACGTGGGCAATGAACACCTTATCATTCACTACCAAGACTCTGGCCCAGTGCCTGAGAATCCTTTGTTGGATGAAACAGATAAAAACACATTGGATTTAGGGTGTTCCCTCCTTTATTTTATGTCTCAGTGAAGGTAAGAAGCCTATGCAAGAGGAAGGTCAGTTTTGTTGCTTTTAGCATTTTTGGACAATTGAAATGTGCCTCTTGGGTGAAGCGGACACTTCCTATAAAAGGAGTGGGGCACAGAATAGGATAAATGAGTAATAGGTTTCTCTGTTTCTTTTAACACTATGCTGCTAATAGCATAATATAATATTTAATTTAATTTTTTCAACAAATATTTCATTTTTTTTAAAACAATGTTTGTCACACCGACTGAGAAAAAGCGTGCGCCAAATTTGGCAGCGTCACTCACCATAATTTTCAAAATGCAGGGATGCACCGTATTTAAAAGAATACAGCGCACCCCTGTGTTTCGCCCGCCCCGGTGCTGTATTTGCTGCTGTGCACCAACGCAGCAACCCTTACACCATTGTGCAAGGATGGCTGCAGAGTGCAGCACACATAGAAAGAACAAAAAAGGAGGAGAAATGAAAGCATTTCTCCATGTTGCACCCTGCTAACGCCACCCCTAGGGTGACATTAGATTTTTGCTACTGCTGCAGGTTTATGAAATAATCTGGGGCAGCATCAAAATGCAATGGGTGTTACTGTGGCAAGCCCACAACAACACCTATTGCACGCCCCTTCCACGCAAAGTGCTGCATGTGAAGGGGCCGTATTTACAAAGTGGCGTTAAGCCATAAAAAGTGGCTTAACTCCACCTTGTAAATATGGTGCAGTGCATAGCACCACTGGAGTGTCACTAAAAGTGACTCTCCGGTGGTGCTAGGAGGCTCTTAAATATGCCCCATTATTTTTACAAATTTTGTGATAAATTTGTAAAAAAATTTTACGTAACTAAACCGAGCAAAACTACATTGGTACTAAACTTGAACAATAAATACACTGCCATAACATGTCTGATGTCCAGCAAAGTCATTGCATGGTGCTTGTGACATTTTCAAGCCACTTGACCTTCGGATCCATGTTTTATCTTGTCAACAGAATACCTCAATAGCATTCTACTTACCCTTTGTGTTTCACAAAGTTATATGTACATACACATGTCAGTCAGGGTTCACATGTGGATATGTACCTCACAAAGGAAGGACTGTGACCAGGAAGAGTAGGACGTAGTAAATATTACCCACAAATTACTGAAGCACTAAGATGCTTCTGTAAAAAATACATCTGTTACCTGGGATAGTCTGGGTAGAGAAAGTTACTTTTCACAGGACCCACTCTACCAGGGAACAACATGCAGGGGCATCCCTGTCTTTGCAGCCCAACCAGTTAGGGTTTAGGGGTAAACATGTCACAGGACCCACTCTACCAGGGAACAACTTTCAGCGGCATCTCTGCCTTTCCAGCCTAACCAGTTAGGGTTTAGGGATGAACTTGTCAGGTGGTGTTAGCACAAGACAAGTAGAGATTGTAGGAGGCTGGCCATGGGTTTATAGATGGGTAACTAAGGTACTTACACCTTAGACCAGGTCCAGTTGTGCCTTATTAGTGAAATGTAGGCAGTGTCTAGAAGCCAGGCTCTCTAGGGGTAGTGTGGATGAGCAGCCAAGGCCTAATTAGGAGACATGCAAAGCTCATGCAATATCACTACAGCAGCACAGTACTTACACACATGAAAGAAAATACTCAGTGTTACAAAAATAAAGGTACTTTATTTAAGTGACACATACCAAAAATACCATAGAGACTATACTCCCTTAGGAGGTAAGTAGTACACAAATCATATAGACTAGTATTCAGAAATATGCAAGAAAACAGATAGAAAACAGTGCAATTAGTGAAAATTACAATAGTTAGAAATGGGCCTGGGGGGAAACAAACCATATACTAAGAAAGTGGAATGCGAATGTTGGTTTCCCTCCTAGGCAAGTGTAGTGTGTAGAGAGGCACTGGGAGTATTAGAAAGCACCAAAGGTAAGTAATAGAACCCACCCCAGAGCCCAGGAAAGCAGGAGTAAATCACTGTACATTTCTTGGAACACACAAGAACATGAAAAAGAAGATTATGCAAGAACCAGAAGAGACTGCAAGACACCAACAGTGGATTCCTGGACCTGAAGACCTGTAGACAAAGGGGACCAAGTCCAAGAAGCACAAAAGAGTCCAAAGAGAACAGGAGCCCCAGCTAACCCAGATGAACGTGCAAATGAAGAACCACCGGTGATGAACAACAGATAGTACTGCACCCAAGAAGATGGATGCTGGTTCCTGGTTGATGCAGATGATGTCCCATGCTGGATGGATGATTGCAGTGTGGTTTGTGTCGCTGGATTCTGCCAACAAGCCTTGGCATATGCAAAGCTTGCAGTTAGTGGAAAATGGTGATGCCCGGGACCAGGAAGGACCTGCTGTACTCTACCCAGGACAGGGAGTCGGAGGGGGCTATCAGCAATTCAGAGAGTCCACAGAAGACCAGGTAGCATGCACAGGAGTCCCACAGCACGGGGACAAAGGAGGTGCAAAAGGAGGACCACGCAACACCACAACAAGGGATCCCACTGTGCTGGAGAACCACTCAGGAAGCTGTGCGTCACAGGATAAAGTGCTGTGGGCCGGAGCTGCGCGGTGCATGAAGGACTACTTGGAAGGATGCCAACAAGCCTTGGCAGCTGCAAAATATGCAGTGCATGGGGGTACTGTCTTGCGTGGGGAGACAAGCTCTTACCTCCACCAAAGTTGGACAGTAGGACGTCATGACCAACGGGACCACTTCAGTCCACCACCCTTGATGCAGGATCCATGTGGCTCAGCAGGAGAGGGGATCCACGCCACCAGTCGTCAATGCAGTAGATGCCTGCAGAAGCAGGGGAGTGACTTCTTCACCCCAAGGGAGATTCCTTTGCTCTTGAGGTGTAGGCTGAAGACAGGCTGTCCTCTGAGGATGCACCACTGGGAAACAGTTACTGTTGATCGCAGGAGCTGAAGCTACAATGTTGCAGAAGGCATCTTGCTTCTTTGTTGCAGTTTGTAGAGTTCCTGGAGGGTCCAGATGCAGTTTCTTTGGTGAGAAGTTGAAGTGGAGGATGCAGAGGATTCCAGCTGGAGTCTTGCAATCTGAATCTGAAGAACCACCCAAAAGAGAGACCCTAAATAGCCCTGAAAGGGGGATTGGTCACCTAACCAGGTAAGCACCTATCAGGGGAGGGCTCTGATGTCACCTGCTGGCACTGGCCACTCAGATGCTCCCAGAGTTCCCTGCCAACCTTGAATCCAAGATGGCAAAACCCAGGGACCCTCTTGAGGAGCTCTGAGCACCACCCATGGGGTGTTGATGGACAGGGGAGTGGCCACTCCCCTTTCCTTTGTCCAGTTTCACACCAGAGCAGGGACTAGGGGTCTCTGAACTGGTGTAGATTGTTTTATGCAAGGAGGGCACCAAATGTGCTCTTCAAAGCATTTCCAGTGGCTTGGGGAGGCTACCCCTCCCAAGCCTGTAACACCTATTTCCAAAGCGAGAGGGTGTAACACCCCTCTCCCAAAGGAAATCCTTTGTTCTGCCTTCCTGGGTTCGAGCTGCTCGAACAAAAGGATGTCAGAAACCTCTCTGGGAGGTGGCAGCAGCTTGGGCTGCCTGGAAACCAGAAGGCTCTAATGGCAGTAATCAGGTCCTCTAAGGAGCCCCCAGAGTGCATGGAATCATACAACCAATACTTGCAAAAAATTTGGGGTATGATTCTGACAGGTTTGATACCAAACATGCCTAGGTTCGGAGTTTCCATTATGTAGCTGGACATTTGTAGTGACCTATGTCCAGTACACGCGTAACATGGCATCCCCACACTCACAAAGTCCAGCAAAGTGGGTCTGGAGTTTGTGGGGGCACCTCTGCTAGTGCAGGGGTGCCCTCACACACAGGTACTTGCACCCTGCCCTCTGAGCTAAGATGGCCTACCATAGGGGTGACCTATAGTGGCCTGGTGTAGTGACCTATAGTGAAAATGGGTGCATGCACCCGGTTCACGCAGTCTGCAATGGCAGGCCTGAAGAACCCTTTGCATGAGCTCCCTATGGGTGGCAGAATAACTGCTGCAGCCCATAGGGATCCCCTGGAACCCCAATGCCCCGGGTACGTAGGTACCATATACTAGGGACTTGTAAGGGGGCAAAAGTATGCCAATTGTGGGTGAAATACTGGGTTATCAGTATGCAACAACCAAATTTAAGGGAGAGACCATAACTACTGGGGTCCTGATTAGCAGAATCCCAGTAGACACCGTCAAACCCACTGACAAACAGGCTAAAAGTGGGGGTAACCAAGCTAGAAAGAGGCTACTTTCCTACAGAGATTTCTAGAGTCAAAGTTTTAAAAGTAATCTCTGATGACTCATGATAAATTGTTAGAAAGTTCGAAGTTACTTTGAGCTTCCTTTGAAATTTAGACCTTCAACCTTAGGCTCATTTTTAATCATAAATGTACACAGGTGGAGCAGTGACTCCAAAAATCCCTCCCTACTCACGTATTCAATTGAACAAACACCACAGAGGGGATAAATAAACTCTCTTTGGGAGATTGTTATCAGAGTCCCACATATCTGCTGCACAGCAGAAGGGTGGGAGTCACAATGGAGTTCAAGCAACTCGCCTTCCTGGGCTTTGCCCTGGTGACTGCAGGCCTCAGCAGCAGCATAGCAGCACAGGCACCAGGTACGTAAACATATATATTCTGTATGATTTCATGCATTATAAGGCATAGATGAAAGTTTAAAATAAAACACAGTTTTACTGTATGCATAGATTTCTAAAGTATTGCAAGAATCTGAAAATACGTTTTGGAAAAAATAAGTTAAAGCTGGCGGGTAGACATAGAAAACAGAGGCCCACATCAGCATAAAAATGACCATACTTAACTCATGAGATGTGTTGCATTTGCACACATCCAACAAACAGACTTTTTAGTTTAATGACTTCCGAAGTTCATTGTTTTTTACAAGTTTTGCTGGTACTAAAGTTGACAAAAAATTGAAATCAATTTTCGTGAAGAAAAGAAAAGTTTCAGGAATCATCTTTAAATTATGTATTTAGAATTTCAAATATAGCAATCCGAATAATATTGGCTTGTGTTACATGACTTTTGTTTAAACCTGGAGAAGTGGCAATCTTACTGTGAAGTAGCTACATGTTCGAACCTCCGTTTATTATCCTAGAAAAAGGGCATTAGTGCTCCCACATCATTTCCTGTCGGAGGTCACTTAGGGGCATATTTACAAGAAAGTGCCATATCATAGATGATGCGCCACTTTTTTGCGCCCCCTGCCGGCACATAAGGACACCGTAGTTGTGTTGCCTTTACACTGTGTTAGTCCATGATCATAGCAATACTGAGGAGACTTCAAAGATTAACTCGTAGGACTGAGATACACCTTTTCTCTATGGAGGATGCACTGGACAACTTCAAAGGCTGTGCAGTTAAAACTGAGAGTGAAGTGAGCTACGCTGTACACGACTGACAGTGCTGGAGAAATGAATAACTAAACAGAAATACACAGCAGAATTCTATCACTCACTCAAGGAGAGTTGCCTCCATATCAAACCCTGAGAATAAGGTGAAATATTTAGAGAATTCATCAGTATTTTTTACCTCCTATTCTTCAGGGCCTGATCATATAGGGACAAAAAGGACTTGCCAGATGTAGTGCTGAGATTTTTACTCTCTCTGTTTTTGGGCTCAGATTCGACCCGGATGGTGGAGATGACAAACCTAAACAGAGGGAAGACATAGTAAGAACAGCTGATAAAACTACACACTTCTCTGTGGAAGCACATTTGTTCCAGTACTTGAGTTGTGCAAACCACTGAGGAGAGAAGAGCTGCAGGCCGTTTAACTGAGCTTATTGAGAAGGGGCTTGACGCATCACTCTGGTCCCCTGCCTGGGTAGGGCTAAGGCATGATGGCTACTGCTTCACACAACTGGAGGCACCACAAGAGGTTTGGTGGTGACTGTGTCTCATTGAATGCTGATTAAATGTGGATTTTATCTGATGTTATTCTTCCTGTCTGTAGGAGATGGGGATTTTTTTTCATAACTGAGTTTTATTCTTACACGACTAATAAAAACTTGGAGGACTACGAATGAATATATGGACGTCTAGGAATTTGGTATTGTTTCTTCTATACTTTCCCCTCTATTTAGACCACGGATTTCCACTCTGGCACTCTGGCTCCAGTTGTTAGTCGTGGAGTATAATGCTGGAGATGTGCATTAAAATAATTCCATGTTTTCTATTTTCTTGCTCATGATAGTTGTGAATTTTATTTTTTTCCTGAGTTGTCCATGCTAACTTGTGCTTAGTGTTGTATACCCAATAAAAGTTATTGAAACTTACTACCAGCTTCGTGAGACAGAAACGGTGTCAGTGCAGTAAAAGAAAGCCAGGGAATGTGCAAATAGTTTATCTGGGTTAGTGTAGGAACGTTTGTCTATATTTGCTGGGTTCAGCCCTTAAAAATTATACTACTGCTCTCAAAGTAGAGAGCTGAAAGGGCTAAGCAGAGAGGACTATCTGCTTAGAAGAACTTGCAAACTCATGATGAAGGACTGTGAAACAGACTCAAAAGCTTTCCCCTGACTCTCTGAATGTGAGAGCTGCTCTAAAGGCTAAGGGAGAGAGCTTCTTGCTGACCCTAAAAGGAGAAGAGGGATGCAATTCCTGGCCGCCTTCATTCCTGAGGCTAAAAACATGCATAAGGTCCTGAGAAAAAAAACTACTGGGTTTGCTTGGATGAACTCAGTGGTCATTCGACAATTGACTGTGAATCTCACTGGAAGTGGCGAGAAGTCCTTTCTTAAATTGAAACCAGGATTGTGTCTCCGACCACTTCCCTTGAACATTGGGGACTTTTGGAGCCATAGGACTAAAAGTTACAAAAGTCACTAGGAGTAGTGGGAATCACTACCACTGGGAAATGCAGACTGGTTTTCAAAGCTCAAGCCCTGTAAAGCTAAGCAGTTTTTTAAATAATAACATTTTCTGCTACTACTTTTGAAAGACACTAACATGTCTGAAGCTATTTTCATTTAAACTGATTCTCCATGGGCATTGCTATTTTTCAGGCGCAAAAACAAATGCAGTATTATCCTCTACTGACCAATTTAGAAACTCAGCGCTCAATTTATATGCTGCTGGGAAGGGAACTCTGTTGCAGTGGTGACGGAGTTCCCTCCCTGTTAACCCTGAGTTCCGCTCACTTCTATATGTGGGCGGTCCTTCCGTTTGGCCTCAGCAGAAACTACTCTGTCACTGCCATGGCCAAGCTTCTCCAAACGCCCTAGGGAGAAAGGGCTATCGGAGAAATGACTGCATGTCCACCCGCCAAATTTAGCTGGAAATGTAGTCATTTTTTACTGTCTTTCACTGCCAGGAAAAACCTGGCGGTGAGGGATAGTAAAATCATAAAAATGCTCTCCCCTTCGTGGGAGAAGACTCTCATGGCGAGGGGCATTACTTTTTTCTCTATAAAAGAAAATTCCATTGACGTGACGGCGATTCCTGGCAATATTTTGGTGGTCATTTATAAATTAGGCATGAGCCCCTCTGCCATGTGGACTGAGTAATTTACTCCATCCCCATGGTGGAACGGCGGGCCGTCTGCCCTGATATCAATCAAGGGCTTAGTCAGTACATTGCCTTTTAATGTTGGTACCAAATATTGCCTCTTGATTTAAAAAGGCATTTCAATGTGCTTTCAACAGCCCCTAACTGCTGCACTAGATTTATTTCATTTTTATTCCATCTGATCAGTAATCGAGTTCTTTTTAACTAAGTTGGTTTGAGAATGTGTTACCTTTAATGTACTATTGTAATGGTGTTATGGTGTTATTTTTCATATATCTCATGCAGTTTTCTCTGAGGAAAGTATTGCTGCTTCTGTCAAGCTACCAAAGGTATGAGCTTGGATTTTTTTTTAACAGGAAACTACATGTTTTGGGAAGCAGAATGTTTGGACTTCTTATGAGCTAAGACATAGCTCACATCAAGAAAACCGCCCCTTTCCTAGATAGTATTACAATCCGGTTTCCTACTGGAAACATCATTTTTTCTCCAACAGCACTGATGCTATCACAAGCCTTTGTGCAACAATAGGCGGATGGATCCTCTGTTTCCCCTATTTGTAGATCTTGAATCTCCACCAATTGGATAGTCTGTAATGGAAAGGACATCCGTCAATTCTGGAAGACTTGTAATGCCTTTTTCTTCTTTTTTAAATACATATTTTCTTCACAGAGAAATTTGTATTTTGCTGGAGAACTCCCTGTCTCTATGACTTAAATTAAAGATGGCAGTGTTCTGTACCAAATCCCACCATAAACAATTAATGATGGAAAATATTTGTGAATACAAACACATTTCTGTATTTGAGGGCGTTCAAACATTTTTAATGACCACCCTGTTGATGCCTCATATCTTTCAATGTTCCGATAGAGTAAGCTGTTGGCCAAAATGAAAGTCCACCTGGCCTATTTTATGTTGGGGTTTATCAGCTTTCTGTTGATGGAGCTTCTTCCAATAGCCTGATGTAGGAGGGGCTGTCTGAGAACGGGCATTACACTGCTCGCCCAATTTAGGATGGAGGTTGTAATGTACTTTTATTCTGTCTATGTAAAAGTTAGTGACCACAGGTAAGTATATTTCCATCATCCCCACTATGATTTTTGATTCCAGCAGCAATATTCTGTTATAGTGATATTGACTTTGATGTAAGGGGAGAGGACGTGTCTGAACTGCAGGTAATGATAAAACCAGGGTCTGAATAGATCAAAGCCTTTATTGCGAGTTTGTGACAGTGTGTATCATGGCTAAATGCGTCTGATTTTCCAGTCTAGTTAGACCAGGTATATCCGACCCAGCAAAGACCTAAAGTGCAGACACCCATGTTAGCAGAATGCCAACCCAAATAGGAGTCTCCTTGGTTTGTCTGCTATTCACTGGATCGGCTGTAAGGTGACTTTCCAACTTTAAATTACTGTGGACAGGGTCTGGACATTGTGAGGGGGCTACTGCCCTCTATACAAAAATATAGTGGGTGGCGTCCCCCAATGCTCAATGTTCTGCTCTATACATTGGATCCGAGATCAGTCCATGCAGCCAGTCTTACACCACAATCACAGTCAGATGTAAGGCTCAATAATGCATAACTAGATCCAACATCTCTAATGTTGCTCATAGACTGATTTTCAAAATTTGACCATAGGGTCACTTGGGGGCACATTTACAAAACTTTCACGCAGGGCAACAAGCAAAGTTGCTGCAGTGTGTTTCATGAAAAGGAGAAAGCAGAAATGCTTCATATTTGATAGGATATAGTTAATTTCTGCTGTTTTCTTATGCTGGAACACTGTGTGAAGCCTCTATCCAAACAGGACACCCTTGCACCAAGGTGCAAGGGTGACTGCATTACAGGCAGGATTGTTTTTGTGCAGGAAAGGACACCTCCATGCACGAAAACAATCCTTAGAGGTATTTTTCTCTTTTTTGAGAAGCATTTTGCTGCATTCCCAGGTTTGCAAATCTTTGTAAAACTGTGAATGAGCCGAAATCCATGGCTGGATGCATGGGAACGCTCATGCTCCACTCATAGAACACGTCCCAGTTTGGAATGTAACAACCAAGAGCAAGCTGTTGCCTTTTATTTTTTAAGCCATGCAAGACCACGCAAATCAGGCCTTGTGTGGCTCTGTAAATATTACTGAAGTTTTTGAGTGACACAAGGACAATGCAAAGGCTTCATAAATATTGGCCTTGGTGTTGTCCATTCTATGCCCCCTTATCCCCACAGGAAGATTTGCAGCACAGCAATTGTTTGTCAAAAGGAGCAAAGGATTTTATATGGGTAATTTTGAAGGCTACAAATGTATTTCAGGGGAGATGTCCGCAGGTCAGGGCATCTATTCTGAGCCAGAGTCCAAGCAGCTTAATAGCCAAGCTTGCAGATATAACAAAGGGCGCCCTTGTTTGGTGCACTTGCAATGGTCTTGGTGTACAATGGTCTGGGAATGAGTGACCAAATCCCATCTTTTCAAAATGGCAAACAATAATTCTAATTAACAGTGTGAAATGCTTTCTCAAAGTCTATAAGCAAGATCCAGACATTTAGCTAATGCTAACTCATTAGAGGTGCCTAATATTGTGATACGTAGATCACCCTGCCATAAAAGCCACTGGGGTATGCATGTATTAAGGATTCTGTAAAACACAGAAGACATTTTGCCAAAATCTTTTCTTTTAATTTATTCACTTTTTTGGAAGACTGCTTTTAGCTTTTTTGTACAACGTTCCATTTTTCTCTGGGTTGTGTTTGTGTTGTTTATTAATGTTTAAATAAATAAATAAAATTAATAAACAGCAGTGACATTTTCTACGATGTTGACTTCGCATTGTCCCTAACTCCCATGCCGAGGTTGATTATTTTGGGGTATGTCAGCATTTTCATACAGTGTTGTAATGTGAATCATGTTCCTTACAGAAATGTGGCCAACAATTGCTCTCCCCTGTGGATGTTGAACTAATGTTCATGCCAATGTATGACATACATATAGTAATAGCGTAATAGAGTAAAAATTCTTCTGTGTTTGATTATAATTTGCCTTATCAAGCCATTGCCTTGGGGCACATTGCTAAGGTCACACACGTCATACTTCATCACGTATGAGTTTCTGAGCACCATTATGAATCTTGGTTTAGAAATTTGAAGGTCTGCCCTTGTTAAGAATTGCCTTTTGCAGATGTAGGAGCCAAATATTAAAACAGATGAAGAACAATTTCTGCTTCACCATCTTAAGCTCATCTCCTGTTTCTACAGATCCAGGTCCTTCTGCTATGAGTGGCAGTGGGTCCTCTGGTGTTAGAATTCTGGAGGTGCAGTGTTAGTAAAGATGACATCATTTAAAACATCTGATCCTTTGCTCTGTATGGAGCGAAAGGTGCTTAGAGTCAAAAAGAGAAAACATACATGTGTTCAGAATCAGTTCAAAACATGTGAGAGCAATCTGGATAACTCTGTATTGTTTTTTTCTTCTGTTTTCTTTCTGATAAACAGATGAAGCCAGATGCAATGTCCACCCAAGAGCACGAATAAATTGTGGTCCCCCCGGAATCAGCTCAGAAGAATGCAACATTAATGGGTGCTGTTTTGATTCAAGCATTTCTAATGCAATCTGGTGCTTTAAACCATCTTCTCCTCAGACTCCAGCTCCACCAGTTCCACCATCAAAAGCACCAGCACCGCCTCCACCACCTCCTCCGCCTCCTCCACCTCCTCCACCGCCACGCCCACCACCACCTGGTCCCCCTCCACCTGGTCGCCCAGGTTTCCCTCCTCCACCTCATGGCTTTCCTCCTCATGGTCCTTGGCCTGGTCCTCCTCCTGGTTTTCGTCCCGGTCCTCCTCCTGGTTTTCGTCCTGGCCCTCCGCCTGGTTTTCGTCCTGGTCCTCTTCCTGGTTATCGTCCTGGTCCACCTCCTGGCTTTCCTCCTGAACCTCAGCCTGGTTATCAACCTGGTCCTCCTCATGGTTTTCATCCTGGCCCACCTCCTGGTTATCGTCCTGGTCCTCCACCAGGGTTTCCTCCTGGCCCTCCACCTCCTGGCTATAATCCATCTGATCCAGGTGCTCCTCCTCCACGACCTCCTTATAATGGTCCAGCTCTTCAACAGCCAGATGAAGGTAATGTTTTGACTATAAAATATAGGTCATTGACATTTTGAGTAGGGTTGGGTGTAACTGGAGTAATTCTCCCTAGTGTGATTACTGCAAAACTAGTCTTAATTATGTGATAAGCATAATCCAGCATATAGCGCTATTTTCTTAGTGCAAAATGTACTCTTGTGTATAAAGTGGGCCAGAGGGCGCATTTTACACTAAGAAAATAGCACTAAATACTACAGACCACAAACAGCCGAAGCCCTCAGCCTCTCCTTGTCTATTAGGGGCATATTTATTCACGCAAATTTGGCGCAAAACTAACTTCATAGTTATATTTTGACGTCAAAATATTGGAGTTTGCACCATTTTTTAGATGCGTGAACCTACCTTGCGTTAATGAGATGCAAGGTGGGCGTTCCCATCTAAAAAATGGTGCTATCCCCATAGCCCCATATTTATCCCCCTGTGCTAAAATGATGCACGGGTGGTAGGAGGGACCAAATAACAGTGCACAGCTTATTTTACACCATTGTTTAATGCCTGGGTCAGACCATGCATTAGGGGACCTGTGGACCCATTTCCATGGCCAGAGACCATGGAATGGCTCCACAGGTGCCATCCCCACAGCCCCAGGAACACCCCCACCCCCACCAGAGGGACACCAGAGGATGGGGGACACCATCCCAGGTAAGAGGGTAAGTAGAGGTAAGTATTTTTAAAAGTTTTTATAAAGTGCCATTGGGGGCCCTGAAATGGGCCCCTCTACATGGCACAATGGCCATGCCCAGGGGACCCCTGTCCCCTGTGCTGGCCATTGGGGTGGTGGACATGACTCCTGTCTTTCATAAGACAGGAGTCATGTGGTATGGATGGTTTTGGATCAGGAAATGAAGCTAGGCTGGTTAAATGCATTTTTTTGCCTCTAACCAGCCTAGCGTCATTTTTTGGTGCAAAACACCCTTTCCCCATACTGCCACTCCCACCCGGCTAATGCCATTTTCCCCGATGCTAGTTCACCCTTTGCGCTGGCTTGCGGGGTTCCATAAATTTGGCGCCCGGCTGCGTTGCGTTGGAATGGCCCAAGCCAGTGCTATACTTTTTGACGCAAAACTGCTTTTGGGCAGTTTTGCGTCAAAAAGTAT
This sequence comes from Pleurodeles waltl, assembly GCF_031143425.1. Lineage (NCBI taxonomy): Eukaryota > Metazoa > Chordata > Amphibia > Caudata > Salamandridae > Pleurodeles > Pleurodeles waltl. Next base: position 1,450,256,748 of record NC_090447.1, on the reverse strand, counting down.
AAATATGGGCCTTAGTTTGTTGTTCCTGTGCTTGGATTTTTGTCCACAAATTACTCTTAATTGCTCAAAATTGGCATGATTGAATAATTTTGATAATTTTGTATCACAAAAGTAATGTGTAATTACTAAAAGTACTCTGGTTCCTGCAGCATAGTTAACATTTTGCCCAGGCCTAATTTTGAGTCACGTGGATTGACCTGTATTACAATGTGTTCCACTGAGGCCTAGACATTGGTTACTCATATTCTATTTAAAAAACATTTGTGATTGGTGGTATTTTGTTGATTGACTGCCCGCAGGCTAATTTATGGTATGTAAAAAGTTGTAACTAGGGCTAGATCTGTGTCTCTTCTCCTAGGGTGCCATACACCATTGCACCTTTCCTTCTAAAAACTAGTGTAAAGTCTAATAATGTTACACTTCTATTTACTATCCCAGCTACAACAAATGCGAAGTGCGACCTGCATTTATGTATGGCGTGAAAAGCGTGCTGCAAGCAAAATTTATTTCCTTTTGAAAGCCTTTGTATATTTACTGAGTTCTCAGTAGGAGGATAGTTTATGTCAAAACTATTTTGTTACTCCAAGCATCAATGCAATTATTCCTAATCACTTAATTTATTTCTTATCTATTATTGATTTTTTGGGTCAGACATCAATAAAGCACATCTCCGAGGCTATTGACAACCACACACAACTGGTTTCAGCACCAGTGTAAGCCCATGCACACATTAATAATGGTGCTGCTAAAATACAAAGGCCCATAGTTATACTCTGCTTGCGTCGAATTTGCGTCATTTTTTTACGCTAATTCAATACAAACCTAACTCCATATTTATGCTTTGGCGCTAGACCCGTCATCATTTTTGTACTTTGAAAACCTTTCCTTGTGTCAATGAGATGCAAGTTAGGCGTTCCTGGGCAAATAATGACTTAAGGGCCCTAACGCCTTATTTATCCTCCCGTGCACAAATGGCGCACGGAAGGTACGGGGCCTAAATAATGGTGCTAAGCCTGCTTAGCGCCATTATTTAACACCTGGGTCAGGGCAGGGATTAGGGGACCTGTTGGCCCATTTCCATGGTGGCATACCATGGAAAGAGCCTGCAAGTGCCCTCCCCAAACCCCAGGGGCACCCCCACCAGATGGACAGCTGAGGATGTGGGACCCCATCTCAGGTAAGTGGAGGTAAGTATTGGGTAGATTTTGGTTTAATTTTTTTAAGTGCCATAAGGGGTCCTGAAATATCAATTGGGGTGGTGGGCATGAGTCATGTGGCATTGTAGGTTTAGCACCATGAAATGACGCTTGTCTGGTTAGAGTCATCTTTTTTTACCCTAACCAGCCTAGCGCCATTTTTTGGTGCTAAACACCCATATCCCATACCGCCACCCCACCTGGCTAACGTCATTTTATATGATGTTAGCCCACCAATTGCACTGGCTAGCGACATTCCATAAATATGGCACCCAGCCGGTGTCCAAGAATAGTGCTAGCCGGTGGTAAAATGTTTGACGCAAACCTACGTTAACGCAGGCTTGTGTCAAAAAGTATAAATATGGGCCAAAGTACTCCTGAAGTTACACCTAAAGGAAAGAAATAAGAATGCAAACACAATAAACACCAAAAAAACCACTGGCAATTCCCCCTTCCGTGCCCTGTGAATAACCTCTGCTTTTGACAATCCCAGCACTATCAAGTTGCACAGGTGCATGGACGAGTAGCACATCCCATCCAAGTTTTAACTTTACATCAATATAAGGTTTACTGCTGCTGCTGTGGCGTTAAAGTGCTTTATGTCGGGCAGCACACTGTTCCAGAACCCAAGGTTTCTGGTTAGTCCGGTGTTATTGATTACTTTTAGTTATTGAAAATAGTCATTTGTGCTCATGAAAACGATTCTATAACCAGTTTCGTAGTGGTATATTAAAGTAATAGGAGTTGGGTGTGACCATTATTGAGGAAATGGGGATATGTGAGTTCATGCTGATTTTTGGTGGGGTTAATAGATGAGCTAGAAGATATTAGGCAAGTTCTAAAAAAAAAGTTTTGAGCTTCAAAATGAGTTATGGGCAAATTGCAGAAATACATCAATAGAAATAATGGCAAATATGTGTGTGACTAAGAGAAGGTTGTGCTAGAGAGAAGAGGCATACATCCTGTACCAATTTAGAAAAAGAAAAAAATAAATAAATATATATATATATATATATATATATATATATATATATATATATATATATATAAATATATATATATATATATATATATATATAAACACAAAAGAGAGACGCTGCACTCCCGGAGATGAAATCAGCTGAATATTTATTCCAAACAATAAAGCATTTTGGCACCACAACGCGTTTCGACATCCGTCTTTTTCAAGTGGTTTTCGCCATCAAGAATAACAGGCGGCATGCTGGTACTTATAGTTCTCATTTTGGCTGCAGCTGAAAACGCTTACAAGAGGATTCCTGTTACTCTGCCATTCACTTGTAATTGAACTCATGTGGGTGATTTACATGAAATGAAAAGTCACCAGGGTAATTTCACGTTCGAATTATGTGTATTTGCAAAGTTAATTTCGCCAAAGTCCGCATGGTAATAAGTACCAGCATGCCGCCTGTTATTCTTGATGGCGGAAACCACTTGAAAAAGACGGATGTCGAAACGCGTTGTTGTGCCAAAATGCTTTATTGTTTGGAATAAATATTCAGCTGATTTCATCTCCGGGAGTGCAGCGTCTCTCTTTTGTGTTTATATTACGGGCTTGGTCCTTTGCCCCAACGCAGCACCAGCAGTTAGGCACATCGCTGTCAGGACCGACTGTTTGGACTTCGATTATACACAGCGATGGTGCCCGGCATTGGGTTTGGAATTTGGAAGATGGCAGGGAGATACTTATCTCTCGCGTGGTGCACAGCACTGGAGGATTTATTGACAATGACTGTCTCACCTCTACAGCGCCTAGTGCTCTCTTCGTGAAAGGCACTATCCCTGTGTACTAGAGGGGATGTGGCTGCCCTGAACTTAATTGCTGATGTGGCCCTGAATCTGGGGCCCGGAGATTGACTTTCCTTGATTATTTGTTTTCACAATTTGGCCTGGAGGCGCAGGTGAGAAATCAATCATGTAATTACTTGCATACTGGAATATAGCGACTGTGCTGATTAGGTGGAAATATGAAAAGTTACATGGAGGAAGAACCGAGTGAAATAGCAGGGTTTAAGTGAAAACACTTCACGGCTGTTGGAACAACAATGCAGCTATAATTAGACCGGACGCAGGGTAGTTTTTTTAACTGGTTGCAATTATAACTGAAGTCATTCTGAAAATCTAGTTCACTCGAGGCTTGTGATCATCTGGAACATTGAGGCTATGTTTACAAGTGGATGTTCTGGAACGCTGACATAGATATTTTGAAGGAGGAATTAAGTGATTTAATCAGGGTTCATGTATATGTTTGCACGTTCGTCTTTACGATTATGTTACCATGCGGACTTTGGCGAAATTAACTTTGCAAATACACATAATTCGAACGTGAAATTACCCTGGTGACTTTTCATTTCATGTAAATCACCCACATGAGTTAAATTACAAGTGAATGGCAGAGTAACAGGAATCCTCTTGTAAGCTTTTCAGCTGCAGCCAAAGTGAGAACTATAAGTACCAGCATGCCGCCTGTTATTCTTGATGGCGGAAACCACTTGAAAAAGACGGATGTCGAAACGCGTTGTGGTGCCTAAATGCTTTATTGTTTGGAATAAATATTCAGCTGATTTCATCTCCGGGAGTGCAGCGTCTCTCTTTTGTGTTTATATTACGGGCTTGGTCCTTTGCCCCAACGCAGCACCAGCAGTTAGGCACATTGCTGTCAGGACCGACTGTTTGGACTTCGGCTATATATATATATATATATATATTGAACCAAAACAACAAAAATCCGGAGATAAACAATATCAAAGTTTTAAGTAAAAATAGTGCCTAGTAGCACCAGACTGTGACTCAGTTACAAGTTCAGGTCAACTGCAATTGAGCGTGGGCCGGATACAGGTACTAAACTAGCCCTGCTGAACAAAGTACCTTCCATCCTGGTTGAGGAGCATTGCAAGATTCTGTGTGGTGGATGGGTGGCTCAGCAGTGGATCTGATGGGCTGCAAGATTGCGATGCAGAGTCCTTCTTCATCATCAAGGATGCCGTTGATGACAGGCTTGCGATTCGAAGTCCTGCATCGAGAATTCGTCACAGACCAGAGGTTTACACCGGCGCATTACTTTTGCTGTACCCTGCATCTTTGACATCGATGCAACCAGAATTAGAGTACTTTGGTTCCATGGGTCTCACTGGGTCCCTGTAACCCGCCCATACTCCGTCTTGGCCGTCCTGAACTTTTCACTTAGTCCCAGTCTGCCACAACCAGATATGACCCATTAGTGCTTCTTGCTTCTAAGTGCTTGTTCACAGCTCAATCTTTAAACATTCATAACTCAAGGTCTACTTATTGGATTTTTGTTGTTTTTGGTTTTGTTTTATTTACTTCATTAAGTTCTATTTTTCTGTCTTGGTGTGGAATTTCTTTGTGTGGTGTTTTCACTGTTTTACCGTTTGAAGTGTTGCACAAATACTTTACACATTGCCTCTTAAGTTAAGCCTGACTGCTCCTTGTCAAGCTACTAGAGGTTGGGCACAGGTTGATTTAGCGTGTATTTATGACTTATTCAGACTAAGACTGTGGTTTCTGCTTGAGAAACCCAATTTCTAACAAAGGTTTAGGCCTGGCAAACATTTATTTTGCCAGGTCAAAATGGCAATTTAAACTGCCAAACAGGCTGAAATGGCAGGCCTGAGATGTTTAAAGGGCTATTTAAGTGGGTGGCACCATTAGTGCTGCAGGCCCACTCATAGCATTTAATTTACCAGCGCTAGGCACAGGAAGTACCACTTTACTAGGGACTTACAAGTAAATTAAATGTGGGAGTGAGCACACACACTTAAGCAATAGTTAGCAGTGGTAAAGTACACAGAGTCTCAAGGCCAACAAAAACAAGATCAACAAAAATGGAGAAGTGAGGCAAAAAGTTTGGGAGAAGGCTACCTTAAGTATCACAGGTCTAACACTGCTTGAGTGTGGATTCACCCCCTCAATTAGTAGCCCAATTTCCTACAGTAATCCAACATTATATTAGGGTAACATGAATGGTACATGTTCAGAAGCAATAAATTCTGACAGGACAGGAGAAATAAACTTGACCAATTATTTTGTAATTGGAGCTATAACAAAAACATGCTATACATGCCATATATTTTTAAAGAGATACTTCCTTCAATTCGGTTACTAGCAGAAGGGTTAGGGAAGGTAAAAACATCCCCAGGTCATGTCACACTGTAGTCTACTTATAAAGGATAAATAATGGATAAATCCACCTTGTGCTTCTATTTGTGCTAGGCAGCAAAGGAAACAAAAAGCAGATGCTCCCAGTCCTTGAGTCGGTTGGTTAAAGAGAAAGGCATCGGGGTTTCTCCTTAAGTTTGAGAGGAACAGCTTCCTTGGATTGAGAGGGAGTTTCTTCGAGATTGTGGAGACCAGAACCGAGATGGAACAACCACCAAATATGTGTTTTTGAACCAGGTGCTCTTCAAGGTCAAGCAACAAGGCGTGTGGGCAGCCCTTGTGCATTGAGGAAGCTCTAGGAAGAATGCCATGCTGCCTACCTGAAATGGCAGCCTGCAACGCTACTGTGACAGCAATCTCACAACACATGAGCTAGGAAAAAGTGGGTGAATGCCATGGGCAGGATGGGATGAGAGGTAGAAGTTGGGATGGGTGATAGTGACTATGTCCTTGGAATGTGTGGATGGAAGATATTGGCCCTGCACTTGTGATGTCAGAAGTTACACCACTGGCCCTTCTTGGAGATGTAGGTGGCCTGCCAATGGGAAAGCTGCTGGCAGGAAGTTGCCCGTAATGGCTGACACAGGTACGAGGCAGATGCGGATGCCTGTTCACTGTTGGTACCACAACTAACCAAAGAAAATGAGGACAGACTAGAGGCAAGAAGCAAGGATTTGAGCAACAAGACAAAGAAAACACTACGAACCAATGTGCAGCTAATCTGCTGTATCCCTTAAGGTGGGACATACAGAAGAGTCATTTTAAGCTGTTGCTGCCCACAGTGAAACTGCTCCTCAGCGATAGAGCTTCATGATAGCCTACTCAAAATGACATCCCACCAACCACTGCTGGGATGTACCCCCAGATTGGGATCTCAGTGATCTAGTAGGCGACTAAGAGTTGAGGACCATAATAGTTGAACACAACAGTAAGTCGATCCCATGAAGATTAACTTGGAGAAGTTACAGCGCAATCTCTGTTCATGTTGACATAAAGGCGGGTTCTAAATAACATACAGATAAAGCAGCCCACTAAGCAGTGAGTCGTGATGGCAGCTAAAAAAGGGGAGGCTTCTGCGCTTGCGAAGGAGGATCTACTATGGTATAAGTTAGAGTTTCCGAGCTAGCTGTGCAGCATGTTCACTGAACAAGCTGCTAAATTGGAAATGAAGGCAGTGATGAGAAAGATTGCGAAGGATATCCAAGCAATGTGTGAAAGAGTGACTGCACGTAAAGATGCTAGAATGGCAATACTGGAAGATACTGCATCCACCTTGGCATTCATATCTGAAGAAGTAAAGGAGTTCAGGAAAGGAGCATTGGCAGGGGCAACAGGCCTCGACTGATGGATCTATTGACTTTTTCAATGGTTTTAGCAATGCTGCACAGCTTCCTCTGAATATGAGCTTTGTATTATTAACAATATAACACTTGGGCCATTTCTGACCTTTTTCAGCTCTTTATGTTATTTTGTTTAACTTAACAATTCCCATGACGCATATAAACAAAACACTACTCTTTTGTTTCCATCAAAAGTTGAAAACTGGCACACATTTATACAGTGTCCAACTAGCTAGGAAGAGACAGACATTAGCACAAAGCAGATCAATTATGTACTTAAGCAGAACAGTGATGAGTTATTTTGTCTCAGTGTAATACTCCTTTGAAATGGGCTTTAAGTCATAAATATTCCCCATTTTCCAGCCACTGTCTTCTGTCTCTACCTCATTTACTACTAAAACAGTCGGAGTGGAGATCTCAGCACAGAAAAAGGCAGGGGAGGCAGAGGAGTAACCTCCACATGTTAGTTTGTGAACAGTATTGTGTAGTACTTTAGCAGTACTCTACACATACTACAGAATGCAGTTCATGGCTAGACCCCTATTGTCTATATTAATGCTTGAGGTGCTAAACGGCTTTGTGTCTTTGCAATAAAAACAATTTCAAAGACCGCTTGTTGATAAATGATGACTGTTTTTCAATAGACCTAAGCCAGGTAATTTTCACTGATCATATTTTGTTGTCTGCTGCGTGGTAATATCCAATTCTTCTTAAATCACATACAATATCATAGTGTATCCCCGATTCACAAAGTTATTTTCTGAAGCATATGTACATTTACAGTTGAAAATGGCTTCATTTACACCTGCCAGAAATCCACAGAAGGAGTTTCGAAAGGTATAAATAATTTTACTACTGTGAATTTCTCCGCCATAGGTGGGGCGAACTCTTCAGTAGCAAACCCCCCAAAAGGATCAGGGGTTGCTGTTTAAGGCCTGATTTTGTTTGAATGTTTGTGACCTTTCACACACCTGTAAATTCGTTGACATTCACAAACACCAATTTGACCCTTTCTTTTCCTGGAAATTATTAAAGTTTTACTCCATCAAAGGAGTGGATTAACTCCCCTTACAAGGCGAGAACTGGCAATGATCACCTTCAGACTTTAAGGAGGGGTTTGGGGGAAAGGGGATTTCCATGGGGAAAAAGCAAAAATGTGCAATTGCAGATCGAGTTACATTTCCCTGTGTGTAGTCACAGTGCGTAATTGTGTATTACGGACAAGCATGCAGTAGGGAATGGGAGCCTGGGGAATATTTCACATGACACTCCAAGCAGTGTGTCTGGAAGCCTGTGCCAGGTACAGATTTCTAGACATACTAGTGTGATGATAGTGAATTCCAAAAAGTAGTTACTCAGCACTAGTCCCTAGAAGTACTAAGTGTGACTATTGTACCTGAACATTTGAGGCTATTAATCAACTAAGGTAGTCATTTGACCGAAACATGTAACATGTATGTCTTGAACTACAATAGTAGTAGCCACTTTGTTTTATTTGAAATAATATTTCAGTATTCTATCTGATCTAAAAGTATAACTGTATAAATTGTATAATTCTAGTCACATCCTTTCATCTACCTGTGCTTTATGACAAACATAAGTGCAATGTGAAATCATGCACAGTACTCTGTACAGTTAAGCAGTTGAGTAACTGTGTAAAGTGTCTCACTGCTTCTGGGAGCTAATTCTGTGCTACATGAAATATCTAAAATAAATGTTTTATCAGTTATGACCGCTAGACGAGCAACCAAAGTCTTAGCATGGACCTAATCTCAATATTTATGTTTTGTCATATTTTTAGAATGTTTTTAGAGAAACACCTTCCCTGGATTTGGACACTACTGCCGAAGACAAACTAATCACATCAAGTGCTGCAGACTCTCAGCTACCAGGCCTCCTTTGTGAAGCTAAGGTGTTACTACGTCTTGGCCATGGATATCCTTCGTATTGATATCAGCTCCAAGCTGCACCATATCGTCTCCGCCCTAATAGTCTATGTACTTTTTGCCTAATAGCAATCACACCTGTCAAATTTAAAAGCAATTGTGAATCACTGCATGGACGCCAGATAACAGCTCCTGCCCCTGGCTCCCCGCCACCCCCTCCCCCCCCCCCCCCCATCATCCAGTGAACTCTCCCACTACCCTCGCTCCAGTTTTAAAACTCTTGAAATCATCGACAGGAACAGAATGCAACCAAGGCTTTCAGAGTGTTCTTTGTTACTGCATTTTCTATCCATAACACTTCCTGCAGAAGATGTGAGTGACTTGTGGAGCTGAGGGCGGAAGAAGGCGTCATTCTTATCGCGTTATCATGTTCTGGGCAATCAGTGGGCGCGTTTTGATAGTTTTGTTTTGGGAATTACGTCCATGAATCAACACCAAGTGAACATTCATGTATTAAAGCGTGTTTTCTTCCCCTTTCTTGTACTTTGACAATGTCCACTGGCATGGGATGATTAAAACATAAAACGTCCTTTCTTAAGTCTTATCTTCATTTCTGTGTCTCAGTGATTTAAGTATACTTTTCATACAGAAACCCATATGTAATTACTATCCTGATTGTGGGCCTCCTCTATAGGCTTTTTTTAAGGCTCTACGAACCTCATGTCAAAGAAACGACTTATTCTGTATTTTCATTCTAACAAGGTGCACATTTCAACTACTCGAGCATTTTATACCAACTGTGAAGAATATTTTATAAGTTACAGACTAACATTACTACCAAATCAATGATTAGTCAGGGTTCAGGCGCTCCTTTAGACACACTCTTCCAAAAACTTATATAATCTACAACACCAAGAGAAACGCTTGTACTGAAAGGGGCGTTTCTCAGTCCTCAGATACCCATCTTGGTACAACAGGAGAAGTTATGACAGATTCTAGACAGGTAAGAAGGAAATAGGTTTATTAGAGAATTATAAGCATAGGCACTCAAATTATGCAGCATAGGAGGACCAAATTAAGTGGGAGGGTTGATTTACAATTTAGACGTAAATGTCTGGCATGACACAGCTCCAAATGAGCATGTGCACTAAGCATGTTTAAAGAGACAAAAATGATGTTAGATTTAACAATGTAAACACTCACCTGTATATAACATTATAAAACAATGGAATATAAAATAACAGAAAAGGTTTGTACGAATCCAACATATATTTCCCATAAAGGAGCAAGAAATGAATTACTTCGACAATCTCCAACAGGGTTTCCTGTCTTTAATAGTGTTTGACCCTGGACACAAGAGAATCCTCTCAAGTTTCACGAAAGAGAGATTTCCTATTGTTCATAGGTGAAATGTCTTATTATTGACAGTCTCCAATTCATTTTTATTCCCATGTAGGTCACTATCAGTACCATCGTTCCCACTGCTATATCTACTTTTGCTGCACTGTTAGAAATGGGGTTTCTGGTTGGCTAGGGTATGCACCTCAGCAGGCAGAACCTACCAACTCTAGTCAGGGCAAGGGAGTTACACGTCCAAGATAACCCCTGCTCACCCCCTTTGTAGCTTGGCACGAGCAGCAAGGCCTATCCCAGAGGCAATGTGTAAAGCGTTTGCCCAACACACACAACACACATGACGCAATATCCCCACCACAAAGGAAACACAACACCAAGTTATATGAAAATATACTCTATTGTACACAACGCAATTATTAGACCAAACATCACATATCAGTACTATCCTGCTACCTTAGCAGTTGTCAGAACGTTACACATCAGTTACTCTGCAAACTAGCAGTAGTCACATATAACACACAGGTTAATCAGTATTCTGCAACATAAGCAGTAGTCAGGAAACACGTTAATACACCACAGCACTTGTCATAAGGACATCATAAAACGCCCATAGTAGGAACATTAGAAACATATGGCAAGTCATAAAAGTACATATCAGCAAGTCATGTCCATAAAAGGAACATCTGCACACTTATGTAAAAGCATCATAAAACATGCAGGCAATATATATCAATCAGCAAAGTCTTTACGCAGAACTTGGATTATAAATATATTAGTCCTCTAAAAGTACCTGGTTTGATGAAGCTGGCACCTCCAGTGCCTAGAAGAACAAAGAAGGGGCCCCCGGCTCTCCTCTGTGCAACGTGGGGGCCTCCCTGACTTTTGTGGGTGAGAAGGGGTCGGCACGCACCCCCTCTGTACTCCTAACGGGCCCCTTCTGGAGCCCGCAATCACTGGGGGCCCCTGGGCCTCCACCGGCCCTCACGAGGGGGGCCACAATCCGGAAGAAATGCAAGGGGGAGGGGGGAGCAACGCACCTCCTCCCCTTCAAGTGCGGGCCCCACCTGGGACCCGTGATCATTGTAGGGCCCCTCCGGGACTTAACTGGCCCTCCACAAAAGGGGGGGGAACCAAAAGATCAATACTGGCCCACACAAGGGCCAAACCAAGGACCGGCAGCGCGGGGGGCCTCCGGCGAGGCTTCCGCCCCACCCGCTGTCACAGCGAAAGCAGGATGGCCTTGTTGGGGCCGGAGGGAACCTCTGATGAGGTTTCCTTCCCCCCACCCGGTTCCAACTGTACGCTGTGGCCACCCCAGCCTTCGAGAAAGAGGCAGGCACCAAAGTCGGTGTCTGCCAGTGCCTCGGGCACTCCACTGAGCATGCTTCACCACCGGGGTCAAACCACAAAAATGATTCTTCTGGTGCCCTGGGGGCACAGGAAGCAACGCGACTCTGGGCTTAGCAACCACACAGCGGTCGCAGCGGTGATTTCTTTCATCCAGTAAAATGAATTCTTCGCAGCACACCAACAAGGGGAAAGCGCTTCCAAACGCTTAATGAAATCCCCCACAGAGTGCTTTCCCCTGCACTCAATCTCAACCACCCTCGTGCTTCAGGGTGACATGCAGGGGTCATGGGCCACAGCACCCTGCCCCTAGGGAGCAAAAGCTTGCAAGGAAATGCCCACAAGTGGAAGGCCCAACAACAGGCCAGCACAAGGAGTATGAAGCAAGTGGCAAGTCCTCTTTAGTGACCAAGCAGGTCAGCACAGCAGCAGTCGTCCATGGCGGTTCCTGGTGAGTTCTTCCTGCAGTCTGTGTCCAGTTCCAGGTAAGTTCAAAGAGTCTACAACTTGTGGGGAAAATTCCCCTGTACTTATACTCAGTCCTTACAATGTTTGCAATGGCAGGGAGGGGAGGTTCTGTGACACCTCCACCCTCCCTGTGTACAGGCTGTCTGAAAAGTATGCACAAAGCCCCAACTGTCACTCTGCCCAGACGTGGATTGGAGTCAAGCTGCAAAACACCAGAGTCATAAGCACAGATAAATGTGCACTTTCTAGAAGTGGCATTTCTGTAATAGTAATAAAAAATACACCCACACCAGTAAGCAGCATATATTATCACCATCACAACCATACCAAGCACGCCTACGCTACCCCTCATAAATCACACAATACCCCTTACACATAAGGCAGGGCATTTCCAATGCAATCCTATGAGGCGGCAGCACTCACAGCAGTGAGTCACCAAGTTAGGGTGTTTGTCACTACCAGGACAAGCCACGCAACCTGGCACATGCCCTGCCTTCTACATACATGCACCCTGCCCATAGGGCTAGCTAGGGCCTACCTTAGGGGTGACTTACATGTAGTAAAAGGGGAGTTCTGGGCCTGGCAAGTAAATTTAGATGCCAGGTCCCTGTGGCAGAAAACTGCGCACAGAGGCCCAGCGCTAGTAGGCCTGAGACCGGTTTGAAAGTCTACTTCAGTGGGTGACGCAAACAGCGCTGCAGGTCCACTAGTAGTATTTAATTTACAGGCCTTGGGTATAGAGATACCACTGTACAAGGGACTTACAGATAAATTAAATATGCCAGTTAGGTATAAGCCAATCATACCAACTTTAGATGGGAGAGCACCTGCACTTTAGCACTGGTCAGCAGTAATAAAGTCTCAGAGTCTGTCAACACAAGAGCAGTACGCCCTCTATTGGCGACTAGAATGCAAAAACCAAGCACTCTCAAAACAACGTAATTTATGCATTGTGCTGATATGTTGTGGTTTAACCTTTTGCATTGCAGAGTTCAATCTTGAAAACGTATTTTTAATATGCTCACAAATACTGTTCCTTTGCAATGTATTGCTGCAGGTTTTCAGAGTGTGTTAGGGTGTGGCCCCTTTCCAGGGCCTTCCAGAGACTTTCCCTGCAACATGCCTGGGCGTGGTTGTGGGCGGGGCCAAGACTCTATAAAAGAGAGCCAGCGCAACTACCAGTGCTCACTATTCAGAGGTCCCGGTGCAGAGCAGCAGCTTCTTCCTGAGCTCCTGTCCCTGTGGCCTATTGGATCTTCCAGGCTTCTGCCCTTCATCCTTCATTGGTGATCATTGTTCCAGGCGGTAAGACGGTGGTTGGACTGTTCCGACACCGTTATCGAGAATGTTCATATTCTTGGTTTAATTCTGTAATGATTAACAAATTACTTGCGCGCTACCATTCTTGACATTTATATGGTGGTTTACAAATCGGCAAGACGCGCAATTTGTTTCATAAAGGTTTAACTTTATTATTCATTGCGCGCTACCATTTCTTGGTATTTCTTGGTATTTACATGATGTCTTATGAATCGGCAAGATGCGCAATTTGTTTCATGAGGATTTAACTTTGTTGTTCATTGCGCGCTACCATTTCTTGACATTTACATGGTAGCTTAAGAATCGGCGAAAGACGCGCGATTCGTTTCATTGTACTTTGATCTCGTTATTCATTGTGAGCTGTTATTTCTTGGCATAAACATTGTGGTTTACGAATCGGCAAGACGCACAATTCGTTTAATGATGATTTGATTTTGATATTCATTGCGTGCTACCATTTCTTGACATTTTACATGGCGACACTCGAATTGGCAAAACGCACGATTCTCTCCTCGAGTTTAATTCATGTTGTTTATTGTATGCCACTATTCTAAGATATTTATTATGTAATATTAGAGTTGACAAGTTATATGATTTGTTTCCTGAATCCATATTGTGTTATTCATGGTGCACAATGCTTTTATGGTGTTTACTATATATATATATATATATATATATATATATGTATATATATATATATAAATCTGCAATATTCGCAATTTGTGTTGAAACATTTTAAGAGTATACAGAAGGCCAGAGTTTCTAGACGCAATATTGTATGGTCCTAGTATGCATTCTTAAAAAAGGATTTATATGACTGGTTTAAAATTTAGTCAGAATGTTTTTCTGATTCTCATGTAAAGGAAAGTACTTGAATAAGAAAGTTTTCATTTAATCCATCTTGATTCCCTTGCAGGTATCCGACCATTTTGAAACTTAGGGCCATATGTACAAACACTTTTTCCCATAGACACAGAATGGGTAAAAAGTCTTCGTACATCTGGTCCTTAGTCATTTTAAGCTTAATTCTTAGATTGTTCATGTTTTCAGAATGACTAGGCTTAGAATCATAGTCTAGTATTGATTTCAGGAGATATCATTTTCATATTGTGTGTTCTAACCTTTTTCTTACTACTGGTCTCCTTCCCAGCTGTTCCCTTCCTAATCCCCTCTTCCCCTCATGAACTCTCGTAGCCTCTGTGATTTATCTATCAGAGTCTTGGAGCTGTTCAGTGGTGGACGTGTTGGGAACGTGCGCAGACCCCGAGGATCTGGTGACTCTGACAGAATAGTGAGCCCACAAATTATTATCCTCCTGGTTTGTGTATGTTCTCAGCATGGCCACGCTGGACGAGTTAGTCAAGGCTATCACCCAGCTTCAGGCAGAGGTGGTTTCATCCAAAGAATTGACAACTAGCTTAGCTGAAAGAGTGAGTCAGTTGCAAGATAAGGTAGAGAAGAAGGAACAAAGTCCCACAGGTGTGTCTTGGCCAGGTACTTCTTCTCAGACTTCTGGAAGTAATCCGACAAACATTTCCCTAAATGTTCCTTCCGCAATTCCTTTAGCTCCCCCAGAACGTTTCTCAGGTGACCCTTTGAAAGCGCAATCTTTCCTGGTTCAAGTGGGACTACACTTCACCTGCAGACCACATACTTTCCCCGATGCCCAGTCTAAAATAGCTTTCTTGTTATCATATTTGGCTGGGGATGCAGCTACTTGGGCAATTCCTCTTGTGCGTAAAAATAGTCTCTTGTTGTACAACTGGAGAAATTTTGTTCATGAGTTTGAGAGAGTTTTTGATCGTAGAACTGTAACACAGTCAGCAGATCATGAATTATTAGATTTATGCCAAGGGAATCAAGACCTAGTGTTGTATTTAGCCAACTTTATCCGGCTGGTTGCCGAGACATCCTGGCCTGAAGAAAAACAAGCGGTCTTGTTTTACAAGGGACTCAAAGAGGAACTAAAAGATATCTAGCACAAATCGACCCACAACCTACAGACTGTCAAGAATTAATAAACATTGCCTTGAGACTTGATCATCGTTTAGCAGAACGTAAAGGAACGCGCAAAAAGATTGAAAAATATTCATGGCACGTTCATGATGAGAGAGACTCAAGAACTCCGAAAGAAAGAACGCCGTAACCGATGGAAATTGGAACCATCAGAAGACCTTTGACCAAAGATGAAAAGGACTTACGCAGAAAAAATGCACAATGTCTTTATTGTGGGCGAAAGGATCATTTTGCCAAAGGTTGTCCAATCAAACCAAAGAACAAGCAAGGTCCAGTTCAGAAGGTCGCAGCCAATGCACCAGTCGAGTTGGAAAACTAAAAAACACCCGAGATGCAGAGAAGGGTTGCTCTTGGGTGTCACCGTGGACCCTTCACAATCTAGACATCTTAAACTGGAAATAAGAATTCAGGTCAAGAAAAAGATCTATTTAAAAAAACCTCTAGTTGATTCTGGGGCTACTGGGAACTTTGTTGATGTCCAATTGGTTTGTGCATGGGGGATCCCATGTATTGAAAAGAAGACCCCAGAAATCATCCAGGCAATCGATGGAAAATTCTTGACTGGAGGTCCGGTAACTCTTCAGACTATCCCCTTGTCGATGATTTGTGAAGATAAGAATCAAAGAAAGAAACATAAAGAGAAAATCATCCTTGACGTGATCCATGCTCCCCAATATGGGATTATCGTCGGCTTGTCATGGTTAACTCATCACAATCCAGAGATCAATTGGGCAGAACGAAAAATCGTGTTCTCATCTGCACTATGTAACGAACAATGTCTCCACAAGATTCAAGTACCAAAAGTTTGCAACTCTTACATAGCTACTGCCGCGGAGAAAGAAATTCAGCTGCCCAAACAGTATTCATCTTACAAAGATGTATTTGATGAGAAAGGAGCAGAGACTCTACCTCCTCATAGATCTTATGACTGTTAAATTGATCTAGCCCCAGGTGCGATACTTCCCAACTGTCGTGTATATGCCCTGTCAGAACATGAAAATCAACATTTACGAAAATACCTAGATCAATTTTTGGAGAATGGCTTCATTCGCCCCTCTAAGTCTCCTGCAGCTTCGCCTTTGTTTTTTGTTCCAAAAGCTAATGGAGAACTTCAAACTTGCATCGACTATAGGGGTTTGAACAAAGTCACCATCAAGAATAAATATCTTCACCCCTAATTCCGGTCTTATTGGAACAAGTAAAGAGAGCAAAAATCTACACGAAGCTTGACCTTCGAGGTGCTTATCATTTGGTCAGAATGAGAGAGGGTGACGAATGGAAAACAGCGTTCAAGACAAGATATGGCCTTTTTGAATACACCGTCATGCCTTTTGGTCTGTGTAATGCTCCAGCAGCATTTAAATTTTTCTTGAATGACGTTCTTAGAGAGTACCTCGACATATTTGCCATAGTCTACATCAATGACATTTTGATCTACTCAGACAATGAAAACAAACATGTCCAACATGTCACGAAAATTCTTGCAGCGCTTCGAAAATACCATTTATATTGCAAACTAACCAAGTGTGAGTTTCATGTTACCACAGTTGAGTTTTTAGGAGTTATTCTTACCCCTCAAGGTATGGTAATGGCAGAAAAGAAAGTAAAAGCCGTATCTGATTGGCCCACCCCAAAGACTGTTTGTGATGTACAATGTTTCCTGGGGTTTGCAAATTTTTACCGGAGGTTCATAAATCATTTCTCCCAGACAGTGGCTCCAATCACTAAGCTACTAAGAAAGAAAGAAAAGTTTGTATGGTCCCCAGAAGCTGATCAAGCCTTCTCGACTTTGAAGGAAGCTTTCTCCACTGCCCCAGTCTTGACTCACCCTGATGTGAATCGACCTTTCATAGTGGAAGCAGATGCTTCAGATGTAGCAATAAGAGCCGTCTTATCACAACGAAATAAAGACACTGGTCAACTTCATCCTGTAGCTTATATGTCTCGGAAGTTGAACGAAGCCGAACAGAACTATTTCATTGCTGAAAAAGAGCTTCTGGCGATTCGTGACGCCTTTAAAGAATGGAGACATCATTTGTTGGGTGCCAAATACACTGTCACAGTATATACTGATCATCGTAATCTTCAATTCATGAGTTCCGCCAGACTTTTGACCCCTCGGCAATTACGCTGGATGCTGTTTTTTGCCAAATTTGATTTTGTAGTAACATTCCGGCCTGGTAAAGATAATCGCAAGGCTGACGCCTTGTCCCGTCAAGAGTCTACCACGTTGCCTGCATTTTAAGCCTCCAGAGCTATCATTGCCCTGACAAGGTTCTATGTATCATAAAAACTGAAGATTTCTTTGAAGAAATTCGCAACACTTTCACTGTTGAAAAATGGCAAACATGAGCCCAAGCAGATCCCAAAAGGTCAATCAAGCAAGGATTACCCTTTCATGATGCTCATTTGTCCGTACTCACTACCAAACTTCGCAAGATATTGTTTCATTGGTTGAATGTTATACCTACGGTGGGTCACCCAGGTACTCCTAAAACTCTTGAACTGATCCAACGCTATTTTTGGTGGCCTACCCTAACAAAAGATGTAAAAGTAATGGTAAACAACTGCGAAGTTTGTGCTCGCATTAAAACAAGTCATTCAAAACCAAAAGGGTTGTTACATCCACTTCCAACCCCAAGTCGTCCATGGGAGCACATTTCTTTAGACTTTATTACCGGTCTACCAGTGGTTCAACAGCATTCAGTAATTCTGGTGGTAGTAGATAGTCTCACGAAATATGGACATTTCAATGCCTGTAAAAAATTGCCCACTTCTAGTGAATTGGCAACTATTTTACTGAACAGAGTGGTTCGTTATCATGGACTACCAAAGGTTATCCTCTCCGATCGGGGGTCGCAATTTGCCTCCAATTTCTGGAAGACATGGTGTAAAACACTTCAAGTGACATCTACGCTATCTACTAGTCACCATCCACAAACAGATGGTCAAACGGAGAGACTAAATCAGACTTTGAAACAATACTTACGTGCCTACGCTGAAAAAGCACTTTATTCTTGGACATCTATGCTCTGGTTAGCTGAGTTAGCTTACAATAACTCATTCCACACTTCTATTGGCGTTACACCCTTTTTTGGTTTATTTGGCTATCATCCTGACACCTTGCCCATCACAATTCCTCAAGAAAGTTCTCTTACTCCAGCTGTGTCAGAAACCATTCAGCATTTGCATCAAACCCAGAAACTGATTCAACAGCATTTAGAAAAAGCCAAACAAAAATACAAAAGGCATTATGACAAGAAACATTGTGAGGGACCGCAATATCAACCAGGTGACAAAGTGTGGCTTTCCACAAAACATATAGACTTCAAGAAGAAGCACATGTTTAACACCAAATTCATAGGTCCTTATACTGTCCTTCAGTAAATCAATCCAGTGACCTATAAACTACAATTGCCCAGATCCTTACGGATTCATCCAGTGTTCCACACTTCACTCTTGAAAAAGGCAGTCCAAAAGGTCCACCTTCATCCAGCTCCTGTTCTAGTACAAGGGGAAGAAGAATACGAAGTCAAGAAAGTGTTGGATTCTAAACTGAGAGGGCGTAATCTATGGTACTTAATCTCATGGAAAGGTTATGGTCCTGAAAGTAACTCATGGGTTTCCGCATCTGATGTTCATGCTCCAGTACTTGTGAGACGCTTTCATCGTCTTAATCCAGGCAAACCAGTCCCTAGAGCAGGTCTGGGAGAGGTGAGTACTGTCAACACCAGAGCAGTACGCACTCTATTGGCGACTAGAATGCAAAAACCAAGCACTCTCAAAACAACGTAATTTATGCATTGTGCTGATATGTTGTGGTTTAACCTTTTGCATTGCAGAGTTCAATCCTGAAAACTTATTTTTAATATGCTTACAAATACTGTTCCTTTGCAATGTATTGCTGCAGGTTCTCAGAGTGTGTTAGGGTGTGGCCCCTTTCCAGGGCCTTCCAGAGACTTTCCCTGCAACATGCCTGGGTGTGGTTGTGGGCTGGGCCAAGACTCTATAAAAGAGAGCCGGCCCAACTCCCAGTGCTCACTATTCAGAGGTCCCGGGGTAGAGCAGCAGCTTCTTCCTGAGCTCCTGTCCCGTGGCCTATTGGATCTTCCAGGCTTCTGCCATTCATCCTTCATTGGTGATCATTGTTCCAGGCGGTAAGACGGTGGTTGGACTGATCCGACACCGTTATCGAGAATTTTCATATTCTTGGTTTAATTCTGTAATGATTAATAAATTACTTGCGCGCTACCATTCTTGACATTTATATGGTGGTTTACAAATCGGCAAGACGCGCAATTTGTTTCATAAAGGTTTAACTTTGTTATTCATTGGGCGCTACCATTTCTTGGTATTTCTTGATATTTACATGATGTCTTACGAATCGGCAAGACGCGCAATTTGTTTCATGAGGATTTAACTTTGTTGTTCATTGCGCGCTACCATTTCTTGACATTTACATGGTAGCTTAAGAATCGGCAAAAGACGCGGGATTCGTTTCATTGTACTTTGATCTCGTTATTCATTGTGAGCTGTTATTTCTTGACATAAACATTGTGGTTTACGAATCGGCAAGACGCACGATTCGTTTAATGATGATTTGATTTTGATATTCATTGCGTGCTACCATTTCTTGACATTTTACATGGCGACACTCGAATTGGCAAGACACACGATCCTCTCCTCGAGTTTAATTCATGTTGTTTATTGTATGCCACTATTCAAAGATATTTATTATGTAATATTAGAGTTGACAAGTTATATGATTTGTTTCCTGAATCCATATTGTGTTATTCATGGTGCACAATCCTTTTATGGTGTTTACTATATATATATATAAATCTGCAATATTCGCAATTTGTGTTGAAACATTTTAAGAGTATACAGAAGGCCAGAATTTCTAGACGCAATATTGTATGGTCCTAGTATGCATTCTTAAAAAAGGATTTATATGACTGGTTTAAAATTTAGTCAGAATGTTTTTCTGATTCTCATGTAAAGGAAAGTACTTGAATAAGAAAGTTTTCATTTAATCCATCTTGATTCCCTTGCAGGTATCCAACCATTTTGAAACTTAGTCATTTTAAGCTTAATTCTTAGATTGTTTATGTTCTCAGAATGACTAGGCTTAGAATCATAGTCTAGTACTGATTTCAGGAGATATAATTTTCATATTGTGTGTTCTAACCTTTTTCTTACTACAGGTCTCCTTCCCAGCTGTTCCCTTCCTAATCCCCTCTTCCCCTCTTGAACGCTCTTAGCCTCTGTGATTTATCTATCAGAGTCTTGGAGCTGTTCAGTGGTGGACGTGTTGGGAACGTGCGCAGACCCCGAGGATCTGGTGACTCTGACAGAGTCCTAGAGCCAACAGCGAGAGGTCAGAAAAACCAGGAGGAAAGAGGCAAAAAGAATTTGGGTGACCCTGAGTAAGGGAAAAAGTCCAACATGCACTAAATGCTGCCATGTAACAAAGACAAAGGCCCTCATTATGATATTGGCGGCAAATGCTGCCTACTGTCACGGCGACGGAAGTCAACATACCATCGCCGTGGCTACCGACCATCCATGCCATTATGACCGTAGACGGAATTCTGCCAGAAGGGTGGTGGAATTCGGTCTATGGTCATGGCAGTGGACGGTGGTAAGGTGAACCAGCAAAACACAGCCAACTGTATCATGTTCCATGATACGGCCGGGCGGGGTTTTGCTGGCGAACGCTGCTGCTGGCCAGGGCCAGGGAATTCCCTACCGTCATTGTTTTAGTGCCAGTACAGAAACCACTGAAACCATGGCAGTGGGCGGGGCCATAATGCCATGGGCGGCCTAGTGATGGCCTCCGGGCTGGAGACTGCAGTCTCCAGCCCGGCAGTTGTTACCGCTGTGGCGGTCGGTGTGGAACATTGGCGGTTTGGCTTTGGCCAAACCACCAATGTCACAATAGTGGAGGTAGGTACCGCCAGCCTGTTGGCGGTAATACCTCCACTATATCATTGACCTCTGGGGTCATAATGAGGGCCAAAGACACGTTCCCAGCAGTTCTTCACCAATTTCACACCTTCGTACATCCTGCGGGGCATGTAACATACCATAGTCTACCATGCTGAGGAACAGCACTAACATTTGACTTTAACAACTTTGATAGGTTTACCAAATTTGGAAGTTTCTTCACTGGATCCCCAGGCAATCGAAACTCTCACCCACTCCTGTCAGAATAAAATTGGCACTGAAATCTTCCTCCCATCCTATAAGTCTTTAGATGTCTGCTGTTTAGATGCCATTCAATTTTGAATCACCACCTTTGCTTTCCATGTTCCATCTTCTACAATGACCATCAAATACCAGGGAAAAATGTTTCAAGCAAAAGCTCTTCCATTAGATAGTAAAAACAGACCCACTTCAAACAATGTAGTATTGTTATATATAATCTACTTTTTTTGGGACAAAGTCGTGCCAGTGGCATCCATTTTAAGCAGCACTTGGTTTGCAATACTGCAAAACTCTTTTAAAGTGCCCAACCTGGTCACTGAATTACAGTTTATATAAAACTGATGTAATGTGCTTGTCCTTATGATATTGTATGAATTCACTTCTCTGATTCGGAACCAGTTGAACACCATTATCTGTTACAATTGTTCGAGCAAATCCTTAAATAATTATAATGTGATTCCTGTGGATTTTCTTTGAACAAACATAACTTCTGGCAGCATTGAGTGACTATCAATTTTGACCAAAGAAAAACAAGAACTCTGAGGCAAGATCAATAAAGGACCTGAAATATCAAAAGCGATGTTCTGCTAATCATACTGGGACAAATTCACATTTCACTTTGAAATAATAACACCTTTAAATACCCTGTCACTACAAGCACACACAATACAATCACTTACCCGTTTGTCATTTTCAATATTCTTTTGTTCTTTATGTGCTCCTATGCCATTCATGAACAATCTCAATTTTTGTGCATGTACACCTCAGTAGATATACTTTTGTTTTCAATACTTAATAGCTATTCTGCAACAATGTGGCAGGGAGCTCGCCAATAAACAAAGAGTCAAGTTTCAGGATACGTGCCAGTGAGTTTGTTAACACAAAAGGGACCCACGCACGTAGCTGCCTCTCCGTCCTGGAATAACGGCCAACCGCAGACCGACCCGCCGGCACTCCAGAACCCAGAGGCACAACCATTGGAACAAGGATTCCATTGAGGCCACGAGCGTGGAACACAAACAATAACTAAAACAGCGCAATACTATAAGGAACGTGACTTACATATTGCAATTGAAAGTAGATTATATATTATAAACAAAAAGTTCTTCTGATCCTTGGGTATATGTATGTAGCTCATTACTCATCAATCAGATAGCAGACCGGCACTCAAGGAAATCCATGAGACATTCCAATATATCTTCATTACATGCATCTTCAAACCAACTCTTCTGTTGATATGTTCACATCTCTTAAGCTGACAACTATGTCCTGTTCTTTTTCATCATTAGAGGCAATAACGCTGGTATCATCATATGGAGGGCTTGACAGAGAACAGCCCCAATTTTGTTCTTACCGGTACATAACTGACCTTCACCTAATCCTGTAATCTTGAACTCAATCTGACAATGCACAATGTTGAAGACAACCCCCCCACCCCTAAACAAAGAGTCCCCTCCAAGGGTTTATAATCTATCCAAAGGGCAATACACATTTTCAAATATAACTTTCCACATAGAAATTCACACCCTTTTAGTAAAAAAACATACATATGAGTACCACAGTTTTTGCAGCATTTTCATAAATTTCCTATAATACATGTAGAACCATGCAACTAAGAGAAACTTCGCTGGAGGAGTGAATCTACTAATGACAATTTATGTACATTGCCAATTTCTGATAATGTATGTCCAAAATACTCCACCTGTCATTGATGCAAAGAGCACCTTTCCTCTCTGTGTGCCTTTTTCTTTGTAGTCTAGTACAAACTTTATTCGAAAGTGTGATTCTTTAAGTTTATAATAAACCAAAATATCCTCCTGAAACATTTAACATGTGAGGTTATGTTCTTGAAATATGGCACATTGCTCTCTTAAAACAGATTCTGTTTTTATTTGAAATAACCCAATAAGCTTATTGAAGGCTCTAATACCCTGAAATCAGTCAGCAATGGTGGTAAGCAGCTTTAAAACTCAAGTCAAAAGCACAGATGTCCCATTTAGCAAAGCTAATCAACTCAATAACCTTCAATAAACAAGTTGAATCTACTATCATGTAGGGTGTTGGAGGCTGGCCTGGTTTGTAGTGGGTACCTTGGGTACTTACACCCTATCCCAGGTCCAGTTATTCCTTATTAGAGAAGTAGTAGTGTTCTAGCAGCTTAGGCTGATAGAGGTAGCTATAACAGAGCAGCTTAGGCTGAACTAGGAAACATGCAAAGCTCATGTAATACAACTTATAGTTACACAGTACTTATACACAAGTAAAGACAATACTCAGTGTTACCAAAAATAAAGGTATTTATATGGGTAACACAGTATCAAAAATATCTTAGAGATAATACTCCTTCTGGAGGTAAGTATTATAAACAATATATACACTAGATACCAAAATTAGTCAAGTAAATAGTCATAGAACAATGCAAACAGTAGGAAATCCTATAGAATGCAATGGGAGAAAATAGGTCTAGGGACAACACAAACCATATACTAAATAAAGTGGAATGTGAATCACATATTCCCCCCTAGACAAGTGTAGGGTCTGCAGAATTGCTGGGAGAGTAAGAATACAGTAAAGGTAAGTAAATTACCCCACCCCAGAGCCCAGAAAAGCAGGAGTAAAGTACTGCAAGTTTCCTCAGGACACACTACACCTTGTTTTGGGGATTGTGCAGCAGCCAACCAAGTCTGCGAAGAACAACTGCTGGATTATTGGACCTGAAGACCTGCAAAGGAAGGGGACCAAGTCCAAAAGTCGAAAGAAGTTCCAGGAAGGACAGGAGCCCCTGCCAACCTAGAAGAGGGTGCAAGAAAAGAGTCCCTGGTTAGTCGAAGGCTGCAGAAATGCACCCTAGAAAGATGCCAGCGGGTTCCTGCATGATGCAAAAGATGTCCCATGGCGTGAAGATTGTTGCAGATGAGATTTCGTTTTGGAAGGCGCTAACAAGCCTTGGCTACGACAAAAGTGAATTTTTTATCAAAATGGCACTGAATGGACCTAGGAGGGGCCTGCATGCCTCAACCCTGTGTGTGGAGGAAGAGGGGGCTCGCAGCACTTTAGAGAGCCCTCAGGATGCGAGCCAGAACCCCCAGAAGCCACAGGATATGGGTACAAAGGAGGTACAAAATGCAGTTGATGCAGCACAACAAAAGAAGGTCCCACGCCGCAGGATAACAACTCAGAGAGTTGAGCATCACAGGGTGGTGTGCTGGGCCAGGCTGTACGTGAAGGAATGTTGCAAAGAGTGCACAGAGGCCTCAGGAGTTGAAGAAGACACAGTACACTGGGGTACCCTCGTTATCAGGGAAGGCACGGTCTTCCCTCCTCCAAATTGCATCAGCAGGACCTCAGGACAGTCTATGTTGACCCCCTCTGTGTCCTTAGGAGCACGCTCGTGGTTGTGAGAGGAGTCCCAGGGTACCGGTCATCGTCTTGGAAGGTTCCTGCTCGGAGCAGGGGAGTGACTCCATCAGTCCACGGGAGATTTCTTCGGTACTTCTGGTGCAGGATAAAGACAGGGAGTCCCTAGAGCGTGCATACCATGGAAACTGTTGCAGGTGCTGACTTGGAGCTGAGGTTGCTGAAGAAAAGTGTCTTTTGTAGACACTTTGTTGCAGTTACAGTGTTTCTTGGAGCAGGCTGCGGTTGATCTGAGGTCAGAAGAGTCTGAAGTTGTTGCAGAGGATTCCTGAAGGAAACTTGCAAGCCAATTCTGAAGAGAACCCAGAGGAGAGACCCTAAATAGCCCTGAAAGGGGGATTGGCTACCTTATCAGGTATGGACCTATCAGGAGGGGTCTATGATGTTAGCTGCTGGCACTGGCCACTCAGAGCCCTCCAGAGTGCCCCCACACCTTGCAAAGCAAGATGGCTGAAGTCTGGGACACACAGGAGGGGCACTGGGCACCACCCCTGGGGTGGTGATAGACAGGGGAGTGGTCACTCCCCTTTCCTTTGTCCAGTTTCCCACCAGAGCAGGGGAGAAGGGGTCCCTGAACCGGTGTAGACTGGTTTATGCAAGGCGGGCACCATGTGTGTCCTTCAAAGCATTTCAAGAGGCTTGGGGAGGCTACCCCTCCCCAGCCTGTAACACCTATTTCCAAATGGAGAGGGTGTACACCCTGCTCTCAGAGGAAATGCTTTGTTCTGCCTTCCTGGGACTGGGCTGCCCAGACGCCAGGAGGGCAGAACCCTGTCCGTGGGGTGGCAGCAGCTGTAGCTGCAGTGCAAGCCTCAGAAAGCTGGTTTGGCAGTACTGGGGGTCCAAGGTGGAGTCCCCAGTACTGCAAAACCAGCTCTCTGAGGCTTGCGCTGCAGCTACAGCTGCTGCCACCTCACGGACAGAGTTCTGTCTTCCTGGGACTGGGCTGCCCAGACCCCAGGAGGGCAGAACCCTGTCCGTGAGGTGGCAGCAGCTGTAGCTGCAGTGCAAGCCTCAGAGAGCTGGTTTGGCAGTACTGGGGGTCCATGATGGAGCCCCCAGGATGCATGGAATTGACTCCCCAATACCAGACTTCGAATGGGGGGACAATTACATGATCTTAGACATGTTACATGGCCATATTCAGAGTTACCATTGTGAAGCGACATATAGTACATGTAGTGCACGCTTGTAATGGTGTCCCCACACTCACAAAGTCTGGGGAAATGGCCCAGAACTATGTGGGGGCACATCTGCTAGTGCATGGGTGTCCTCACACTTAGAAACTTTGCACCTAACCTTCAGCAAGTGAAGGTTAGACATACAGGTGACTTATAAGTTACTTAAGTGCAGTGAAAATGGCTGTGAAATAACGTCTGCGTTGTTTGACGCAGGCTGCAGTGGCAGTCCTGTGTAAGGGTTTGTCTGAGCTCCCTATGGGTGGCAAAAGAAATGCTGCAGCCCATATGGATCTCCTGGAACCCCAATGCCCTGGGTACCTAGGTACCTTATACTAGGGACTTATAAGGGGGGTCCAGTATTCCAATTGAAATTGGTAAATGTAGTCACTGGTCTTCAGTGACAAATTTAAAAGCAGACAGAGCATAGGCACTGAGGTTCTGATTAGCAGAGCCTCAGTGACATAGTTAGGCACTACACAGGCATACACATTATGCCACAAACTATGAGCATTGGGGTCCTGGGTATCAGGATCCCAGTGAGACAGGCAAAACACACTGACATATAGGTTTTTATCTATGAGCACTGGGATCATACCTAGCAGGATCCCAGTGACACAGCAAAAACACACTGACACACACTCACAAACAGGCCAAAAGTGGGGGTAACCATGCTAGAAAGAGGCTACTTTCCTACATAGGGTTACAATCCTTCTGTGTTGGTTTGTAAATGCTGTTCTCCCTTTCTTAGCCAAAACAACAGACAAAAGCTTCTCAGGAGATTCCAACTTTTTTTCATAGTTTCTTTCTTCATCATTTTTTCAAACCATGCATGCAAACCTTTCCTGACATGAATGGGCAACCCTTGTTGTGTTTGTTTTATAGGCTGGATTTATTTCCCTAAATACATACTAAACAATTAAAAAAACAGGGAACAGGAGGAAAAACAATTCAAACTATCCTAAACACTGCCCAAAAGTTGGTTTTACAGTCACTGGATTTTGGAAAGTGGGTTATTAGGAGTGATAAGTAGGGACCTACCACTAGTAATAAGACCAAAATCACAATGTAAGGTTCTGTCAGGGTCTCAATAATTAATCCCATCCTCACCCTAATAGCTGGCAGTGAACAGGCAGGCGTAACTTAGAAGACAGGTGTGTAAAGCATTTATAACACCAATAAAATAAGTAAGACAACACACAATAAAAATCCAACACTAGTTTATAAAAATAGGAAATATTTTTATCTTTAAAATGACAGCAAAACAAAGAGAACAAATTAGGGAACCCGGATATGAATTTTTAAGTATAAATCAAAAAATGTGGTTTCTAGTGCCTAACAACCAATCCGGGACACCTGGAGACATCCAATTGTGCTTGACAGGGACCATGTCAGAATTTGAGGCCGACCGTGCTGGAGTCCTGCTCGGATACACTGAGTGGGAGGCCTCGGACTTAGTCATTTTTTTGGAATGTTTTCTCTTGTCGTCAGACGAGGCTCCTCGTCAGGCCAGGATTCGATGTAATGTCATTGGCTTGGCTCTGCACGGGCTCCCACTCAACTCTTGGAAGCCTTGTGAACAAGGAAAAGCTCTGGAGATTCAGCGGGTTGAACCTGAAATTCGGGCTGGGTCGCAGTTTGACATTGGAGGCTTGACTCTCGTGGATGGTTCCGTCAACATAGAGAGCTTATTCTCTAGTCTTCTCCAAATGTCTGGATCTCCATCCAGAAGTCCTCCTTTGGGTCTCCAGTAATCCATTCAGCCTACTGACATGCAGGGCTCTGTGAGGTTTCCTGGGGGTGATAAGGTCTATCAGGTAGGTAACCTCACCCTTCTTCTATAGGCTTGGATAGGGCCCAGTCCACTTGTCCTGGAGAGCCCTGGTAGTCACAGGTTCCAACACCCACACCAATTGTCCTGGTTTGTAGTCAGGCATAGTATCCTTCTGGTTATACCAGAGCTTCATGAGCCCTTGGCTGGCCTCCAGGTTCCTGCTTGCTTTGTGCATGCACTCTGCCATGCGAGATCTCAGGCCTAGTGCATAGTCCAGGTCATTGTCCTTGGCTTCCTTGAGAAACAATTTCCCAAGACTCTTTCACCAGGCACATTTGCCCTTTTACAGGGTACCCAAACAACAATTTAAGGTCAACCCCCTTTTGTGGGACGGCCCTGTATACAAACAGCAGGCATGGGAGGAGAACATCCAATCTCTTTCTGAATTTGTCAGACAAACCCCAAGTCATGCCCTTCAGGCTCCTATTGAACCTTTCCACCAAACCATAAGCCTGAGGAAGATATGGGGTGGTGAAGTTGTGGGTAACACCACAATCTTCTTACATTGCCTTCGGATAGCTAGACATGAAATTCATGCCTCTATCTGAAAACACCTCCTTTGAGATCCCCACTCTGGTGAACACACCAAGTAGAGCCCTAGCCACTGAAGAAGCAGTGACTGTCTTGAGGGGAATTGCCCCAGGACACCTTGTGGCATTGTCCACTACTACCAAGATATATCTGTTCCCTGATGCAGTTGGTGGGTCTAGGGGACCAACAATGTTCACCTTCACCCTCTTAAAGGGAGTCCCAACCACTGCCAGTGGTATCAAGGGAGCCTTTAGTTTGCCCCCTGTCTTGCCACTGGCCTGACATGTTGCACAGGAGCTAAAGAACTCCTTCACTTTGGCAGACAAAGTGGGCCAGTAGAAATGGTGAACAAATGGTTCCAAGTCTAATTCTTCTGCAAATGATCTACCAAGGATACGTTGTGGGTCAATGTGAGGAGGAATTCTCTATATGTTTGGAGGACCACCAATCTTCTGGTGGCTCCCTCCTTGAGGTTTCTGGCCTCAGTGTATAGGACTCCCTTATCTCAATGAACTTTGTGGGATCCACTAACATCACCCTTCCCCTGCCTAGAGGAGGTCTGCCTCAGGCTGACAAAAGTGGGGCACTCTCTTTGTCCCTGGCAAACTCCTCTCTGGTGGGGCCACAGCTCTTGTCATTTCTGCAAAGTTGGACAGATCTTGCAGGGGTGGAATCTCACCCTGAGAGGTCAGATCCTCCCCCTCAGGGTTTGATTCCTCCTACACCTCTGGAGTTTTCTGGGTTGTCTCACCAGACCTAGTGCCCTTTCTCTTGTCATTGGATGCTTAGCCCATTATACCAGAGTTCATTTGTCCAGCCTTTCCCTACTGAACAGCCTGCTGAGCAGCCCATGACCTGGTCACATTACTTACCCACTCAGGGAGATCCAGCATCTTTGCATGGGCCATTTTCTCCATCCTTGACCAGTCAGAAACTTCAAGATAATTTTCCAGTAGGCAATCCACTGGAGTGCAAGAGACACAACTCCCTTTTTAGGGCCTGTCACACCTTCCCACTCCAAATCACCTTTGGCATGGAATGGAGTGTGGCTCTGCTGTCTGCATAGGTTACCTGGTGATACACACCAGGTATGATCTGCTCTGGAGAAACCAGTTTGTCTGTGACCATGGTCACACTGGCTCCTGCATCTCTCAAAGCCTCAACACCTCAGTTCCATTGATTTTAGGTCTCTGCATGTACCTCATCATGCTGGGAGACAAGGCGGCCAGGGTTGCAATTTCCACCCCACCCAGGGACACTAAGGTTGCCCTGTTAACTCCTTCCCCATTTCTGAGACAATATCTACCTTCGCACCTACACTAGCATTCCCTATGGACTGCCCACCAGTGGGGGGCTGTTTTGAGCAGACAGCATCTTCTCTCTTGTGTCCTGACTGATGACAGAGATAACACTGCCTGGCTTTCAAAAGCTCAAGGAACTCCCTAGCCTTTGTAGGATAAATGATTTTCCACTTGTACTCTTTCCCCTTGAAAACGGATTGGGTCAGGGTCCCTCGCCCCTGTGCAGGTTTTTGTGGGACTCTTTTGCTTTATTATCTTTACCCTGGGCTTTCACCTGGGCAGGAACCTGTCCTTCTTTCTTTTGATCACCTCCCCGGTGTTGATCGGAAACCTTGGTTTTAACCCAGTTAAGTTAACCCAAACAAGTTTGGGCCCACTAGATACTGGCGTAACTTCTCTTGTACACAAAAAGTCAGGATGTGCTCTTTAAGAATTAAATTATAGAGACCCTCATAAGTACTCACTTGGTTACCATTAATCCAGCCCTCTAGTGCCTTCATAGAGACATCTACAAAGTCCACCCAGGACTGTGTTGTTTCCTTCTGGATGTCCCTGAACTTCATCCTGTGCTGTTCTGGGGCAGGACCATACTTCCAGACTAGGCATTGTCTCATGTGGGAGTAGGATTCTGCTTCATTCCCTCTAGGGTCAGGAGCCTATCCCTCCCATCTATTGGTACAAATTCCCATAAGAGTGAACCCCAGTACTTAGAGTGGACCCTTCTCATCTTAAGAGCCCTTTCAGATGCAGTCAGCCATTTATCAATGTCACCCCCTCGACATACATCAGAACTATTCCCTTGGGGAGAATGGACTCAAACCCACCACCCCTTGACATCTCAGTACCTTCCTCTTGCTGCCACCGTTCTTTCACTCCTCCTCCCTTGCTAACTTCTGCTTCTCTAGTTTCAGCTTCTCTGTCTCTATAGCTAAGGCTAGAGCTAGAGCCCCCTCGTCCCCCAGCTGGACCTACTAATCTAGTACTGAAAGTAATGGACATGTTGCCATCCTCCTTATCCTCCTGGTGGAGGTTGTTGGAGGGGTTTTTCTCCCACTCCCTTTCACTCTCTGGGGCTCTCCGTGCCCACCCCTTAAGGGACCTAATCAGTTCTGGCTCCCCAATCCTATTACCAGCAGGTAGCCCCTTGGCCCTACACTGTACCCTAAGCTCACCCACTGTGAGCTTAGACAGGTTAGCCAGATCAAGCCTCATGGTACCCCTAGTTTTGTGTCACAACAAAACTAATTGCAAATAAGAGAGAGAAAGAATTTTTTTTAAAAATTGATTAAAAATAGTTTAGGCCAAATTAAAAAAATTCTATTTTTTTTGTTCTAAGTCAATTTAGAGGTTTTTTAAAGATCTTACCTCAATTATTGTATAGTGTAGTTAAACACAAGTATGTATCCTCAAAGCTGAACACCGAATGCTGGAAAGTGGGTTATTAGTAAGAAGTAGGGACCTACTTCTAGTAATAAGACCACAATCACAATGTAAGGTTCAGTCAGGGTCTCAATAAATTAGACCTCTGCTCAACCCCTGGTAGCTAGTAACGAGCAGGCAGGCTTATTTTAGGAGACAGGTGTGTAAAGCATTTAATAATAGCAATACATTAAATAAGTAAAAAACAACACACAATAAAAATCCAACATCAATTTATAAATATAGGAAATTTAATAAAATCAAATGAAGGGAACTGGAGATATGAATTTTTAAAGGATAATAAAAAGATGTGCTTTCTAGTTCCTAAAAAACAATAGCGCCAACAGGGGACATCTGGTCACGCTTGACTGGGACCAAGCCACAATTTGAGGGTGACTGCGATGGAGCCTTGCTCTGATACACTGAGCGGGAGGCCTCGGTCAAACTTTTACCTTTGGACTGGAGCTTTTTCTCTCTTCATCGAGCAAAGCTCCTCATCAGGCTGGGATTTGATACAATCTCATTGACGGGGATCAGCGTGGGCTCCTGGTCAACTCCTGAGGCACCAGAGCTTCAGCGGGACGAACCTGAAATTCAGGCGGGGTCGTGGTTTGACATCGGCGGCTCGACTCTTGTCAATGGGTCAGTCATCTTATGGAGCTCTTTTTCCAAAGTTTTTCAAACTTCTCCAAACTTCTTGTCTTGATCTCCTCCCATAAGTCCTCCTTTGGGCCTCTAGTGGTCCACAACAGAAATCCAAGCAATTAGAAGCTCTGAGATGGTCCTTGAGATGCTGAGACTATGTTTCCCAAAATGCACCCAGAATGCACCTGGCAATTCCTCAAAAGTCCAACTGAAGGTGGTCAGCTGGTACCTCCTTTGTGGGGATGTTGCAGGTGAAGCTCTTTTAACCTGTTACTGCCAGGAAGTAAACTCCTTCCCTCTCTTGAAGTCAGGCAGAGTCCTTAGAGTTGTCGTTCCTCAGTGTGCAGCACTTGCAGTCATGCAGAGTGCAGTCTTTTGGGGTGCAGACCAGGGTTCCAGTAGGGCAATCCCTCTTCTCCTTGTAGTTCAGGCAGTGTTCTGAGCTGCTGAGCAACTCTTCCATATTTATCCAGTGTTCCCAGGCTGGAAAGCAGGTGGGCACCCCTGACAAAGGGGTGCAGGATACCACTCTCTAGGGTGACCACTTCCTGTGAAGTGCAGCAGAAATCAATCCCAATAAGCACTTTTCTTTCAAAACCCAAGATGGAGTTAAGATCTAGCTAAGCCATCCCACTGGTGTGGCTTAGTTCCCTAAACACTTCCCTTCCAGTTGATCTGCTAATCTCATTACTGAGGCTCCCATCTGAAAGGGGAGGCTGTGGGAGGGGTGAGCCTGTGTCCTGTTCTAAGTGTCATTTTTCCTTTCAAGATCAATTTGGCTACCTAGCCCCCATCCTGCCTTTTGCTCTGCAGATTGCAGATTTCCCCTCACTAAATGTCCCATTGTCTCAATGTAGGCCACTTCACACTACATTAAGGCAGCTTTGCTCAGCCCGGCGAAGGCTGGCCAATCAGAGAAGAGCAGCTGGAGAGCTGGATTGTGGCTTAACAGAAAAACAAGTTCTTTTCTGTGATAATTATCATAAATCCAACAGTGGCAGATTGTTAGATTGATTCTAACTTTCATTTTGGTTCCAAGAATCAAAACTGTAGCTCATTTCCAATGAAAGCTATACTTTAATACAGTTTCCCAATGTTAGCCAATTGAGCTACTTTCCTACAATGAGGAAATGTGTAGTTTTTCCCTCATCAGGGCATATAAAACATATCTTATCATGTTCCTGCTTATAGTTACAAGGCAGCCTGTCCCTGTTGTGGGTTCATTTTAATCAGTCGCTTCGACACAGAGATGGCTTAGCCAGGGTTTGCGGCCTGGGCCCTTTTACCCAGTTATCACGCTCTGTTGTTTTTATTCATTTTTATTTTACTAAACCCTTTATTGGTATTGTTTTAATTTCAATATTAGCTGCTATTCTGCAAAAGCGTCATTATCAGTGCTATGGGTAACATACTGTGCATTATAATATTTTCCTCAGAATGACAAGAACAGAATGTGAGGCGCACAGAATAATATTTTTTATTGCCAGCCCCAAGCATGCATAAACAGCGCATCGCTTAGGTACATACCCACATCAGGCGTCTGTGCATGAACATAAACATGTCCCCCATAAAATCATCTTGTAGGACAAGGGGCATTAGAGGGGATTCCAGCCAGAATTTCCATCCATGCTGCATGACGGTTTTTGGCTGACCTCAGCCTTTGTGTCTCCACAGATCCTGATCAAGGTAACAGGAGTGGGGTGTGCTTCACATGGACACTGTATGGACAGATTTGCCTTACATCACCATGCTCTTGCTTAGGGGCTAGAGATTAGGCTTTTAGGTAGGAATTGCATACTCATGTCATGACAATATTTTGGGGTTGTTTATATTCACTTCTCTAATTTTCACAATCCTGATCCTGTTATTCTTCATTATCCTAATCATAGCAGCTCATGCATTTTATCATAGATTGCAGCCCTTTCACTAAATGTATTGAAAACTGTCTAGCATCTCATTTCCTGCCTACGTGTGTGTAAGAGATTTGTATGTGGACAAAAAAGGGGAAAGGCTTGTTACCACCACGATTTGTCTGAGGAGTTTTCAGAGTCCATGCAAGGCTGCCACAAATCAACGTTTCTAATTGGGTTTTGGTGAGGTGCTGCTAGTGTGCCAGGAAGGTTGGGCTGACCGATGCCAACTGGTTTAGGAGTGACACAGTCGCAGAGTTGCTGCCGCCCAAAATCCAGCAGTGTCGATACTGAATGAGAGTGCTTATGACAGCCCTGTCAAAAGGGAAGATCTTAAGGGTGAACTATGTAAAAATAAGATAGCTTGAGGCTTTGTAAGTACTTTGAATTCATAAGTCAGATTTGCATATAATTTACTCTTAAAAGCAGCCTGTAAAGCGGGGGTGCCTTTACAATGATATCAGTGCACATTAGAGTGCATTAAATTCACTGGGCCTCTAATCTTCCATGCTCTATTTTATTCTAGGAACTTATAGGTAGGCCGTCATAGCCAATTATGATTATGCCTAATTTACATATTCCTTTTACACAGAGCACTGACTATGGGTCTGGTTAGCAGAGCCCATGGCACAGTCAGTGTCAGTAACCACCAATATCAGTCAACAAAAGGGGGTGATCAGGGTAAAAAGGATGCCTTTCCCACATTAGAGACAAGTATTTCAAAGGAGTGTCCAACTGTAGCATTATGAAAAAAAAACGGAATATTGAAAGTACCAATACACATTGGGGCATATTAATACCCCATTTGCCCCGAACTTGAGTCATTTTTGTAACGCAAATTCAGCCCAAAACTAACTCCATATTGGAGTCTGCATCATTTTTTAGATGCATGAACCTGCCTTGCGTCAATTAGATGCAAGGTAGGCGCTCCCATCAACAAAATGGTGCTAGGGCAGGCGTTAGGGATCCTGTGGACCCATTTCCATGGTTAAATACCATGGGATGGGTCCACAGGTGCTCTCCTTAAGTCCCAGGAACACCCACACCAGAGGGACACCAGAGGATGGGGGACCCCATCCCAGGTAAGTAGGGTAAGTATAGGTAAATACTTAAAAAAAAAATGAAAGTGCCATTGGGGGCCCAACTTGGCACTCCCTGCATGACACAGGGTGCAATGGCCATGCTGAGGGGACACTGGTACCCTGTGCTGGCCATTGGAGTGATGGGTGAGACTCCTGTCTTTTCTAAGACAGGAGTCCTGTGGTATGGATGGTTTTGCATCAGAAAATGACGCTAGGCTGATTAGAGTATTTTTTTTTACTCTAACCAGCCTAATGTAATTTTTTTGCTGCAAAACCAACTACTCCCATACCGCTAGCCCCACCCGGCTAACGTCATTTTTTTTTTTTACGCTAGCCCACCCTTTGCACCGGGTTGCGTAATTTCATAAATATTGGACCGGCTGGTGCTCAGGAATGGCGCAAGCTGGGCAAACCTTTTTTTTTAGTGCAAAACTGCGTTAGTGCAGTTTTGCACCAAAAAGTATAAATATTCCAGTCTTTTAAATTCTGTAATAGTACATTGCTGTTTTCAATATTAGAAGGAGAATGAAAGTTATTGGCTTTTGCATGCCACTTT
Organism: Pleurodeles waltl; assembly: GCF_031143425.1. Lineage (NCBI taxonomy): Eukaryota > Metazoa > Chordata > Amphibia > Caudata > Salamandridae > Pleurodeles > Pleurodeles waltl. The sequence continues at coordinate 1,450,221,542 of NC_090447.1, read as the reverse complement.
TACCTTGTGTTTATACTTATGGTAATTATCTCTTGCACAAGGCATAATTTGTGCAGAAAGTGTCTTGCAGGAACTGTGAAACTGGATGCGTGCTGCAGCCTTATGCACCACACTTGCAAGTTCAAATGTTCAATGTACGACTCTAGAAATTGTATGATCAGTTCATTGAGCAGGTACCTCCAATGCCTTTTCTATGTGATGGCACACTTTGCATAGAATTTTAATACAGATGACTGTCCAAACTTAACACCTGTAGAATCATAATTCCCTTCAGACTTACACATGCTACGTATGGAAAGAATTAAGCACTTTTATATGCCCCTATGAGAGACACCACAAGAGCCTGATCACAATTCTGGGAGATTTAGAAAGGTGCAGATAGCCTGACAGACATCCCAACACCAAGGTAAATCAAGGTTTGGAGGAGGTTCCTGTACCATGGGCAGAGATCTTGTTTTCATGGGGAAATGATATGATCCATGGCCTGCTTTCTCCAGTTTGCACTTGACCAGCGCAGTAGCGAGATACTCTGAACTGCCAGGTAGTGTGTGCATTCAGGAGCAGAAACAGTTGGCCGTGTTGGTGCCACAGGAGAAAGGCTTTGCATCTTTGCTGGAGACACTACACCAAAGTCTGACTTCAGTCGAGAGAAATGCCTAGCCCACGAGCCACAGGACTCTCGCAAGATTTATAAATGACAGTGGCTGGAGTATAAGTTCCTCATGGTTAAGGTCATTCTTGCTCAGCAATTACAATGTGCTGTTTCAGTAATGAGGATCAAGTTGCCACAGTTTAGGAAAACTTTGCAAACTGTTTTAAGAACCATTCTTAGATTAATCAAATATCTGAGCTGTATATTGAAAAATATTCATAAAATAATTCTCCATGCTTGTGGATCTAAACTCTATGACTAAATAATGTTTCAAGAACTATCTTTTAAAGATTATAAAGTCACATTTTTACACACCTTGTTATACAACTTGAGGATCAGAAAGTATCCTTATCCCTTCAAAGACAATGAAAATGTTTCTCTCTTAAAATACATATGAAATCAATTTATCATTATAGGTTTGTAAGGTGGTTGCTTTTTGCTAGGTGAACTCTATGGGGCATATTTATAAGCCCCTAGCTCCACCTTGCCTCACATTAACGTAATTTATTCTGATGTTAATGTGGCCCAACAAGGCCAAAATGCCAATGCCGCATTTACACGGTGGCGCAATTAATGCATTGCGCCACCCTGTAACCCTTTGCGCTACATTATGCCTGCGCCAGGCAAAATGTATGCAAAGGGAGCATTTCCCCATTAGGGGAGCCCGAAAAATGGCATAATGAAATCTATGAAATTTCCTTACGCCATTTTTTACGGCACTTTTAACGCCTGCCCAAGAGCTGGTGTTAAAAGGGGCCTTCCATTCTTTAGAATGGGGCCCTATGTACTCTGCAGGAGTAGCGTTAGTATCTTGGTACTACTCCTGCATAGTACATCAATAGCGTCATGGTACACTGTATTTGAAATAGGGCACACATGGTAGTGGTAGGGGGGTGGTAAGGGACGCAGGGACAGTGGCGCTGCACTCATATTTGTTACATTGCAATTTGTGACATAATCACCTTGAAATTATTTCCAATCAAAGAGAGTGCTCCTGTAAGACAATATCTAGGTGGCTGTAGCTGAAAAAGTTCAATAGTTATGAATACTTTCGACATCCATTTCATAGATAACATTGTTTCAGGTTTCAGGTTTAGGAAAACTCAGAGTTTCATTAAATATAGAGTTGGAAACACAGAGATATTATATGTGATAGAAGATATTAGACACTGTAGCAAGCTTGAAATCATCTAAGGAACATATCGAGATATGCCACAAAAAGTCTGATTGTGTAAATTAATTTCGGAGATGTGAACCCTACCAACCAATACACACACTGTAGCAAAAGCAAGCACGGTTCTAAGAGAATATCTGTGCAACCCCTGGTAGCAATGGCGCAATCATCAGGCGATGCCCAGAGAAAATTGAGTAATTTTCAAGCTCTACAATTTTAAAGTTAATAAAAAATAAATATAACAAATTCCAAACTATTTTGTAAAAATAGAGAACAATGTAATGAGCAGAAAGATCACAAGATCATCATAATTGGTAATGAGAACTGGAGATATGCATTTTGCAAACTTTAAGGCAAGGGTGACTAGAAAAGGGTCATTGAAAAATAATAGTTCACAGTTGACAAGGACCCAGGTGTGATTTCAGGTCAACCATGATGAAGCAAATGTTGGATACACCGACTGAGTCATCCAGGTCAAAGATTTTACCACCTGACAACGGTCTTTATTTATACTTTGGCAGAGGTGATAGTCTATCTGCTGTATTACAATTGCCATAGGGTATAATGCATTTGTAATATAGAGGACAGGGCTTCTACTACATTTATGTCAGTGCATCCCACCCAACAAACTAAATATGGCTGTAATGAGGAGATTCACTAAGTCATACTAAGTTGCCATGCCATGGGAGCAGCAGTTTGAGGGGCATTTGTTGCATGAGAAAGACCAGGACACCACCATATCAACTAAAATATGTCACTCCTGCTAGACAAATGTGTCTGTGTGATGTCCAGTATAGTTGTTGTACTATAAGGATACCTTTCCAGTAAAAAATATTGGCCCTCATTCCAACCCTGGCGGTCGGCGGAGAAGCGGAGGTCTTACTGCCAACAGGCTGGCTTTAAAATGTTTGGAATTATGACCATGCCGGTTGCCGCCATGGTCATCCGCCACTTCTCCGATCCGACCGCTGGGCTGGAGACCTGGGTCTCCAGCCCGGCGGTGGTCACAATACCGCCGGCGGTATCATGACCCGGCTGACCGCCATGGATTTCATGGGGTTTGGAACCGCCATGAAATCCATGGCGGTAAGCACTATCAGTGCCAGGGAATTCCTTCCCTGGCACTGATAGGGGTCCCTCCCACCCCCACCCCGAGTCCTTCCCCTACACCCCCACCACCCCTGCCACCCCTAAAGGTGGCAGGACCCCCCCTCCCCACCCTTACCCCCAACATTGCATTACACATACACACCCGACACGCACGCAGGCACCACCAACACACATTCCCGCCCACACACCAACATACATGCCAACAGCCACACACACAGTCATACGCACACACCCACATTCAGACATACATGCACACATCCATACAGACAGACACGCACTCATTTCCAAACACACAACACTCCTGCATGCATACACGCACTCACACCCCCCCTCTACATACACACACGCACACCCCCATGCACGCACACAACACCCACCCACCCCCCTCCCCTAACGGACGATCAACTTACCTGGTCCGTTGATCCTCCGGGAGGGGACGGGATCCATGGGGGCTGATCCGCTGCCACCACACCGTCAACAGAACACCACCACGCCGAATCACAGGACGTGATTCGGTGGGCGGTGTTCTGTCGACGTGGCGGTGGAGGTGGAGCAACCTCCACTTCCCCGCCACCTGCCAGTATGGCTGCTAGCGGCTCTCCGTCCGAAAAAGGACGTGTCACGACTCACGTGCTGCTTGCGCCTGGAGTTTGCAGATCTTGAGGCGTGGATCTTGAGGGTTCGGCTTTGGCCCAAAAAGGGGCAGCTCTTTCTGGTAGCCACGGTGCTGTAGGCAATGGAACGCCAAGAACAGACCGTGACCTAAAGAAAGTAGCGCCAGAGGGAAAAAACCCCTTCAGAAGAAGGGGAAAAACCTCCAAGAGAAGATTCACAGAGGATTCCTGAAAACAAGAACAGAGGAACAGGAATCAAAAAGAACTGACGTAAATAACACAGAAATGGCGAATTCCAGAACCAAAGGCTAGGAAATCAGGAGCGAGGACACCATCTGAACAGAGAGTGTTGCAGCGCAATGAAGAGAAGAAAAATCCACCCTTAAATACCATAAAACAGGAAGTGACCCACAGGAAGAAAAAGGACACCATCTTGGATAGGGAAAAGTAGATAGAATAGAATAGGATAGAAACCATAGAGAATAGGGAAGGAGGAATGCTGGGAAGACAAGGGTAACCTGGGAAGGGGAAAGACATAAAGGAAAGTGCAAAAAACAGACCCAAAAAGAAAGAAGACAGAAGAAAGAAGAAAGAAGCCACAACAGGTAAGAGGGGTTAGGAGACACTAATAGAAACGGAGGGAGAGAACAGAGCGAGGCCCCAAGTAAGCTCTGGGGCCTCGTAGGGTGCAGGAAAGGCTCGGGGCGCGCCGCGTCTTAAGGACGCGAAGCGCGGCCCGAGCCGAACGCGCGGCTTGTGCCGAACGCTCGGCTCGCGCCGCGCGGTGCGTCGCGACAGTAGGCCCCCCTCCCAAAGGCCCTGGTTTGAAAGGAAATAAACGGTGAAAGCGCTGAATCAGAAGAGGAGCATGAACAGAAGATGCATCTTCCCAAGAACATTCACTGAGAGGATAACCCTTCCAATGAATCAGATACTGCAGACGTTTGTGAAAAAGTCGGGAGTCACAAATTTCCTGAACCTCATATTCAGGAACATCATCCACGAAGACAGGAGGAGGACAGGAAAACTGACGGGAATAAGGATCAGGCACATAAGGTTTGAGTTGGGAGACATGGAAGACTGGATGAATCTTCCACGTGTGAGGCAAGTGAAGACGGACAGTGACAGGATTAAGCAACTGGAGAATACGGAAAGGGCCGTAGTAGCGAGGTGTGAACTTGTTCTGAGAGAGACGTGAGGGTAAGAATTTAGAAGAAAGCCAAACTTTATCTTGTGGATGGTAGTCCGGAGTGGTCCTACGTTTCTTGTCTGCTACTTTCTTCATATATCGTTTGGTGTGTAAAAGATTGGATCGAATCAGTCTATGGATTTGTAGAAGGCGGTTGGAAAAATAAGTAATAGCGGGCAAGGGAGTGGGAGACCGAGAAAAAGTAGGAAAAGAGGTAGGATGAAAACCATAAGAACAGAAAAAAGGAGTGGTCTTGGAGGCACTATGGACTGAATTATTGTAAGAAAATTCAGCAATAGGAAGATAAGTGTTCCAGTTGCTTTGAGTAGAGTTGCAAAAACAACGAAGGTATTGTTCAAGGCCTTGATTCAGACGCTCTGTCTGTCCATTGGTCTGGGGATGGAAGCCCGATGATAGAGCTCTATTGATATTAAGTGTCTTGCAAAAATACCTCCAAAACCGGGAAATGTACTGAGGTCCTCTATCAGATATAATGGTATGAGGAAGTCCATGAAGACGGAAAATGTGGTCGATGAATATCTGGCTTAGTTCTTGGGATGTAGGAAGCTTTTTCAGAGCAGTGAAATGAGCCATCTTAGTAAAAGAGTCCACAGTGACCATGATTACCCGGTTTCCTGCAGAAGGTGGTAACGAACACATAAAATCAGTAGAGATGGTGTGCCATGGAGTTGGCGGAACCGGCAAGGGCTGGAGTAATCCTGCAGGTCTGGTTCGGGGAATCTTGACTTGAGCGCATGTGGGACACGCCTGAACGTATGTTTCAATATCCAGTTTCCAAGTAGGCCACCAGAAAAATCGTGATAGCAGTTCTTGTGTGGCCTTAATGCCTCTATGACCAGCAACCGGAGAATCATGACACATTTGTAATGCCTTTTCTCTAACTCTGTTAGTAGGGATGAATAATAGATCTTGATAATAATAGTAGCCTTGTCTCTTGTGTAATAGAGGCCTTAAGTTCTCTACTTCGTCATCAGATAGATTGGAGTATTCTCGTTGTACCTCCTCCAGAAAAGACTGAGCTACCCCAATGATCTTATTAGGTTCCAGTAGATGTTGAGCTGGAGCAGGTGTACAATCTGGATAACGACGCGACAGAGCATCAGCCAGAATGTTCTGGGAGCCAGGAATATGTGTAATGTAAAAATCATACTGGCTGAAGAAGAAGGCCCAACGAGCTTGACGACTATTTTGGCTTACGAAATTTCGTAAGCATTGTAAGTTTCGATGGTCTGTTCTCACTTCAAAGGGCTCCTTGGAACCCATCAGGAATTGTCTCCATTCTATACAAGCTGTTTTCAGAGCCAACAATTCTCTTTCTAGTACTGAGTAGTGTTGTTCTGCAATAGAGAGTATATGAGACAGATAGAAAACAGGATGTTCAAGACCATCATCCTTCTGTTGTTGGAGTAGGACGGCTCCAATGGCCTTTTCAGAAGCATCGGTGACGACAATAAATTGTTTGTTGGTATCAGGATGTCTTAAAATGGGAGCCTGCGTGAATGCTTTCTTTAAGTCCTGAAAGGCTGTTTCGGCATCTTTAGTCCAGACAAACCCTTTAGTTAGACTTTCCTTCTTTAAAGTGTGAGTTATATGGCTAGTTTGTTTTGCAAAGTCTGCGATGAATTGCCGATAGAAATTCGCTAATCCTAGAAAACATTGTGTTTCTTTAATAGAAGATGGAGAAGGCCAATCTAGAATAGCTTGTACTTTTTCTGGATCCATAGCTACGCCTGTGGGACTTAAATGATAACCCAGATATTTGACTTCCGTCTTGTCAAACTCACACTTCTCGGGTTTGCAAAATAGTTGATGTGCCCGGAGTCGTTGAAGGACTTGTTTCACATGGAAAGAATGGAGTTCGGGATTTCTAGAATAAATAAGAATATCATCTAGGTAGATGACAACTGTCTGATTCAGGAGATCAGAAAACACAGAGTCCATAAATCTCTGAAAGATTGCGGGGGCATTAGTGAGACCAAAGGGCATTACTCTGTATTCAAAGTGACCAAATGGAGTCCTAAAGGCCGTTTTCCACTCATCTCCTTCTTTAATGCGTAAAAGGTGGTAGGCTCCCCGTAGATCTAGTTTGGTAAACCGTTGGGCCCCTCTGACTGCCTCTAAAATGTCCCTAATGAGAGGCAAAGGATATCGATCCTTAATAGTTATCTTATTCAGGCCTCTAAAATCCAGGCAAGGGCGAAGATCCTTTGTCTTCTTGGGCACGAAAAAGAGGGGAGCCCCGGCCGGAGAAGACGATGGAACAATAAGACCACTTTGAATATGTTCTTCCAAGTACTCCTTTAGTACTTCCTTTTCAGTTTCCGTGAGGGAGTACATTCTTCCAAAAGGAACGATAGTGCCAGGTTCCAAGGGAATAGCACAATCATATTCTCGATGTGGAGGTAACACTAGTCTGGAGGGTTTTTGGAATACGTCTTGAAACTCCAAATAGTGTTCAGGAACTCCTTGGACTGTATTGATGGTCGAACCGGTAGTACCTTCCGTGATTATTGATCTCTTGGGTGACCAATACCTGTCAGAAGCAAAACAGTGTTCGTGACAGAACTGTGAGGACAAGGAAACCGTCCGGGTAGCCCAGTTCACATATGGGTTATGTCTGATGAACCACGGGATTCCCAGAATGATGGTATGATTGGGGGAAGTTATAAGGTCAAAGGAGATGTGTTCCTGATGGTTACCGATCTGTAAACTCAGCAACAGGGTAGTAGTATCAACTGGACCCGATGATATCAAGGATCCGTCCACCGTGTGTACTTGTTCGGGAATCTCCTTAGGTTGTATAGGAATTTGTTGAGTAGTGGCCCACTTCTTATCCATATAAATTCCACTAGCTCCACAATCTAGTAGTGCCATAGTTTTCTCTTGACGGCCATCAGGTAATTGTAACATGACTGGTACAATGAACAAGGATGTAGTATTGTCAGTAAAGGAACTGATGGAAGGTATAGCTGCTAATCCCGTCCCCTCCCTTCTTACAGAGGACGGGAAGTGGCGTTTCCCGATGGCCTTGAAGGACGTACTGGACAGGTACGAAGCATGTGGCCGGCAGAACCGCAGTACAAACACAACCCCTTCTTTCGTCTATCTTCTCGTTCGCTAGCGGAGAGAGGGCCTCGAGTTGTATCCACCTGCATGGGTTCTCCTTCGATGTCTCTGACAGGAGGGCGAGGATCCTCAGAACGATGCGGAAAAGCTCGTGAAGTGCTCGGTTGGAAAGACCCTCTACTCTTTCTCTTCTCTGCTCTCCATTCCTGAAGGCGATACTCGATGGAAAGGGCTTGATCCATCAGGCCACGAAGATCTTCCACTCTGGTGGAATGTACTAGTTCATCCTTTATTTCCTCTTTGAGTCCTCTACGAAACAAAGTCACCAAAGTACGTTCCACCCAGGTGGTCTCTGCTGCTAGCTGACGAAAGCGTGTTATGTATTGAAGGACATCTTGTGAGCCTTGATGAATATCGCATAAGGCTTCTTCCGCTGAAGCCTCCAATCCTGGACGACTAAACATCTGCTTGAAGCGATTCACGAAGGCCGAATAGTCCGACAATACCGGATCGTTAGATGATACCATCGGGGTTGCCCAGGCCAAGGCAGGACCGGATAAGGCACTGATGAGATATCCCACTTTTGTTCTGTCTTGGGAGAACTGGGTGGGTCGGAAGGCGAAGTAAACTGTTAAGGAATCAAGGAACTCACGCAGTTGGGTTGGCTCCCCAGAAAAACGATGGGTAGAGGCGGAGAGCGTCGGAACGTCACCACTACGGAAAGCCAAAGCCTGTCGCAATGCAGCATTCTCACTACGTAGTTGTTGTATTTCTTGAGCTTGTTGTTGAATTGTCGTCAGGAGAGAATGATCCGGATCTGCAGCTGCTACCACAGTGTCTTCCATGGTGTTAGAAGACGTCGGAATGGTTTGGCGCTGCAATCTGTCACGACTCACGTGCTGCTTGCGCCTGGAGTTTGCAGATCTTGAGGCGTGGATCTTGAGGGTTCGGCTTTGGCCCAAAAAGGGGCGGCTCTTTCTGGTAGCCACGGTGCTGTAGGCAATGGAACGCCAAGAACAGACTGTGACCTAAAGAAAGTAGCGCCAGAGGGAAAAAACCCCTTCAGAAGAAGGGGAAAAACCTCCAAGAGAAGATTCACAGAGGATTCCTGAAAACAAGAACAGAGGAACAGGAATCAAAAAGAACTGACGTAAATAACACAGAAATGGCGAATTCCAGAACCAAAGGCTAGGAAATCAGGAGCGAGGACACCATCTGAACAGAGAGTGTTGCAGCGCAATGAAGAGAAGAAAAATCCACCCTTAAATACCATAAAACAGGAAGTGACCCACAGGAAGAAAAAGGACACCATCTTGGATAGGGAAAAGTAGATAGAATAGAATAGGATAGAAACCATAGAGAATAGGGAAGGAGGAATGCTGGGAAGACAAGGGTAACCTGGGAAGGGGAAAGACATAAAGGAAAGTGCAAAAAACAGACCCAAAAAGAAAGAAGACAGAAGAAAGAAGCCACAACAGGTAAGAGGGGTTAGGAGACACTAATAGAAACGGAGGGAGAGAACAGAGCGAGGCCCCAAGTAAGCTCTGGGGCCTCGTAGGGTGCAGGAAAGGCTCGGGGCGCGCCGCGTCTTAAGGACGCGAAGCGCGGCCCGAGCCGAACGCGCGGCTTGTGCCGAACGCTCGGCTCGCGCCGCGCGGTGCGGCGCAACAGGACGGAGGGCTGCCAGCAGTCATAATACGCCGAGCGGAAAACTGCCACCACTGGCGGTCTTCAGCACAGCGGTCCCTCAGCGGTCTTGTCAAAAGACCGCTGAGGTCGAAATGTCCCCGTTATGCTTAGATAAACTTTATAACTTTTCACAATTCTCTTTTTTAATGGCTGCCTCAAAGAGTCATTATTTTTGGTGACAAAACCTCCTTACCATTGTTAGTAGATGGGGCTGTGTTGAAAAACCATGGGGGACTGCATTAGAATGCCCATGCACCACCCGTGGAATGCCTTCTGGATGCAAACTAATGCAAGGAGCTGCTTTATGTTAATTTCATGCAACTTTCCAGCACAAAATAAGTTTTGACAAGAAAGTAAAACCCAAATAAATATTTTGCACCAAATTCAGTGCACAGACTCTGAAATGGAAGCCAGAATCATTCAGTAGGGTAAGATCCAGAGCTGTTATCGGTGAGGGTTCCCTTGAAGTCATATTCCTTTCATTGACCTCATGCTGAAGCTGCAGGAAACAAGCTGGGGTACACTGATTACCAAGCAGTATGCCGAGTAGTCCAGATAGTGCCTAGAGGGACCCAACAACAATTTAAGTCATGGCCTGAAGAAGGGTGCTAGCACCAAAGGCAGATATTTTCTCTCAAATGAAAAACAAAGAACAACTGCAGAATAAAACTGAGTGGCGGACCTAGGCAGAAGCACCACATAGACAAGAGGGTAATTCGGTCTGTGGGAGGATTAGGAGCCTAGGTAATTAAGTAATACACTGAATAGTTAAGAAGACACGTGAAGACACCTCAGCATCCAGGCATCATGCGGGTAATGGAAGCCTTGCACCTCCCCTCCACCACCCAGCCACTAACAACTATCCAAGCATTCAGAATCATTTTGTGGTATAGTACATGAACAACCTGAATGAGTTGGTGGTGGCTCAGGAAAGGACAATAGAACATTGTAACATATTATTACATTAAACTCACAACCACAGAGCCAAGTGAGGCGATGTGAGAGCATCAAGGCACACACTCCAGAAAGGCAGATGACAACCTTTTAAGGACAATGTTCAGTCTTTCCTGCAAGACCATCTGAAGTTATGGCAACCTGATTTAAAATGTGGAAGAAGTTCAGAGAAGCCTGTTGGAGACAGTATCTATGCTAAGAGAAGATATTGACAAAGTAGTACAATGAGGCATGGAACTGGAATGGAAAGTATCATACTTAATTTAATAAGAGACCTAACTCTTATTAAATTACTTGACTCTCCAAGCTACACAACATCAGAGTAGAATTTGATTTTCTAAAGGAAACTCTTCTAAAAAACAGAAGGGTCAGGGACATTCAAATCATGCCACTATGAAAAAATGGCACATGTCATTGCAGATACAATTTCATGTGGGTGACTATTTTGCTTAGAAACAAATTGAGTGCTATAATTCAGGAGACACTCATTGACAAAAAGGGAAGGTGCATCTTCCTTCAATAACATATAGGAGTCGAGTTCCTCACACTAACCTCAGGGTATGCCCATAACCATTGCCAGGAGAAATAGTTCCAACAGTTACTAAGAAAACTGAAGGGATTCTCAGAAACTGATGTAATACTGGGAGGTGATTTCAACATAGGAAGTTAACCCCTTCGCTGCCAGGGCTTTTCCCCTCCTGTGCCAAGACTTTTTTTTGGCTATTTGGGGCAGTTCACACTTAGGCCCCCATAACTTTTTGTTCACATAAGCTACCCATGCCACATTTGCGTCCTTTTTTTCCAACATCCTAGGGATTCTAGAGGTACCCAGACTTTGTGGGTTCCCCTGAAGGAAACCAAGAAATTAGCCAAAATACAGTGACATTTTTTATTTATTTTTTAAATGGGAAAAAAGGGCTGCAGAAGAAGGCTTGTGGTTTTTTCCCGGAAAATGGGATCAACAAAAGGTTTGTGGTGGTAAGATCACCATCTTCCCAGATTTCAGGAACAGGCAGACTTGAAATATAAAACCCAATTTTTCAACACAATTTTGACATTTTACTGGGACATACCCCATTTTTACTATTTTTGTGCTTTCAGCCTCCGTCCAGCTAGTGACCAAAATGGGTGAGAAACCAATGCTGGATCCCAGAAAGTTAAACATTTCTGAAAAGTAAACAAAATTCTAAATTCATCAAGGGGTCATTTGTGTAGATCCTACAAGTGTTTCCTACAGAAAATAACAGCTGAAATAAAAGAATATTGAAATTGAGGTGAAAAAAACAGCTATTTTTCTCAACGTTTTACTCTGTAACTTTTTCCTGCGATGTCAGATTTTTTAAGCAATATGCTGTTACGTCAGCTGGACTCTTCTGGTTGCGGGGATATTTAGGGATTGTAGGTTCATCAAGAACCCCAGGTACCCAGAGACAATAAATGAGCTGCACCATGCAATGGGTTTTCATTCTATACTGGGTATACAGCAATTCATTTGGTGAAATATAAAAAAGTGAAAAATAGGTATCAAGAAAACCTTTGTATTTCCAAAATGGCCACAAGATAAGGTGTTGAGAAGCAGTGGTTATTTGGACATCTCGCAATTCCGGGGTGACCATACTAGCATGTGAATTACAGGGAATTTCTCAAATAGAAGTCTTTTTTACACACTGTCTTACATTTGTAAGTAGAAAATGTAGAGAAAGACAAGGGGCAATAACATTTGTTTTGGTATTCTGTGTTCTCCAAGTCTCCCGATAAAAATGGTACCTCATTTGCATGGGTAGGCCTAGCGCCCGCGACAGGAAATGCCCCAAAACACAACGTGGGCACATCACATTTTCACAATGAAAACAGAGCTGTTTTTTGCAAAGTGCCTAGCTGTGGATTTTGGCCTCTAGCTTAGCCGGCACCTAGGGAAACCTAGCAAACCTGCGCAGTTTTGAAAACTAGACATCTAGGGGAATCCAAGATGGGGTGACTTGTGGGGCTCTGACCAGGGTCTGTTACCCAGAATCCTTTGCAAACCTCAAAATTTGGCCCAAAAAACACTTTTTCCTCTCAGTTTGGTGACAGAACGTTCTGGACTCAGAGAGGAGACACAAATTTCCTTTCACCTAGCGTTCCCCCAAGTCTCCTGATAAAAATGGTACCTCACTTGTGGGGGTAGCCCTAGCGCCCGGGACAGGAAATGCCCCAAAACACAACGTGGACACATCATATTTTCACAAAAAAAACAGAGCTGTTTTTTGCAAAGTGCCTAGCTGTGGATTTTGGCCTCTAGCTCAGCCGGCACCTAGGGAAACCTAGCAAACCTGTGCAGTTTTGAAAACTAGACACCTAGGGAAATCCAAGATGGGGTGACTAGTGGGGCTCTGACCAGGTTCTGTTCTCCAGAATCCTTTGCAAACCTCAAAATTGGGCCAAAAAAACACTTTTTCCTCTCATTTCGGTGACATAAATTTCTGGACTCAGAGAGGAGACACAAATTTCCTTCCACCCAGCATTCCCCCAAGTCTCCTTATAAAAATGGTACCTCACTTGTGGGGGTAGGCCTAGCGACTGCAACAGGAAATGTCCCAAAACACAATGAGGACACATCATATTTTCACCAAAAAAACAGAGCTGTTTTTTGCAAAGTGCCTAGCTGTGGATTTTGGCCTCTAGCTCAGCCGGCACCTAGGGAAACCTAGCAAACCTGTGCAGTTTTGAAAACTAGACACCTAGGGGAATCCAAGATGGGGTGACTAGTGGGGCTCTGACCAGGTTCTGTTCTCCAGAATCCTTTGCAAACCTCAAAATTGGGCCAAAAAAACACTTTTTCCTCTCATTTCGGTGACATAAATTTCTGGACTCAGAGAGGAGACACAAATTTCCTTCCACCCAGCATTCCCCCAAGTCTCCTTATAAAAATGGTACCTCACTTGTGGGGGTAGGCCTAGCGACTGCAACAGGAAATGTCCCAAAACACAATGAGGACACATCATATTTTCACCAAAAAAACAGAGCTGTTTTTTGCAAAGTGCCTAGCTGTGGATTTTGGCCTCTAGCTCAGCCGGCACCTAGGGAAACCTAGCAAACCTGTGCAGTTTTGAAAACTAGACACCTAGGGGAATCCAAGATGGGGTGACTAGTGGGGCTCTGACCAGGTTCTGTTCTCCAGAATCCTTTGCAAACCTCAAAATTGGGCCAAAAAAACACTTTTTCCTCTCATTTCGGTGACATAAATTTCTGGACTCAGAGAGGAGACACAAATTTCCTTCCACACAGCATTCCCCCAAGTCTCCTTATAAAAATGGTACCTCACTTGTGGGGGTAGGCCTAGCGACTGCAACAGGAAATGTCCCAAAACACAATGAGGACACATCACATTTTCCCAAAGAAAACAGAGCTGTTTTTTGCAAAGTGCCTAGCTGTGGAGTTTGGCCTCTAGCTCAGCCGGCACTTAGGGAAACCTAGCAGACCTGCACAGTTTTGAAAACTAGACACCTAGGGGACTCGAAGATGGGGTGACTTGTGGGGCTCTGAGCAGGTTCTGTTACCCAGAATCCTTTGCAAACCTCAAAATTTGGCCCAAAAAACACTGTTTCCTCTCAGTTTGGTGACAGAAAGTTCTGGACTCAGATTGGAGACACAAATTTCCTTTCACCTAGCGTTCCCCCAAGTCTCCTGATAAAAATGGTACCTCACTTGTGGGGGTAGCCCTAGCGCCCGGGACAGGAAATGCCCCAAAACACAACATGGACACATCATATTTTCACAAAAAAAACAGAGCTGTTTTTTGCAAAGTGCCTAGCTGTGGATTTTGGCCTCAAGCTCAGCCGGCACCTAGGGAAACCTAGCAAACCTGTGCAGTTTTGAAAACTAGACAACTAGGGGAATCCAAGATGGGGTGACTAGTGGGACTCTGACCAGGTTCTGTTCTCCAGAATCCTTTGCAAACCTCAAAATTTGGCCAAAAAAACACTTTTTCCTCTCATTTCAGTGACATAAATTTCTGGACTCAGAGAGGAGAGACAAATTTCCTTCCACCCAGCGTTCCCCCAAGTCTCCTTATAAAAATGGTACCTTACTTGTGGGGGTTGGCCTAGCGACTGCAACAAGAAATGTCCCAAAACACAACGAGGACACATCACATTTTCACATAGAAAACAGAGCTGTTTTTTGCAAAGTGCCTAGCTGTGGATTTTGGCTTCTAGCTTACCCGGCACTTAGGGAAACCTAGCAGACCTGCACAGTTTTGAAAACTAGACACCTAGGGGAATCCAAGATGGGGTGACTTGTGGGGCTCTGACCAGGTTCTGTTACCCAGAATCCTTTGCAAACCTCAAAATTTTGCCAAAAAAAAACACTTTTTCCTCTCATTTCAGTGACAGAAAGTTCTGGACTCAGAAAGGAGCCACACATTTCCGTCCACCCAGCGTTCCCCCCAATGTCTCCCGATAAAAATGGTACCTCACTTGTGGGGGTAGGCCTAGTGCCCGCAACAGGAAATGTCCCAAAACACAACGTGGACACATCACATTTTCACAAAGAAAACAGAGCTGTTTTTTGCAAAGTGCCTAGATGTGGATTTTGGCCTCTAGGTTAGCCGGCACCTAGGGAAACCTAGAAAACCTGCGCAGTTTAAAAACTAGACACCTAGGGGAATCCAAGATGGGGTTACTTGTTGGGCTCTGACCAGGTTCTGTTCTCCAGAATCCTTTGCAAACCTCAAAATTTGGCCAAAAAAACACTTTTTCCTCTCATTTCGGTGACATAAATTTCTGGACTCAGAGAGGAGACACAAATTTCCTTCCACCCAGCGTTCCCCCAAGTCTCCTTCTAAAAATGGTACCTCACTTGTGGGGGTAGGCCTAGCGACTGCAACAGGAAATGTCCCAAAACACAACAAGGACACATCACATTTTCACATAGAAAACAGAGCTGTTTTTTGCAAAGTGCCTAACTGTGGATTTTGGCCTCTAGCTTACCCGGCACTTAGGGAAACCTAGCAGACCTGCACAGTTTTGAAAACTAGACACCTAGGGGAATCCAAGATGGGATGACTTGTGGGGCTCTGACCAGGTTCTGTTACCCAGAATCCTTTGCAAACCTCAAAATTTTGCCAAAAAAAACACTTTTTCCTCTCATTTCAGTGACAGAAAGTTCTGGACTCAGAAAGGAGCCACAAATTTCCTTCCACCCAGCGTTCCCCCAAGTCTCCTTATAAAAATGGTACCTCACTTGTGGGGGTAGGCCTAGCGACTGCAACAAGAAATGTCCCAAAACACAACGTGGACACATCACATTTTCACAAACAAACAGAGCTGTTTTTTGCAAAGTGCCTAGCTGTGAATTTTGGCCTCTAGCTCAGCCGGCACCTGGCGAAACCTAGCAAACCTGCGCAGTTTTGAAAACTAGACACCTAGGGGAATCCATGATGGGGTGATGGGGCTCTGACCAGGTTCTGTTACCCGGAATCCTTTGCAAACCTCAAAATTTGGCCCAAAATAAATGTTTTCCTCTCATTTCAGTGACAGAAAGTTCTGGAATCAGAGAGGAACCACAAATTTCCTTCCAATCAGCCTTCCCCCAAGTCTCTCGATAAAAATGGTACCTCACTTTTGTGGGTAGGCCTACTGCACGCGAAAGTAAATGCCCCAAAACACTATCTGGAAACATCAAAATGATCAAATACAAAACTACCTGTTTTTGCGGGGCACCTGCGTTTTTGGTCCTGGGCTCAGCAGCCATCTAGGGAAACCTCCAAACCCAGACATTTCTTAAAACTAGACACCAGGTGGAGTCCAGGGAGGTGTGACTTGCATGGATCCCTCAATGTTTTCTTACCAAGAATCCTCAGCAAACCTCAAATTTAGCTAAAAAATCACATTTTTCCAACATTTCTGTGTGGGATCACTGCACTGGGACAAATTTCATACCACCCAACTTTCCCCTCAGTCTCCCGGTAAAAATGACTACCTCATTTGTGTAGGTGGGCCAAGTGCTTGTGAAAGGGAAGAGCCAAAAACATGTTGATATTGAGAGGGAATCAAAGGGGGTCCGAAAGGGCAGTTTGCAAAAAAACATTTTTAGGCTGACAAGTGCAGCAGAATTATTATCGGTATAGATGAGACAATGCTGGGTGGTAGGAATTTTGTAGATTCTTGCAGATTCCAGAAGGTTCCATCACAAAAACGTGGGAAAAATGTGTGATTTCCAGCCAAGTTGGAGGTTTGCAGGGCATTGTGGGTAAAAAAAATGGTGCGGGGTGCATGTGAAACACACCACCCTGAAATCACCCAGATGTTTAGTTTTCAGATGTGTCTAGGTCTTGTGGATTTTTCTACATGGCAGCGTCCCAAAGTCCATAAAGTGCAGCCCTCACCATTCCAAGTGGGACGATTTTGAGAGTTAGCCAAGCTCTCATAGCCCAAATGTAAAACCAAAACCCAAAATAATTAAATGACTTCTTGCTTGCTGTGAGATAAGATGTTTTAGAGTGCAGGGGAGAGCTGAAAGACTGTTACCCCCTTCAGTTGGGGTGGAGGCATAACCAGGCCGATACTGGTTGGTAGCCACCACCTCAATATTTTTTTTTTAATTCCCTGGCATCTAGTAGACTTTCAGCCCCCCCAGAGTGTGGATCAGGGGTAATTGCCCCATCTGCCCACTGGTGGGCAGAACAACTTTGGTCCCATTTATTTGGGGTGGGGGTATGGCCATACCCCCACCCTCTTAAAAAAAACTTCCCTGGTCTCTGGTGGGCTTTCTGCCCCGTCCCCCCCCCCCCTTGGGGGCAGATGGGCCTTCCAAAAATAGGCCCATCCAGCCCCGAAGGGGGGCAGACATGGCCAAGAGTAATGTGCCCCCATGGGGAGCGACCCTTACCCAAGGGTCTGCCCCCTAAAGAAAACACACACACCAATCCCTGGTACCTAAGTGGTTTCTCCCCCCCCCCGGGGGCAGATCGGCCTAATAGAAATACACCTATCTGCCCCGAAGGGGAGCAGAAATGGGAAAAAATAAATCCCCCCCCCCCCCAGGGGAGCGACCCTTGCCAAAGGTGTCGCTCCCCACCTCTAAAAAAACAACAAAAACAAAAAAAAAAAAAAAAAACTGATCCCTGGCGCCTAGAGGTTTCTGCCCCCCCGGGGGCAGATCGGCCTAATAATAATAGGCTGATCTGCCCCCGGGGGGAGAAATGGCCTAAAATAAATCCCCCCCCCCACTGGAAGCGACCCTTGCATAAGGAGTCGCTCCCCTTGCGTAAAATTGGCGCAAAAAAAAAGATCCCCGGTGCCTAATGGTTTCTGCCCCACTTGGGGGCAGATTGGCCTAACAAACATCAGCCGATGTGCCCCCAAGAGGAGCAGAAATGGCCTAAATATAATTTGCCCCCTAGGGAGCGACCCTTGCTTAAGGGTCGCTCCCCAACTCTAAAAAAACAAAAAAAACACCAAAAAAAATGATCCCTGGTGCCTAGTGGTTTCTGCCCCCCTGGGGGCTGATCGGCCTAATAACAATAGGCCGATCTTCCCCCACGGGGGGCAGAAATGGGCTAAAATAAATTCCCCTCCCGGGGAGCGACCCTTGCGTAAGGGGTCACTCTCCTTGCGTGAAACTAGCGCAAAAAAAAAGATCCCCAGTGCCTAGTGGTTTCTGCCCCCCTTGGGGGCAAATTGGCCTAACAAAAATTGGCCGATCTGCCCCCAGGGGGGACAGAAATGGCCTAAATATAATTTGCCCCCTAGGGTGCGACCCTTGCCTAAGGGGTCGCTCCCCAACTCTAAAAAAACACACAAAAAACAAAAACAAAATGATCCCTGGCGCCTAGTGGTTTCTGCCCCAACTGGGGGCAGTACGACCTAATAACAATATGCCGATCTGCTCCCGGGTGGGGCAGAAATGGCCTGAAATAAATTTGCCCCCGTCCCGGGGAGCGACTCTTGCATAAGCGGTCGCTCCCCATGCGTGAAATTGGCACGAAAAAAATCCCAGTGCCTAGTGGTTTCGGCCCCCCTTTGGGGCAGATTGGCCTAACAAAAATCGGCTGATCTGCCCTTTGGGGGCAGAAATGGCCTAAATATAATTTGCCCCCTAGGGAGCGACCCTTGCCTAAGGGGCCGCTCCCCAACTCTAAAAAAACAAAAAACAAAATGATCCCTGGCGCCTAGTGGTTTCTGCCCCCCTGGGGGCAGATAGGTCTAATAACAATAGGCCGATCTGCCCCCAGGGGGGTCAGAAATGGCCTAAAATAAATTCCCCCACGGGGGGTGGGAGGGAAGCCCACAGAAGGAGCGCTAGCGCTCCCTCTGAGCTCAGTGCCGAGGACGTAATTGTTACGTCCTCGGCACATGAGCACTGTGCCGGTGGACATAACCATTACGTCCCCGGCACAGAAGGGGTTAACCATGGGAAAGGCCTAAATAGATGGAAGACAGGTAAAAAGGGTATCTGGTTCAGTATATCAAACGGCTTTTCCAGGGAGGCAGTTCATGGAGTGGGGACATCTGCTTGGACACAATCCAAATATGGAATAAACATCTAATATTTAAAGATGTAAACCTGCTGGGAATAAAAGCATTATGGTCCAGTGAATCAATTGTGCAATATGTTCTCCAACACTTTCCCGAGATATTTAACAGCAGGAACTGGCACCAAGTTGAGTCCTATCATGCTTCGCAAGACTACAATTGTGGCTACTCTCATCAATTGTGGAAGACAGCCTTCCTGCTTTGCTTCCGCACAGGTTGATGATTGCAGTGCTTTGACATGGGCAAAAGGATGGTATTTAGATGGCAATAGGTTTATCAGAGAGATTTCGTGCACATCAAATGACCTATAGACATTGTTGAGATATTTAAACCCAAAATAATAAAGCCATTGTCACTAAAAGAAACTGGTGCCTCTGTGAGCAAAGCTAGTGGGGACGAGGCTGACCCTTGCAGCATGTTGAATCCACTTTGAATGAACACACAAATAGGTTTGATACACTTTTGCAAGCTATCCGTGACACTCTAGTGACAAATATAGACTTTGTGGCAAGAGGGGTTGGCCATCTGAAAGCAGATCACAGGAAATTAGCAGACAGGGTCACTGAACATGAATCAACAATAGCAGAAACGCAGCCCTCAGTGAACGATCTACTCATGCAACCTAAGAGCTTGTTAAACATCTACATGAAAGGGCTCAAGATGCAGAAGGGTGCTTATGGTGCATCAACATTTGGATAGTTGGTATTGTGGAAAAAAAGAATGCCCAAATATGGAATGGGAGGGCTAGGTTACATATATAGACGCATATTCAAGAGCCCCTTGAGCCTCCTTGCGCCACATTAGCCTATTTTTTTTACACTAGTGTGGACCAACAAGGCCAAAATCGCGTGCAATATTTACAAAGTGGCACAATGCACTTTGCAACCCCTTGTGTCACATTATGCCTGCACAGGCATAATGTATGCAAGCGGGGAGCACCCCCGTTAGGAGGCTGAAAAATTGAATTTTTAACGGCTGCACTGAGCATGTGTTAAGATGAGGCTCTCATTGTTAAACTACTAACATGGTGCACCTTATGTTAAATAAAGCATCCGGTGCACACATGGTGGCATTAGGGGGGCGCTAAGGGGCACAAGGAATGTGGCGCTGCACTGGGTGCAGTGCCGCTTTTGTTAAACATGTGCCATAGGTTTGTAAGGCAGGATCCCCAGACTTTCTTCATAGAAAGAGCACACAGGGAGCCAGGAAGACAAGTGGCACCTGTATTCCGTTCCAATACAGGTGGTGGCTCAACTGCTAAATTTCAGGGACAGAGCTCATGTACTGCAAATCTCAAGGCAATGGGTCACTGGGTGTTGTGAAAAAGTAAAGTATTTATTTTCCCAGATGATACTATAGCAGTCCAGAGGCAAATATCCTCTTTTATGGAAGTGAAAGATCCATCTGAGGCAGCTGGATTTTAAATAAGCCATTTTATCCTGCTGCACTGAGGGTCCTGGACAGAAAGAGATCATATTTTTTCAATCACTTTGAGGAGGTTTGGTAGGGGTATTTGTACTTCCAAACACCCAAGCAAGCTTGGAGACCAGAACATTCTGGGAAAGAGTGGGCATGCAATAAAAAATATAGTGGGGAAAATATAGACTAAAAAGGAAGTGCCAGAAATGTTGTCTGAATCATAGAGAAAAAAAGTTGTGGCTACAAACAAATTGCAAAATGTTGAGCTTTCTAGGGCAAAGGTAAGTCTATTGGGAGAGGAGGTGTGGGGCATCCTCCTGCTAAAATATAGGAGCATTTACACTGCTGTGGGGAAGAGGGTGGGGGGCTGCTAAGGTGTTTTTAAGATTCAGAAAAGGTCAGCACTAAGGGATTGTGATGGTATTTAGGGCACTGGGATGGTAGCATAAAAGGGTAGTTGAGGGTTTTTATGGTTTAGGTAGTGGTTGAATTAAGAGGTGGTTTGGGGTTTTTAGGGCTCATAGATGGTAGATTCTACTTCAAAAGTGAATTTTGACAAGTTAAACAGACTAAATGCTGACATCTGCACGTGAGACCTATGCGCTCCAAGTGGCGAGGTCATCAGCAGAAATACATACAGTGCCATTTAAGTACAAACTTTCTGAGACACTTTGGTGAACTTGTGGGCTGAATTGTTGACATTTCTAGTACTACAGAGATTGTACATTTCTTTAAGGCTGTTGTTTCTGGTATCATTAACACTTTCTCCTCTGTATTTGGCATAATACCTTTAGCCATACACTCAATATTTTTGTGTATTTTTGGGGGATTTCCAACTACTTTGGCTCTAATAGGAAGCATCTTGCTGTTGCTGTTATTTATTTGCAATGGCTGCCTCTTCACAACAAGAAGGACTAATGGCTCTTCCATCAGTGCAACTGTGTCGTGAACACATGATACAATATTTCAGAGCACCACTCCTGGAAGAACTGAAGTGCAACTGGTCTCTGTCATTCAGACTGGTTTTCGATTTTGTGCAGCCCGTGTTTCGATGCCTCTAGTTCCTTTTTGAATGCGCACTAATAGCTTGTCCTTTTCTATGCGGTGCTTACTTTCATTGGGAGCTGATCTGTTGATGGCCTCGCTAGGGGATCATTACCAGAAATGCACGTTGAGGGTGCGTTTGCTACTGGAGGCCATGTATGAGCTGCCCTTTGTGGATCATGCATCTCTTGCTTCAACATTGGGCACAACACGGAAAGCTGCTGCCTCAGCTGGAGCTCTGGAACATGAGTGCTCTTTGGTTTTCCTTGGCACCGATTTGGTCTCATTACTACCTGCCGAAGTGGAACATTTCCTTGCTTCAATTATCCCGACTGTCATTGGGGATTTTCAGAATGACAAATTCGGCTTCATTGGCACCACTGATGAGTTTCTAAATTGACTACTTCTTCACATGCTGCAGTGTTTTTTAGCTTGTTTATGTGTATATGTTTTAAAGCACTGCATTTTAGTTGCTTTTAACTTAGGAGCTAGGCTGCTTTACCACTTCGGAACCAACAAGGGGATTGTGTTGTAGAGCCATTTTAGTGATGTCTTTGAGCATGTTATTTTAGCAGCCAGGCCTTCTGCCTGTGCCCTTTAGCCCGGTAACATTTCATTTTATTTCATTGTATTCTTTTAGAATCAGCCACATTCATGAATGTGTTTTCTTTTATCTTGCTGTCATTTTGCTCAGGAAAGCATTATACTTCTTAGCACAACATTCTTTCACTCTGTGCTTTCTTCAAGGCTGCAGTGAGATAGGATTGTTGGCACAAGTGGTATACTGCATCTCTAACATTCACAGAAAAATACATATTTTTACTTGGGGACACTTTCTGAGAACATCAGTTGTTTTATTATAAAAACATTTCCCTGTTCCTGGCACGATAGGGGTAGGTTCCAGCAAGATGGCCACTACTGCATGTTGTCTGACTTTGTAACAGCTGCTCGCTGAGGCTAACAATTCCCTAGCCCAGATGGGGATGGTGTATCTATAGATAACATGCTTCTACACTACTAACATGCTCAGGTATTGGGGATGATTTCTTCCCAGAGGGGAGTCCTGTAGGGCACAATAGGGGTTATCCAGCTGTGCTCTAACATAGCTTAAGTAGAAATTACATATATCATGCAGTGACAGTATGGTGGTACTTTACCTGTGTTTCTATTTTTTTGTCACCATTTCACTTCTAGTATGTTTCCTCATTCTAATTATTGCATTTCATGCTATTTTATTGAAGACACAGCTGATTGATAAAACGTATTGAACCATTTCCTGCCTCTGTTTGTCTTTGCATGTGTCAGACTAATGTAACTGAGAGAAAAGGATGAGATCTGATCAACCACAATTTCCCTGAGAAGTCACAATGTCATGCGCTTAGTTGCCACAAATAATCCCTGCCCTTGAGTAGAGATAAAGGCACTGCTAGTTGGCTGGAAAGGGATTACGTCGAATAATGTCACATGGTGTGGGATTGGACTCAGTTCCCCATTATTCAGGTGATGCTGCCGCCCAAATCCAGCAGCCTCATTGGTACAACGCAACAGTTGTAAGGCATTTTTAGGGTTTAGGAAAGAGTAATATTAATTGGTAGTAAGGGTTTTCTTTGAGTTCTCTGGATGGTAGCAATAATGGAAAGTAAGGGGTGTTGTGGGTTCAGGGTAGAGTAGCTTCAAAAGCTAGTAAGCATTTTTAAGGTTCAGGGAAGGACAATATTAAGGGGTAGTTCAGGGTTTTTATAGTTCATGGATAAGTAGCATAAAAGGTTATGAAGGGGTTTTAGGGTTCAGGGAAGGGTACTGTTAAGGAGAACTGCAGCTTTTTAGTGTTTATTGAAGGAAATCAATATTGGGAAGCAAGGGGTCTTTAGGTTCAGGGAAAGCTAGTGTTTCTGAATAGTAAGGAAGTTTTAGGGTTCAGGAAAGGGTAGTGCTAAGGGGTAAAAAGGGGTATGTTTGAATCAAGGATTTGTAGCTTAATTGGGTATGTAGGGCCTTTAGGACTGAAGGATGGGTAATGTTAAGGTGTAGAACAGGCTTTGTAAGGTTCAGGGAAGGGTAGCATTAAAGGGTATTTCAGGTTCTAAGGGTTCAAGGATGAGGAATTAATATTATGTTACAGTTAGATAGATTAAACAATGTGTAAGAAATGGGGTCTTTGGTTGACAGTCAGGTTACCCCCTGTTCAAGTAAGGACCCTCACTTTACTCAGGGTAAAAGAGAATCACCCTCAGCTAACCCCTGCTGACTGTGCTTTGTGGAGCTATCCTGCAGTTGCTGCTTCTGCCAGAGTAAGAGGGCAAAGACTGGACTTTGTGTGCATTCCATCTTGTGAAGAAATCTCCTAGGGCTTGATTCAGAGCTTGCCTTCTGTTTTTTGAAGTTTCAGGGACAGCCAGGACTTCTCGTGCCAGCACCTGGAGTCTCTGGAGAGACTCCTGCTCTGACAAGTGGTGCCCTATCCAGTTACTTGGAAGGAAAGCTGGTGGAAATCTAAGGAAATCGACTTCGGACCGACGCCGCTGCTGAATCTGGTGATGCCGCCTGCACCCGACTCCGTGATCTTCGCTGGAACACGGTGACCTTTGCAGGCCTGACATCGCTGCAGCCCCACTGAAGTCCGCAACTCTGTTGCAGTTGCCGCACCAGGGCGTGACCAACGCCACTCGAAGTGCGTGGATTCAACGTTACTGCCAGACTCCGCGATCCCCAACTTCGTGCATCGACGTGTTTTCACTCTTCACCAAAGGTATTGTACTTGGGGGTCTACGCGACTCTGTGTCCCGCGCCGCTGGTGTCGGCTTGTTGGGAACGACTCCGTCACGTTGCCGTGTTAACACATCATCAAAGCATTTTGTGTTTCTAAGTGCTATTTTTTAGTTTAATCTTTAAAAATTCATAACTTGACTTGTGTATGTCGGATGTTTGTCGTTTTGGTCTTGTTTTGTTTAGATAAATATTTCCTATACTCCTAAACTGGTGATGTGTCATTTTGTAGAGTTTTCATTAAGTTACTGTGTGTGTTGGTACAAATACTTTACACCTAGCACTCTGAAGTTAAGCCTACTGCTCTGCCAAGCTACCAAGGGGGTAAGCAGGAGTTAGCTGAGGGTGATTCTCTTTTACCCTGACTAGAGTGAGGGTCCTTGCTTGAACACGGGGTAACCTGACTGTCAACCAAAGACCCCATTTCTAACAGTTTTCCCTAACTTTTGTGACATTCGACCACAAAACCTTGGATGGCGATTTGTGCTTTTTCACTATTTTAATTTCAATCATTAAAAAATCATGTCTCCAGTTATAATTATTGGATTGTTGCTGTTTTGGTGTCATTTTATTTCTTAAACATTCCCTATTTTGATAAATTGGTTTTCGATTGTTCTTGTGTTGTATTTTCAATTTATTTCTGTTTGAATACTGCAAAAATACTTTACACATTACTTCTAAGTTAAGCATGATTGCCTTTGTGCCAAACCAGAGGGATGAGTACAGGTTTATTTAGTGACTTCCTGCACCTAAACGCCCTGAAAGCGAGGTTGTCATTGCTACTTGCATCAGTCCTCAAAACTACAACCCCCAATCTGGTGTCCACTCCTTACAGTGATAAAAGCAAAATTCCTGGCAGCCCTAACATACAGTTCAGAAATATATCTAAGCAAACTGAACGACTTCATGAACATTGCACAAAGCAAGGTCTTTTGCCTTCTCCTCCGCCTTCCACACATCTCCTCACCAGCGCAGATTAGGTTGGAATTAGGATTATAAAATCAAACATTAGTACAACACGGGGCATCGCTCAAATATGCATCCATGCTAAGACAGGCCAAACCAAACACACCCAAGGCACTGATTTGGCAGGAAATCAACACAAACCAGGCGGAAGTCCCAAATCTATGGCTAAAGACAATCGCTTTCCCCATAAAGCATCTGTAGGCAGAGGAGTTATGGCAAAAGTCTTTACCCCATAAAACTTTCAAACAACTTCTAAACAAACAAATCAAGATGCTCTCCTGGAGCAACGACAAAGATAAGTTCCGAAATCGATCTCACTCTTGGATGACAATTAACACATATAAGGCTCCCACAGCGCCACCTTATATGGCAGAAATATTGAAAACAGCACTAAAAATAAAGGTGCTCCACGCCAGACTCGGTCTACTACCTGCAATGGAGGCTGAACCAAAATGGCTTAGGCCAACAAATAGCAGACAATACAGACTTTGCACACATCACCAGGAAGACGTCATACACATCCTTTGTATTTGCCCCGCTCTACTACCCTGGAGAAAGCTGTATCTAAAAAACATTTTTAACACCACTGGTATCAGAACATGCCGGCAGGTTATCCTGTTTAGTCTGAAAGGATTGACTCCACAACACATGCCCTGTTTTGCTAAATTTATGTTAAAAACAGAACATTCCACAAAAACCAAGACGAGAAAACAAGTCCTCAACTGACATAGGAAATGAACACTGGCAGCCCCAGGCTTATGAGTGATGGCCGCAGAATCCACACCAACGGCACTCTGCATAGTCCACCTGTGGACTGAACTATTTATGTTTAATCAGAAAAAAAACCTGCTTTCTCATGTTTTCCATCTAGATTCCCTTTGAGAAATGTCTAATTTAACAGTCAGTAACTCAGTGTTGTCAAGTAAGTAAGACTATACATCTGATGACGATCAACACATGAACAGGGCTTAGCTGGACTAAAAACCACAAAGAAAGCAATAATGTATTAATTGTTTTATGCTGTTTTGTAACTTCTCTGCTTGTACGGTTGTAATGATTACAAGTAATTACGCAATAAAGCATAAACTAGTGACTTCTGAGTTTTGGTCTAACAAAGATTGTGAATATTACTTGAGGTGGGTTCTTGCCCCCTTCAAGTGATACCCCCATTTCTTACACCAGCGTTCCAAAAGAGTCAATGTAATCAGAATTGGGGTTTATGATTAAACTTTTGTGTTTGTGAGGGTGCCACAGTGAATATTGCAATTGATTGTCTGCAAATAATTCCTGCTCTCTGAAAACCCAAGGTTTATTTGTTTCACTCATCGACCACTACAAGGCCAAATAGATTTGAGTAACTTATACATACTCGATACATATAAAACCTAGGCCACCAACTCTGATTGAGAATAAACTGTTTCAATGTGTTCCCACCTTTAAATCCTTGAAAATAACTTTGAATAAGCTAGGAAAATGTACCCTATAGATATCTTTTGATCAAGTAGGGAGTTCAAAGAATCAATACTGAACAGAACCAGCTTAGCAAAGATAAATCAAAAGGTGTGTGGGATGCTAGACTGCCCTTTCTAATGCATCGGGTCAAAGGAATAGATGTGGATAGTATATTGTTCACTTTGATTTTTGATATGGGCCCAGAGTAATTAAATTGTAATATGTTTTTTAATTAGTACAAAATCCTTTTAGATCAAGGATCATAAAAATGTAGCTTCATTTGATTTTACTGCATTTTTCAGCATCAAGAGGAAGGACTACCATTGATTGGGTCCGGCTTTCAGCAGCTTCTTTTAGAACTGGAGACACCATAACATTATTGCTCATGGTTATGTCTTTAATTAATCCTGATTTATAAGAGAAAATTGAATATGCCAAAACTCCATATAATCTGTTGACTTCAATCTTGGTAAAAATGTTGACCTATCTACTTAGCAGTGGTCAATGCGTCTGTTAGCGCGTCGGTCCTTAGTAAGTAAACTTACAAGTAGCGCGTCGGTCCTTAGTAAGTAAACTTACAAGAGGACACGTATAGGTTGATGAACCTTTTGACTCATTTGAGATGTTCTTATCATAGCTCCAGTACAGAGATAAATAATTATACACAATAATCAATAATCATTAGTCAAATCAATAATCAATCGAGTCAGTAATCATCACACACCATGACCTTTCAGCCATGAATAACCACACCTTTAGTAAACGTTTATTACGTTTATTTCCCTATTAATAACAATGCTAAAATCATGGAGATTAATCTCAAAATCAAATCCAATGCAAATAATAATAATATTGGTTAACCAAAAAGACGCAAGAAACATAACCTAATCAAAGCTGGAATCACAATGCATTCTAAAGCACCAGTACAAATCATTAGTAAAGTCAGTTTAAACAGTACTGCATAATCCATAGAGTTCAGCAATATAATTGTAAACCATTTGTTTCTGCAAATTGTCAGTCGTCATGTAGATAACCTCAAATAAACCCAGATTAGCATCAGCATGTGGGGCTTCATGCAAAAACAATTTAAAACAGAAATTTGGAAAAACATCTATCTAGAAAAACTATTAAGACAGCACAGTTGGTACCTATATAGAAAAGGCACAAAAATGCAATTGAGTTACATTGCCATATCTACCTATCCACTGTATGGGTCAGCAAACAGAATCAGTCTTCGTCCTCAGGTCATCAATCGATCAGCAAAACATCAGGCTCTCAGTCAAAGAGTATGGGCCCACTGACAGCATCTCGAATCTCTTCTTCTCCCAAAGTCACTTTAGATCTCTGGTTTCATCGTCTGTTCAAGTTCCCTCTGTTGTGTTGTTATATCAAAGTCACCCAAACTGTCCCCTAACTCCCAATTGGTCGATTAATCGTACATTATTACTCTGTCCTTTGAAAGTTCTATACCAAATCCATGAATTTTAATATTTCACCCTTCACACGTCGCTTATTGGTCTGCTTTACGATGTTCTCATCATCCGGCTTGTCAGGTATTGAATTTGTTGCATCTTCTTCACTAGTCAGTGTCTTTATTGTTCACGTCCTGGGAAGGAACCTCTTGCACACATTATACATAACTCGATACATTTTAAGGACACTGTCTCCTGTTAGTCGGTTCTCATGGAAAGCTTCTGCTAAGCATTTTAACAAGACAATGAGCATTTCACAGTTAGTTCACTCTGTCAGCATTTTAAAAAAATGCTAAGAAATACAGCTTCTGCATGAGGCCTGGCAAAACTAGGCCAAGACACTCGCTAAGCTAAAGCCTACAATGAATAAGCTAGAACATACTTCCTAACCCTTAACATGACATATTACTACATTAATCGAATAAATTTTTAATATTTCATATGTATTAATCATTATTTAGTACATTTCATGAACACTGGTGGCCATTCTTCGAGTCACAATTTCCGACGTGCGCATTATCTTCTCTACGTTATTCATTTTCTACATAAGTCATTATTCAAAATACATAAACACTTATTAATACATTTCTAATCAAGACATCTGCTTCAGCATGTCTCTATGACCTACACTTTGTTGGGTACTTCCTGGTTTAGAAATAAGCACCAAGGTTGACTAATCCTTGTGGGAGTTTCTGATGGGGATGTAAGAAAATTGTTAAAGACTTTTTGAAAGCAGTGTCTTTTATAGAGAGTTGAAGGCTTTATTAAACAATATGAAAAGCTTCAGGGTCCATACTTTGCCTCCCATCATGCCAGTAACTTCTTCTAGGCTGATCAGTTTATCTAGAAACTGAGGGCCTGATTTATAAAAAAGTTAGTGCCGCCTTCGCGTCATTTTTTGATGCAAAAGTGGTGCAATCTTACAAAATGTAATAAATAAAAAATGACGCAACTGCGGTGCTAACTTTTCATAAATCAGGCCCCCAGTCTCTGCAGTGTCTAGACTAGAGGAATGAACCCCTGTGAGAAAATGATCTTGTGCCTGTGGGGCGTCCCCTTGAAAGCTGTATAGAGTAGTATAGAATGTGTAGGAAGCTGTCCCTTTATGTTGTATGTCAAGACTGTGTAAAGGATCCAGGGTTTCCCCAAAACAAAACAAAAATGATCCCTGGCGCCTAGAGATTTCTGCCCCCCCGGGGGCAGATCGGCCTAATAACAATAGGCTGATCTGCCCCCGGGGGGAGAAATGGCCTAAAATAAATCCCCCCCCCCGGCGAGCTACCCTTGCCTAAGGGGTCAATCCCCTTGCGTGAAATTGGCACAAAAAAATGATCCCTGGTGCCTACTGGTTTCTGCCCCCCTGGGGGCTGATCGGCCTTATAACAATAGGCCGATCTGCCCCCATGGGGGGCAGAAATGGGCTAAAATAAATTCCCCCCCCCGGGGAGCACCCTTGCGTAAGGGGTCACTCTCCTTGTGTGAAACTGGCGCAAAAAAAAAATCCCCGTGCCTAGTAGTTTTGGCCCCCCTTTGGGGCAGATTGGCCTAACAAAAATCGGCTGATCTGCCCTTTGGGGGCAGAAATGGCCTAAATATAATTTGCCCCCTAGGGAGCAACCCTTTCCTAAGGGGCCGCTCCCCAACTCTAAAAAAAAACAAAAAAATGATCCCTGGCGCCTAGTGGTTTATGCCCCCCTGGGGGCAGATAGGTCTAATAACAATAGGCCGATCGGCCCCCAGGGGGGTCAGAAATGGCCTAAAATAAATTCCCCCCCTGGGGGGTGGGAGGGAAGCCCACAGAGGGAGCGCTAGCGCTCCCTCTGAGCTCAGTGCCGAGGACGTAATGGTTACGTCCTCGGCACATGAGCACTGTGCCGGTGGACATAACAATTACGTCCCTGGCACAGAAGGGGTTAACCATGGGAAAGGCCTAAATAGATGGAAGACAGGTAAAAAGGGTATCTGGCTCAGTATATCAAACGGCTTTTCCAGGGAGGCAGTCCATGGAGTGGGGACCTCTGCTGGGACACAATCCAAATATGGAATAAACATCTAATATTTAAAGATGTAAACCTGCCGGGAATAAAAGCATTATGGTCCAGTGAATCAATTGTGCAATATGTTCTCCAACACTTTCCCGAGATAATTAACAGCAGGAACTGGCACCAAGTTGAGTCCTATCATGCTTTGCAAGACTACAATTGTGGCTACTCTCATCAATTGTGGAAGACAGCCTTCTTGCTTTGCTTCCGCACAG
This sequence comes from Pleurodeles waltl, assembly GCF_031143425.1. Taxonomy (NCBI): domain Eukaryota; kingdom Metazoa; phylum Chordata; class Amphibia; order Caudata; family Salamandridae; genus Pleurodeles; species Pleurodeles waltl. The sequence goes on along the minus strand of NC_090447.1, from coordinate 1,450,191,181 downwards.
GTTGATGATTGCAGTGCTTTGACATGGGCAAAAGGATGGTATTTAGATGGCAATAGGTTTATCAGAGAGATTTCGTGCACATCAAATGACCTATAGACATTGTTGAGATATTTAAACCAAAAATAATAAAGCCATTGTCACTAAAAGGAACTGGTGCCTCTGTGAGCAAAGCTAGTGGGGACGAGTCTGACCCTTGCAGCATGTTGAATCCACTTTGAATGAACACACAAATAGGTTTGATACACTTTTCCAAGCTATCCGTGACACTCTAGTGACAAATATAGACTTTGTGGCAAGAGGGGTTGGCCATCTGAAAGCAGATCACAGGAAATTAGCAGACAGGGTCACTGAACATGAATCAACAATAGCAGAAACGCAGCCCTCAGTGAAAGATCTACACATGCAACCTAAGAGCTTGTTAAACATCTATATGAAAGGGCTCAAGATGCAGAAGGGTGCTTATGGTGCATCAACATTTGGATAGTTGGTATTGTGGAAAAAAAGAATGCCCAAATATGGAATTGTTCTGGGAGGGCTAGGTTACAAATATAGACGCATATTCAAGAGCCCCTTGAGCCTCCTTGCGCCACATTAGCCTATTTTTTTTACACTAGTGTGGACCAACAAGGCCAAAATCGCGTGCCATATTTACAAAGTGGCACAATGCACTTTGCAACCCCTTGAGTCACATTATGCCTGCACAGGCATAATGTATGCAAGGGGGGAGCACCCCCGTTAGGAGGCTGAAAAATTGAATTTTTAACGGCTGCACTGAGCATGTGTTAAAATGAGGCTCTCATTGTTAAACTACCAACATGGTGCACCTTATGTTAAATAAAGCATCCGGTGCACACATGGTGGCATTAGGGGGGCGCTAAGGGTCACAAGGAATGTGGCGCTGCACTGGGTGCAGTGCCGCTTTTCTTAAACATGCGCCATAGGTTTGTAAGGCAGGATCCCCAGACTTTCTTCATAGAAAGAGCACACAGGGAGCCAGGAAGACAAATGGCACCTGTATTCCGTTCCAATACAGGTGGTGGCTCAACTGCTAAATTTCAGGGACAGAGCTCATGTACTGCAAATCGCAAGGCAATGGGTCACTGGGTGTTGTGCAAAAGTAAAGTATTTATTTTCCCAGATGATACTATAGCAGTCCAGAGACAAAGATCCTCTTTTATGGAAGTGAAAGATCCATCTGAGGCAGCTGGATTTTAAATAAGCCATTTTATCCTGCTGCACTGAGGGTCCTGGACGGAAAGAGATCATATTTTTTCAATCACTCTGAGGAGGTTTGGTTGGGCTTTAATCTAGGGGGATTTGTACCTCCAAACACCCAAGCAAGTTGGAGAACAGAACATTCTGGGAAAAGTAATAGAATGAAGATCACAGGTTGCATATTACTGTAAAAATCAGGAGAAACAACAACCAGAGCCACACTGGCTATTCTGACACTCTGGCATGTTCCTGGTGGGTGCAGGGTGGGTTTGCAATAAAAAATATAGTGGGGAAAATATAGACTGAAAAGGAAGTGTCAGAAATGTTGTCTGAATCATAGAGAGAAAAAGTTGTGGCTACAAACAAATTGCAAACTGTTGAGCTTTCTAGGGCAAAGGTACGTCCATTAGGAGAGGAGGTGTGGGGCATCCTCCTGCTAAAATATAGGAGCATTTACACTGCAGTGGGGAAGAGGGTGGGGGGCTGCTAAGGTGTTTTTAAGATTCAGAAAAGGTCAGCACTAAGGTATTGTAATGGTTTTTAGGGCACTGGGATGGTAGCATAAAAGGGTAGTTGAAGGTTTTTATGGTTTAGGTAGTGGTTGAATTAAGAGGTGGTTTGGGGTTTTTAGGGCTCATAGATGGTAGATTCTACTTCAAAAGTGAATTTTGACAAGTTAAACAGACTAAAAGCTTTATTGTTTCAAAAACATGCGATGCTGACATCTGCACGTGAGACCTATGCGCTCCAAGTGGCGAGGTCATCAGCAGAAATACAGTGCCTTTTAAATACAAACTTTCCAAGACAATTTGGTGAACTTGTGGGCTGAATTGTTGACATTTCTAGTACTACAGAGAATGTACATTTCTATAAGGCTGTTGTTTCTGGTATCATTAACACTTTCTCCTCTGTATTTGGCATAATACCTTCAGCCATACACTCGATATTTTGGGGTATTTTGGGGGGATTTCCAACTACTTTGGATATAATCGGTGGCATCTTGCTGTTGCTGTTATTAATTTGCAATGGCTGCCTCTTCGCAACAAGGACTAATGGCTCTTCCATCAGTGCAACTGTGTCATGAACACATGATACAATATTTCAGAGCACCACTCCTGGAAGAACTGAAGTGCAACTGGTCTCTGTCATTCAGACTGTTTTTGGATTTTGTGCACCCCGTGTTTTGATGCCTCTAGTTCCTTTTTGAATGCGCACTAATAGCTTCTTCTTTTCTATGCGGTGCTCACTTTCATTGGGAGCTGATCTGTTGATGTTCTCGCTAGGGGATCATTACCAGAAATGCACGTTGAGGGTGCGTTTGCTACGGGAGGCCATGTATGAGCTGCCCTTTGTGGATCATGCATCTCTTGCTTTAACATTGGGCACAACACAGAAAGCTGCTGCCTCACCTGGAGCTCTGGAACATGAGTGCTCTTTGGTTTTCCTTGGCACCGATTTGGTCTCATTACTACCTGCCGAAGTGGAACATTTCCTTGCTTCAATTATCCCGACTGTCATTGGGGATTTTCAGAATGACAAATTCGGCTTCATTGGCACCACTGATGAGTTTCTAAATTGACTACTTCTTCACATGCTGCAGTGCTTTTTAGCTTGTTTATGTGTATATGTTTTAAAGCACTGCATTTTAGTTGCTTTTAACTTAGGAGCTAGGCTGCTTTACCACTTCAGAACCAACAAGGGGATTGTGTTGTAGAGCCATTTTAGTGATGTCTTTGAGCATGTTATTTTAGCAACCAGGCCTTCTGCCTGTGCCCTTTAGCCCGGTAACATTTCATTTTATTTCATTGTATTCTTTTAGAATCAGCCACATTCATGAAGGTGTTTTCTTTTATCTTGCTGTCATTTTGCCCAGGAAAGCATTATATTTCTTAGCACAACATTCTTTCACTCTGTGCTTTCTTCAAGGCTGCAGTGAGATAGGATTGTCGGCACAAGTGGTATACTGCATCTCTAACATTCACAGAAACACACATATTTTTACTTGGGGACACTTTCTGAGAACATCAGTTGTTTTATTATAAAAACATTTCCCTGTTCCAGGCATGTTAGGGGGAGGTTCCAGCCAGAGAGCCACTACTGCATGTTGTCTGACTTTGCAACAGCTGCTCGCTGAGGCTACCAATTCCCTGCCCAGATGGGGATGGTGTCTCTATAGATAACATGCTTCTACACTACTAACATGCTCAGGTATTGGGGATGATGTCTTCCCAGCGGGGATTCCTGTAGGGCACAATAGGGTTTATCCTGCTGTGCTCTAACATAGCTTAAGTAGGAATTACATATATCATGCAGTGACAGTATGGTGGTACTTTACCTGTGTTTCTATTTTCTTGTCACCATTTCACTCCTAGTATGTTTCCTCATTCTAATTATTGCATTTCATGCTATTTTATTGAAGACACAGCTGATTGGTAAAACGTATTGAACCATTTCCTGGCTCTGTTTGTCTTTGCATGTGTCAGACTAATGTAACTGAGAGAAAAGGATGAGATCTGATCAACCACAATTTCCCTGAGAAGTCACAATGTCATGCGCTTGGTTGCCACAAATAATCCCTGCCCTTGAGTAGAGATAAAGGCACTGCTAGTTGGCTGGAAATGGATTACGTCGAATAATGTCACATGGTGTGGGATTGGACTCAGTTCCCCATAATTCAGGTGATGCTGCGGCCCAAATCCAGCAGCCTCATTGGTACAACGCAACAGTTGTAAGGCATTTTTAGGGTTTAGGAAAGAGTAGTATTAATTGGTAGTAAGGGTTTTCTTTGAGTTCTCTGGACGGTAGCAATAATGGAAAGTAAGGGGTGTTGTGGGTTCAGGGTAGAGTAGCTTCAAAAGCTAGTAAGCATTTTTAAGGTTCAGGGAAGGACAATATTAAGGGGTAGTTCATGGTTTTTATAGTTCATGGATAAGTAGCATAAAAGGTTATGAAGGGGTTTTAGGGTTCAGGGAAGGGTACTGTTAAGGAGAACTGCAACTTTTTAGTGTTTATTGAAGGAAATGTATATTGGGAGGAAGCAAGGGGTCTTTAGGTTCAGGGAAAGCTAGTGTTTCTGAATAGTAAGAAAGTTTTAGGGTGCAGGAAAGGGTAGTGCTAAGGGGTAAAATGGGGTTTGTTTGAATCAAGGATTTGTAGCTTAATTGGGTATGTAGGGCCTTTAGGACTGAAGGATGGGTAATGTTAAGGTGTAGAACAGGCTTTGTAAGGTTCAGGGAAGGGTAGCATTAAAGGGTATTTCAGGTTCTAAGGGTTCAAGGATAAGGAATGAATATTATGTTACAGTTAGATAGATTAAACAATGTGTTAGAAATAGGGTCTTTGGTTGACAGTCAGGTCACCCCCTGTTCAAGTAAGGACCCTCACTTTAGTCAGGCTAAAAGAGAATCACCCTCAGCTAACCCCTGCTGACTGTGCTTTGTGGAGATATCCTGCAGTTGCTGCTTCTGCCAGAGTAAGAGGGCAAAGACTGGACTTTGTGTGCATTCCATCTTGTGAAGAAATCTCCTAGGGTTTGATTCGGAGCTTGCCTTCTGTTGTTTGAAGTCTCAGGGACAGCCAAGACTTCTCTCTGCCAGTACCTGGAGTCTCTGGAGAGACTCCTGCTCTGACAAGTGGTGCCCTATCCAGTCCCTGGGCCCTTGGAAGGTAACCTGGTGTAAATCTAATGAAATCGACTTCGGACCGACGCCGCTGCTGAATCTGGTGACGCCGCCTGCACCCGACTCCGTGATCTTCGCTGGAACACGATGACCTTCGCAGGCCTGACATCACTGCAGCCCCACTGAAGTCGGCAACTCCGTGGAAGTCGCCGCACCACGTCGTGACCAACGCCGCTCGAAGTGCGTGGATTCAACGTTACGCACAGACGCCGCGATCCCCAACTTCGTGCATCGACTTGTTTTCACTCTTCACCAAAGGTATTGTACTTGGGGGTCTACGCGACTCCATGTCCCGTGCCGCTGGTGTCGGCTTGTTGGGAACGACTCCGTCACGTTGCCGTGTTAACATATCATCAAAGCATTTTGTGTTTCTAAGTGCTATTTTTGAGTTTAATCTTTAAAAATTCATAACTTGACTTGTGTATGTCGGATGTTTGTCGTTTTGGTCTTGTTTTGTTTAGATAAATATTTCCTATTTTTCTAAACTGGTGTTGTATCATTTTGTTGAGTTTGCATTAAAATTCTGCGTGTGTTGGTACAAATACTTTACACCTAGCACTCTGAAGTTAAGCCTACTGCTCTGCCAAGCTACCAAGGGGGTAAGCAGGAGTTAGCTGAGGGTGATTCTCTTTTACCCTGACTAGAGTGAGGGTCCTTGCTTGAACAGGGGGTAACCTGACTGTCAACCAAAGACCCCATTTCTAACAGTTTGCCTTAACTTTTGTGACCCGGTCTAGCGCGACCAGAAAACCTTGGATGGCGATTTGTGCTTTTTTACTATTTTTATTTCAATCATTAAAAATTCATGTCTCCAGTTATAATTATTGGATTGTTGCTGTTTTGGTGGCATTTTATTTCTTAAACATTCCCTATTTTGGTAAATTGGTTTTGGATTGTTCTTGTGTTGTGTTTTCAATTTATTTCTGTTTGAATACTGCAAAAATACTTTACACATTACTTCTAAGTTAAGCATGATTGCTTTTGTGCCAAACCAGAGGGATGAGTACAGGTTTATTTAGTGACTTCCTGCACCTAAACGCCCTGAAAGCTAGGTTGGCATTGCTACTTGCATCAGTCCTCATAACAACAACCCCCAATCTGGTGTCTACTCCTTACAGTGATAAAAGCTAAATTCCTGCCAGTCCTAACATACAGTTCAGAAATATATCTAAGCAAACTGAACGACTTCATGAACATTGCACAAAGCAAGGTCTTTTGCCTTCTCTTCTGCCTTCCACACAGCTCCTCACCAGCGCAGATTAGGTTGGAATTCGGATTATAAGATCAAACATTAGTACAAGACGGGGCATCGCTCAAATATGCATCCATGCTAAGACAGGCCCAACCAAACACACTGAAGGCACTGATTTGGCAGGAAATCAACACAAACCAGGCGGAAGTCCCAAATCTATGGCTAAAGAGAATCGCTTTCCCCATAAAGCATCTGTAGGCAGAGGAGTTATGGCAAAAGTCTTTACCCCATAAAACTTTCAAACAACTTCTAAACAAACAAATCAAGATGCTCTCCTGGAGCAAGGACAAAGATAAGTTCAGAAATCGATCTCACTCTTGGATGACATTTAACACATATAAGGCTCCAACAGCGCCACCTTATATGGCAGAAATATTGAAAACGTCACTAAAATAAAGGTGCTCCACAGCAGAATCGGTCTACTACCTGCAATGGAGGCTGAACCAAAATGGCTTAAGCCATCAAATAGCAGACAATGCAGACTTTGCACACATCACCAGGAAGACGTCATACACATCCTTTGTATTTGCCCCGCTCTACTACCCTGGAGAAAGCTGTATCTGAAAAACATTTTCAACACCAGTGGTATCAGAACATGCCGGCAGGCTATCCTGTTTAGTCTGAAAGGATTGACTCCACAACACATGGCCTGTTTTGCAAAATTTATGTTAAAAACAGAACATTCCACTAAAATCAAGATGAGAAAATAAGCCCTCAACTGACATAGGAAATGAACACTGGCAGCCCCAGGCTTACGAGTGATGGCCGCAGAATCCACACCAACGGCACTCTGCATAGTCCACCTGTGGACTGAACTATTTATGTTTAATCAGAAAAAAAACCTGCTTTCTGATGTTTTTCATCTAGATGCCCTTTGATAAATGTCTAATTTAACAGTCAGTAACTCAGTGTTGTCCAGTAAGTAAGACTATACATCTGAAGACGATCAACACATGAACAGGGCTTAGCTGGACTAAAAACCACAAAGAAAGCAATAATGTATTAATTGTTTTATGGTGTTTTTTAACTTCTCCGCTTGTACGGTTGTAATAATTACAAGTAATTACGCAATAAAGCATAAACTAGTGACTTCTGAGTTTTGGTCTAACAAAGATTGTTAATATTACTTGAGGTGGGTTCTTGCCCCCTTCAAGTAATATCCCCATTTCTTACACCAACGTTCCAAAAGAGTCAATGTAATCAGAATTGGGGTTTCTGATTAAACTTTTGTGTTTGTGAGGGTGCCACAGTGAATATTGCAATTGATTGTCTGCAAATAATTCCTGCTCTCTGAAAACCCAAGGTTTATTTGTTTCACTCATCGACCACTATAAGGCCAGATAGATTTGAGTAACTTATACATACTCGATACATATAAAACCTAGGCTACCAACTCTGATTGAGAATAAACTGTTTCAATGTGTTCCCACCTTTAAATTCTTGAAAATAACTTTGAATAAGCTAGGAAAATGTACCCTATACATATCTTTTGATCAAGTAGGGAGTTCAAAGAATCAATACTGAACAGAACCAGCTTAGCAAAGATAAATCGAAAGGTGTGTGGGATGCTAGACTGCCCTTTCTAATGCATCGGGTCAAAGGAAGAGATGTGGATAGTATATTGTTCACTTTGATTTTTGATATGGGCCCAGAGTAATTAAATTGTAATATGTTTTATAATTAGGACAAAATCCTTTTAGATGCAGGATCATAAAAACGTAGCTTCATTTGATTTTACTGCATTTTTCAGCATCAAGAGGAAGGACTACCATTGATTGGGTCTGGCTTTCAGCAGCTTTATTTAGAACTGGAGACACCATAACATTATTGCTCATGGTTATGTCTTTAATTAATCCTGATTCATAAGAAAAAATTGAATATGCCGAAACTCCATATAATCTTTTGACTCCAATCTTGGTAAAAATGTTGACATAACTACTTAGCAGTGGTCAATGCGTCTGTTAGCGCGTCGGTCCTTAGTAAGTAAACTTACAAGAGGACACGTATAGGTTGATGAACCTTTTGACTCATTTGAGATGTTCTTATTATAGCTCCAGTACAGAGATAAATAATTATACACAATAATCAATAATCATTAGTCAAATCAATAATCAATCGAGTCAGTAATCATCACACACCATGACCTTTCAGCCATGAATAACCACACCTTTAGTAAAAGTTTATTAAGTTTATTTCCCTATTAATAACAATGCTAAAATCATGAAGATTAATCTCAAAATCAAATCCAATGCAAATAATAATAATATTGGTTAACCAAAAACACGCAAGAAACATAACCTAATCAAAGCTTGAATCACAATGCATTCTAAAGCACCAGTACAAATCATTAGTAAAGTCAGTTTAAACAGTACTGCATAATCCATAGAGTTCAGCAATATAATTGTAAACCATTTGTTTCTGCAAATTGTCAGTCGTCATGTAGATAACCTCAAATAAACCCAGATTAGCATCAGCATGTGGGGCTTCATGCAAAAACAATTTAAAACACAAATTTGGAAAAACATCTATCTAGAAAAACTATTAAGACAGCACAGTTGGTACCTATATAGAAAAGGCACAAAAATGCAATTCAGTTACATTGCCATATCTACCTATCCTCGGTATGGGTCAGCAAACAGAATCAGTCTTCGTCCTCAGGTCATCAATCGATCAGCAAAACATCAGGCTCTCAGTCAAAGAGTATGAGCCCACTGACAGAATCTCGAATCTCTTTGTCTCCCAAAGTCACTTTAGATCTCTGGTCTCATCGTCTGTTCAAGTTCCCTCTGTTGTGTTGTTATATCAAAGTCACCCAAACTATCCCCTAATTCCCAATTGGTCGATTAATCGTACATTATTACTCTGTCCAGTGAAAATTCTATACCAAATCCATGAATTTTAATATTTCACCCTTCACACGTCGCTTATTGGTCTGCTTTACGATGTTCTCATCATCCGGCTTGTCAGGTATCAAATTTGTTGCATCTTCTTCACTAGTCAGTGTCTTTATTGTTCACGTCCAGGGAAAGACCCTCTTGCACACATTACACATATCTCGATACATTTTAAGGACACTGCCTCCTGTTAGTCGGTTCTCATGGAAAGCTTCTGCTAAGCATTTTAACAAGACAATGAGCATTTCACAGTTAGTTCACTCTGTCATAATTTTTATAAAATGCTAAGAAATACAGCTTCTGCATGAGGCCTGGCAAAACTAGGCCAAGACACTCGCTAAGCTAAAGCCTACAATGAATAAGCTAGAACATACTTCCTAACCCTTAATATGACATATTACTACATTAATCGAATACATTTTTAATATTTCATATGTATTAATCATTATTTAGTACATTTTGTGAACACTGGTGGCCATTCTTCGAGTCACAATTTACAACGTGCGCATTATCTTCTCTACGTTATTCATTTTCTACATAAGTCATTATTCAAAATACATAAGCACTTATTAATAAATTTCTAATCAAGACATCTGCTTCAGCATGTCTCTATGACCTACACTTTGTTGGGTACTTCCTGGTTTCGAAATGAGCACCAAGGTTGACTAATCCTTGTGGGAGTTTCTGATGGGGATGTAAGAAAATTGTTAAAGACTTTTTGAAAGTAGTGTCTTTTATAGAGAGCTGAAGGCTTTATTAAACAATATGAAAAGCTTCAGGGTCCATACTTTGCCTCCCATCATGCCTGTAACTTCTTCTAAGCTGATCAGTTTATCTAGAAACTGAGGGCCTGATTTATAAAAAGTTAGTGCCGCCTTTGCGCAAATGCGGTGCTAACTTTTCATAAATCAGGCACCCAGTCTCTGCAGTGTCTAGACTAGAGGAATTAACCGCTGTGAGAAAATTATCTTGTGCCTGGGGGGCGTCCCCTTGAAAGCTGTATAGAGTAGTATAGAATGTGTAGGAAGCTGTCCCTTTATGTTGTATGTTAATACTGTGTAAAGGATCCAGGGTTTCCCCAATAAGTGGAAAGGGCCATGCTAGCCAATCCCAAAGTGCTCTATTTGGAGGGAGTATGGTCGAGCAGCCTTAGGATTAACACACAGGATTGCAAGACATCCACAAATACACACAATAGTCAATAAATGAGACACACAACTCAAAAAAAGAGACCCACCACAATTTATAAAAATAGCAAGTATCTTTATATATGTTTAGGCATCAGAGAAAAAACATTCTGGTAAGTATGTTTTTAGATATGGATTCTTTTCACTTTTAAAAGTGGACACAATGCAATTTCTGTGTTCTGCAAAGTTATGCAAACAGGTAGAGTACAGCCACTTCAAAGGCCAAATCTCCTGGAGTTAGGGTGAGTGGTGGGCAAGGTTGAAGGCAGCACTAACAGTACACCACCAGCGGCACAGGGATGGCCGGGTGCAAAACAGCATTGGGTGCCCGGTGCATTTCAACAGAGATCGGTCACTGCAAAAACAGGCTGCAGTCTCTGGCCAGGAAGCCAGTGGGGTTGAACCAACAGTGGGTAAACAGGCCTTATGCCCAGGTACAGGTAGGCACCTTTGGTCCTCTTCTCCATGGCTCAGGGGTGACGGGTGCAGAGGTGTCTTTAGGTGTTTGGTTTCTCTTACCAGGGCAGCTGCTGTAGAGGGGGGCTGCCTGCAGAGGCTGTAGGTGTCATCAGGGATTCCAAGAGTGGTGAAACCACAGTGGACTTAGACTCTGGAGGGCTGGGAAACCTTGTTGGCACCAGTGGTCCACTTCAACACAGGTCGGAGATGGCGGGTGCACTGGTGACATCAGGTGTTGGGTTTTGGCTGTTCTGGCGGTTTCAGAGTCTCTTCTTTGGAGTTTGCTGGAGAACAGGTCCGCTGTTCACAGGAGGTCTTGAGTCTTTTTCAAAGGCAGGCTTTTGGAGGCACTCCTGTAGGATGAGTTGACTTTGGTGCAGATTTTCGATAAGGAATACAGACAGGCTGACGGGGTTGGTACCAGGTCAGCTGCTTCTTTTCGCCTCTTCTGCTTTCACAGTTGTTCAGGGTCCTTGATCTTCTTAGGTCATCAGGATCTGCTTCTCTGGTGCCAGGAGCTCTCGGAAATACTGAATTTATGAGCATTAGGGATGTAGGGTAGTATCCAAGGGAGTAGTGACCCTTGGGGTCACTTTGCCCCCTAGATTACCACTTTAACCCTGTTCCAGAATTCCTAGGTATGCCATCTCAAAGATGGCTACCTCTGAAAATTTGTGATCACCTCGGCTTAGCAGGTAATCCTGTGGGAGCGGGTGTTACACCCTCTTTCCTGAAAGGCTTTTGTACTGACAGCAGAAGGCATTCACCCTAGGGGGGTAGAGCCATGACTCAGGTGGCATGCTCACAGAAACCAGTCAGCATGCACACCAGAATCTGGTAGGTTTGCAGGGAGCACCTCTATGGTAGAATGTGCAGAGTTCACGGAGTTGCGCTATGCATAACTCTGCAAAATGGTAAAAAAATATCAAATTGCTAACGCGCCTGGTCCTTAATAAGTAAACTTACAAGGGGACGCGAATAGGCCGATGAACCTTTGGGATCGCATGGAGTATTCTAGTCATGCAATAACCAGTGACATCAGTAATCAATGTAATTAATCAATAACCACCCAGAAAATCATTAGTCAATAGACAATTATAACCAACAATTCATGAATAACCACAACTCAATAAAGCATTTAGCAGTTTTATTTCCCTATTATTTACAATTCTAATGCATTTGGATAACTCAAAGTTTTATTTAATCAGCTCGGAATTAGTTCAGTAGCGACCACCAATAACACAATCTAATTAAAACTTGTGAAAACATATGCTCGAATGCTTCAGCATAAGCCAATAAGGATCAATATAGCAGCATTAATAGAAGTGTTCAGCAAATCAGTCCGTCAATCATTTGTCACTGGCAAGTCACCCGAAAGACCCTTAACTAACCCAGATTGGCTTTAGCATGTGAGAGTTCATGCAAAACAATTTAGAAAAACATGAATCTGGAAAAACATCTAGTTAAGAGAAAAACTATAAAACAGCGCAGTTGGTACCTAGAAGAAAAGACACAAAGTTAGTCAGTCACATTTTCATAGCTACCTATCCACAGAATGGATCAGCAACAAAGGCAGTCTTTGTCTTCAGGTCATCAAATAGATCAGCAACACATCAATCTCTCATGAGTATGAGCCCAATGACAGAATCTCGAATCACATCTCCCGACGTCATCAATTCACCCCTCGCATCTGAAGCACCTTGTCATGACTTTTTATTAGAGTTTTTCAGTCCATCCCCTTAATTCCTAATTGGTCAGTCAATCAGCAGATATGACTCTAACCTATAATATTAACTGACTGACTGACTGACTATAATATTAATATTAATTTTACAAATCTATGAGTTCTAATATTTCTTCTTTCTCAGTTCACGGATTGGTCTACTGTACGATGTCTTCATCATCCGGCTCTTCAGGTATTGAAAATGTTGCATGTTCCTCTTCAGTCAGTGCTCCCATTGTTCAAGTCCTGGGAAAGTACATTTAGCCTACTCTAGACAATTGTATCAATTTGACTTCATCATTTCCTGTCCGTCGGTACGTTGCAGAAAATTCTAGCTAAGCAACTTTAACATGGGGTGGTTCAGGGTCAGGTTAAGGCATCAGCTTCTCTGCAGTGCGCTAGAAATTCAGCTTCTTGTGTGAGGCCTGGAAAAAACTAGGCCATAACGTCAGCTAAATTAATTCTTCAAATTAATGCAAAACATAGGTTATACATCTCAATATGACAGATTACTACATTATTCTTACATATTTTCATTATTTCACACATTTTTAGTTATTTTAGTATAACTTTTGTATAAGTGGCTGCCATACCCCGTGGGCACATTTTCAACATGCACATTATTTTCCCTACAATTAATTTCTCTACGAGCTTTTCATTAATCAAAACACATAAATGTTCATTAGTAATTTCTAATTAGCATATCTGCATCAACACCATCATGCCCGTTCTTGTGACATTTTAAGTCAAATGCAATGCAGAGTTCGTTCTCTCATTCAAAATCATTTGTGAACTGCACCACACGGTTTGCAAGGATGCGGTTATCTTGTCTTTCACTCTGTTTATGCTGCTGGGCTGTTTTTTCATCCCTTATTAGTCTTTTCAATCCTCCACCCTTCTAATTAATCTACCCCTCATTTTTATTTCTTGTGTTATTGTGTCTTTTTGTATCTCTGTTTTTTTATATATATTTTTTTTAATTGATGCTTTTTATGACTTTTTGTATGGTTGTTAATTTTTCCCTTTATTTCCTTAGTTATTTCTTCCTTCGTTCCTTCCTTCTCTTGTTTCTTTTTTCTTCACTCCTCCCCCCAATGCCATGGCAGAGAGGGGCAGTGCCGGCGAACAGTGGAGCAGCAGCTCCAGGCCCCCATGAACAGCCAGCAGCGGCTGTCTACCTTGTGAGTGGCGGCTCTGCCAAGGGGTGCAGCCCGGGCCCATCTTCCGTGAGGTGGAGGTGGCAGCACTGTTTTTTAACTTGGAGCGCCGCCTCCCCTCAATGCTGGCTGTAGATGGCAGGCCTTGCAGCAGCTACCCCATGTGGGAGCGTTGGCTGCATTAAAGGAGGGTGCATGGGTGTGTTCAGCGCACCACCCAGGTCCAGCGCACCACCCAATATCTGACACACGACTGAGCAGATATCACCATCCACGAGCACGACCTGCTTGACCTGTTATGTGTGGAGATTCCAGGGCTCATTTCTGTTCTACAATGCTGCCTTTTTTTCTGAAAAGCATGCTGCTCACACTCAGAGGTAAGTTATATTTTGTTCATGTTAAGAGTACTATTACGTGATCCAGTTAGAGCTAGGCAGGCGCTCAGCGCTACCTCATCGTACGCGCTGGCAGTCGCTTTGGCTGATTATTTCAGAAGCCATTGCATGCAGACTTCTCTGTCATCTTGTCACTATATGAATTAGTGTTATCAATGAGTTAGCGTTCTCTGTGACTTTCTTTATGTGGCTCATTCAGTCCAAGCAATTCCACAGTAATGTGTAGTACTAATATCCATCTACGCATTACAAAAAAGGGAGACTGTGAGGGTCCATCAAGGGGGTTGAGAAATGAGAATAGAATCAAAGATCATTCATTGCAATGCGTTACTTCCAAATGTAGTTTTTGCTAAGGCCTGTGACCTTTGACCTCTGTGGCCATTGGATTGCTCCCCGCTCGTACAGCGACACCCAGCTGTCCCTGTGTCCTCCCCTCCCTGCCCTCGCTGCTCCCTGCTGGCCATCCCTTGTGGCTAGTGGTAAGTGCCTTCTTGGAATCGCTGTGGGTTTTTACCCTGCCGTGTCTTAACTGTTATCCAGTGTTTCCTTGTCCTAACTGCTTTCCCGTGTTTCCTTGTCTTAACTGTTACTCCGTGCTCCTTGTCTTAAACTGTTATCCCGTGTCACCTCGCCTCAACTGTAACTCCGTGTTCCTTGTCTTAAACTGTTATCCCGTGTCTCCTCGTCTCAACTGTTACTCCGTGTTTCCTTGTCTAAACTGTGATCCCGCGTCTCCTCGTCTCAACTGTTACTCCGTGTTTCCTTGTCTTATCTGTTATTCCGTGTCTCCTCGTTGCAACTGTTACTCCGTGTTTCCTTGTCTTATCTGTTATTCCGTGTCTCCTTGTCTTAACTGTTACTCCGTGATTACCTGGTCTTAGCTTTAATCTCCGCGTTTACTTTGTCCTAGCTGTATTCTCCGCGTCTTCCTTCACTTAGCTGTTTTTCTCCATGTTCGCTTGCTTTGTTACCCCCTGCCGTCCCCCCAGCGCCTCGGCTCCCCCGAGCTGTCTCCTTTTCCCGCCGCTGCATCCCTGCGGCCCACCCCCCTGTGGCCCCCATTCGTCCACGCCTCCCGCCTCCCAGTTGCTCCTCCCTCCCTCCTCCCCTTCTTAATGGCGGTTGCTGCGCGACGCGGAGCGTGACCTTTGACCTCTGTGGCCACTGGATCGCTCCCCGCTCATACAGCGACACACAGCTGTCCCCGTGTCCTCCCCTCCCCGCCCTCGCCGCTCCCTGCTGGCCATCCCTGGTGGCTAGTGGTAAGTGCCTTCTTGGAATCGCTGTGGGTTTTTACCCTGCCGTGTCTGCCGTGTCTTAACTGTTATCCCGTGTTTCCTTGTTCTAACTGCTTTCTCGTGTTTCCTTGTTCTAACTGCTTTCCCGTGTTTCCTTGTCTTAACTGTTACTCCGTGTTCCTTGTCTTAAACTGTTATCCCGTGTCACCTCGTCTCAACTGTTACTCCGTGTTCCTTGTCTTATACTGTTATCCCATGTCTCCTCGTCTCAACTGTTACTCCATGTTTCCTTGTCTAAACTGTGATCCCGCGTCTCCTCGTCTCAACTGTTACTCCGTGTTTCCTTGTCTTATCTGTTATTCCGTGTCTCCTCGTCTCAACTGTTACTCCATGTTTCCTTGTCTTATCTGTTATTCCGTGTCTCCTCGTCTTAACTGTTACTCCGTGATTACCTGGTTTTAGCTGTAATCTCCGCGTTTACTTTGTCCTAGCTGTATTCTCCGCGTCTTCCTTGACTTAGCTGTTTTTCTCCACGTTCGCTTGCTTTTTTACCTCCTGCCCCTCCCCAGCGCCTCGGGTCTTCCGAGCCGTCTCCTTTTCCCGCCGCTGCGTCCCTGCGGCCCTGCCCCCCTTGAGCCCCTATTCGTCCACGCCTCCCGCCTCCCAGCTGCTCCTCCCTCCCTCCTCCCCTTCTTAATGGCGGTCGCTGGGCGACAGCGCCGCTGGCGGGCCAAAGGCGCGCCAGAAGCAAGCCCGTCTACGCCCGTCCATGCATGGACCACGCCCAGCGCCAACCCCCTGGTCCACGGAACCCCCGCACCTCCAGACACCACTACACCGCCAGCGACCTCAACGCACTCAACCCTGGCCGCCCCACAGCATGCTTCCAGTCTTCACCAAGAAATACCCAAGGACCCTTCTCATGCCACCACTGCGATACACCTGCGATAGAACCACCAGACCTCCAAAAACCAGAACCAACCACCTCCACTGCATACTCCTTAACACCCGCTCTGCACGCAAGCACGCCATCGAGCTCTGGGACCTGCTCGACACCTCAGCCCCGGACGTGGCCTTCCTTACCGAAACCTGGTGGAACGACTCCTCAGCACCCAACATCGCCATAGCTATCTCGGAGGGCTACAAGATCACCCACAGGGATCGCACAAACGGAATCGGAGGAGGAATAGCCATCGACCACAAGGCCACCCTCAAGGTCCACACCCACACGGACGACACCCTCAAAACCGCCGAACATCTGCACTTCCAAATACACACCGACCCCAACACCACCCTCAGAGGAACGCTCGTCTACAGACCCCCGGGCCACGGGCACCTTTCAGCGACTCCATCTCAGACCTCGCCAGCACCCTTGCACTCGCCTCTACAGACTACATCCTCCTCGGGGACCTTGGCTTCCACCTCGAGAACAACAACAACATCAACTCCACCACCCTGATCGACAACCTCGCCAACCTCGGCCTCAGACAACTCGTCACCGCACCCACCCACGCAGCCGGCCACACGCTTGACCCCATCTTCTCCACAAGCGCCCACATCACCTTCAACCAAACCACCGAACTCCACTGGACCGACCACCACTGCATCCACTTCACCTTCCAGAAACAGGTCAAGCACCACCGTACCCTACAGCCACCCCGCCGCCACTGGAGCAAAGTCACCCAAGACCAGCTGACCAGCGCCCTTGCCCAGAACCCGCCCAACGACCCCACCGACCCAGACACCGCCGCTCACAACCTCAGACAGTGGATCAACGACTGCGCCAACTCACTCACACCACTAAAGAAGACCTCCAACAACCAAGCCACCAAGAAAGCCACCTGGTTCACCTAAGAGCTCCAGACCTCCAAGCGCACCTGTCGGAAACTTAAGAATAAATGGATCACCGAACACACACCTGAGAGCCTCACGGCCCACAAAGACGCCACCCGCAGACACCACCAACTAATCAGACTAGCCAAAAGATCATCCTTCAAAGACCGCCTAGATAACAACGCACACAACAGCAAAGAGCTCTTCGGCATCGTGAAAGAACTCTCCAACCCCAGCACCAACGTCAACGACATTCCACCCTCACAAGAGCTCTGCGACTCACTGGCCACATTCTTCCTTCAAAAGATCACCGACATCCATGACCGTTTCAACACCACAGCCGCCCCGACCACTCCAGAAACCACCCCCGGTAACACACCCGCTCCGATCGTCTAACCTCCTGGGCCAACGTCAGTGACACCGAGACACGCAAATTCATGAACTCCATCCACTCCGGATCACCGTCAGACCCATGCCCCCACCACGTGTACAACAAAGCAGACGCAGCCATCGCTCCCCAACTACGGAAGGTCATCAACATCTCCTTCGAAACAGCAACATTCCCAGAAAGCTGGAAACATGCTGAAATCAATGCCCCCATTAAGAAGCCCAAAGCAGACCCCCAGGACCTTAAGAACTTCCGAACCATCTCCCTACTCCCATTCCCTGCGAAGGTCATTGAAAAAATCGTCAACGCACAACTGACTCGCCACCTCGAAAACAACGACATCCTGGACCCCCCCCAGTCCGGCTTCCGACAAAACCACAGCACCGAGACCACGCTCCTCGCCGCCACAGACATCAGACGCCAAATGGACAACGGCGAAACATCAGCGAGAACCCGCCTCTTCGAAGCCGGAATACAAGAGAAAGCCCTCAAGTGGACCACATCCTTCCTCTCCGACAGAACCCAGAGAGTCCGCCTCCCTCCCTTCCGCTCCAAAGCCACCAAAATCATCTGTGGCGTACCCCAGGGCTCATCCTTCAGCCCAACATTATTCATTATCTACATGGCACCCCTTGCTCAAGTAACCCGCCAATTCAACCTCAACATCATCTCCTACGCCGACGACACTCAGCTCATCCTCTCTCTCACCAAGGACCCGCACACCGCCAAGTCCAACCTCCATGAAGGAATGCGGGCCGTTGCCGAATGGATGAGAAACAGCCGCCTGAAACTAAACTCGGACAAGACGGAGGTACTCATCCTCGGACCCAACTCCCTCCGCCTGGGACGACTCCTGGTGGCCAACATCGCTAGGAACCCCACCAACACCGACCGACCACGCACGCAATCTGGGCTTCATCCTCGACTCCTCCCTCTCCATGTCAAAACAGGTCAACGCAGTCTCCTCCTCCTGCTACAACACTCCCCGCATGCTCCGCAGGATATACAAGTGGAAACCAACAGACACAAGAAAAACTGTGACACAGGCCCTTATCAGCAGCAGGCTAGACTACGGCAACGCACTCTACACAGGCATCCCTACAAAACACCTGCGGCGCCTCCAACGCATCCAAAACGCCTCCGTCCGACTGATTCTCAACGTACCCGCTGCAACCACATCACACCCCACCTGAAAGACCTCCACTGGCTCCCAGTTAACAAGAGGATCACTTTCAAGCTCCTCACCTACGCACACAAAGCACTCCACAACACCGGACCTGCTTACCTCAACAACAGACTCAGCTTCTACACTCCCACCCGCCAGCTCCGCTCCGCAGACCTAGCACTCGCCACCGTCCCCCGCATCCACCGTAAGACATCCGGCGGCAGATCCTTCTCCTACCTCGCCACCAAGACATGGAACACTCTCCCAACCCACCTGCGACGGACCCACGACCTACTCGCCTTCAGAAGACTCCTCAAGACCTGGCTCTTCGACCAGTAGCAGCTCACCCTCCCCTCTCCTCCTCAGCGCCTTGAAACCCTAATGGGTATGTAGTGCGCTCTATAAATAGATTGATTGATTGATTGATTAAGGAAATTTGGAATAGGGATATTAGGATTAGTTTAACTCAAGTTAACTCAACAATAGTCTATATTAGTACCACAGGCGATCTGATTTAAATAAGTACAATGTTATTGCATTTACCTGTTATAATGAATTTGTGGAGATTAACTGTACCAGTAATCTATTTTTTTATCTTCTTTATTTCTTACATCAGCACATCGTGATGCAGCGCTGGAACAGCAACTCTAGCAAAATATGTCTGACTTGTAGCCTTCCATATCTGGCAGATGGCTGCCCCAAACTCTAAGAATTCCACAAAAGAAAAAATGGAGGAGGTCCAGCGCTAACAATTTTGCCAGCTTCCCACTGTACAAACAGCCATTGGATGGTTGTGGTGATAGGGCCCTTCCTGTCTAATAATGCTTGTAATAGTTGCCTGGATTTTTTTATTTTTTGGGGCCACTGACGCAGGCCAGTTTTGAGATGTAGGTGCAGTCACTGTATGCCGTAGTGTTTCCATCTGACTCTCAGGGACATATTTACAAGAAAGTGGTTCAATGGTCCTCATGCACCAGTTTTCATGCGTCCCCAATGCCCCTCCAATGACACCATAATTGCACCGTATTTAGAATATGGCACACCATGACAGTTGTTACAACAACAGCTTCAAACTTTTTGATGCTGTTACAGCGTTTTGTTGCACTTGCATCATACATTTTGGCGCTACTGCAGCAAAGCACAGGGAGGCCCATAGATTATTATGGATGCGCCACTTTGAGGGAAAAAATGGTGCAGTGAAATTTTATAACACCCCCCTTGCAAACATTATGCCTGGAGCAGACATAGGGGGTCATTACGAGCCTGGCGGTTGACGGAGAAGTGGTGGTTTTACTGCCAACAGGCTGGCGGTAAAAAAATTGGAATTATGACCATGGCGGTTACCACCATGGTCATCCGCCACTTCTACGATCAGACCGCCATGGCGGAGACGACCGCTGGGCTGGAGACTTGGGTCTCCAGCCCGGCGGCTGTCACAAGACCGCCGGCGGTATCATAACCTGGCTTACCGCCATGGAGTTCATGGGGTTTGGAACCGCCATGAAATCCATGGCGGTAAGCACTATCAGTGACAGGGAACTCCTTCCCTGGCACTGATAGGGGTCTCCGCCACCCCCCAGCCCCTCCCCCGAGGCCGACCCCGACACCACCCAACCCCCTGCCACCCCCCCAAAGGTGGCAGGACCCGCTTACCCTCCCCTCCCCCCCACATCACAACACAGACACACACCCGACACTTATGCAGGCACCACCTACACACATTCCCACACACACACAAACAAACATGCCAACAGACACACACACAGTCATACACGCACACCCTCATTCAGACATACACGCACACTTCCACACAGACATACATGCAGACAGACACGCACACATTTCCATTCACACTACACCTCTGCATGCATACATGCACTCACACACCCCCTCTACATACTCACATGCACACCCCCATGCACGCACACATCACACAACCCCCCTACCCCCCTCCCCTAATGGACGATCAACTTACCTTGTCCGTTGATCTTCCGGGAGGGGACGGGATCCATGGGGGCTCCTCCGCCGCCACCACACCGTCAACAGAACACCGCCACGCCGAATGACAGAACGTGATTCGGTGGGTGGTGTTCTGTTGACGTGGCGGTGGAGGTGGAGCAACCTCCACTTCCCCGCCGCCCGCCAGTATGGCTGCTGGCGGCCCTCCGTCCGGAAAAGGACGGAGGGCTGCCGGCAGTCATAATACGCCGAGCGGAAAACCGCCACCATAATGACCCCCATAATGTGGCGCAAGGGGTTGCAAAGTGGTGCAATGCATGCATTGTACCACTTCGTAAATATGGTGCAGGGGAATTGACACCTTAACACCGCCTCAGTATCATAAAAATGAAGCTAAGGCGCACTAATGCAATGCAAGGGGCTTGTAAATCTGCCCCTGAGTCTTCCTGTGCCATTTTGAGGTCACTGAGTTGGGTGAATCTGGAACACTGCTGGGGAAAGGGATGGTTTGCATGAGGATGTCTCCTTCCTCACCTTCCACTGTAATTTGACCTTCACCACCGTGACCACTGTAAGAAATGGGGTCTTTGGTTGACAGTCAGGTTACCCCCTGTTCAAGCAAGGACCCTCACTCTAGTCAGGGTAAAAGAGAATCACCCTCAGCTAACCCCTGCTTACCCCCTTGGTAGCTTGGCTAGGCTAGGTGCAAAGTATTTGTACCAACACACACAGTAACTCAATGAAAAGACTACAAAATGACGCAACACCAGTTTAGAAAAATAGGCAAAACAAGACCACAACGACAAAAATCCGACATACACAAGTCAAGTTATGAATTTTTAAAGATTAAACTAAAAAATAGTGCTTAGAAACACAAGATGCTTCGATGAGGTGTTAACACGCTGTCGTGATGGGGTCGTTCCCAACAAGCCAACATCAGCGGCGCCGGACACGGAGTCGCGTAGACCCCCCAGTTCAGTGCCTTTGGTGAAGAGTGAAAGCAAGTCGATGCGCGAAGTCGGGGATCGCGGCGTCTGTGCGAAACATTGAATCCGCGCACTTCGAGCGGCGTCGGTCACGACGTGGTGCGGCGACTTCCACGGAGCGGGGCTGCAGCGGCGTCGGGCCTGCGAAGGTCATGGCGTCGGGTGCAGGCGGCGTCACCGGTTTCAGCAGCGGCGTCGGTTCGAAGTCGTCTGAAGTCGAATTCCTTGGATTTCCACCAGCTTTCCTTTCAAGGGCTCAGGGACTGGATAGGGCACCACTTGTCAGAGCAGGAGTCTCTCCAGAGACTCCAGGTGCTGGCAGAGATAAGTCTTTGCTGTCCCTGAGAATTCAAACAACAGAAGGCAAGCTCTAAGTCAAGCCCTTGGAGATTTATTCACAAGGTGGAAGGCACACAAAGTCCAGTCTTTGCCCTCTTACTCTGACAGAAGCACCAACTGCAGGATAGCTCCACAAAGCACAGTCACAGGCAGGGCAGCACTTCTCCTCAGCTCTTCAGCTCTTCTCCAGGCAGAGGTTCCTCTTGTTTCCAGAAGTGTTCTAAAGTCTGTGGTTTTGGGTACCCTTCTTATACCCAATTTCTCCTTTGAAGTAGGCCTACTTCAAAGTAAAGTCTCTTTTGAATGTGAAATCCTGCCCTTCCCAGGCCAGGACCCAGACACTTACCAGGGGGTCAGAGGTGGCATTGTGTGAGGACAGGCACAGCCCTTTCAGGTGTAAGTGACCACTCCTCCCCTCCCTCCTAGCACAGATGGCTCATCAGGAAATGCAGACTACACCCTAGCTCCTTTTGTGCCACTGTCTAGTGTGAGGTGCAACCAGCCCAACTGTCAAACTGACCCAGACACGGAATCCACAAACAGGCAGGGTCACAGAAATGGTATAAGCAAGAAAATGCTCACTTTCTAAAAGTGGAATTTTCAAACGCACAATCTTAAAATCAACTTTACTAAAAGATATATTTTTAAATTGTGAGCTCAGAGACCCCAAACTCCACATGTCTATCCGCTCCCAAAGGGAATCTACACGTTAATCAGATTTAAAGGTAGCCCCCATGTTAACCTATTAGAGGGACAGGCCTTGCAACAGTGAAAAACTAAATTAGCAATATTTCACTGTCAGGACATATAAAACACATTACTATATGTCCTACCTTAACCATACACTGCACCCTGCCCTTGGGGCTACTTAGGGCCTACCTTAGGGGTGCCTTACATGTAAGAAAAGGGAAGGTTTAGGTCTGGCAAGTGGGTACACTTGCCAAGTCGAATTTACAGTTAAAACTGCACACACAGACACTGCAATGGCAGGTCTGAGACATGATTACAGAGCTACTTATGTGGGTGGCACAACCAGTGATGCAGGCCCACTAGTAGCATTTGATTTACAGGCCCTGGCACCTCTAGTGCACTTTACTAGGGACTTACTAGTAAATCAAATAGGCCAATCATGAATAAACCAATTACATACAATTTACACAGAGAGCATATGCACTTTAGCACTGGTTAGCAGTGGTAAAGTGCTCAGAGTTCAAAAGCCAACAGCAACAGGTCAGAGAAAATAGGAGGCAGGAGGCAAAAAGATTGGGGATGACCCTGCATAAGCAAAAAAGTCCAACAACCACGTTCAGCAATTTTTTTAAGGTGCTCCTCCCACCGGATTGGGTGATGCTTTTTCACATGGGTCATCTGGCTTCCAGTACCATAATGTGAACCAGGCTTACCGCGACAAACACTCATGTGGCAAATGGAGCATATTGAAATGTTCTCTTCCTGTTTGCTAATCGTAAAAAAAGCCCCAAACTAATGGGACGTACTTTCTTACTGGGCCACTGCCAATGCCTGATGAAGAACTGGAGGTAGGTGGCTGTGTTGATTGCCTCTCTGCAGTGCAGATGTCTACTGAGGTACGGGTTGGTGCAGGTCTCTGCTTGGGCCTTAGCTATATGGGAGCTGGCGCTGCTGCATGTGCCACATTCCTCGGAGCAGGTTGGATAGTAATGTCAGACTCCTCTGTGGCAGCTTCCACAATGACTGGCTCATCGCCATTATCCTCCTCCTCATGATCCGCTTTCAAGATTCTAAGGCTTTCTGGAGCTTTTTCTTTTCCCTTGTCTTTGCTGGCGTCTCCTGCACTGTGCCGGGGTCCACTCCATGCCCCTATCATCGTCATCAAAAGTGGTGCTTGGAGAAGAAGGTGGAGTAGTACCCCTCCTTTTTCTTGTTGGAGATTTGGGAGCCATTGATTATAAAAGAGGAGGTTCTTGCCCAACAGGATCTCAACCTCCTGGTCTGCTCCAAGTTCTAATGCTGACTGCAGCTGCTGTCCACTTTGTTCTGTTTCTGAAACAATTGGGTACTACTTTGCGAAAGGGACAAATCCAATTCAATGTCACTGCTCATCGGCGTTGCCATGGTTGCAATGGCTGCCTCACTGGCAGACATGGTCATGGGCTTAGGTTGGGGTGTGCTGTTGATGCGGGAGTGCTGCTCCCAGGTTCCTCCCCAGAGGCAGGTTTGACAGGCACACGTCTCCCAAAAAAGGTTGTGGTTGGCACACCACTGGTGCAAAGTTATGTGACGTCTCTTCTCTTGTGCACCTAAAAGCAACCAAGCAAGAAAAATGTATATTTTCCGAAACACAGCATTTTTGCAGGTTTAAATAGTACAGACAATTAGAATCTTAGTGCAGCTGGTTACTTATATAATAAATACCAATTTAATCAAATATTGCAAAGTCAAACCACACCACCACACCATAAAATTCTATTCTATTCCAAATCAGGCAGCACCACATGCAGATATAGCTTTTTGCTTTATCTCCATCAATTTTAAAGGAAACACCTGTGGTAGTCAGCGAGAGGTGCATGGGTAAATGGAATAATCCTCAAATCCCTATGGCAGCTAGGTGGTCCAGGGAAAATGGAATAGAAATTAAAAAATGAATTATGCTGCTGATTTGTGTGCAATGCGCAGCAACCAGGGTGTCTGGTAGGAAATGGAATTATTATACACCTAAAGAAACTGAATGATGTAGTGCTTCTGTGCGCCTTTGGAGGATAGATAGATAGATGGATGAATGGATGTGGATTGATGGATAGATCAAGGCAAAATGCAGAATTAAATAAAATGCAATAAAAAAAATAAAAAAATCTAAAACGATCTAAAAGAAGTAATAAACTAAAATTTTAATAAGAAAATAAGCAATAAAAAACAAAAAACGAAAATAAAAATAAAAAATATAAACAGAAAAGAAATAATTACAATAATAAACTAAAATAAAAAATAGAATACTAAATCAAAATAAAAAATGAAATAGAAAATTGCATTGAAAAATAATAGAATACAAAATTAAAAGAAAAAATTAAAATAGAAAATAAAAAAATAAAATGTAAACTTAAAATAAACAAATGACCAATAATTATTGATGTTTGTATGTAAGCCTATGGAAAAGACACACTGGCTGGATGCACACAATGGTCATTGCAAACAAAGAGCACATGTAACCTATGATAAGAGCACACTGGCTGGATGGACAAAATGGCCACCAGCCACACGGTCAAACAATAACAACAACAAGGAGGCATGGGAAGTAAAGAAAGAACACACGCAAGCCTATGGAAAATGGACACTGGTTGGATGGACAAAATGGCTGCCAGCCACATGGTCAAACAACAACAACAAAGAGCAAGGAGACATGGGGAGCAAAAAAGAGCCCATGCAAGCCCATGGCAAAGGAACACTGGCTGTATGAACAAGGAGCAAGTAGGCATGGCAAACAAAGAACACATGCAAGCTTGTGGCAAAGGGACACTGGCTGGATGCACAAAATGGCTGCCAGCCACATGGCCAAACAACAACAACAAGGAGCAAGGAGGCTTGGGGACTAAAGAAAGAACACATGCAAGCCTACTGCAAATACACACTGGCTGCATACACAAAATGGCTGCCAGCCACATGGACAAACAACAACAAGGGGCAAGGAGGCATGGGCAACAAAGAAAGAACACATGCAAGCCTATGGCAAGGGAACACTGGTTGCATGCACAAAATTGTCAGTAGCCACATTGTCAAAACAACAAAGATCAAGGAGCCATGGGGAACAAAGAAAGAATACATGCAAGCAAAGGAACACTGGCAGCAGGCATAAAATAAAATGGGTGCCAGCCACATAGTCAAACAAAAACAACATGGAGCAAGGTGAACAAAGAAAAACACATGCAAGCCTATGGCACAGATACACTGGCTGGATGCAGAAAATGGCCACCAGCCACATGGTCAAACAACAATTGTGAACAAGGAGGCATGGAGAACAAAGAACACATGCAAACCTATGGACATAGACTACACAAAATGGTCCCTGGCCACATGGCATAAAGGCCAAAGACCAATGGTGGACAATGACAAACACACACACACAAACACAGACACATACATACGCACACTGGCCATAAGTAGACATGGTGGTAAAATTGAAGAAAACACTAACATTAATTCAGCAATGCAAAACATGAAATTCAACTGAACTATAAAAAAAATCACAACAGTACACATATCCCCTATGCCATCAAATATTGCCACACAACATATGCACTTTTTCTAAAAAAAAAACAAATGCAAACAATAGCCAACATTTTTAATTTAATCCAATGCCATCTCAGCCCTAAATGAAGTTTTAAATACGTATACCACTGAAATATTTGTTTCATGCACTGATGACTACTAGAACTGGGGCTACTGGCTAGATGGCCCTTTCGAAGGTCACTTAATAAAATAATTTCACAAATGTTACAAACATGTAGAAAAGGATAGGTACTGAGCTGTGCAACAATGTTCCTTTAAAAAGATGAAAAATCAATGAAATGCAAAGCCCATGCTTAAACTCCAGGCCAATCACCATTATACATTTTTAAAATCAAATTGAAGTACATTGAAATATTGGTGCATATCCAAGCAAGCAAACAACATCCGTATTCAATAGCTTTGCAACTTGTGTGATGTCACAAAAACTAAGTTCTTAAATCCAAAGTTATGTCCAGGAGACAAAGAGAGTGATCCTTCAACCTTGAAATTCAAGTGAAAAATGACCAGGCAATAGACAAAGCACTGGGAGTATCCTGCTGGACAGGAACAGGAAGTTGGAGTCTCTGGGGCACTTACTTCCTGTTTGAAAACAAAAAGGCTCCTCAATCTAAAAAACAGCTTCCAGGATTCATTGGAGAAGAAAATCCACTCAAAAAAAACTTTTTTACCAGATTTAGATGTATCTCGAGTAGAAAATCTACTCAAGGTGTAATCGTGCTCACGAGCGGGACTGTTTTGGCTGCCATCACAGCCAGAAGCAGTTTGATTAAATGAGTAGTCTTGCGTGCGCGGCCAGAACCAGCGTGAGTGAACGCAAATTCTTGTGCACCCCCGCTGGTGGCCCAGGAGCATTGTGGCACTCGTAAGAGAGTCCAAAAGCCAACCTTCAAAGCGTGAACAAACTAGGCCCTGCACCAGATTAAGGAATTCCGGAAATCAACGTAGTGCAAAATGCCTAAATTCTGGTAGAGATAATGTGGTGCACTGGGGTACTGTCGCAAATGGGACAGGCAAGCTCTTACCTCCTCCAAATTTGGACAGCTGGGCCTTAGGACAGTCTGTGTTGAAGGGGTCCACCACCTGTGCTCCAGGGAGTAAGCTCGTCACCAGGAACGGAGTCCCACAGAACCAGTCGCTGTCTTAGAAGGTGCCTGCTGGAGCAGGGAAGTGACTCCGTAACTCCATGGGAGATTTCTTTGGTCCTTCTGGTGCAGGGTGAAAACAGGGAGTCCACAAAGCGTGCACACCTTGGAAACTGTTGCAGTTGCTGGCTAGAGCTGAAGTTGCAGGGTCACAGTAGCCTTTCTGGATACTTTGTTGCAGTTACAGCGGTTCCTGGAGCAGTCTGCTGTTGATCAGACGGTCAGAGGATGAAGCAGGAGTTGCAGAAGATTCCTGGTGGAAACTTGCAAGCTGAATCTGAAGAGGAACCCACAGGAGAAACCCTAAATAGCTATTGGCTACCTAACCAGGTATGCACCTATCAGGAGGGGTCTCTGACTTCAACTGCTGGCACTGGCCACTCAGAGATCTCTAGAGTGTCCCCACACTTTGGAAAACAAGATGGCTAACGCCAGGGACACACTGGAGGACCTCTGGGCACCATCCCTGGGGTGGCGATGGACAGGGGAGTGATCACTCCCCTTTGTTCAGTTTTGTGCCTGAGCAGGGACTGGGGATCCCTGAACCGGTGTAGACTGGCTTGTGCAAGGAGGGCACCATCTGTGCTCTTCAAAGCATTTCCAGAGGCTCATGGAGGCTACCCCCCAAGCCTGTAACACCTATTTCCAAAGGGAGAGGGAATAACACCCTCTTCCCAAAGGAAATGCTTTGTTCTGCCTTGCTGGGACTGAGATGCTCAGACCACAGGAGGGCAGAATCTTGTCTGTGAGGTGGCAGGAGCTGTAGCTGCAGTGCAAGCCTCAGAGAGCTAGTTTGGCAGTACTGGGGGTCAATGGTGGAGCCCCCAGGGTGCATGGGGATCCATGGTGGAGCCCCCACCCACACCAGAGGGACACCACAGGATGGGGGACCCATCCCAGGTAAGTCTTATTTTTTAAATATATTACCCCGCTCTGACCTGGGGCACCTTGCACGGCGCTGGCCCCAATGGCCATGCCCAGAGGACATTTGTCCATTGGGCTATTGTGCATGGCTCCTGTCTTTAATAAGACAGAAGCCGTGTCCATGGGGATTGTGCACCAGAAAATGGCGCTACACTGCTTAGAGGTAATTTTTCTGCCTGTAAACAGTGTAGTGCCATAATTCGGCGCACAAGCCCCAGTTTCCCCTACGCCTCCCTCGCCCTGTTAGGGCATTAGCGCCGGCTAGCGCCATTCCATAAATATAGAGCCGTGCCGGCGTCTTGGAATGGCGCTAGCCGGCGCTATACTTTTTCACACAAAACTGAGCTAATGCAGTCTTGCGTGAAAAAGTATAAATCTGGCCCTATATGCCTCCAACCTTGCACTGGACTCCCATTTTCCAATGCATCATGCCAACACAAGCTTTTTAAGTTTTCTAATGCCTCTACTCTTTTTTCCCACTCTCTGTGTCTTGCTTCACCCTTTCACACCCTCTCTCTCTTGCTACACCGTCTCTCTCTCTTCCACCACCTCCCATTACCTATCATTGTATTTTCATATATTTTATGTCATCCAGCATTATGTTTCAGGAATGGGGTCTTGTTTCTTTTCCATATTCTTTTAATGACATTTGCTGTTTTAATTGGTTTGTCTCCGGGTGAAAATAAATTCAGTCTTCACAGAAATGATGTGAAACATGCAGTACATGGGACGATATCATCAATATTCGACAAATACCCCATGTTTCACTCATTCCATTACAACATTTTTATGTGACCATTTTTGTGTGGGCTGGAATGTAAATTTTTTGATGACTAATTCAGAGGAACGCGGTGTCCCCCAAAGTCAGCCTGAGACTTGACAGAAAGCTAGACAGGACCTTGTTGTAAGTAGGTGTAATCGGCAGAGGAAACAAACAATGCACCTGGATTCATTGAGCTCATGTAAGTTTCACTAATGCGCATCCATGTTTTCATTTATCTACAATACTCAACTAGCACAAAACATCATTTCCCAAGATGCTTCAGCTGTGCCTTTTCGTGTTTCCATAATTCATTTTTCAAACTTGAACAATAACATCTTTGCCAGTTCCATAATGTTCAGGTAGCCAAGTTCATGATAGAGATCTAGTATAGTTAGAAAACATCATATTATTTTAACTTGCACACTTTTGCAGCTTCCCACAACACTCCAGAAAACAGAAATATCCTTTTTCTGCAAATATCCTTGAATGCACAGCTTAAAAAGCTTGTGTTGGCATGATGCATTGTGTTTCACTAACTCTAGCTAGACGGCCTTGGATAGCCGGCTAAATGGGCGTGGCTAGTGTCCATCTCTTGGTGGTGTTTCTAGAGCTGAGTTTGGACCATCCATCACTTTAATTTTCATTTTAGCTTCAAAGGCCGAAGGCAATAGCACTGAAAGGACAGGGGCAATGTAGAGATCTATTCTGTCTCTGCCTTGCTCTTTTTCCAAGATGCTGTATTCACTAGTGGTCACTCTAGGCCTCTTGATCATAACTCCACTGGAGTCTTCTCCAGAAAGCCTGTACTTTCCTTGCAGATATGACACCCTTTTTAAGGGGATTCTGCCTTGATGCCTCAGACAATGGGATCCAGGTGCCGTGTTCGTATGCCACATAATCCACGAGGAACTCGTGCCAGGGGAGAGTGGTGCAGAGGAAAGCCAATCAGGAAAGCCTTCATATCCTTTGCTTCTGCCAATGAAATGGCTGTCCAGTATAATATTGCAAGAAACAGCAATATGGACCATATGATGAACAACATTTTATAGTTATGTGGCCGATAAGTTGCTCACGAGCTTCACCATGGGGGACCACTGCACTAAACACTCTACTTTCCAAAGAACTGTTGGGAACAGGTGAGCAGGAGTCTGCTGTCAGCCACCTTAAGCACACAGAGGGAAGTGGGGGTTTCTGAAAAGGCGGCTCCGAAGTATGTTTGTGTGTCAGAAAAAAGGCCAGGGTTACCCTGCCCAGGGAATTTAGGCGAGGTAATTCGATTAGGCTGAGACGACTGTGAACAACACGAGGGTGGAGGTGCCAATCAACACGAACAGAGAGATGTACTGATTTGTCCGAATAAGATAACGAGCACACTTGTCCCAGGGATTGGAGTGAATGTGGAGTGACTCACCGAATATATCAGCTTCCATGAACGACTTGACCAAGGGTGGAAACTCAGCAGTAGATTTCCACTTCTTCAAGCACGCGCCCATCACCTTAGGAACACTTCTGCAATCATAAAAATACAAAGGTGGAGCAAAGGCCCCACCGACCTCTCCCTCAATAAACACCAGGAAATATTAAACAAACAAGAAGGAGAGAATATAATGTCCCCTTATAAAGAGGTTTCCATCCCAGTGTGACATTCCTCCTGGTGAGCAAAGGGTTCGGAGTCACAATGGAATACAAGGTGTTTTGTTTGCTTGCCATCGCCCTCATTTTAGGGCTCAGCGCTGTAACAGAAGCACATCCACCAGGTGAGAATAATTGTATTTCTTTGATTTTGGATTTTGTCCTTGCATCAAAAACGTCGATGTTATTTGTTACATTGTCAAGCAAAAATTCAGAATGGCCACTGTAACTTTGATATTTTTAATACATCTAGTACTCATGCAAATTGGTGTAGAGTGAAAATTAATGACAGTTTTGTGTATTTGAGGGCCCCACAGCACAATGGTGCAACTCGTCGTGTGAGAACTTGATTTTAACCTGCAAGCAAAATTACCTTTTCACTCAAATGCTACACATCCAGTAGAGAGGGCTGGCTTTGAGATGTCTAGCTGGTTCACACAAATATTTTTCAGATGTATTCTTCGAGTTACAAAACTTTTTAGGTTCCTATATCTTTAAGGAAAAATATGTTTAGAAAGTCATGTTTTTAAGTCCTGGAATTGGAATCGAATCAATGTTGTTTTCAGTTTATGTTCACAAGGGAGCTTGTCCCCAACTCAAAACGGGTCTAATAACAGGCGTACGAGGAAGCTTTTGATTCTTCTCAGTCCTCGGTGGAATTTCAAGTAAATGGCGACAGGACAGAGTGTGATTAGACAGGCATCCCAGGGCGGCCATTTTGTAGGTCTCAGATCCGTGCTGCGATAATAAAATGTAACTGCCAGTTTAAAAAGACAAGATGCTTCCTTTGAACAGCAGATATAGCCAGTGCTAAGTTTGTAAAAGAATGACTGCTGGTGCCCAAAGATCTACTCAGAAGCCCGCAGACGGTGCTATTAAACGTCAATGTACACAATGCATAGTCTGGAATCTGCCTCTTACCTCTAATCCACTATCAGAGATTTTCTGCCCCTTTATCTTTCTCTTGCGGGTTCTTCTTTCTCCCTTTGTGACTAGTTTTTCCATCGTGCTCTTCCTACTTCTGTCCCCTTTGTGTGTTTTTCCTTTTCTTGCTCTTCCTACTTCTGTCCCCTTTGTGTGTTTTTCCTTTTCTTGCTCTCGGTCAATATCTGATGAGGAAAAGTAAGTGCTGATCCCCAAAATGAGTGTTGTTGGGCCCCACTGGCAACGACAAGCTCATATTAAGCACTGAGCATGGCCACTTTCAATGACAATTACAATGCTAGCAAACTGTGTGTGCTTTGCTCCACCTCCCCACATAGGTTTAATGCAGGCACAAGCAGGCCCAATGGTGCAGGGGGACACCACATCTCAGGTACCCTTTAATCAGAAGAATACTGACAAATATCTTTGATATATGAGAATTTAGGGGTCCCTCACCATATTGTGCATGGGCCCCTATGATTTTGCTGTAGCCCACCTCCTCCTCAATGAACAATATTATCAGAGCAGGATCTCTAAAAGTATGGTATTATTCTAGTCAGGTCTACTACAGTATTTCCTATTACCTAGAATGCAATGCAGAAGAACCTAAGTATATAGAGAAAGATGTCTATACATATATTATAAGGTGTCAAACACGAGTAAAGACTTAATAAGACACCTCCTGACATTGTTCCTTTCATTGGTGAGACTCCACTAATTTATGTTGTCACACATACAAAACTGCCATAAACCATACTACCATAATCCGCAATACTTGAAAACGTGCAGATACACTTAGCATACAATTTTTGCCATTTGCTTCTGGGTGGGTCTTTTGTAACTTACCTTTTGACTCTAAAAGTAATGGTGGCTTTATTTTTCTACCTGTACCAACAGCCACATCCTCCAGGTATTGGGGGGTTATGTGTCAGAGGTGAGCACACATTTTTAAGAGACTATTGTTAGTTAAGTCACAATAGGTCTTACGACCCAAACAGAATGTCATCATAAAGAGACAGATTCTGAATCCCTTAGTGTTAGTGATTGGTGATGGTGCAAAAGGGTAAATGGATAAGATTTGTACTTTAATGAGGGCGGCCCCTTTAAGAATGACTTATTGGCCTCGCATAAAAGGACAGAGAGACACCTTATAGAACTGCATTCCAATAAGCAATGTTTATGGAGTGGGGGTTGGGGGTTGGTGATGGCCTCTGCTCGTGGCCTTCTCTTCTGGCTGCATTGGTGCAGTGTCTTCAGCAGTGGTCTCCAAACTTTTCTATGCCGCACACCCTCAGTTGAAAAATACAAATCATTGGCACCCCCTCAGAATTTTTTACAATTATTTTCTAAAGATGGCAATGTTTAAATATGTCTAGACTCTAGAGTGACATCAGATGCAGAGCTTGCATCATCGGTCATTTTTTTCTACACAGTCATTTTGCTTTTCACAGGGCGATGGGCCATGTGAAGTAGTAACTTTTTTTGCAAACTTCGCTTTGCCACATCGGTAAACGTTGTGACATTTTCAACAATTTAAAGCGCATTCATCATTTAAGACTAATGCATTTTTTAATCCATGAAAGGTACTTTACATAAAACAGGGATCGATTCACAAAGGGTTTCCTATCAGTAGGCGTGGCTTACTTATACAGAACCCCTTACTCCCGAGTAACTCAAAAACACAAACTTTGTGGATTGGCCTTAGATCTTGTCCATCTCAACACCACTGCGTATAGGAAAGCTCTGCAAAAAGTAACGTCACAGAGAAACATTTTACGCACAATGTCTGCTTCCAGGTGTCCTGTTGCCTTCTCTAGAGCCTCTTTTGCAACCTTACCGCAAGATCTGTCAGCTTAAACTTTGACCCATGTGACTGCATGAGTATACAGACAAAAGAAGCATGCAAAACGACAATACTGTGCTTCTGCAAATTATAGGAAACTTCAGAAAAAGTTAGGATAAGGTCGTGAAAATTCATTAAATCTCTAAACAACCTTGGAGAAAAATGTATGCAAAAATAGACTTTGTCGCCGAAAAATAGCAACAATCTTCTTTTTGCAGAATATTTTTTCCAGCATTACAGATTAAACGTTCTTACAGTCTACGTCCGCCAGGATGTACCCACCACTCTGACTCTACATAATACTGTGTACTAAGCTGCAGGACATCGAAAAGCGTCTTTGCTTTTAGGTTCGCATTTTTGGACTTATTATTTGTTCGAAAAGAGTGCACTAGAAAATGATTTGGCTTCTTGTTGCTAGAGAAGAGTCATCCTAATTAGAGTGAACCTAAGAGAACAAATATATCTGTACACTGCTCGTTTAATTGGTGGATATGTTGACCAGGGATGGTGGCAACAGACACACAGCATGGGCCCCTCAATTACTTTTTAATACTCGGATGACACTTTCCTGCCTATTCAGAGGACACGCATTTAGGGGCAGAGCTAAGGTCGCTCTAAGGTGGCTTTTCTGTGGTGCCATATTTACGAAGTGGTGAAATTCTTGCATTGTGCTACTTTGTAAACCCTTGCACCATATTAGGTCTGCGTCAGGCATAACGTATGCAAGGGGGGAGTTCCGGCGCAGGGAGGCCCCTAAAAATGGCACAGTGAAATTTACATTTCACTGTGCCACTTTTTCCATCATTTTTAACACCTGCTCTAAGCAAATGTTAAAATGTCGCACCCAACATATTCAACGGGCCTCCCTCTGCTTTGATGCACTAGTGTCAACATTTTTGACGCTAGTGTAGCAAAGCACCACTATAGAGCACAGAATGTTGACCTTATTGTGCTAAAGACCGCCATGGTACTCCTTACTGTAAATACAGCGCAACCATGATGTCGTTTAGTGCCGGTAAGGGGGGGGCACAAGAAAAGTGGTGCATCATCTATGATACCACTTTCTTGTAAATATGCCCCTTAGTTTCTTGATCAAACTGCATATAACCCAACAGTTGTCTTTCAATAGCCACTAACAGCATGGGCAACACAGCTTGTATTTATCAACTAAGATCTATATTGTCTTCACATCAGCAACGTATACAGAATTTTCCTTTTCTTAAGCTAAATAGGTATTTGGAGAAAAATATGAAAAAGGAGATGTATCCATGTACTTTGCAGTAAGAATGATGCTTCCGGTATCAATTGATCAAAATGTTGAATTCCTCTATCTAACATTTACCAGTCAAGGCCCACATTAAGAATGGCCAGGTTAATTGTGCTATGTGCTGTAACTGCTGTTCCCACATATATCGCAATTATGAGTTATGCAATAAATATCAATGTTTCGAACCTGCCTAAGTTTATCGGGTGAAAATTGTCTAGAATTTATCAGAACATGAGGACTTTGGTGCAGTAAACATCAAAATCAGCATTTTATTCCCCAAAAACGTATAACTGGGTGGAAGGAATCACAGCTGATAAATTCCGACTCAATGGAATCGGATGTTATCAGGTGCGATAAATATCACACAAATTAACGAGCCACTCGTAATGAGGGCCCCAGCATTGAATGATGATCTGGTGTGTATTTCAGCAGCCTTTACTATTTCAGTAATTCTGTATGAATTGTTTATAGTCCCTCTTTACCTCACTTACACTTTGCAGAAGTCTTCCATTATGGACGATGAACTAACCATATCAGGCATACACGGGCCAATCAGAATGGCTCCAGCCGCAGTCCTCAATACTACTATACAGAGCCAAAAGCCCTTCACAGTGTCAGGCCTCAGCACCTAGGCTCTCTCCCATGCTTACCTTGTGCCTATCTGTTTTTTGGAGTTTTACATAGCACAAGCGTGGCCCAAGAGCATTAGAACAATTTACATGAGAGCTAATATACATAACACAAGGTCATATTAATTAGTAAACTTTATTTTTTTAGGCATAGGGACATTAAGTCATTTGCACAGAATCAAGGGAATTTGAGTGAACACTGGAATGCAAACCTGCAGGGGCATAGATTGGTCAGTAAGACTCGGGGTGAGGGGATGGTTGGGTGAGCTTCAGATTTTTCAACAATCACATTGGCCTATCATTTTAGTCATTATATGAGAAGTAGCACATGGGGGTGGCTTAAGTGCCAAGGGAAGGCAATGGAGTGCAGATTGTGAGGGGTACTGAAAACACAGTATTTTGTAAAATACCCATGTTTTAAAACCTTTTTAAACAGAAGAGTGTAAGTGTGTTTTTCTCTGAGTGACTATGTAAAAATCCCAGGTGAAATCCGACAGACATCTTACCATACCTGACTGAAAGCTCCTATACCCAATTATTTCATAAATAAATAATACATTTATTAGGGGGGTGTAACCCTCCACCCCCCTGAAGCTATGCCTCTGCAAACCTGGTTTCCGAATTCCAAACTCAGCAGTTTGAGCCGAGAGCACTCATCTCTTCACCTCTTCTCTCTTTATGATTTGTAAAGCATATTCAATGCTGGACAGAGGACAAGCTTCAAAGCAAATTTCAGGATCTCACCCAACCTACTCACAGTCGTGAAGAACTAGACAATCAGTGTTGCAACAAACCTTTAGCACCACCTCGCCTTATGTGGATGTGTTGTCCGTCCAGCTACCTTCTAATCTACCTCATCGTTCTTCATACCTGTCTCTGCAACACTCTCCACATCTCATGTAGTTACCCTTTCCCACTGACAGTACCCACTCACCTACTTCATTACTTGTATGAGGGCATCTCTCAGCGTCTAAATACATTGCTATTTCACAGGCAACATTTAATGTAAATAAATATCAACATTAATGAATTACTGTTGCACCTTTTCATCCTTCAGTATATTACAGTTGCTTCCATAATTCCCTTTTCTGTTATTTCACTTTTTTTTATCACAAAACAACTTCTGGTAATTCTCTGTGTTTATGTCCAAGGCCCTCATTACAAGATAAGAGCTAAATTTCAATCCCTGTGCAAACACTTGTTTTCACAGGGATTGGAATTACGAGTTGTGTAATAATTATCACGCCTCACAGTTGCCCTCTGAAAGTTTCCAGCACAACCCTGCTGAAATCTATTAGGGTCAAAGCCTCAGAAAAATAAATGCAAAAGAAGCTTGGATTTGATGTGTTAAAAGCATCTCTGCATGTTATACCTCATTTTCTTGATGAAAAGGTGAAATAGGAGGCACTTCCCACCTGGGGTAATGCAAAGTTTGTTGCAACATCATCCTGGATGAGATAAATGCCTGTGCTCTCGTACTCTACTTTTGTAAATTAAATGATTGAACTTTGGTTTTCAATTTCAGAGGTGACCATGCTTGGTGAGAGCTTCAGCTATCCGTTTGATTTTAGTTGGCAGTTCCAATTGAAATGTCAAGCAAAATATTGATGATTCAAATTTCCATTTTAATTCAGATATATAGATAAACTACAAGTGATCTAGAATGTGAGAGGCGAGAGGGATTGGAATAAAAATTATTAATTGAGAGAACAAGAGGGAAATACTTTCATGTATCAATTACCAAATATTCCTCATTTTTTGTTTGTTAAAGATGGTGGAAAATGCTCTATTTATCCAAGACAACGAAAAAACTGTGGCCCTCCAGGCATCTCTCCTGCTGAATGCAGAAGCAATGGATGCTGTTTCGACTCTAGTATTCCTAATGTGATCTGGTGTTTCGAACCTAAGTCTTCTCCTCCACCACCACCACCACCACCACACCATCCAGATGAAGGTAATGTATCTTTTAATCATAAAAGACTTTTCCAATTTATCCATGTGACGTGATTGATATTTGCAACCAAAAACCAGAAGGACAGTACATCTAATTGACAGTGTGTTGGGATCCAGGAAGGAATTGAGCCTGGTGACCTTACCTTTTCACAGTTACAGGGTGAAGGTTCAGTATTTTGCATCAGCAGGCTATTGCTGTAATACTGTTAGAAGGATCACAGGTATGTGGCATTAAAAGAGTAAGGAACCTTTATAGTGAATCATCACTAACTGGAATCATTTTTAATCTGAAGTAAGAAATAAATCATCCTGGATGTTGGATGGTCGAATCATGTGTTAGGACAAGTAGGGGTTGGGAATCCTTTTGAAAACACCACGTTACATTTTTAGATACTGGGTTGATGTTTCAGCCAGCGAGCTAGCCACACCTTCGATCTCAGCTTCCCATCATTATGTCCAGATTTGTATGCTTCTCTAGTGCCACTCCATTAACCAAACCATTCATGTCTTCAATTATCATTTCTTTGCTTTCTGGAGTGGGTGGTCCTTGGATGCCTATTATGACAGTGACTTTTCTAGACTCAGTCAAGGTAGGCCTTAAAGTCCCTAGCCTATTAATACTCATGTCTGGCCCAGGCTTTATGTTTTTGTTTAGTCACTCTTGTACTTATGTTTGACTTAAACTAAATGCTCTGATTTCTGCCCTTTCATAACAGATGGTAAGTGTGTAAGAAATTATGCCATATTGAAATAGTCTGAGACTTTATCCGAAATATAGAGCTGTCTCTTACGACATTACTGGCATGACTGGGAGCTCCATGAATATTGCTCTGCCACTATGCATCTCTGTATTATTAGAAACCTCCAAAAAAACATATACTCCACTGGTTAGTATAGTCTTTAGTCAGAAAATAACAATTGTTCCTCACTTTACTGTTCCATTATATTCATACTCCTTATAACAGGCTTACAGGGCTGTGTATTCTAAAAGCACTGTGAATCAAACCGCATAAAATTCCAAAACTAACAGTTAAATATTTATTTTAATTCATGAAATTCTTCCCCTTGTTCAATTTCAGACAACATAAAAAAATCACATAAAAACAAACAACATCTAAAACACTGTGCAATCCTGAGTTGATTGTTCTTATACAATTGTGCAGTGCTGCTAGATTATGCCACCATTTCTAATCGTCGATGTGTTTCAGTGGCCAAAAAAACACCTTGTACAGAACACAGCAAATTGATATTGTGCCGGTCAACATTGTTTAAATAATTAACATAATTACAAAAAACACAAATACAATGTAATTAATATTATTATTTAACATTAATATATTTATATATTAATGTTCATCTTTAAAAAAACATTCAAACACAACTATTAATATGAAATTCCGTTATGTCAATTCTATAGCATTTTGTATTGACATTTGTTAGACCTGACAGCCTTAGGGTAGTCACCCCTAACTTTTTGCCTGCCTCCCTCCACTTTGTGGACACTGTTTTTGCTGGTTTTTAGACTCTGCGCACTTTACCACTGCTAACCAGTGCTAAAGTGCATATGCTCTCTCCCTTAAAACATGGTAACCTTGAATCATACCTGATTGGACTATTAATTTACTTATAAGTCCCTAGTAAGGTGCACTTTATGTGCATAGGGCTGGTAAATTAAATGCTACTAGTGGGCCAGCAGCACTGGTTGTGCCACCCACTTAAGTAGCCCCTTTTCCTTGTCTCAGGCCTGCCATTGCAAGGCCTGTGTGTGCAGTTTCACTGCCACCTCGACTTGGCATTTAAAAGTACTTGCCAAGCCTAGAACTCCCCTTTTTCTACATATAAGTCACCCTTAATGTGTGCCCTAGGTAACCCCTAGAGCAGGGTGCTGTGTCGGTAAAAGGCAGGACATGTACCTGTGTAGTTATATGTCCTGGTAGTGTAAAACTCCTAAATTCGTTTTTACACTACTGTGAGGCCTGCTCCCTTCATAGGCTAACATTGGGGCTGCCCTCATACACTGTTGAAGTGGCAGCTGCTGATCTGAAAGGAGCAGGAAGGTCATATTTAGTATGGCCAGAATGGTAATACAGAGTCCTGCTGACTGGTGAAGTCGGATTTAATATTACTATTCTAGAAATGCCACTTTTAGAAAGTGAGCATTTCTTTGCACTTAAATCCTTCTGTGCCTTACAATCCACGTATGGCTGGGCTTGGTTGACAGCTCCTTGTGCATTCACTCAGACACACCCCAAACACAGGGTACTCAGCCTCACTTGCATACATCTGCATTTTGAATGGGTCTTCCGGGGCTGGGAGGGTGGAGGGCCTGCTCTCACACAAAGGACTGCCACACCCCCTACTGGGACCCTGGCAGACAGGATTGAACTGAAAGGGGACCTGGTGCACTTCTTAGCCACTCTTAGAAGTCTCCCCCACTTCAAAGGCACATTTGGGTATAAAACAGGGCCTCTGCCCTACCTCATCAGACACTTGCTGGAGAAGAAACCTGAACCAGAAACTACATCCTGCCAAGAAGAACTGCCTGGCTGCTCAAAGGACTCACCTGTCTGCTTTCTACAAAGGACTGCTGTCTTGCTGTTGGCCTGCTGCCTTGCTGAACTCTTGGCTGGCTGTGAAAGTGCTCTCCAAGGGCTTGGATAGAGCTTGCCTCCTGTTCCCTGAAGTCTCAGGACCAAAAAGACTTCTCTCTTTCACTTGGACGCTCCGTGCGCCGAAAATTTCGACGCACAGCTTGTTCCGCAGCGAGAAAAACGCCGCACACCGACGCTGGTCGACGCAACGCTCTTGGGACGACCGAAAATCCGACGCACGGCTTCGCAAGGACACCGCCGCCAGACCTCTAGAGGAGAAATCGATGCGACGCCTGCCGTGAGATCGTAATTTCGACGCGCAGCCCCGCAGAACGCCGCGCAGCTGGAAAACAAGCAGGAAAATCCACGCACAGACCCGGGACATCTGGTAATCCCTGCGATCCACGAAAAGAGACTGTCCGCGCGCCGGAAAACGATGCACGACTTCCCCGCGTGGAAAATAACAACGCAAGTCCGTGTGTGCTGGGGAGAAATCGACGCACACACCCTTTTTCCACGCACCTCTTCTTTTGTGGCCCTCTGAGGAGATTTTTCCACTCCAAACCAGGTACTTGTGCTTGAAAGAGACTTTGTTTATATTCTAAAGACTTAAGACACTGTTTATCACTTTTCAGTGATATCCCTACAATTTCCCATTGCAACCTTTATTCTTTTTGACCTACAATTATCCAGATAAATATTATATATTTTTCTAAACACTGTGTGGTGTATTTTTGTGGTGCTATATGGTGGTATTGTATGATTTATTGCACAAATACTTTACACATTGCCTTCTAAGTTAAGCCTGACTGCTCGTGCCAAGCTACCAGAGGTTGGGCACAGGATAATCTTGGATTGTGTGCGACTTACCCTGACTAGAGTGAGGGCTTTTGCTTGGACAGGGGGTAACCTGACTGCCAACCAAAAACCCCATTTCTAACAACATTGCTCTGAATAGTCCCCACGGTCAACCAGTTTCCCAAAATTCCGTGCACCTATCATCCTTCTCTTGTCATATCACTCTTGTAAATTCCTGTGCCATTAGGAATTTCCATAAAGTGTGAAAATCATCCACCTGACCACATTTCATTCTCCCGTCATAAATTTCTATTCAAGCTGAAACACATTCATTCTACAAAACACCCTCTTTCCCTTTTCATCCCACCCTCTGGCCCCACTCTAGCCTAATAATTGAATGAGGTATCTATTTGCCCCATAAACCACCGTTCTAAAGGGTGGCAACAACAGCATCAAATCTGCCTCTTAACTATCGCTTATAGGTTGATTTGTAGCTGTCTCACATGATTCTCTTCCTGGGACACTTACCTCCCATGATCTGAAGAAACAGCGGGGGAATTCAAGAATTTATAGAATTTTCTCCAAATATTCCATCAGTGAAGGAATTGTCTACACTTAAAAAAAATAGTATATATGATATTTCATAACAGGTGTATATATATCAACATAATTGTATCCTTCTCTTAATTCCCATACTTAATCCTCACCTCAATTCATTTAAATAGTTGTATGCCTGTTCCACAATGAACATCTATCAATCAATCAATCAATCAATTAGGCTTTATAAACCACGGCTGATCATGCAATAGGGTATCCAGGTACTTGCAGGTCCTGGAGCCTCATTCGAACAGGCAGGTTTTGAGGGCCATTTGGCATTCCGGAAGTGAGGTGATGGTTCAGAGGTGTGTTGGGAGGTTATTCCAGGTTTTTGCTGCGATGTGAGAGAAGGAGCGTACTTCACTTTTGCTTTAGTAGATGTGGGGAGTGGCAGAGTATGGGCAATTGAAAGGGATGCAGATCTCAATGGTTGGTGGAAGTTGAGGCAGTGGTTAATGTACGGGGTTCCTTGGCTGTGTAGAGCCTTGCCTTGCCTATAAATATAGGGCTACATAACAATATCACTCTTCACATCGTTTGTGAAACTTACGAACTATAAATAATACTGCTTACCTACACTAACTCAACATCCTACAACTAGAAGGCCTTTGTGATAACATTTTCTCTGATCCCCTATTTTTTCTATGTTTGCTAAGATATAAGGACTGTCCAGGTCACGTTCTAAACCTTTTTAAGAGTTTTTAATACAAAAAGTACCCTATACGAGTCCTAAAACACCTTTCCTTGACAGTAAGTAAGCAATATTTACCTCTAGAGCCTGCCCTTGGTTTCTCAGATGGTTCTGCAAAAGAGGTCGGTGCCTAACTAACCTGGTATTAATTGGTCACAAATATTACCAACTATAGTCCACGCACTACATATTCGCTATCATCAAAAACTGACACCTCCGACCAATTCAATAGTGGCTAAAAAACACAATACATAAACATGGAAGACGGACCTCTTCCTTTAATCAAATCAAGGACCTAATTACTTGATCCTGCTCTGACGTATGACGGTATCAATGAATTATTTACAGTCCAGCTGGGTAGTTCCTTATATCTTTAATGTCCCTTCTCGATTAAAGAAATTATGTATAATTTATGAGTAAAAACACTGTGTCCCAATATCGGTGTTATCTTCACTTCAAAGCTACAATGGAAATGATTTAAGATTGCATATTCAAAGTAAAGCACTTGGCCAATCCTGTGCCTACTTGAATTACTTTGCAATACGTTCAGAAACCCCTCTGCTGTTTAAGCCTACTATAAAGAAATTAAGCTCTGGAAATAAAACAGCTTGTCATTGTGGTATAAGGTGGATGAATATAAAAGTGAAGTGAGGAATGGTTGTTGATTGGTGACTAAACATATCCGAACATGGGGAACATTTTTTTTTTTTTTTTTTTTTTTTAAACTGTTCCCCTCGGTGTTTGAGAGGTGCTTTCTTTGATTACCTGTGGTTTCTAGAAGCCTCATCATCCGTTTATTCACAGAGTTTTGTAAGGTACAAAAGTCTTGCCCTGTGCCTAGACAACATTGTTAATTAGTTTGAATTGATTTTGACAAGCAAACTTGCATGACCCATGGAGTGTAGCTAAGTGCAAGAGATCTCTATCCAACATTTCTCATAGTATAAACACATGAGTGAGTTTAAAGTGAATGTCAGTTTCAACAGTTCTCTTTTCAAACCTTTTCTGAAAGGTAGGCCTCTCATTTCAACCCTGATGTGGGGAGTCAGTCTGTCTGTTCTAGAGTTTGGGACCTTATAGATGACAAATATTGTAGACCCTTTTTGCTAGATCGGGAAGATGTGGCCAATCTGAGGTCATTTGTTGGGTATTATGAAATGCCAATTTTTAGAGGTAGCCCTGACCTTTCTTTAATAGGCCTTGTGAATAGCGCACAATAGTTTACATTTCATTTTTGACTCTGCCAGTAGAGCAATATCAGCACCGCTATCCTATGGTTTCTTTTGTTAGATTAAGATACTGTTGGACTTGGCCCTTTTTGCCGGGACATCCCCAATCTTTTTGCCTTCTTTTTTTCTGACCTGTTTTTGTTGGCTTTAGGACTCTGGGCACTTTACCACTGCTAACCAGTGCTAAAGTGCATATGCTCTCTGTGTAAATTGTATTGTTGATTGATTTATTCCTGATTAGCAAGTTTGATTTACTAGTAAGTCCCCAGTAAACTGCAATAGAAGTGCCCAGGAACTGTTAATCAAATACCACTAGTGGGCCTGCAGCACTGGTTGTGCCACCCACATTAGTAGCCCGGTAAAAATGGCTCAAACCTTCCACTGCAGTGTGTGTGTGTGCAATTTTAAACTGCCAATTCAACTTGGCAAGTGCACCCACTTGCCAGGCCTAAACCTTCCCTTTTTATAAATGTAAGGCAACCCTGAGGTAGGCCCTAGATAGCCCCATGGGCAGTGTTCAGTGTATGTTCAAGGCGGGACATGTACTTATGGGTTTTACAGGTCCTAACAGTGAAATACTGTCAAATTCAGGTTTCACTGTTGCAAAGGCCTATCTCTCTCATAGGTTAACATGGGGACTGCCTTTGAATATTATTAAAGTGCAGATTCCCTTAGGGAGCAGATAGAAATGTGGAGTTTACGGTGTCTGAGCTCACAATTTAAAAATACATCTTTTAGTGAAGTTGGTTTTTAGATAGCGTGTTTGAAAATGCCATGTTTATAAATTTGGCATTTTCTTGCTTG
Organism: Pleurodeles waltl; assembly: GCF_031143425.1. Taxonomy (NCBI): domain Eukaryota; kingdom Metazoa; phylum Chordata; class Amphibia; order Caudata; family Salamandridae; genus Pleurodeles; species Pleurodeles waltl. Next base: position 1,450,147,261 of record NC_090447.1, on the reverse strand, counting down.
CTGTGACTCTGCCTGTTGTGGATTCCCTGTCTGGGTCAGTCTGACAGTTGGGCTGTTTGCACCTCTCTCTCTAGACAGCGACACAAAGGGAGGTGGCGTGTAGCCTGCCTATCCTGATGAGCCATTTTTGCTAGGAGGGAGGGAAGGAGTGGTCACTTACACCTGAAAGGGCTGTGCCTGCCCTCACACAATGCAATCTCCAACCCCCTGGTGTGTGTCTGGGGCCTGGCCTGGGAAAGGCAGGATCTTGAAAAAACAGATTCTTCTCTTTGAAGTAGGCCTACGTCAAAGGCAGAAAGGGGTATAAGAAGAGCACCCAAAACCCCTGCAAATCATATCACTTCTGGATAAAGAGGAACCTCTGCCAAGGAGAAGAGCTGAGGAGAAGTGCTGCCCTGCTTGTGACTGTGCTCTGTGGAGCTAACCTGCAGTTGCTGCTTCTGCTTGTGAAAGGGACAAAGACTAGACTTTGTGGTATATTCCTGCTTGAGAAGAACCTCTAAGGGCTTGGACCCCTGTTCTGAAGTCTCAGGGCCATCAAAGACTTCCCCTACCAGCACCTAGACTCTCTGCTGAGACTCCTGCCCTGACAAGTGGTACCCTATCAAGTCCCTGGGCCCTTGAAAGGAGAAGCTGGTGAAAATCCAAGAAAACTGACCTTGGACAACTCCGGACCAATGCCGATGCCGATACAGTGACACCACCTGCAACAGACTCTGTGGTCTTCGCTAGAATGCGACAGCCCTCGCCGGCTCGACGCCCCTGCAGACCTGCCGAAGTCCATGACTCCATGGAAGTTGCTGCACCACGTCGTGACTGACTCTGCCCGAAGTGCGCGGATTAAACGCTTTGCACTGATGCCGCCTCATCTCCATCGCTCCGCAGCAAGGACCCGATGCCTCTTCGTGACGCCTCCGCTCTTGTGCCCCGCATCACCAGAACCGACGTGCCTCATATTCAGCGAAGCCGCGATCCCCGACTTTGTGCACTGACTTGTTCTCACAGTTTACTAAGGTACTGTACCTGGGGGTCTGCGTGACTCCGTACCGGGCGCCAATGGGGTCAGATTTTTGGGAACGACTCTGTCACGATGCCATGTTATCACTTCATCGAAGCATTTGTGTTTCTCAGCACTATTTTTGAGTTTAATCTTCAAAAATTCATAACCTGACTTGTGTATGTCGGATTTTTTATGTTTTGGTCGTGATTTGTTTAAATAAATATTGGCTATTTTTCTAAAGCTGTGTTGAGTCATTTAGTTGTGTTTTACTATATTACTGTGTGTGTTGATACAAATACTTTGTACCTGGTCTCTGAAGTTAAGCCTGCCAACTCGTGCCAAGCTACCAAAGGGGTGAGCGGGAGTTAACCAAGAGTGATCCTCTTTTACCCTGACTAGACTGATGGTCCTTGCATGGACAGGGGGTAACCTGACTGCCAACCAAAGACCCTATTTCTAACAGATACCATCTCACATGCTGGTTTTGAGGTCTCTGTAATCTATCTTTGACTTTACGGAGAAAACCAGAGTATATTGTATTTCACTAATCAATATGTACCATTACCAAGGATTGTCTGTTATCGCTGGGTTTGAAGGAGAGTGAGAATTGCCCACAGCATGGACATGCAACCCAATGAACATTCCACTGGACTCTAATCCTAAAATGTGAAGCTACCATGCAACCTACATCTACAATTAATTTTTTGGTGCCTACTTTAGAGTTTGGAGGGAACCTAAAATCCTTCATCTTTTCTAGGATTCTTTTAATACAAAGTTACAATCCACTAGCTGGATTTCCTCCACCTTAAGATGAATATACTATTGTGGAGAAAAATCAGCAGATGGACTCAACTCCGTCTCTGTAGATTCCTACAAATAGGAGGATTTTCATGTCATGTCAAACTCTAAATGAAGTCCATTTCTGAACTATGTGTTCCGAAACTGTAAAAAATAGGCTACATATCAATGTCCTTTCTGCAAGTGATGTGATCTGGCTGCTATTTTGCAATCTACAGAGACTGTGTCATCATGAAACGGATTGGTATTTTTAATATGTCTTCCACTGTTTATGTATAGTGCCTATATTTAACGTATTTTAGTACATGTGTGTCGTTGGAAGTTCAACAACTTTAAAGCAAGTTGGGTAGATTTATATGTAGAGCTAGCTTGTGTTTTTATTCACAAAAAATCGAATCTTTTTTTCCAGAATGTTTCTAAGGAGCACACCAGATCCTCCTGTCGACATCTCAGATGCCAGAACTTCAATCGACAATCATTATGTCAACACATTGGTCTTGTGCCACACATTCATCAGCTGAGACACATGGGGATATGTTCTTTTATTCAATGCTGATTCTGACCACATGCAAGCTCCAACAGTTAATACAGTGAACGAGTTAAATAAAAGCTACACTCAAGAAGAGGAGTTTTGTGTTCTATTCATTTTCATTTAATTTCATTTAGTTTTATTTTATTTATATAGTGCTGACGCCTAAGTTCTGTACAGAAAATAATAAAGCCAGTTGATACAAGGGCACAGAAGGAACGAGTATGGCAATGGCGGACAACATCTCATGAAAGTGATGAGATTCCAGGGCTGATATAGGTTCAACAAGAAAGCACAATGAAGACAAAAGAGAAGAGAGTTCCAAAGTCCAGATACAGGGAGACCAAAAATATCTACATTGATAAGAGGCACATGGTGAAGGGGAACAAGATGCAACTGGGAGGCAGTAGGAGAAGGGATATAAAATTGTAGGAAGTTAGGAGATATGGAGGAAATGTGTGGTTATATTTAAAGATTATTCCATGAAACAGAATTGGGAACGGAATTAAAAATTGAGCTTACAAAGAATGATAACATGGGGGCTAGACCGGCAGTGGTTACTTCCCTCATGTTGTTTAGTTAAAAATAAACATGCTTCGGTCATTCCTCTCCTTAAATACCCATTGCTGATCTACCATCTGCCAAAAAATCGACTGTGGATCTATCATTTGCCAACCATAGCCCAGTGTCTCAACTTCCTTTTATCTCCAAGACATCTAGGCACATCTCACACTACCTCTCATCAAACAATGTATTCAACCCCCTCAAGTCAAGTTTGTGCTTACTCTGTCCCATGGCGATAGTACAGCACAACCACACGCATCCAGCTGCCTCACCTCTGCAAACTTCAACCAACTCTTCCTTCTCCATACTTTTGAACATCTCCTCTACCTTTGTCATTGTTGATCATACTAGTCTTCTCTCCTTTGTAGACATAGCATCAATGACCCAGTGCCCTAGTCTCTCATATACAGCTACATGAGACAGCAAGGTCTGCACCCACCCAACTCCCAGTGGTAGGGCCACAATGCTGGGTCCTCGCAGCCTTCTTTTTTTCATTGTAAAACACCTTTCTTAGCAACAACACCTCCTCACTCTGCTTATCATATCACCTCATTAGCTAAACACCTTGTGGTTCTCTTCAGCCCTTCCAAGAGTATGGGTTATTTTATTACAAACACAGCTACTGCAGCATACTTTCAACTACTGAACATACACATTATGCATTCACTTACAGCATTCCGCGAGGTCACAGCACTCATTAACTCATGGGTATTCAGTAGGCTGGTCTACTGCAACAGACTTCTTCTAGACATATTCCAGTACTCTAACACACTACAGCGAAGGTTCTAAACTTTGCTCCTAAGACTTTCTTCAAGCTACATAGGCAGACACCCACCTCACCATACAGTCACCAAGCTGGCTGTCTCAGTTCCAAGCCCAGGACCATATAGAAACAGATAAAGCAGACATTCAAATTAGTGATTGCCTGGCCCTTCCTAACTCTCTGACACTTTAGCATGCTACATACTGACTAGAAGCCCTAGATCCACTAATCATAACCTTCTAGCAATAAAAAATCGACACTATATCATGTCTGTGCCCTCTACCGTCCAGGTGCCGGACCACCCAAAATCCAGACCATTCATTTCCTCCTAGAGATCAAAATCACACTGCAAAGTGTGCTGCAACTAGAACAGACATGAATGATGACTTTTACCCTCAGGTGTGGATATATGTGTTGAATTAGCTAGGACATGTAACAACTATCATATTCACACAAGGACATAATTTATCCTATTTTAACTATGTTATTCTCCTCCTGTGTTACCTATGTACCTATGTGCAACATTTTTGATCGAAACGTTATTGCTGCAAAATAAATAATTACACACATAAGAAAGATTCATAGTTAAAGACAGATATAAGAAAAGCAAGTGAGTTAGCAGAAAGTACACTGAATAGGGTCTGACAACAGCGAATGCAGGATGGAATAAAAAAAGATTTAATACTATACCTGTTCTTCCTTGCCTATTATCATGCTGAATTTTGCATTGTGAATTAATCAGCTGTACACTACCAAAATGCTGCATTTTGATTGGCTTCTAGCTGGCTGATACGTACCCCAGAGATTCATAGCTAGTACCTTACACAAGCCTCCATACAGTATCAACCCACATATCAGTACGCTTTCGTCCCATAACAACTTTCGCAGAGTTCTAATGAGGAGCTACATTGCTCACCTGAGTCAGATAATGTGTTTGTTCTGAGAGGCCTCCTGTTGGAGAAGAAAGCAATAGAATGAATCGCTTTCTTGTGCAGAATGCTGAGTATTTACATGAAAATATGTTTTACCTGTGGTGCTACAGATTGGTGAAACAAATCCATCCCCGGAAACACGCCTTTCCATTTGTTTATGTTACAATGTTGTGTGGTTTATAACAGTTTTCATTGTGTTTTAAAAAAGCAGCCTCATTCTGTGCACTTTAAAATGTTTTACATTTTAAAATATGTATTAATGAACTAAGGGGCAGATTCATGGAAAGTGGCGCTGCTGCTGCACCCCTTAGTACACCCCTGCTGCCACAGGTGTGCGCCATATTTAAAATACAGTGCACCATGGCGCACGGTAGGGGGAAATAGTGTCATCTTTCATGACGCTATTGATGTACTCTGCAGGAGTAGCGCCAAAATATTGGTGCTACTCCTGCAGAGTACATAGGGCCCCATTCTAAAGAATGGAAGGCTCCTTTTAACGCCTGCTTTTGAGCAGGTGTTAAAAAGTGCCATAAAAAATGGCATAAGGAAATCTCATAGATTTCCTTATGCCATTTTTCCAGCTCCCATAATGGGCGAATGCCCCCTTTGCATACATTATACCTGGTGCAGGCATAATGTGGAGCAAAGGGTGGCACAATGCATGCATTGTACCACCCTGTAAATACGGCACTGGGATTTTGGTCTCGCTGGGATACATTAAAGTCAGAATAAATTACGTTAATGTGGTGCAAGGTGACGTTAGGTGCCTTTAAATATGCCCCTAACTTTTAAAGCTGGAGCCATTTATTAGGTATGCAATGCAACATTTTTATAGAAACTAAATCTAGCTTTTTTAAATGTGTTTTATGATTTCCTCACATTTAACTCACAATAAAAAATACTTTAAAGGCTGTGTGCATTCATGCAGGCAGACGTAACAACTGACAAGAGGAAGTAGGAAAAAGCAGACAGGGAAAAATAAATGTCCAAACAGCAAATTCTTTGGATGCTCTCACTACCCATTGGAACACAAATCTATTAATTTTAAATATGAGATCCCTCTGTAAATTGCCTTTTACATACCTAAAACGGTACTCGTGTATATTTAAATTAAGGATTAAAACTCAAATGTCTACCAGAATGTTACTGTTTTAGAAAATATGGAGGTATTACGTGACAGGGAAGATGGGTAGTCTGTGTAAACAGATTTGGAACAGGAATGCTGAACTTAGGTAGGGACCTCTCTCTTTTACTCCTTTTAAAATATTTTATGTCTATAATGACTAAATGCCCATACAACCGTTGTCCAGAAGGCAGTCTGTCACTGCAGGATCAACTCTAAGCTAATAGCCCCAGAACACATGCCATGGTGGTGACCACAGGATCAAACCTGGATGACACCTCCACTGATTTATGCCTACTAAAAGGTTGCAAATGCCCCAGCCCTTCTCTGTATGATTCCCTGTCCCGAGCCCATAATCTTTTGACAACCTGCACAAGTCCCACTGACCATTGGTCTTTCCAGAATCAAAGAGCCTTTTTTGAAGTGCACAAGAGAGTATGGCTCTCCCTTCCTCCAGTGTGTGCACCCCATCCAGCTCTCAGGAATGCCGGGAATCCACAACTATATCTGGGAGGGCTCTTCTTCCTCTACATGTCTTTCCAAGGCTCTGGGTTTCCAATATGGGCCCCCAGGCTTCTATGTACTTTACCACACACAGGCAGGCATACATTATAGCATGACATCACATTGGTAAGCCAATGTATTGTTTTACTCTTATTTTGGGAACTTATGAAAAAACTACAGACCCATTTTGCTGCTCCCCCTACCAACCAAGGTAACAGAAAAGGCTATCAAAATGTAACTGACGGAGTTTCTTGAAACCACATTCTGGACCCCTCACAGTCCAGATTCAGGAGCAACCACAGCACTGAGAGAGCCCACCTTGCAGCCAGAGACGACATCTGCGCCATACTGGATCAGGGAGACAAGGCTGCCCTCATCCTCCTTGACCTCTCTGTCACGTTCAACACAGTTTCCCACTTCACCCTCTGCACCAGACTACACAACACTGGCATCTGCGGCAAAGCACTGGAATGGATCTGATTCTTCCTAACCGGAAGAACCCTGAGTGTTAGACTCCCATCATACATTTCGGCACCCAAAGAAACATGTTGCGGAATACCCAAGGGATCCTCACTAAGCCTGACCCTCTTCAACATCTATATCGCCTGCCTGCTAAGATTGTCAGACAGCACGGCCTAAACATTGTCTCCTATGCTGACGACACCAAGCTGATCGTCTCCCTGACCAATGACCCATCAACTACTAAGAGAAATGTCCACAACGGCATGAGAGCAGTTGCTGCCTGGGTGGAAGGCAGTTGCCTCTGCCTCAACTCGGACAAGACAGAGATCCTCATACTCAGCTGCACCCCCTCCTTCTGGGACGACTCCTGGTGGCCAGCTGCCCTGGGAAACGTCCCTACCCCCACCGACCACACACATTACCTGGGCATCATCCTGGACTCAATGCTTTCCATGACCCGTCAAGTCAACGCTGTCTCGTCAGCCTGCTTCTAAATCTTGAAGCTCCTTCGAAAGATCTTCAAATGGATCCCACTGAGACTAAGATGGTAACCCATGCCCTGGATAGCAGCAAATTGGACTACAACAACGCACTCTACGCCAGCATCACAAAGAAGCTACAAGCAAGACTACAGAGAATCGAGAATGCAGCATCCGGACTCATCCTGGACATCCCCGCCACAACCTCATCTCTGCCCACCTCAGAGACCTCCACTGGCTCCTGGTCGACAAATGCATCACCTTCAAGCTACTGACTCACACCTATAAGGCCCTTCACAACATCTGACCAGACTACCTCAACCACCGCCTGACCTTCTACACCCCGCCAGGGAATTCCGATCCTCCCATATCGCCCTCCCTCCATCCCCAGAATCAAGAAAAGCACAGCTGGAAGCAGATCCTTCTCCCTCTTTGTGGCCCAGACATGGAAAACACTTGCTCTCAAATTCAGACAGGCCACATCACTGAAGCAATTCAGGAAGCATCTCAAAACCTGGCTCTTTGAATGATCAGCATGCCCACCACAGTGCCTTGAGATAGTATGGGTGATAAGCCATGCTCTACAAGTACTGATTGATTGATTGATTTATGGATTGATTGATTGAAGCAGTCTTGTTATCTTCCAGAATATTCAAATTACTCTGGATCAGCTCAGTACCAGAGCCCGGGCCTTTCTTCACCCAGCTAGGCCATGTTACATATTCTGCTCTGCAGCACCGGAATCAAATGTTTCCCCACACAAAAGGAGCAATTAACAGTGCTTCCTTCAGCTCTTAGAAGGAATGGGTAGTGATGAACATCAGCATTTGTTTATTAGCTCCTCACACTGTACCAAGATTGGGAAAGCCCAGTCCTATTAAACAAAGGACGAAGCCCAGACAACTGCAGCTAAGATATAAGGGAGCACCGCTTTGAAGTTTTGGTGAGTCAGGCCCTGGCAGTCATGAGGCTCTGAGAGTAGATGGGACAAGTGACTTCTGGACAGAAGCACCTTAAACTGTCCAAGCATGTTGTGCAGGAGTAGTCTCGTAGAACAGCTCTACTAATGTATCCAAACATGCTTAAGAAAACTGACCAGATATTTAATGGACAAAGGTAGCTGTGTCATCTCTTTCCTTCATTCAGAAAGGATTGGGCTCCACAGGATCAGTGGAATGCAAAGTGAATTGAAAACGGAACCAAAAATAAGTTACCAAAACGTTTTCACTCGGTCTTTTCATCACTAGATTTATTCAGTGAATATAATTAAACTTACATAAAAAAAAGTAGCCAGCAAAAATCATAGAGAACAGAAAATCAATGGTATGCTACTGAGACATACATTTTCAGAAGGAATGTAGGAAAGTACCCTCTTTCTTGGCATGGTTACCCTCTTTTTCTGCCTGATGTCAGTGTGTTTGACTGTGTTCACTGGGATCCTGCTCACCAGGACCCCAGTGATTATGCTCTCTCTCCCAAAACTCTGTATTTCAACACACAATTGGCACCTTGGTGCCCACATGTAAGCCCCTAGTATATGGTACCCAGGTACCCAGGGCATTGGGGTGCCAGTGGATCCCTAGGGGCTTCAGCAGTTATTCTGCCAACCAAAGGAAGCCAATGCAAAGGGTTCTATAGGCCGGCCATTGCAGTCTGCATGAACCGGGTGCATGCACCCGTTTTCACTATAGGTCACTGCACCAGGTCACTGAAAGTCACCCCTATAGTAGGCCCTCTCAGCCCAGAGGGCAGGGTGCAGGTACCTTTGTGTGAGGGCACCCCTGCCCTAGCGGAGGTGACCCCACAAACTCCAAATCCATTTTCCTGGACTTTGTGAGTGCGGGGACGCCATTTTACGTGTGTACTGGACACAGGTCACTACCTATGTCCAGCTACATAATGGTAACTCCGAACCTAGGCATGTTTGGTATCAGACATGTTGGAACCATACCCCAATCCTTTTGAACATATTGGTTGTATGATTCCATGCACTCTGCTGGCTCCTTAGAGGAGGACCCCAGCATTGCTCCTACAGCCTTCTGAGATTTTCCAGGTAGCCCAAGCTCTTCCACCTAACAGACAGGTTTCTGCCCTCCTGTTGCTTGAGCAGCTCAAGCCCAGGAATGCAGAATAAAGGATTTCCTTTGGGACAGGGGTGTTACACCCACTCCATTTTGAAATAGGTGTTACTGGACAAGGGGTAGCCTCCCCAGCCCACTGGTATGCTTTGAAGGGCACATTTGGTGCCCTCTATGAATAAACCAGTCTACACCGGTTCAGGGACCTCCAGTCCCTGCTCTGGCATGAAACTGGACAATGGAAAGGGGAGTGACCACTCCCCTGTCCATCACCACCCAAGGGGTGGCGCCCAGAGCTTCTCCAGAGGGTCCCTGGGGTTTGCCATTTGGAATAAAAGATTGGCAGCGAACTCTGAGAGTATCTGAGTGGCCAGGTCAGGCAGGTGACGTCAGAGCCCCCTCCTGATAGGTGATCACCCGGCTAAGTGACCAACCCCCCTTTTAGGGCTATTTAGGGTCTCTCTTTTGGGTGGTTCCTCAGATTCGGCTTGCAAGATTCCAGAAGGATTCCTCTGCAACCTCCACTTCGACTTCTGACCGAAAAAACTGCATCTGGATCTGGACTCTCCAGGACCCAACAATCTACAACAAAGATGAATTCTTCGCCTGCAACATTGTTTCCATGGCTCCTTCCAGCTTTTGCAACATTTCCCCAGTCGTGCAACTTCTGAGGGCAGACCATCTTCAGTCTGCCCAGGAAAGAAGAAGGAATCTCCCTTGGAGTGAAGGAGTCACTCCCTGCATCTACAGACATCAACAGCAACAACGGCCGGCTGCGTGGATCCCCTCTCCTGCTGAGCTGAATGGATCCTGAATTACGGTTGGTGGTCAGAAGTGGTCCCATCAGTCCTCTCTACCAGCTATCCCACTTGGAGGGAGTTAAGCCCTTGCCTTCCCACGCAGGACAGTATCGCTGTACACCATGGGCCTGATTCTAACTATGGAGGACGGTGTTAAACCGTCCCAAAAGTGGCGGATATACCACCTACCGTATTACGAGTTCCATAGGATATAATGGACTCGTAATACAGTAGGTGGTATATCCGCCACTTTTGGGACGGTTTAACACCGTCCTCCAAAGTTAGAATCAGGCCCCATGTCTTTTGCAGCTGCCAAGGCTTGTTGGCACTTCTTTCAAGGGGCCTTCAGGCATCGTGTAGCTCCAGCCCCCAGCACTCCTTCCTGCGATGCACAGCTCCCTGAGTGGCTCTCCTGCAGGATGGGACTCCTTTTCGTAGTGCTGCATGGGCTCCATTTGCAACTTCTTTGTCCTTGTCCTATGGGACTCCTGTGAGTGCTGCCTGTGCTTCTGTGGGCTCTCTGTGACGCAGAGGGCCCCCTCTGACTTCCCCTCCTGGGATGAGTCCTCCTGGGCCTTGCTGGTCTCGGCAGCACCACTTTCCCCAACTGCGGCTTTTGCCTGTGCCAAGTCCTGTTGGTAGAATCCAAACACACAACCCTGACTGCAATCTTCCTTCCAGAGTGGGACATCAACCTGCTTCTTCAGGAACTCGACTCCGACTCCACGGCTGCAATGCTGACTTTCCTTCCTCACCGACGACCAACTTCTGCATCCTCAGCTTGGTGGATAGAAGCTCTTGCCCCCACTGGACTCTGCTGTGTCTTCTGGACTTGGTTACCTCTTTCCACAGGTCTTCCTCTTCAGGAATCAACTGTTGGTTTCTTGCAGTCACCTCTGGGTTTTGCAGTTCTCTTTTTTCTTCTAAGTGGGTTTTCTGGATAAATTCTAGTAATTTACTCCTGCTTTTGAAGTCACTTGGGGGTGTTGTGGTACTTACCTTTGTGCTTTCCTGGTACCCCCAGCACCCCTCTACACACTCCACTTACCTTGGTGGGGGTTCGACTCTCGCATTCCATTTTTTTAGTATATGGTTTGTGCTTTCCCCTAGGGTCACTATTCTCTATTGTGCTTTACACTGTTTTGCACTGTTTTCAAACTATTTTTATGCATATTTCTGGCTACTTGTGTATATACCTTGTGTGTTACTTACCTTCTAAGGGAGTATTGCCTCTATAGTGTTTATGGTGTTGTGTTACCATAATAAAGTACAGTTCTTTTTGTCACACTGAGTGTTTTCTTTCATGTGTGTAAGTGCCTTGGCTGCTCATCCACAGCTACCTCTAGAGAGCCTGGCTTCTAGACACTGCCCACACTACACTAATAGGGGATGCCTGGACCTGGTATAAGGTGTAAGTACCTTAGGTACACACCACACACCAGGCCAGCTTCCTACAAGGAACAATACATAAACTAATTTATAAAAACATAAAAACATAATCAACTAACAGGATCACTTAGAATATGTAAGCACTGCTCCTCTTGAACAAACATCATGTGTGCGCAGAAAAAGTGCCTGTCAATTGTGCACGTCAACCAATCTGATATTAAGTGAAATAAACCATCAGTACAATGCTAAGTAAGTTAAAGTTGAAGAGAGCTTTCAGCAATAATAAAGCAGATGTGCAAATATATAAGTAAATGCACACCATGAAATGCTTCTAGCAAAAATATATCCGAAACAAAAAAAAGGGCACAGACCATCATGGATCGGAGTCCCTGCAAGGAGCAAGAGAGTTCCTGACAAAAAAATTAAACCTTTCTATAATGTCCTGAACTGCACATGTTACAAAGACTTTGCGAATACTATATTTTTTAAAGCAGAAACCTGGTATGAAAATGTGTGTTACTGGACATGCACCAAGTGATTGACTGTGATTCCATCAAATTCACATTATTAACTTATTGTTCTCTTCTGCAAATGTATCATGAAGATATGATAATCAAGCTTACACATTCATAATAAGTAAATGTTTGTGTGCCTCACTCTTTGTTGAGACACTGTGACTGCTCCCTTTCAGACTTTTTCCCATGATTTGTCTCTCTCATATTTTCTATTTATTTTCAATACTTGTCTTTTCAGACTTGTAGGACGTTGGCTCTGTGTATACTATCTCAAAGTGAGAGATAGTGTGTACAGAGTCTAAGGGTTCCCCTTAGAGGTTGATGGTGGCAAAATTAGATAATACTAATGCTCTATTTTGTGGTAGTGTGGTCGAGCAGTAGGCTTATCAGAGGGTAGTGTTAAGCATTTGTTGTACACACACATGCAATAAATGAGAACACACACTCAAAGACTTAACTCCAGGCCCATAGGTTTTTATATAGAAAAGTATTCTTTTCTTAATTTATTTTAGAACCACAAGATTCAGAATTCAAGTAAGTAAATACATTGTACAGTACTTGGCATAGGTAAATATGGAAGTAATGTACACAGTTTTGGCAAAAATGGCAAAAAGCTATTTTAAAAGTGGACACAGTGCAAGAATCAACAGTTCCTGGGGGAGGTAAGTATTGGTTAGTTTTTCAGGTAAGTAAAGCACTTAAAAATTCAGTCACCAGGGCATATGCAGCCCACCGTTGGGGGTTTAAGGCAACCCCAAACACCCAGCTCCTGCAACACAGGGCCGGTCAGGTGCAGAGGTCAAAGTAGGGCCCAAATAACATAGGCGCCTATGGAGACTAGGGGTGCTCCGGTTCCAGTCTGCTGGCATGTAAGTACCTGCGCCCCTGGGGGAGCAGACCAGGGGGGTTTTGTAGAGCACTGGGGGTGTCACAAACAGGCACACAATATACACCCTCAGTGGCACAGGGGCGGCCGGGTGCAGTGTGTGAAGAAAGTGTCGGATTTTAGGTAGAAGGAAATGGAGAGACCCAGGGGTCACTCTGGTGATGCAGGCAGAGCACAACGGGCTTCTCGGGCCAGGCACTGACTGGGCAAGGATGAGGTCCGCCTGCTGGTCACTCCTGCAACAGTAGTTGGTTTCTCTCGGGCCTGGGGGCTGCGGGCACTGTCACGGTCAGGGGGAACCTCTGGATTCTCTCTGCAGGCGTCACTGTGGAGGTGCAGCGAGGTCGTCTCAGGGTGTCCACATCATGGGAGTCACCTGGGGGTCCTCTCTGCAGTGTTGGTTCTTCTGGACACGAGCCAGGAGCGTCGGGTGCAGAGTGTCGGAGACTCGCGCTTCAGGAGTGAGGCTGGAGTCTCTTTAAAGAGGGTTGTTTCTTTGTTTCTTGGACAGAGCCACTGTCCATGTGAGTTTCTTGGTCCTTGGGTTGCAGGGCAGTCCTCTGAGTCCTCAGAGGTCCCTGGTCCCGCTGGATGCGTTGCTGTGCAGGTTCTTTGAGTCTGGACACAGGCTGGTAGGGCTGGGGCCAAGTCCGTTGTTGTCTCCGTCGTCTCTGCGGGGCTTTCAGGTCAGCAGTCCTTCTTATTGTTGTAGGTCATCAGGAATCTGGTTTCCTGGGTTCAGGGTCACCCCAAAATACTCAATTCATGGGTGTGTTTAGGTCTGGGGGGCAGTAGCCAATGGCTACTGTCCTTGAGGGTGGCTATGCCCTGTTTGTGCCTCTTCCCTGTGGGGTGGGGGTGCACATCCCTAATCCTATTGGGGAGAATTCTCCATACAATATGGAAGATTTCCTAAGGCAGGGGTACCCTCAGCTCAGGACACCTTAGGGGCTGTCCTGACTAGATGGTGACTCCTCCTTGTTTTTCTCATTATCTCCTCCGGACTTGCTGCCAAAATGGGGGCTGTGTCCGGAGGGGTAGGCATCTCCACTAGCTGGAGTGCCCTGGGGCACTGTAACACCAGGCTTCAGCCTTCACTGCTCACCACCAGGTGTTACAGTTCCTCCAGGGGGAGGTGTGAAGCACCTCCACCCAGTACAGGCTTTGTTACTAGCCACAGAGTGACAAAGGCACTCACCCCATGTGGCCAGAAACCCATCTGGATGTGGCAGGCTGGCAGAAACTGGTCAGCCTAGCACTAATAGTTGGACTGGTATACAGGGGGCATCTCTAAGATGCCCTCTGTGTGCATTTCCTAATAAATCCCACACTGGCATCAGTGTGGATTTATTGTGCTGAGAAGTTTGATACCAAACTTCCCAGTATTCAGTGTAGCCATTATGAAACTGTGGAGTTCGTGTTTGAAAAACTCCCAGACCATATACTCTTTCTGGCTACCCTGCACTTACAATGTCTAAGAATTGGCTTAGACACTGTAGGGGCTTAGTGCTCATGCACCTAGGTCCTCACCTGTGGTATAGTGCACCCTGCCTTAGGGCTATAAGGCCTGCTAGAGGGGTGACTTACCTATGCCACAGGCAGTGGGTTGTGGTCATGACACTCTAAGGGGAGTGCCATGTCGACTTAGTCATTTTCTCCCCACCAGCACGCACAAGCTGTGAGGCAGTGTGCATGTGCTGAGAGAGGGGTCCCTAGGGTGGCATAATACATGCTGCATCCCTCAGAGCCCTTCCCTGGCCACAGGGCCCTTGGTACCAGGGGTACCATTTACAAGGGACATATCTGTGTGCCAGGGCAGTGTAAATTGTGGAGACAAAGGTACAGATTAGGGAAGGAACACTGGTGCTGGGGCCTGGTTCGCAGGGTCCCAGCACACTTTCAATCATAACTAGCATCAACAAAAGGCAAAATGTTAGAGTGTAACCATACCATCAGAGACATATTCCTATAAGACTCTTCTGTTTCTTTCAGAGAAAGTGTGAAGTTTTAGGCATGCATAGAAATGTTTCCATTATGTCTACCCGCAGTCTACAATGCCATTTTTCGAATCCTTACAGCTCTGAAGATATATGTTCAGTATGAGCTGACACATTTGCTGCCATGATTGTTTATTGCTGACTAGGTATCTTGTAGTCCCATCAATGTTTTCAAAATATAATACAACATCAACAATCAGATGCTCTAAAAATTCAAGGCACCAGGCCATAGGCTGGTGAGAACTTCATGCGGACAAAGAACAAGATATGCATCGTACAAGCATCCCCCTTAACTGAAGAAGGCTCTTGCAAGACTCCTGCAAACCACCTGCAAAGCACCTGATTTTCACTGGCTAGTGTTATTGAACAAACACAATTATTGAACAAACACAATTAACATTTCACTGCTTTCCATCAGAACAAATGTATCGATAACTATAATTACATTTTGAATACTGGTGCAAACATTCATTAGTCATATAATCTTTTCTGCCATAAGCAAAACAACAACTTCATGAATAAATCAATTTCCTTGCACATTGTCACTATCTTTCTGAACATATTCATGGAGTGAGAAACGTTCTACAATAGACAATGAAAACTGTCTGTTGTAATATAGTTGAAAATTATTAGGGAACACATAATTTAGAGGAAATATAGTAGTTGTTAGAAATTATAGTTATTACTAATGGTAGATCCTTCTCCCCGATGTCTGAAGATGGCACATTCAGACTGTTGAGAACAGGAGGGTGGATTAGAATGTTGGCGAAGCTGTGGGAGGAAGATGAACAAGAAGGCTGTGTAAAGGGCAGGAAGAATGGAAACAGTGGAGATGAAAATAAAGTCAGACTTCTGAGAAAAGTGTGCTGTATTCGACTTTATATCACTGGCAACGAGTTGGTGCGACCTTATATCACTGTCACTCCTTCCAACAGGCCACAGACATTCTGCCTTGAAAAGTTACCTCCTGCCATCTATTGACAATATGCACAGATGATCAAAATAAGCAGCTAGAAATTAATTCACATTATTTTTTGTATTGCACAGTGAAAGAATGCTCATACACATGTATTTGTCATGCATATTTTAAAGGCCTACAATTAGCAACTGAAATCAAGTATACTTTTAATCTGTTAATTAGCTTCCTCAACTATGTAAGAGAGCAAATGTGGCCCAAAATGTAGAAAACTTGGGATGTCAGGTAAAAGTAATCTAAGAGCAGAAAGTATAACCTAGGATTCATAATCTGTCTATACAAACTGATGTATTTACCAATGGGCATGTTGAGTAGGTACAGGATTAATGTGATAAGAAACACTAGTTTTAGTAGCTACATATTTACCCTACATGGGATATGAAAAAGCAGGTACTGGCAAAAAGGTTTGGGTGAGTGGCGGGATTAATGAGCTCAGAGGAGAGATGCTTGTGGCTGAGGTGTCTATGAAAAGTAAGGGAATCATAACAACAATAATGTCTCAAACTGAAATGTTTCTTAAGCAATAATCTCTCCACTTTTATACTGGTGTCGGCTCTGACAACATCACAGACTATGATTCACGATAATTCTGAGGTGACACCAGGAACTGCAAGAAACAATATCCACAAAACAAACCGTAACCTTAAGTAGATAGAAATGTTGGCCTCCTTCATTGGAGAATGGGTGGTTAAGCTTTTGTACTGCAGAACCACAATGTACAAGTAGGAAAAGGTCCAATGCATATTGTTCAATTGTTGGGGGATGTGAAACAGCCTGGCTAATGAACATTAATTAGACCTTTCGCAATTTTTGACCCCTGTGAATGGTTATACATACAGAGATTGGAGGCTTCAAGGGCACCAGCCTAACATCCTTGCATTTATTTACCTAAAGGAGGAACAATTTTTAAAGCATCATTTGTCCATGAATTGGGCAGGTACTGCTTTTCTTGACAGAAAAATCTGTTTGGGTGCACTTTGGAGGAGCAGCCAGTTGTCCTATGGACCCCTGACTGTTCCCCCAGCGGCTGTCCAAAACATTTTTCAAAGAGAAAGCTGGTCCTGTGAGACTGCTTCACCTTCGATAATCA
The DNA here is from genome assembly GCF_031143425.1 of Pleurodeles waltl. NCBI lineage: Eukaryota > Metazoa > Chordata > Amphibia > Caudata > Salamandridae > Pleurodeles > Pleurodeles waltl. The sequence continues at coordinate 1,450,130,376 of NC_090447.1, read as the reverse complement.
GATATGTTCCACCCTTTGAAAAGTCGATACCTGATCAATGACTTCAAACATTGATACATTGTATTACTTCTCCCAGATAGGAGGGGGTGCCTACTTTGCCTGCCCTCCGATTTATGATTTCAAATGACGAACAAAACCCATTTTATGAGTTGGAAAAAACTCTTTTGACTCAAAAGTGGTTTTGTACATTTCAAAACATTCCTTTGCAGCTACAAACCATGTGATTTTGTGAATCTCAGGGTTTGCACCGTAAAACTGTTTCATATGTTGAGCCAAGCCAGGATTGGTGAGGTGACAAATCTACAACAGCAGTGAACAGTCTAGGCGGGTGCAGAATCTTTGTTTATTTAACTTGGAGCTAATTTTACTAAAAGAAAAGGCATCAGTTGAAGTCAGTGGGAGCCTGAACCCCTACCTTTTGCCCGGGTCAAGAAGCAACTTTCTTTTAATTGGCACTTTGTTATTCATTTGCAAATTTAGCCATTTAACTTTGAAACTCAATATCTCTAGTAACCCTTTAACTAATTCTCACAATTGTAGTGCATTTTTGCTTATAACTTGTTTTTGATTTTTCTAGATTAGTTTGGAAACTGTATTGTATTTTGTTTTTAATTATTTTATGTTATGGTATGGTATGGTATGTTATGGTATTTGAAATGAGCACACATTGCTCTGGGAATTGCCAGCTGCTTTTGCCATAGATGACAGAAACCAAGCAGAGATTTACTTTGAAATGGGTTGTGATTGACCTGAGTGTGTTGATTAATCTCTTAGCTTCTGTGAATTCCCCCCCACCCTCTTTCCCCAAGTGCTGAGCCTTTTTCTGGCTATTTGGGATAGTTTGCACTTAGGGCCCTTTAAAGTTTTTTCCACATAAGGTATCCATGCCAACTGTGCGTCCTTATTTTCTAGCATCCTGGGGATTCTAAAGGTACCCAGGACTTGTTGATTCACCTAGAGGGGACAGAGAAAATAGACCAAATATAGCTACATTCTGAGGTTGTTGTTTTTTTTTTAGAAAAATAGGGAAAAAGTGCTCTAGATAAAGTGTCTGTTTTTTCCCCCTAAAAATGGCATCAATTAATGGTTTACTGTACTAAGATCACCAGCTTCCCAGCTTTCAGGAACACACAGAGCTGAATCAAAGCACCTAATCGTGTACCACCAGTTTAAACATTTTTCAAAGAGGAAGGCAATTTTTCCTATTTTTTGTGCTATCAACCTACATCCAGTTTGAAGTGGATGCCAGTGTGAAACTACTGGTGGATCAAGGAAAGCTATAGATTTCTGAAAGGTAGACAAAAATCCAAATTCAACAAGGGATCATATGCGTAAATAACTTTTTGTCAGGATGGCCAAATTACAAAAGCAATATACTATTACATCTGCTAGGCCCTTCTGGTTGCAGCATTATATGGGGTTTGTAGGTTATCTGAGAACCCAAGGTGCCAAGAGGCAAAACTGAGCTGCGCGTTACAATGGTTTCTCATTAAGTACCGAATATAGACTAATTCACATTGTGAAAGTCAAGTGAAAAATGAGTATCAAGGATACTTGTGTATTTCTGAAACGAGCACAAAATACGGAGTTTAGGAGCCCTGGTTATTTGTACCTTTCTAAATTTGTGGGTACCTGTACTAGTGTATAATTTAGAGCAGTGGTTCCCAAACTGTGGACCGGGGACCCCTGGGGGTCCCCTTAAACCTCCTCAGGGGGTCCGTGACTGCTTAGAAAATAAACAGATTAGGTCCCCAGCTTTCAGTAATGACTCAGTGAGGGGTCCCCAGATTCCAAAAATGATTCATTGTGGAGGTGGGGTCTCTGGGTTCCAGTAATGATAAAGTGGGGGTCCACAGAAGTCGAAAGGTTGGGAACATCTGACTTAGAGTGATATCCAATTGGTAATAATGAATGTTCAACTATTCTATGCTCCCACAAGTCTAACAATAAAAACAGTACCTCACTTGAAGGGGTCGGCTCGGTGCCTTTGATAGTCAGTAAGTAATCTTTATTTGCATGATTAATTAAAACCATTGTAATAAAAGTTAAAGCAAGTCTAATTACACATTTTAAATAGTCCTAGATAAAAACCATTATGTAAAAGATTCCAATCAAATCTACTTTTATCAGCCTGTTAGCTGCAGGTAAAATGTCTAGATGCGCATTGGTTCCACTGTGATGCTTAAAATCTGATAACAGGCTTTTAATGTATAGTTAATTGTCCAAATGACAGACCGATGGGTGTGCAATCAGCATCTAATATGAAAAGCTGCTGGTAGAAGCTTTTAAAATACTTTGGTACAGGCCTAGCTAGATAGTCTGATGCTTGCCTTTGTTAGTTATCCTCTCAGTCTTACAGTGCAGTGTGGCAGAGGGAACCCTCCTGCAGACTTGTCAATACTTTAATATTCCTGGTACTTTGAATATGCCTATTAAATAAGAGCAAGCCCCTTATGTGGTTTGATCAGCGGCAGACAATGTGCTTAATGACTGTATTTTCTGTTCAAGCATGCTTAAAAAATAGACATTAGACCTGACAGCCTCGGGTAGTCACCCCTAACTTTTTGCCTGCCTCCCTCCACTTTTTCATACTGTTTTTTCCGGTCTTAGGACTCTGCACACTTTACCACAGCTAACCAGTGCTAAAGTGCATATGCTCTCTCCCTTTAAACATGATGACATTGGATCATACCCAAATGGATTATTTACTTTACTTATAAGTCTCTAGTAAAGTGCACTATATGTGTCCAGGGCCTGTAGATTAAATGCTACTAGTGGGCCTGCAGCACTGATTGTGCCACCACATAAGTAGCCCCTTAACCATGTCTCAGGCCTGCCATTACAAGGCCTGTGAGTGCAGTTTCACTGCCAATTCGACTAGGCATTTAAAAGTATCTGCCAAGCCTAAATCTCCCTTTTTTCTACAAATAAGTCACCCCTGAGGAAGGCCCTAGGTAACCCATAGGGCAGGGTGCTTTGTAGACAAAGGGCAGGACATGTATCTATGAAGTTTACATGTCCTGGTAGTGTAAAACTCCTAAATTCATTTTTGCACTGCTGTGAGGCCAGCTCCTTTCATAGGCTACCATTAGGGCTACCCTCATATACTGTTTGAGTGGTAGCTTCTGATCTGAAAGGAGTAGGAAGGTCATATTTAGTGTGGCCAGAATGGTAATACAAAACCCTGCTGAATGGTGAATTTGGATTTAATGTTACTATTCTAGAAATGCCACATTTAGAAAGTGAGCATTTCTCTGGACTTAAATCCTTCTGTGCCTTACAATCCAAGTCTGGCTAGGTTTAGTTAACAGCTCCCTTGTGCATTCACTCAGACACACCCCAAACAAAGGATGCTCAGCCTCACTTGCATACATCTACATTTTGAATGAGTCCTCTGGGGGTGGGAACGTGGAGGGCCCAACACTTATATGTCAAAGAACAGTAGCCTGCCCTCACACAAAGGACTGCCACACCCCCTACTGGGACCCTTGCAGACAGGATGGAACTGAAAGGGGACCTTGTGCACTTCTAAGCCACTCTTTGAAGTCTCCCCCACTTCAAAGGCACATCTGAGTATTTAAACAGGGCCTCTGCTCCTACCAACTCAGACACTTCCTGGAGAAGAGAACCTGAACCAGAACCTGCAACCTGTCAAGAAGAACTGCCTGGCTGCCCAAAGGACTCACCTGACTGCTTTCTGAGAAGGACTGCTGCCTTGCTGTTGCCCTGTTGCCTTGCTGCTCTCTGGCTGTGCTGAGAAGTGCTCTCGAAGGGCTTGGATAGAGCTTGCCTCCTATTCCCTGAAGTCTCAGGACCAATTCCTGCAAGAGGAACTCCCTGTGTGGCAGAAATTGACACACAGCTGACAGAAAACGACGCACAGCCTGCATCATGGTGAACAATTCACTGCACACCGAACTGGAAAGATGCAGCCCGAATTCGCCAGGAGAAGATCGGCGCAGCACCAGCGTAGCGACCGGAAATTCGACACACGGCACACTGGATTGATGCAAAGCCGAGCCGGAATGACACAGCCCGACTTCCTGAGAGGAGTCGACGCAGCGCCTGCCATGCAGCAGAAATTTCCACGCAACACATACCAGATCGACGCAGCCCCTGTGACTTCGTCCTGTCAGTACCGGATTTCAACGCATCGTCCCTGGGGCATCCGAAAACCCCACAACCCAAAGAGGATCCTAGACCGAATGCAACAAATCGGCGCAAAGCCTTCATTTTACCAGATAAATATTATATATTTCTATAAACACAGTGTGGTGTATTTTTGTGGTGTTCTACTGTGTTATTGCATGATTTCTTGCACAAATACTTTACACATTGCCTTCTAAGTTAAGCCTGACTGCTCAGTGCCAAGCTACTAGAGGGTGGGCACAGGATAATTTGGATTGTGTGTGACTTACCCTGACTAGAGTGAGGTTCCTTGCTTTAACAGGGAGTAACCTGACTGCCAACCAAAGACCTCATTTCTAACAATAAACAAGTTGGCAGACCAGTTGAATGTCCTCACCAGCAAAACATGCTTTCACTGCCTGTCTCTATTTTCTTATTCCTTTCACGTAAAGCAATTTAAGTTTGTGTCTGAGACCTTAAAATATGCATATGAAGTGCAACATGTCCTCTTTCACTGTCCTGCACAGTCGACAACTGTTGTACTCCTGAGGATGTTTCCATGAGGGTAGGTGAGGCAGAGCAGAGAGGATACAGAGCTGAGACCGGAGATATTTTTCCTCAGATCTTTTCATGAATGATACACCTAAGTAGGATTTCAGAGAGTCACTAAGGTAGCTCTGCAGAGTGAGCAATCCATGGGCTCTTCCTGAAAGTTCCGCTTTATCTTTCAGCAACAAGACTCTTTTGACAGCTTTAGTTGCAAGTTTTTGAAAACTATTATATGTCCCCAGGGTTTCCCAGAGGTCATTAAGTCCCAATAGCTTTATTGACTGTTGTAGGTATTTCTTTGCTGCACCTGCATCTTTGGTTGTTAGTTCGTTCCACAGGTGAGCATTTAGGGACCCTGGCTCTGCACTCTTATACCAGCTTTTTACATAGGCTCCTCTGTGTGTGAATTGTTGCAACTGGAAACCGAATTCTAATCTTATTTGTGCTGGTGAAGTGAAACTTGGTAGGCTGAAGATCATCCTTAGGGCCTTTGCTATAATGCCATTGCAATGTGAACAATCACGCTGACACAAAGGGCCTCATTAATACTTTGGCTGTCTGACGGAAAGACCGCTGCAGTGGCGGCCGACAAAAGACCGCCATGTTGGCAGCAACCAAGCACCATATTAAGAGACACACTGAGAAGTCCTCCAAAAACAGCTAAATTCCTGAAACCGTCAGGACATTGGAAGACGGAAAAGAGGCAGTCTGACCATGAGCCCTGTCAGCCTGACAGAAATTCAAATTACGATCCACAAGTCACGACAGTGGTACTTCCATAGCGGAAACTGTTGGGGACGTGAACCACAGCGGTCTCAACTCACAATACAATAAACACAGCACCACATTGGATTGTTGAATACCCCACACCTGACACACATCCAAACATTCTACACACTACACTATACAACCCACCCCTACACAACCCACAATTCTTTACAATGCCATACACAGCCACATGCAAGCAAAATCATACACAGAAATAGGACAACCAATATTAGGCATCCACATACATTTCACCATGCACACATCACACACCTGCATAACATACACAACACACATTTTACTACCACACACAATCCACAACTGCCACCTACTCACATCACACCACCTACACTTCACCACCTACCTTTTACTCCAGCCTCTCACCTTTGAACACAACCACACCGTCTTCACCACCACTACCATGTCCCTACAAAAACACCCACGTTTCACGGATGAGGAGTTGAGGGTCATGGTGGACAAAATTGACAGGGTCGAGCCACACATGTTTGGAGCACAGGTCCAGCTAACATCAATTTCAAGGAAAATGGAGTTGTGGCAAAGAATAGTCAACGGGGTCAATTCTGAAGACAGCTATCCAAGCACAAGGAAGGACATAAGGAAGAGGTAGAATAACCTCAGGCTGAAGATGGGTTTCATGGCCTCCAGGCACCAGCTGGCGATACTCAAGACTGGCACACTATGCACACCACCCCAGATTCCCCTGGTTGTCTAGTTTCCCAAAATGTCTATGGATTGTAGGCTTGCATGGGTGGCTTCACAGCATGGCCAAAAATACATGACTTACCCTTAGTGATTATCTCTCAAAAAAGATTTTGTGCCTTTTGTGTTGTTTTCTCATATAAGTGGGTTATTGTTCTTATCGGAAGACATGTGGGAAACTCAGGATGGTAGAAAACTTGTGGCTCCCTGCAGATTTCATGTTTTTCCATCACAGGAATGTGATGAAAATGTGTTTCCTCCAAATGTTTGACATTTGTTACAGCTTCTGGGCTAAATTACTTCGGGAGAGCCACGCAAGTCATGCACCCCTGGACTCCCTTGGTTATCTAGTTTTCAAAAATGTGCAGGTTTGCCTAGATGCCAGCTGATCTAGGGCCCAAAATCTACAGCTATCCACAATGGTAAAATAAACAAGGAGTTCTTAGTAAGGACTATCTATACATTTTGGTTGATAAAGAAGACTCCGTTGTCCTGACGGAGGATTTAAGGTCTGCCATGCTGAGACTACTCCATCCGGCAAATTTAAAAATGCAAAAACATTGACCAAAGCCGTCGAAACACCAATTTCTGTTGTTGCCTTTTTATGTTTGATGCACTACGCCATCAACATGATAGAGCCGTTCATATTTTTTTTTTTACTTTTCAAAAACAAAAAGTGAAGTTGGATTTTCTTTTCTTTTTAAAAAAAGCCCTTCTCACCATGGGAGTTCTCTCATTAGACCTTTTCTCATTTGTCATTAGACAGTTATCACTGCCTCTTATCCACATGTGTTTCCAGGTGGTGATAGGCAGTGAAAATTGACCTGTATGTCTGCAAATCTAAAGTAGGTGGGTGGACACAGAAGTCCGCTGCAGATAGCCCTTACTCAATCGGGACATGGGAGAAGTGGAACCATACCACACATGGAGAAGTCTTCCCAACGGTTACACCAATGTACCATCCATATACATATATATCAGTAGGCCAGACCAATATCTTCACAGAAAGGTGTTGTTACCATTGTGATGGAGTCTCCTTACCGCCACAGCTATAAATTTGGTACTAATTTTTTTAAGTTAATTCACCACTTACATTGATTGGTTTTAGCACCTCCAGAATTGCTGGCTTGAAAGCACAAATACTTATCAAAATATCTGAATATTGTAACCAAGACTAATGAAGCTGAGCCATAAAGCTGCATCAAGGCACTAAGGTGCATATTTATACTCTGTTTGTGCTGTTTGTGTGTCATTTTTGTTGACGCAAAAACAGTACAAACGTTACTCCATATTTATTTTGTCGCTAGACCCATTTAGAGACAAAATATAGGAGTTAACCTCATTTTTTGGATGTGTGAATTTACCTTGCGTCAGTGAGATGCTAGGTAGGCGCCCAGTCCAAAAAATGTCTCTAAGTGTCGACACCAGGACAGTGCGCGCTCTACGGGCATCTAGAATGCAAAAACCCAACACTTGCAAGATAAAGTAATTTATGCATTGTGATGATATGTTATTGTTTAACCTTTTGCATTGCAGAATTCCATCCAAAAGATTCATTTTTAAGGTGCTTATAAATACTGTACATTTTAAATTTATTGCTGCAGACATTCAGAGTGTGTTAGGGTGTGGTCCCTTTCCAGGGCCTTCTGGAGACTTTCCCTGCAACATGCCTGGGCGTGGTTCTAGGCTGGGCCAAGACTCTATAAAAGAGAGTCAGCCCAACTTCCAGTGCTCACTATTCAGAGGTCCCGGTGCAGAGCAGCAGCTTCTTCCTGAGCTCCTGTCCTATTTGGATTTTCCAGTCTTCTGCACTCATCTCTCATTGGTGATCACTGTTTCCAGGCGGTAAGACGGTGTTTGGACATTTCCCAACACCGTAATTGAGAATCTTCATAGTCTTGCTTTTAATTCTTAAATGAATAACAGATTACTTGTGCGCTGCCATTTTTTGACATTTGTATAGTGGTTTGCAAATAGGGAGGATGCGCAATTTATTCCATAAAGATTTGACTTCGTTATTACATTATTGTTCATTGCGCGCTGATATTTCTTGACATTTACATGATGTTTTATGAGTTGGCAAGACGTGCAACTCGTTTCATGAGCATTTAACTTTGTTGTTGTTTGCGCGCTACCTTTTCTTGACATTTACATGGTGGCATTTGAATCGGCGAAGCGCGCGATTCACTTCTCGTGTGTAATTCATGCTGTTCATTGTGCGCTACCATTTTCTGGCATTTACATGGTGGCATTCGAATCGGCAACACGCGCGATTCTTTCCTTGAGTGTTTTTTCATGTTATTCATTGTGCGCTACCATTTCTTGGCATTTGTATGGTGGCATTTGAATCGACAAGACGCGCAATTCTTTCCCTGGGTGCTTTTCATGTTGTTCATTGTGTGCTACTATTTCTTGGCATTTGTATGGTGGCATTTGAATCGGCAAGACGCGCAATTCTTTCCTCGTGTATAAATAATTTAAGCTACTGTGCGCTACCATTCTAAGACATTTTCTTGGTAGCATTTCAAGTTGACACGTCGCGTGATTTATTCCTTGAATCTACGTTGTGTGATTTCATGGTGCACAAACCTTTATGGTGTTTAATACTCATATAAAAATCTGCAATGTGCGCAATTTACTTCCAAATGTTTTTTTTTAGATGAACACAACAATACCAGAGTTCTAGATGTAATGCTGTGTGTTCCTGATATGTATTCATAAAAGGAGATTCATATGCTTGTTTAGAAATTGCTCAGAGTGTTTCCTGATTCTCATGCTAAAGAAAGTACTTGAATCTGAAAGTCCTATTTAACTTTTCCTGTTTCCTCCTCAGGTATTCGGTCATCTAAAGCCTAGTCAGTTTTAGGATTATTCCAGGGTTGTTCATGTTTTTCGGAAAAGACGAAGCTTAGAGTTGTAGCATGGTACTGATTTCATGAGATGTAATTTTGATGTTGTGTTTTAACCTTTTGCTTCCTACAGGTCTCCTTCCCAGCTGTTCCCGTCCTAATCCCATTTTCCCCACTTGGACTCTCTTAGACTCTGTGATAAATCTAATCAGAGTGTTGGAGCTGTCTTGTGGTGGAAGTGTTGGGAATGTGCACGGACCCCGAGGATCTGGTGGCTCTGACACTAAGCCCGTATTGCCTTATTTTTCTTCCCATGCAAAAATGGTTTACGGGTGGGGGGCGGGCCTTAATAATGGCACTAAGGCAGTCATTCTGACCGCGGCGGGAGGCGGTAGCCGCCCGCCATGCGGTCACCGCCATTTGGCCGCTCCGCGGTCAAAAGACCGCGGAGGCCATTCTGGCTTTCCCACTGGAGCACCCGCCGGCCCAGCGGGAAAGGCCCTGCAACATAGAAGCCGGCTCCAAATGGGGTGCACCCGTCGCGATTTTCACTGTCTGCTATGCAGACAGTGAAAATCATGCTGGGGCCCTGTTAGGGGGCCCCTGCACTGCCCATGCCAGTGGCATGGGCAGTGCAGGGGCCCCCAGGGGCCCCACGATACCCGTTCCCGCCATCCTGTTCCTGGCGGTAAAAACCGCCAGAAACAGGGTGGCGGGAAGGGGGTCGGAATCTCCATGGCGGCGCTGCTTGCAGCGCCGCCATGGAGATTCAGCCCAGACAGGGGAAATCCGGCGGGAAACCGCCGGATCCCCTTTTCTGACCGCGGCTTTACCGCCGCGGTCAGAATGGGCAGGGAAGCACCGCCAGCCTGTTGGCGGTGCTTCCGTGGTCATCGGGTTGGAATGACCCCCTAAGCCTGCTTAGTGCCATTATTCAACGTCTGGGTCAGACCAGGCGTTAGGGGACCTGTGGACCCATTTCCATGATCAAACACCATGGAATGGGCCCACAGGTACCCATCCCAAGCCCCAGGAACACCACCACCCACACCAGAGAGGCACCAGAGGATGGGAGACCCCATCCCAGATAAGTAGGGTAGGGTAGTATAGGTAAGTATTTAAAAAAAAATCTAAGTGCCATGGGGGGCCCTGAAATGGGGACCCCAGCATGGCACTGGGTGCAGTGGCCATGCCCAGGGGACACTGGTCCCCTGTGCTAGCCATTGGGGTGGTGGGCATGACTCCTGTCCTGTGTTAGGATGGTTGTGCGTCAGGAAATGACACTAGGCTGGTTAACAGCATTTTTTTTGCCTCCTACCAGCATAGCATCTTTTTATGATGTAAAACCCACTTAACCCCTACTGCCACCCCCACCATGCTAACATCATGATTTTTTGACGGAAGCCCAAGCTCAGCGCCAGCTTGCAGCATTCCATAAATTTGGCGCCCGTCTAGTGCTTCGGAATGACGCAAGCCAGCGCTATACTTTTTGAAGCAAAACTGAGTTTTCCCAGTTTTGCGGCAAAAAGTATAAATCTGGGCCCAAATGCTTTATGGTCCATTCACAAGCTATTCAGGCACCTCATACAAGATTTTCATAACGCTGGCCACAGGCCCAATGCAACAAAATAGTGCACTCACATCAACATACCGCCACCATGTTAGGGCCCATCCCATTTATACAACACAAGGCGGAATCCACATTTATGTTCATTGATATAGTGACATTTGATGCATTCACAACCTTAAAAAATGAAAAAACGTTTGATTACTTTTTTACCACATTTCAAATAAGGGCCTCTATTCTGAACATTACCAAATGCATGCCTAGTGAACCTTTATTATTGTCTCCCATGACAGCCACATGAGGCTTAGCAAGACATGTCTTCCATGCGTCTTCAGCACACTCCTTGTGGTAAATCCATCTCCTTTAAGATTATGGCCCTCATTATGAACACAGCGGTAGAAACCGCTGTGTTCATGCTGGCGGTCAAAACCCGTCACGCAGATCACTGCACCTGCGCTATGGGGCACTGCACCGGGGCCCCTCCCCACCCATGCCAAGTGCAAGGGCAGTGCCAGGGCCCCCAGGGGTGCCCTGGTGCACCCCTTCCGCCAGTCTTTGAATGGCTGGTGGCTGAGGAAACATTATCCAAGGGGCTGCCCCATCGGATAATGTTTCCGACCGCCGCCAGGCTGCCTGACGGAGGCATCCTGGTGGTGAGTGAGGGCAGCCGATGGCGGCCCTGATGGGGTTCATTATGTGGCTGTGTGGCCCGCCATGCTGGCTGGCGGTTTTACCCTCCACCGCCGACATGGCGGACCACACCTCCATGCTCATAATGACTGCTTATGTATGCAAGTTAGGGGGTCCGAGTATGCATCTGAGGTTTGAGTGAGCATATCTACTTTTGAAACTAAGGCAAACGTGCTAGAGAATATTGCCAAAATTCCCTAAAGAGAACGTCATAAACTATGAACAACAGTAGTTTTTGACACACATGGTAGTCTGTGAGAACGTAGCAAATGTCCCATCCACTGTTATGTGCAGTAATTTGACTGTAATGCACTTATCATACAATAAACTGAATGTCTACTAAGTTCTGACGGAAGATGAGCCTGACAAGCAGAACAAACATTTTACCCATACATGTAGGGCTGTTTGCATAGTTCTCTATAATGGTGTGATTTTTTTGTAAATTGCACTATCACCCGAGAGGGTATTCTGTCGCTGATGAAAGAGCAGTAAGGGGTGATTCATTGAGTAACCTAGTTGAAGAGCCAAGTCTTCAGCTTTATTCGGAGTGCACTAATTTTAGTGATGGTGAATATGTATAGAGGCAGGTCATTCTGGCCTTTTGGAGCCAATTTGGAGTAGTCTATTCTTTTTTCTCTGGTGCTGCCTGTATAGAGCAAATGTTTCTGGTAGGTTTCTGAAATATAAGGTGGTATTGAGGTATGCTGGACTTGCACAGTGTAAGTCTTTCAGTGTGCATTTCAGGAGTTTAAAAAGAGCTGTGGATTAAAAGTCACTTAAGCTTTTTCAGTTGCAGGGTGTATGCTTTTTGTGGTGTTTAGGAAGGAGATGAGGGAGTTATTCAGTTTTGAGGCAAGTGCAATGCCAACGGGTTTCAACCCTTAGGTAAATCCTTAGGTGACGATGAAGGGATGGCATGTGAATCAGTACCACCTTTACTATCTGCCTTCTAAATATGCAATACGCCTGTGAAAGGTGTGTGAAAGCACACCTAGCCCAAGATTTTCTTACCCATTTATGCTGAGTCCTCATCAGAGTCCTGGCTTATCCTGTATACAAACCAAGTGAACCTATACTAAAGCTTTCCTTCACTAGGTACTTGAAGCTCAAGAAAGCCTGTCTTTACTGCAACTTGAGTGCACTTGCTGTGCAAAAATCCAGCTCCTAGTTTGTGGATGCAAGTTGGGGGTGTCTGAGTATGCCTCTGAGGCTTCATTCCTCGAGCTGAGTGAGCATATCTACCTTTGAAACTTATGTTAATTATAATTTTGTAAAGCATGCAAATGCCCAAAGGTATCATGGTGCCGAGGAATCATGGAGCTTACATTGTTATGTATGGTAGAAAAAAGAGGACTGAATTAAGATTGGGTAGTGAAGAATCAAGTCTTTATATCCTTCCTAAACATAAGCGGAGTGGTCTGTGATTTTAGGAACAGTGTGAGACTGTTCCAGAGTTTAGCGGTGCTGCCTATGAAACTCCTACCAGCCCATTTTGCCAGCTTGCACTGAGGGATGATAACGTTTTTAGCTGGGACGGAGTGTAGTGTGCTTGCAGGGGTGTACCATTGAAGGTTATTTTTTAATTATTCAGGTCCGAGGCCATGTAGGGCCTTGTGGGTGATACAGAGGGCCTTAAAAGTGATGCGTTTGTTATGGGGAACCAGTGAAGTTTACGTAGGGCCTGGGAGGCTGACTGGAACTTTGGAATCCTAAGCACCATCCGGGCAGCTACGTTGTGCACTGTCTGCAAATTTTTTAACCCCTTCACTGCGGGCGTCGCCCGCTGGCCGACGCCCGCACTACCTCCATGGTGCTGGTCTCGACCAGTGGCCGACACCAGGGAGGGGGTTAATAAATCTTCCGTGTCTCCCCCCCGCCCCCCACCCGCCCATTTGTGACGCGCTGACGTTACAAAGTTGATTTCCCCATCGGAGCAAGCTCCGATGGGGAAAACGGCCTTCCCCACGTTCGGGAAGGCCTTGTAAGAAAGGGGAGAGTCTCCCCTTTCTTACGAGGCCTTCCTGAAGGTGTTTCCTGGCCCCCGATCGCAGCACACCACTAGATGCCAGGGATTTCACTTGGGGGGGTCGGCCCCCTCGGAAAACGCAGGGCGACCCCCTGTGGGGGCAATATTTTTTTTAGTTGTTGTAGGGTTTTCCTGGGTGCCATTTTGGCCCCAAAGGAAACCATACAACAACTAAAAAAAAATAGATCTATATATATATATATATATATATATATATATAGATCTATATATATAGATAGATATATCTATGTAGATATATCTATGTACATGGATATGTCTATAGATAGATCTATAGATATATGTATATATCTATATATATATATATAGATCTATCTATAGATATATCTATGTAGATAGATATATATATATAGAGAGATTGATCTATATATATATATATATATATATATATATATATATATATATATATCACTTTTGTCAATATGTGTGTGGTTTCCCTGGGGGCTGCGATCGGCCCCCAGGAAAACCAGACCCACATATAAAAGTGATATATATATATATATATATATATATATATATGTATATATATATATATATATATATATAGATAGATTTGCCGCCAGTTGTCTTGCAGTTGCAGCTTGCGTCTTCAAAGCAATGCACATACTTCAACTGACGCTTTTCAACTGTAGCTTTTAGGCAGCAATAAAAAAGTCAAGTAAGTATTGTGACTATGATTCTGCTACAAAAGGGTCAGACTTGTCTAGTGGCAGTTTTAGTGCCATAAAGAAGCACAGAAGGTTTATATGCCTACTACAAAGAGCAAATCTGTATTTTATGTAAATAGCTGAGTACATTAGTAAAGTCAGCCATTACCTGCGCTATAATACCAATGAAATGTATGTGCGGGGTGGAGGGTGGCTATGGAGAGATGAAGGGCACTCTTGCTCGGTGGTAATGAGGGAATCGGAGGAGGAGGGAGTGGGAGCACCAATAATGATTGTTGGACTGGGCGCAGGAGGTGCTAAAGACTGTGACGAATTGTATGTGACAAGGTGTTTTTTGAGTGTCTTGAAAGAACGTGCTGATTGAGGGAAGAAGCGCAGGTAAGGTGGCCTCTACTGTTGCACGTATCTCACACACACCATCGATTTTGTGACTGTCTACGTAGGCTAGTGTTTTAGAGCAACAGTTTAGCCAATATCAAAGATGGCATCTTGATGGATGACTGCTGCCGGCACTCCGGTTATAGAGGACAGCTCTGACATAGGATCAGAGACTGAGACATGAGATACTGAGACAGCATCTGAGGGATAGGACAATGGCGCAGACTCTGGGAGTGATTTTTCAGTCGGAGGAGTCCCATTCGATAACTCCTCTTCCAGTACATTATGAGGGAGGTGATGAGGACAGTCCTGCTGTCCCTTCGCAAGCAGTCTGTGCAACTGGGTAATAGTGGGTTAGCCCAACCCAGAGAGCAGGTGAATGCGGCGGCAAGCAGAGAGAGAGAGAGAGTGCTCTCTTGGGAGCTCCCCAATTTAGTTCAGCCCCAAATTCCACCGCCCAAATCGTATTGTGGAGACATCAAAATTATCTATCGCAAAACAAACTGGTTTTGTAGGGCAGGCACCTGTGTTTTTGGTCCTGGGTTCGGCGGCCATATAGAGAAACACACTACACCCAAACATTTCTGGAAACTAGACATTCGGGGGAGTCCGCAGAGGTGTGACTTTTGTGGATTCCCCAAAGTTTTCTTACCCAGAATACCCTGCAAAGCTGAAATGTTAAATAAAACTCAGCATTTCTGTCACACAAACTACAGGAATATGCTGGGATCCACAAAATTCCTACCACCCAGTGACTCCTCACCTGTCCTGATAAAAAAACTACCCCACTTGAGTGCCTACACCAGGTGCCTGCGTCAGGAATGGCTCACCCCAGGGTCAACAGCTTCCTCTTGTAAGGACCAACATTGACCTTTGTGTGATCTATTCCTGTCGCGGGCACCAGGCCTACCCACACGAGTAAGGTACCGTTTTTATCGGGAGACTTGGGGGAATGCTGGGTGGAAGGAAATTTGTGGCTCCTCTCAGATTCCAGAACTTTCTGTCACCGAAATGAAAGGAAAAAGTGGGTTTTTTGGCCACATTTTGATGTTTGCAAAGGATTCTGGGTAACAGAACCTGGTCAGAGCCCCACAAGTTACCCCATCTTGGATTCCCCTAGGTCTCTAGTTTTCAAACATGCACAGGTTTGGTAGGTTTCCCTAGGTGCCGGCTGAGCTAAAGGCCAAAATCTACAGGTAGGCACTTGCAAACAACAGCTCTGTTTTCTGTCAAAAAATGGGATGTGTCCACGTTGTGTTTTGGGGCATTTCCTGTCGCGTGCGCTAGGCCTACCCGCACAAGTGAGGTATCATTTTTATCGGGAGACTTGGGGGAATGCTGAATGGAAGGAAATTTGTGGCTCCTCTCAGATTTCAGAACTTTCTGTCACTGAAATGTGAGGAAAATGTGTTTTTTAGCCACGTTTTGAGGTTTGCAAAGGATTCTGAGTAACAGAACCTGGTCAGAGCCCCACAAGTCACCCCATCTTGGATTCCCCTAGGTCTCTAGTTTTCAAAAATGCACAGGTTTGGTAGGTTTCCCAATGTGCCGGCTGAGCTAGAGGCCAAAATCTACAGGTAGGCACTTTGCAAAAAACAGCTCTGTTTTCTGTCAAAAAATGGGATGTGTCAACGTTGTGTTTTGGGGCATTTCCTGTCGCGGGCGCTAGGCCTACCCACACAAGTGAGGTATCATTTTTATCGGGAGACTTGGGGGAACATAGAATAGCAAAACAAGTGTTATTGCCCCTTATCTTTCTCTACATTTTTTCCTTCCAAATATAAGAGAGTGTGTAAAAAAGACGTCTATTTGAGAAATGCCCTGCAATTCACATGCTAGTATAGGCACCCCAGAATTCAGAGATGTGCAAATAACCACTGCTCCTCAAAACGTTATCTTGAGCCCATTTTGGAAATGCAAAGGTTTTCTTGATACCTATTTTTCACTCTTCATATTTCAGCAAATTAATTGCTGTATACCCTGTATAGAATGAAAACCAACTGCAGGGTGCAGCTCATTTATTGGCTCTGGGTACCTAGGGTTCTTGATGAACCTACAAGCCCTTTATATCCCTGCAACCAGAAGAGTCCAGCAGACAAAACGGTATATTGCTTTCAGAAATCTGACATGAAAAAGTTACAGAGTAAAACATAAAGAAAAATGGATGTTGTTTTCAGCTCAATTTCAATAATTTTTTATTTCAGCTGTTATTTTCTGTAGGAAAACCTTGTAGGATCTACACAAATGACCCCTTGCTGAATTCAGAATTTTGTCTAGTTTTCGGAAATGTTTAGCTTTCCAGGATCCAGCATTGGTTTCACACCCATTCCTGTCACTAACTGGAAGGAGGCTGAAAGCACCAAAAATAGTAAAAATGGGGTATGTCCCAGTAAAATGCCAAATTTGTGTTGAAAAATGTGGTTTTCTGATTCAAGTCTGCCTGTTCCAGAAAGGTGGGAAGATGGTGATTTCAGCACCAGAAACCCTTTGTAGATGGCATTTTCAGGGAAAAAACCACAAGCCTTCTTCGGCAGCCCTTTTTTCCATTTTTTTTGGAAAAAACAGAATTTTCACCGTATTTTGGCTAATTTCTTGGTCTTCTCCAGGGGAAACCACAAACTCTGGGTACCATTAGAATCCCTAGGATGTTGGAAAAAAAGGACGTAAATTTGGCGTGGATAGCTTATGTGGAAAAAAAGTTATGAAGGCCTAAGCGTGAACTA
The DNA here is from genome assembly GCF_031143425.1 of Pleurodeles waltl. Taxonomy (NCBI): domain Eukaryota; kingdom Metazoa; phylum Chordata; class Amphibia; order Caudata; family Salamandridae; genus Pleurodeles; species Pleurodeles waltl. The sequence goes on along the minus strand of NC_090447.1, from coordinate 1,450,113,295 downwards.
CCCCAAATAGCCAAAAAGGGCTCAGCACTGGGGGGCGAAAAGGCCCAGCAGCTAAGAGGTTAACAGTCTTTGTTAAGATGGAGGGCATTGCAGTAATCGATAAGGTAATGACTACAATTTTTTGCACAGAGCAATCAGGCTTCACTTAAGAGGCAATGTGTAAAGTATCACAACTTTGGACAGCTATGGTCCCAGAGAGGCTTTATGACCTCTTCTGGATCACCTATCCAAAACGGTGACAGGGTTTACCAACTACTGCAAGCATTACAGTTACTGGTGAAAATTGAAGTTGTTGAACGTACAGCACATCAAAGGTCAAATAATTACATTTTGTTAGGCAACACCTATCCTGACCAAGTGGGATGTTATTGTGCTCTCCATGGCACATCCTTTAAGAGCAATGTAGCGACTTAAGTCCCCTGGACACGGCCATTGGGCACAGTGCCATGGAGGGGGGCCCAAGTTAAGCCCCCCATGGCACTTTAAAAAAAAAGGTAAATACTTACCTGTACTTACCTGGGATGGGGTCCCCCATCCTCTGGTGTCCTCGTGGTGTGGGTGGGATTGTTCGTGGGGCTTAGGTGGGCACCTGTGGGCTCTTTTTTCTATGGTCACTGATCATGGAAATGGGTCCACAGGTCCCTTAACACCTTCCCTGACCCAGGCCTTAAATAATGGTGCAAAGCAAGCTTTGCATCATCATTTGACCCCTCCTCCCCCGTGCATGATTTTAGCACAGGGGGATAAATATGGCACTAAGGCCATAGAGTCATTTGTGATGCAAGGTAGGTTTCCACATCCCAAAAATTACTTTAACTCTGTAACTTTGGCACTAGATGGGTCTAGCACCAAAGTATAAATATGGATTTAGTTTTGCACCGAATTTACAAAAACAAATTACACAAACTTGGCGCAAAACAAGTATAAATATGCCTCTTTATTTAAAGGTCCTGGGTATAAGTCTATCATAACAACTTTAGAAGGGAGAGTACCTGCACTTTAGCACTGATCAGCAGTGATAAAATGCTCAGAGTCCTAGAGCCAACAACAAGAGGTCAGAAAATATAGGAGGAGGAAGTCCAACAAGAACATAGGGGGTCATTCTAACTCTGGCGGGCGGCATAGGCCGCCCGCCAGAGTTCGCCCGACAGAACACCGCTCCGCGGTCTGAAGACCGCCGCAGTGATTCTGTGTTTCCCGCTGGGCTGGCGGGCGACCGCCAGAAGGCCGCCCGCCAGCCCGGCGGGAAACCCCTTCCCACGAGGAAGCCGGCTCCGAATGGAGCCGGTGGAGTGGGAAGGTGCGACGGGTGCAGTTGCACCCATCGCGAATTTCAGTGTCTGCTAAGCAGACTCTGAAATTCTTTGTGGGGCCCTCTTACGGGGGCCCCTGCAGTGCCCATACCATTGGCATGGGCACTGCAGGGGCCCCCAGGGGCCCCACGACACCCCATACCGCCATCCTGTTCCTGGCGGGCGAACCGCCAGGAACAGGATGGCGGTATGGGGTGTCGGAATCCCCATGGCGGCGCAGCAAGCTGCGCCGCCATGGAGGATTCCTGAGGGCAGCGGAAAACCGGCGGGAGACCGCTGGTTTTCCTGTTCTGACCGCGGCCAAACCGCCGTGGTCAGAATGCCCTGCGGGGCACCGCCAGCCTGTTGGCGGTGCTCCTGCGGAATGACCCCCATAATGTGTATTTTAAATAGGGACGGATTCCATAAGTTTCATTCAGTCTTTTATCTGTCTCTCAAGACCCCTTGACTCTGTGCAGCTCCCTCTGCCCCTTTTCTGATGATCATGTGGACTAGATTTGCTGCTGATCTATTTGCTTTGCTGATGAAGAATTATTGAATGCTGTCCCTTGGAGAGGTATATCTCTCTGCTGAGTGCCATTTCCCTAGACGTGTCCCTTTTTCTAGATTAGAAGCTAGCATGCTGACACTCACTCTTTTTGTAGCTAGTATTCTGTAGCCCTAGATATATTATTTTTCAAATTACCTTTGTCTATTTTGTGTTTTGCCTGATTGTGTAGCCTATTCCCACAAGTACCTGTCCTAATTTGGTTTGCTGTAGGGACAACCCATGTCCAGCCCTGAATTGTGTACTCTGCTTAATTGAGCTTGACAAATGATAACTCAATCTGGCCTGAAATATGTTTTTGTGTCTCTGATTATCTCATTAATGCTATGTATTATTCTTTATAGTTTGATTTTTTGCACAGTCGTCATGACATTAGCTTTGTGGTTATAAAATAAAGCTTTATAATGTTTTATTGACAGGAGTTTCCCTTCCATAGCCACATTGGTCATGATGTTGAAATTGTTTGGGTGGTGTTGATGTAATTTTGTGTATGGTATACCAAAATTCTATTTGAGTCAACAGGTCCATCTACCTCGGCGATTTTTTTGATTCTTGTGACGGATGAAAAGCGCGTTAACACATCTCAGACATGAGTTGCATATGAGAAGAAGGGGCCAGGGTGTGGCCTGGAGAAGAAGACCAAAATGAAGATAATATTGTCAGTCATGTAAAATAAATCCACAGACACTAGCACTTTGTTAATTGGGCGTTAGATGGACTTGAGGTTTTCTTTATTCTACACAGCATCACAGTGAACACTGCGGACAAGGGATGCATCATGGCTGCAGAAGATATAGCCAGACAGTAGCCTTCCTATGGTACGGTCAGAACTTTTACCTTAGAAGGGTAGTGTGCCTGGACAGGATGCTGTGGGATAGGGACCAGCTTTCCAGTGCCACTGCATGACTTCATTTCATGCCAGGTGAGAAATAAGGAATCTATGTAATTCACCTCACTCATTTTAGCACCTTGTGAGTCTTAGCTAATGCTACTGACTTCTGTTGATTTCCCAGACTGCCTGTTTGATGGAAGCTTCACAACACATTCTTTCTTTGTTTTATAAACGTTACTTTCATTTTTTTTTACTGTTAGAATGTGCAATGTGTGACTACACTGCTCTGCTGCCTCCGAGCAAGCTGCTACACCCTAACAAAAAATCTATACAATACATGTAAACATTCAGATACTGCTGTGCATTGAGCACTTGTTATTTGACATAAATGGAGTACATTAAATGTATCCTCTGCGTTATTGGCAGGGGAGTAGCTTGCTCAGTTTGATTGGGGGTATGTGAACTTCAGATTTCCCAACAATCACGCTGACACAAATGGCCCCATTGGGACTTTGGCAGTCTGACGGAAAGACCACTACAGTGGCGGCCGCCAAATGACCGCCATGTTGGCAGCAACCAACCGCCGTATTGAGAGACACACTGGGAAGTCCGCCAAAAAAAAAGCGAAATTCCTGAAACCGCCAGGACATTGGAGGATGGAAAAGAGGCAGTCTGACCACGAGCCCAGCCAGCCTGACAGAAATCCAGATTACCATCCACAAATCATGACAGTCGTACTTCCATGGCGGAAACCTTTGGGGGCTCGAACCACAGCGGTCTCAACTCACAGCACAATAAACACAGAATCACATTGGATAGTTTGAATACCCCACACCTGACACACATTCACACACACTACACACTGCACTATACAGCCCACCCCTACACAACCCACTATCCTTTGCAATGCCATACACAGCCACAGACAAGCAAAATCATATATATAAATAAGAAAATCAATATTAGGCATTCACATACATTTCATTATGCACACATTACACACCTGCACAACATACACAACACACATTTTACTACCACACACAATCCACAACAACTGCCACCCACTCACTTCACAGCACCTACACCTCACCACTTACCTTTTACTCCAGCCTCTCACCTTTGAACACAACTACACCGTCTTAACCACCACTACCATGTCCCTACAAAAACACCCACGTTTCACGGATAAGGAGTTGAGGGACAAAATTGACAGGGTAGAGCCACACATGTTTGTAGCACAGGTCCAGCAAACATCAATTGCAAGGAAAATTGAGTTGTGGCAAAGAACAGTCAACAGTGTCAATTCTGTAGGCAGCTATCCACGCACTAGGAGGGACATCAGGAAGAGGTAGAATTATCTCAGGGGGAAGATACATTTCATGGCCTCCAGGCACCAGGTGGCAGCACTCAAGACTGGAAGTGGGCCCCACCTCCTCCCCCTAATTTCACATCTTGGGAGGAAAAGGTCTTTGGCATACTGCATCCTGAGGGCCTGACAGGAATATCTGGGGGAGTGGAGTCTGGTAAGTCCCCACGATTCACATACCACCCACCACACCTCTGTCCAAATGTACCAATACTCCTCTCTGGCATGCCACATGTCCACTAAACTCACCTGGCTCCACAGCCCTTGGAAATGGCACCTGACGTACTGGAAAATCATAGCACTACAATTCCAGGAATGAAATAACCCAGCATCGAGAAAATTGGAACAGTGCACAAAATGTGAGATGTTGTGCATGTGAAACTAACTACCAACATAAACCATCTTGTGCAAGTGTGTAAAAGTGAATGGCAATGACAGCAATGCAATGACCTACTCCCACTATCATCACCAAGAAAACACAGCTATAGCTGAATGCCCAATCACAATGCCCATAGAATAAAGATGCCTAAGATTAAAATGTACTCATCTGGATGGAAATATTGATGTAAAAGTGGGCACACATGCAGTACAACCAGTTACAAGTCAAATTCTATTGCATTCTCCAATACTGTTTTACTACTCTGACACTTTTGTGCATTGTACACCTATTTGTTTTGCCGTGTATCATGTTAGACACTTCAGAAGGCTATAAAGATGAATAGCCATGGGAATATTCAGACAACATAAGATGGTATCAGAAGTCCAATCATTGCCAACAACGTTTAACAGCCACAAGCATGGTGTATGGTATGGAAATTACAGAGTCTCGTGTTGTGAGCAAGCAAGATTGTGCAGCAGCTGTGATTGTCATTTCTGGGGATCATGTTAAGGCACTGCCTGGATCTCACACAACAACAACCATACCTGAAATGTGAAAGCAACTCTGTGTTCCGCTTCTCCCACAGGCAACCCTGCCAATGTCACCATGGTCAGGATACCAGAGACTGCCACAACCCCTCTGGAAGAAGGCCCCAGTGGGGACAACACCCCAGATGTGTGGACACGGAAGAGGAAGCTGGCCCATCAGGGACACCTGGTCAGTCAACAACTGTCAGCCTTACCCTGCCTACATCGACTCCTCTCAGCCCTGTTGCATCTACATCAAAGGCAACCATTTGCCCCCAAACCTGTGTCCCAAGGACTGTATCATCCATTGTGTGCCCCACAGTAAAGGTACCTGAGTCTCCTCTTGTCACTCCTGACAATGATGGCCCTGCCACCACTGGGAGTGGGCACACTGTGCCAGGGGCACAGGCACATGGGAGCAGGGTGAACAGGAGGGATGCTGTAGGCCACCGGATGGGGGCTCTAAGGGACAATACTGACCAGTAAACCATCTCCCAAGTCTTGGGAGCATACCAAAGTTCCCAAGGCTTGATGGACCAAGTAATCACCATGATGGGGGAAATTCAACAGCTGCAGAGGGACCGAATGTCCGAATTCCCAATCAGAGCCTGTGCAGGTGTAGTTAAGAGTATCAGGCTCCAGGACGGTGGACTTTGTGAGCACAAGAGAGCTGAAACTGCAGCCTTTGCTGCCTATGGCCATACCACCCTGAATGCGCTCAATCTAGGCAGCTAAGCAGGGTCAGGCCTGGTTAGTACTTGGATGGGAGACCGCCTGGGAATACCAGGTGCTGTAGATATTTTTCCTCTCACAGACAGTAGGTGGTGCATGTCTTAGCTCAATTACACAGCTTCCTTGCTAATTTCACTTTTCAAGGAGCTGTGACAGGCCCAAAATGCCTGCTTAGCTTCCATTGCTGGGGTGCTAAGGGACATCAACACTACCCTGAGTAGGACTGAAGCACAACATCAGGCCTTTTTCACTAGCAATGAGTCTACAAGCCTTTCTTGCCTGAACCCTTCACTGTCTAGATTCTGTCATTGTAGACTCCTTGTTCCGCCTATTGTTTATCTGTTCACAGTGAATCACACTTTAACAAAGGTCCTGTTCATGTGTCATGAATCTACCATGTACAACTGTGATGCATGGCAACTCTGCCATCAATATATCCCTCTGTATTGTACAACCTATGTCATGGGCATCACACGTGGACACTATCAGCATAAGACTGATCACATTAGGATTCAAACATGGATAGATTCAAAACCTTTAGTATGCTACATCTACACACGTTTATTGGTAGACATACAAGCAGCACAGTAAGATAAAGATGTCTCCTAAGGTGGCAGACACTGCTAATCCACGGGAATCAGAAGTTAGGGACATATCTGTCTTCCCACGAGCCAGAAGGCATACAGAATGTTCCTTTCTATCACCTGGTAAATCCTTACCACATGACCATACCTTTGCTCCCTGATGTACATACCCCATGGTACAGACAGATATCAGTGCTAATGTCCCCAGTCCAGGGATCTTTCTCTTACATTGGTCAAAAACCTGTAGGGTTGCATCTCACCTATGTCAGTCCACAGATACATGCACATTGGCAGCTAGGTCAAGGGTAGGTTAGATATAACAATAAACATTGTGATGGTAGAGGCTATGGTTCCACATTTTCACATGTGCCAGACTCATATGGAGATGCCACTTGCACCATTTGACAACCTACAGTACCCTACAGGTAAACATGAGGGGTAGACACATTTCCAGCCCAGTGGCCTGAAAGTCTGGCCATGTATGTTACACTCCACAGACCCATTGCATTCAGTACCTGGTTTCAGCCATGTCCACTTCTCATGTGTGCCTGTAATTCTCATCTGCCTTTGACACTGACTGTGACTTGCTAACGATGATGAGCCAAACTAGAGCTCACCAAATCTGTGATATAGATGACAGATAGGACATACCAGAAAACTTTCCTCAATGCAGACAAGTCATGTTCACAAGAGTGTCATTGCAAGTGCATTAACAATGCACACTGTATACCAGTATGTTCTTTCCACAATACCACATTACAGTCTGCATGCACAATTCACTCATAGACAGTTTGCCTACCTAATACCCCATAGCTGATGGTAAAGAGGGGGTGACATGCTACACATCAGCACTAGCTTAATATCTTAAATCACTACATCACAAATACATCACATAATTTGTGTCAGTAGAAGTGCTGATTGGTGAGATCTGCCCTTGTGTCTCCTGCTTCATCTTCATCTGGCTCATCATCAGTTGGCAAATCAGCATTTCCACCTGCAGGTAATGCAGGCACCCCCTTATTTGGTAGAAATGGTATATGACGTCTCAGAGAAAGATTGTGGTGCATGCAGCAGGCAACAATTATTTGACATGCCTTGTTGAGTGAGTAGAGGAGGGCTCCTCCTGAAGTGTCCAAGGACCGAAGTCTTGCTTTCAGGAACCCAAAAGTCTGCTCCACGACACGCCTTGTCCTCCTGTGGGCCTCATTGTAGCGGACTTCTCCTGGTGTTGTTGGGTACCTCACTGCTGTCAACAACAAAGGACGGTTAGGATAGCCAGAGTCACCTGACAGCAATTAGGTAGAACAACACAAACATATATGTGTGACATGCAACATCGTGATGGCAGGAGACATACTTTGCAATCACACATTTCATTTATAACTTAACAACCACCCAGGCCCTCTCTGTGTTGTGTCGTGTCATCAGCAGAGGGCATTGCTGTTACGCATGATGATGGAATCATGGACTGATCCTGGATACCTAGCACTGACTTGTGAAATGTACTGCTCTGCCAGACACACCACTTGAACATTGATGGAGGGGTAGTTTTTTCTGTTCCTATACACCTGTTTATTGGCACTGGGGGGAACCAAGGCTACATGTGTGCCATCAATTGCTCCAACCACATTTTGATTGTGTCCCATAGTATGAAACTCTTCCTTCAAATAGGCCAAATCCGCATGTTGGGGAAACCTGATCTAGCTGTCTATGTGTTTCCACAATGCATACAATACCTTCTTCAAAACCAGACAACATGGGCTAAAACATCACTGCAGTTAGGGCCACTGTATTCTGAAAGGACCTGTTGGCCAGGAATTGTAGCACTGAAATGACTTGAACAGTGGGAGGTATGCTATTGGGATTGTCCATGGCAGGCATCTGATCTGGCTCCAACTGATCATAAAGATCCATGATAGAATGCCAGTTCAGCCGATATGTCTGGATAGTATGTCTTTCCTCCATGTTGTACAGGTCTACAAGTGGACAGTACACTGGTGGTTGTCTTCCTGTGCTCATGGCAGGGTAACTATTTAGAAACATGTAAAGTAATATGTGACATGCAGCATGCACACATCATGTAAATGTCCATATACAAATCTGCTGTTGAGGTCGGTTACAACCTCTGACATCTACAGTACAGCTATGTATCCGACGACACTCTCCTTGGTGCACATTCCCTCAATTACCTAGTGAACTACACATGCATAATCATCTTTGACCATATTTGTTTGTTTGTCCAACTGACTTGACATGTCATACACATATTGTTGCTCATTATCTGCATGTACAACGCACATAGGATCCTCAGAATAGGTGTACATTGCTATCACCACATGTCCTTCAGTTACATAACTTTTACTGCTCACATGCACTTAAGAGAACTAAACATGAAGGCAGCACTTACAGATATACTGAACAATATAGGGCTTTGTTTATGAAATGTGCTCAAAATGGCAGCTGCCTGACCTACTGTACTAGAAATGTGGAAGTAAACTAAGTCCGCCGGTGGAAGTCGTCATGGAGGTAGGCGGGTACAACAGTGGTGCAATTTGCCATTTGTACACATTGCTGCAATTGGCGGACTTGGGCCCATGGCGATGTCCACTGGCGGTGACGGTCCTGTGCATGGCGGACGTGACTTCCATCTTCTGCAGTATTGCTCTCTTGACTCCGGATACTGCTGCCAGCAAAACTCCACTACCTGAGTTGCTGTGTACTGCTTCTGGGAGCTATCATGCCACGTCCTGCACCGAATTGTTCCTTTTGTCTGTGTCAATCATGGTGGTCAACACCCATCCAAAAAAGGATTTCTGGCGTGCCATCGCCAAGCAAGTGCAGACCCTGGGGGTCCACAGCTGGCGAAGAACCCACTGTAAGAAGCAGTGGGAGGCCCTGAAACCCTGGGCCCGAAAGACCGCAGAGGCTCAACTGGGGATGTCCTCCCAACCAGGGAGGGGTGCCCATCGGACCTTGACCACCCCAATGGCCGCATTTTGGCGGTGGCCTACCCTGAGCTGGATTGGCATTTGAGGGCACCACAGCAGCCACAAGGGGGTAAGTACAGACAGAACCCATATACACGCCTTTGCAGTTAAGTTTGAGATGTCTAGGTATTGCAGCTGTGACATTGTGGTAAATGCTAGAGGTAAAGTATCTCCTGGGAAGATATAGTAATGCAGTTGCCAACATTGAAACACTGATGTGGCCACTGTATTGTGTATAGGGACATGCCAATCACCTATGTCAACCAAATTGTATGACTGCATGTGGAGATGCACATGTGACTGTGTCATATGTGTAACTCTACTCAGCCATACATATGTGCAACCTGCAGTGTCATCCTTCCCATCTAGAATTCCCAAGTACATTTACCCAAATGGTAAGTTGTATTGCTCTTTGGTCTCTGACCAGTCCTATTCCACTGGATCTTGCTCTATGTGCAACATTGGGTCTGACAGATGAGTAACAGGGACAAGGTATCCTGTGTTATGAAATAGATGGTAACTTCATGTGAGGCTGTCACCCAAATCAGGATTTTGGTATGGCAAACTTAATACCCTCCCCTTAATGTTTGAGGAAGTGTCCCCATTGTCATGTTTGATTCATATATTGGGAAATGTGAAGTTCGATCAGGGTGGACATCCTACATGCTGAAAATCATGGTGGTAACAATTCATTGACATTTCAGGTCATAACATTGACATGTGTTCAAATACATTTTATTCAAAAGTATTTGGTGTTGACCAGGTAAGTGGCTAGACTGCTGACCCCTTAGTCCTTGTATATTGTCCATGCTACATAGGGCTGTACCATACCTATATGGGTGTAACATAAACTATTTTGTGCCTACATCATATGTCAATTGATACATCGTGCAAATTATTATGTTGAGACATCATCTTTGCCAGACTAACCTTTGTTAATCTGAGGCTGTTTGGAAAGTTCTAGTAATGGAGCTGCTAATTTCTTCCTGACCTAAAAGTGTAGCAGGACTTTCATTTGACATAAACATGTTGGTTTTCTGGTATATGTTGTCATTCAGTTTCCTTAACTCTAGGTGTATGTGTCATTCATGGTTACATTAGTAATTGGTTATGTAAGTATTAGTTCTGGATAGGATTCACATGTCTGTACAGTTGTTAGTGATGTAGATGTTTAGATGTTGTCATGTAGAGGTTTCTAATCAGCATGTATAGTGCAATGGTATGTGGCCTTTATGCACATTGTTTGGTGTTCTTTGTATTGGAGATGTTGGTATGGTCCATGTGGTTGTCTGTGGTTGTTTCCTGTGTGTTAAGTAGGGCCCTATTGTAGGACACTGAAATGTTGTCTCTGTGCCAGTGTTAGATACGTGGGTCTAGATACTCTTTAGAAAACATTTTATAGTATTTAGACAGATGTTTCGATGGCATGCTATGACTTTTTGTGAGACACACTATATGGGTATGCCATATGTGGTGTCTTCATCTGAGGCATTTGATATTGTGAAAGATAAGAACAGAATCACAATGTAGGTATGTTATTGCAAAGCAACATGATGTGTTGTATTTGAAGTGAGATGAGTTTACGTTTATGGAACATGACTACTGGTGATGGACTGGCCAAGCGTGGAGTAGGGGCAGGCATGATGTTGTGTCGTTAGTAAACTGCACTTCCTAAGAATGATCTGTTGATACACTGTAATGACCTCTATGGAAGAGAATTGAGGTGTAGCCAATTAATCTTGTACATGGTCTTTTTGAGTTACTGCTGAATTGATAGGATTGTGATGTGGTGGTCAGATGGTTGGTTTATGTAGTGGGTGAGACTGTGGTCATAGGGGAACGAAGGAAGAATGTAATTGTGACATGATGTAGGCTCTAAATGGTTATTTGTGTTGTGTATATTGTAATGTATGTGGATGTTAAGAATGTGATGACCCTTTTTCCCTCTCTCTCTTTCTGTGCATCAGCATCAGCAGGCGAAGGAGATGGGAAACAGCTGAGTGGGGATGCTGCTGGCCACTGGAACTGGAGTGCTGATACCAGCGACACTGACGGACCCAGTGGCCTGGAGGACGAGGGGAGTGCCACAGGGGAGACAGGATCCAGTTCATGATCATCCGAATCCTCCTCCAGTGAACAGTCCCTGGCAGTGGCGGACCCATTTGGGACCACCCCAGCACCATCTCTGTCCGCCACCCCCTTAGTATTCCCACCCTCCTTGTAGCTCCCCAACCAGTTGGCTGTGCCTGTTCACCCAGGAGGGTGGGAGTCTCCTTTGCCGCAGGCACTACTTCCCCTGCCATAGTCAGCCCAGCTCCCCTTAGTGAGGAGGCTATTGACCTCCTGAGGTCGATCTCTGTGGGTCAGTCGACCATTGTGAATGCCATCCAGGGACTGGCAACTCAAGTCCAATACAGTAATGCATTCCTGGAGGGCATTTGCGGTGCACTGGCTGGCCTACAGAGATCCTTTCAGGCTCTGGCCTCCACACTGACGGCAGCCAGTCACTCGTTGTCTTCCGTCCCCCTCCACCTTCCTCTTCCCAGTCCCAAATCCTCCTTCCCCGACCCAGCCAAAGCACACAGACAGACAAGCATGCATCTGAACCTTGGAGTCACAGAATGGTTTAAGCAAGAAAATGCCTACTTTCCAAAAGTGGCATTTTCAAACTAACAATCTAAAAACCAACTTCACTAACAGATGTATTTTTAAATTGTGAGTTCGGAGACCCCAAAGTCCACATTTCTATCTGCTATTAGAGGGAGTTTGCACTTGAATAATATTGAAGGGCATCCCCCATGTTAACATATAAGAAAGATAGGCCTTTCACAGTGAAAAACAATTTGGCAGTATTTCACTGTTAGGGCATGTAAAACACATCAGTACATGTCCCACCTTTAACATATACTGTACCCTGCCCATGGGGCTACCTATGGCCTACCTTAGGGGTGCCTTACATGTTTAAAAAGGGAAAGTTTAGTTCTGGCAAGTGAGTACACTTGCCAGGTCGATTTGTCAGGTTAGAACTGCACACACAGACAATGCAGTGGCAAGTCTGAACCATGTTTATAGGGCTACTAATGTGGGTGGCGCAACCAGTGCTGCAGACCCAGTTGTAGAATTTGATTTACCTCTAGTGCACTTTAGTAGGGACTGACTAATAAATCAAATAGGACAGGAATAGATAAACCGCACCAATGCAATTTACACAGAGAGCATATGTACTTCAGCACTGGTTAGCAGTGGTAAATGGCCCAGAGTCATAAAGCCAAGCAAAACTGGTCAGAAATATTAAGAGGAAGGAGGCAAAAAGATTGGGGATGACCCTGAAAAAAGGGCCAGGTCCAACATTTTCCTTAGAGAGTTTGCCCTTTTCCCTACTCCTCTCCCACTCCGTGATACCCCTAAATGTGCTGTGTCCCTCCCCAAATCCAATCATTCCACCTCCAAGACCTCTAATGCCCACATAAAAGCTCCTATGCCCCTCCCCCTGCCAAGAAGTCTATCCCTCCACCTAAAAAACAGCCCTCCCCTAAACCCAACTCTAGCCCCAACCCCTTCTCCCAAGCCAGATCCCAAAGGACCCCTCCAAAACCCAGACCAATCCCCCAGTACTCCCTCCAATAACCCCTGGGGTCCTGCCTACACCATTGATGCCCACTACTGTGTAGGTTACATGGCAGTCAAGAGTCAAGTTTGGGGCACACGTATGTGCACTGTGTGCATTGTGGACTTTTAAAACTGGACTGGTCTATGGCCTTTGTTTTTCTAATTTGAGGCTACTAATTATAATTTAAACCAACCAGTTGTCGGTTTCCTGGTTATATCTTTATCATGCATTTCTTTGCATAGTATGTCGTTTATTCTGGCTGACATTAGTTGTGTGTACATATATGTATGTGTGTGTTCTGCTTGGGCTATGTGTGTTGTTTGGCAGTATGTGAGGTTGTGTCCAGTGATTTTGTCCGAAAGTGGTAGGATATGTGTTGTGTGATTTACATTTGTGGGTTTCAGGGGTTTAGGTGTAGTGGTATTGTGTACTGTTGGCGTTGTGATGTGTTTGTTGGTGTGTTGAGTGGCTTCGTGTACATTGACTGTGTGAGCATTATGTGCATGAAATGTTGGACATGGAGTTCTTTGTAGGTCAATCTTATGTAGTATGATTGTGTATTTGTATGTGTGTTTTGCCTGTTGGCGTTACGTTGTAAAATCTGTGTGATATGTCCCTGGGTAGCGCCCCCTGTGGGTTGTTTTTGTGACGTGTTGCGGTGTTGTGTGATACTGTGTGAGTGTGGGCCTGTGCCGTGTTACTTTGCGTACCTATTTTTGTTTGTGACATTTGTGTGTGTATGTGTGGTGGCCGTGCTGTGTTTGTTGTATATATGCATGTGTGTGTGTGGCTGTCTGTGAGTGTGCATGTTAGTGTGCTGTTAGGTGTGAGTGTCGACCTCGCACCCACTTCCAGAATGTATGTTGTGTGTGTACAAAAATTGACAATGTACAACAATAACAGGTATATGTGTACGCTTACGGTTGCTGTCATCGTTGTCGCTGGTTCCGAAGTTTTTGTGGGGCAGGAGCAGTGGGACGATGTGTAGTTCTGGTTCCATTGTGGCTCTGGACGAGTATGGCTTCCTGAAGGTGAGTGTCTCCTTTTATGCAGTTGGTTTCTGCCTGGGTTTCCGTGGTGGTGCGACCGCGACAGAAACCTTGGCGGTGTGCAACATCTGTCAGATAGAAGCACGGTTCCTGCCGGCCTGCAGGTGGCTACTATCGTCCATGGCAGTCAGACCGCAGTGGCGGTGCCGGTGGTGCTTTGGCTGTATTCCGTTGGGAATAATGCCATGAACATAATATGGCAGTCTTCTCAATCAGCCTGTTGTCGGTACGACCACCAACATGGCGGTTCTGGGACCGCCAAACTCGTAATGAGGCCAATAATGTTAAAAGATATTATATGACAAGCAGGGTGCACAAGAGGGGCTTAAAATGCAGTGGAAAGGAAGAGGAATGCAGATTGGTAGGGGTACTAAGGGTCAGATTTACAAGGCCCTATTGCCATCGAAGTGATGCTCCAGTGGCACAACTAGGAGGAATACTTTTATTCCTCCTCGTTTTTTGCACTTTCTATGTGTGCTGCAGAATGCAGGATTTTCCTCCTCGGATAAGTAGGGAGTACCTAGCTAACTCTATAGGTTGTTCAAGCTTGAACTCTAAAAGGATAATCCCCATTTGGTGTGCTTATCCCTGAACAAAATTTACCATTCATCATTGCAAACCCACAACAGATAGCAATTGCAGTCAATATGCGACCACCCCTTACTGCACATTTATTGGCACGTGGTCTAACAGCCAAGGGGGGTCCTGTTACATTTATTGTTGAGGCTCATCCAGCCTATAGAACAGAAGTTTTCCATTCTTGGGTCACATTTCCAGAAGCTGATGGGAACACAATTACATTTCATCACTATACACCTGCAAACATACCTGCACAATACAGAGCATATGCATACCTAGAAATACCTCTATCTTATCTAGAACACAATAATTGGCTTGATGGTGCCCTAACACATACAATTCTACATGTTAGGTTAGGTCTTCTAAGTAATGATGGTCCTTCCTCGCCCTTTTGTTGGCCACATATACGCCACACCCTGATGCAGCAACCTTCACTGTAGCTGAAGTCCGTTGCTTCTATGCTGAGCTTACGGCAATATACAGATGATTAGTACAGTTTGTAATGCAAACATTAAATACAAACCCAGCACGTGCTGCCCAGGCGCAACCACATGCAGTACCACCAGGTATCAATCCTGCGACTGTACATTCGATCATGGGTAAAGTACCACCAAATGAGAAGAGATTTCGTTTTGGTTAGCTCAAAAAATAAATGCACTGGAAGCCGTATTTCCCCATACGGGACCTTAGGGTAAGCACAGAATATTAACTATGTGCTTGCCATTTGGGATGGTCCCCACAGTAGATAACTGCAATACTTGGGGCACGGTATTTGACATGCTCTATACCACCGCACACGGTACACCAACACTTGCCAATCTGGCGGAAGTGTTACAACAGATTCAAGATGAATACGGGGCTGCCCCGGCCCTGAATTTGGGGATGCAACTAATGGGCAATTTTGCCACAGTATCTTCAATTATATTAAGTAATCTTAAAGGGGAAGCAGTTGCACTAGCAGTGCGCATGCGGCTCCGGGACGTTCCTCTACAGGATCAAGAACGTGAGCTACCAAAGATTATCGTGGAGACCTACTCTAGTATTGGTCGAGATAGTCTGGAGGCCAGATCCACAAAACCACAGTTTCAGGGTAAATCTAATAAAGATTCTACAAACCAAGCTCCTGAGGGTTAATAAAAAACGCAGGGATTAAAAACAAACACCTAAAAAAGAAAGGGGAGACTCTCCACATTCGGAGACCCCACAGAATAGATATAATCTCAGAAATAGAGTTAACATAAAAACCCCTGACAGATATCAATATACTGAAACACGCCAATCTTGTTCCTTTCAGGACTCACTGGAAAAACTCAGTGAGAGAGGTGGGCAGTCAGAGCGAAGAACAGAGTACCTGAAACCGAGACAGGAATCACAACGCTCTACAGAAGTTTCTGTTAAAAAATAAGAGAAACTTACCCAACAAAAACACCAATTCTAAAAGAAAAAAGTGGCAACAGCTGCAATTCGTCATGCCACTCAAGAAGTGGGCACTAGCTCTGCAAGATCATCTGGAGGTGAAAGCAACTGATACCTTCTTACAAGTTGAAACTGTGGACATGCGTGTCTCCATGCCTGATCGGGTGTACAAAGCAACGTTACAGTTAGAAGGAGACATTGAACGCACAATCAATGCAATCTTTTGGGACCTGCGTCATAAATATATCTGATACTCTACTGGCCGAAAGGGATTGACCACCAGAATTTGTCTGTACTTGCCCATATAGGGAAGATGTTCTCAAACCTTCTTTCTCGCTCCTTGTTCCAGATGAGTTTGCAGAATGCTACGCCATTGATTGGGCATTAATGCAGGCACCCGCGTTATATCGCAACCATGTATGGTGGGATAAAGATTCCCCCATTATGTAATTCCAATAAGAAAATCAACCTCAACCCCAGTATCCAATAAAACATGATGCTAAAGCACCCGTGAGGGAAATCCTCACACAATTAGAGTACCAGGACATAATCGAACCCTGTGTCTCACCAATAAAGAATCTTTTATTCCCAGCAGCTAAACCGGACCATTAGTACAGAATAGTCCTAGATTACAGACACTTAAACCGTCATACACACACATATGCAATACAAAACTCTCGCACAGCACTTGTGAATAACATAGTGCGCAAAAAATACAAAACAACACTGGACATTTCCACTGGATTCTTCTGCCAATATATAGCGCCTGAGAGTAGAGACTTAACAAGTTTCAGTGCACTAGGCTCCCAGAAAAACTTCTGTGGTTTACCACATGGGTATAAGAACAGTCGAGGACTGTTCGCGGCTCGTTTGTCCTCAATATTGCACAACATTGACCCTGAAGCATTGTCCTTTGTAGATGAAATCTATCTCATGGATGATGAATTACAGCAAACATCTAAGACGGGTAGCCCGCATTGTTGTAGGATTTGCCAAATTCGGCTATAAATTCAACTTCAAGAAAATTAAAATGGCCTTCCTTAGCTTTCTGTTTTTGGTTTATGAGCTATCAAGTGAAAAAAAGAGTCTAGCGCCACAATTCTTAGAAAAATGCGCACAGTTACAACCTCCAAATACCATTTAAAAACTCCAATCACTATTGGGTTTCCTAAATTTTGGAAGAACTTACATTCCATTCATTCCATTAGGCGTCACGTATAAAACCCTTATATAACATAATACGTCTTGACTTTTCCAGTCAATTTTGGACAGTCGAACACACACGCATTCTCAGAGCTTTGCAAACAGACATGCTTGCAGCACAACACTTACACACAAGGGACAATAAAAAACATCTGGTCAGCAGAGTAATTGCTGGTGCCATTGGTTTCACCTATGTAACTTTCAATAAGGGTGAGACTGTCCCGATTGCATACAAATCACATTTGTACTTTACAGCAGAACAACGCTTTGCTCCCACTGAGAAAATTCTCACTGCTGTGCAGATGGCCGTCATTAAAGAGAGTCCATAGGCCCTGGGGAAACGCATTATTGTCGTAGCTCTGATTCCAGCCCTTGAGGCTGTTACCAAAGCAAGCGTTCCAAACGCTAAAGCATACATCCACATTGGATTCAATGGGCAATGTCTTGCGCAGTCGTAAGTGGTTATATGGAGAGTAATAAGTTTTATCCACAACATACTTTCACGTAAACCCTAGGGGATTGCACTGCACAACTGGCAGTGCTAAAGGCTCTGGTGATGGCACTGGAACATATGGATCCTGCACAGCTAACACTGATTGTTTGTGATTTCTACTATTGTGTCCAGTCCTTCAATGAATACCTGCAATACTGGTGCCATAATGGGTTCAGAGATTCCAAACACAGGCTTCTGTGGGAGGAAGTAGCGGATCTGAAGGAAACGCTACCAAATGTCCATGTTGTACATACACTTGGACACAAGGGCGTTGGAATACACGTTGCTGGGAATACACTGGCTGATGAAGCAGCCAAATCAGCAGTAGCTACGGCTTCTGTTGCTGCTGTAACTCGTTCTAGAATGAAATCAGACAATGACATATGGGCTGCAGTGAAAGCCACGGCTGAAGGGACGCCCTTTCCAAAAGCATTCCCTGCTAAATATTCCTGCTGAATGGGAGGCTTTCTTGACGCAGAAGTGAAAATACCAGGTGTAGGGGTCGGATAGTTCCCAATAAAGACTAGAGTTGCTAAAAGCTGCGCAGAAGGGGGCTGCTTCTGCTCATGCTGGTGTGGCGGCTACAATATCATTATTGCAAGCACGTTATTGGTGGTCAGGTCTATACAAACAGACCAAGCAGTATGTACTTTGTTGTGACATCTGCCAACAAATAAAGGGTTCTTCCATCAAACGCCCACTGCAGATTCCCCTCCTAATTTCCAACAAACCTTTAAAATGTGTGTACTTGGACCAATGTGGTCCCCTAACACGGGACAGTGCATACAAATACGTTTTAGTCACTGTTGTCTTCTGCTCCAGATTTCTATGGGTGTGGCCACAATGCTTGGCTGACGCTCGGACTGTTATTAAAGATTTGCAAGCCTTTATCGGCACATATGCAGTTGTGACTTTCTACTAGGACCAGGGCCCTGCCTTTGCCTCAAAGGTATTCAGGGACCCCATGGCTTTGTTAGGGGTCCAACTCCATTACTAGTCTCCATTTCATCCTGAGGGAAATAGTGTTGTGGAGCGCTGAAACCGTGATTTAAAGCAGTCATTAACAACCAGAGTATTAGGTGCAGGCCGTAGTTGGCTTAATCACCTGTATGGAGACCAGAGAGCACTTAACAATCTGCCTAGAAGGTCCTTGGGGGGGGGTCCTACTTCATAGGAGTGCCTGTTTTAAACTCAAATGTATGTTCCAGATCTTGATGGTCCTGGCATGGAGGTGGCAGAAACACCTTTTGACATAAATGAACGTGTCACTGTGTTGCAGGAATTACAACAGTTCCGTGACAACAACCCTTCTGCCAGTGCTGCCTCGGTAGGATTTAAGGATGTACCAATAACATCCACCGGCTGATTCCAAAGGTTGAGGATCTAGTATGTGAAAAAGTTGCTGTGAAAAAGGAGTTTGGTCCTTCTTATCATGCACCAGTCCCAGTCCTGGGAATACACGGTACCAGAACTGTCATTCTACCACCATTGCCTGGTGCTAAAGAAAATCGTTTTGTATCTATCGACAATGTCAAGTTACGTTGGCCGATCCTGCATAGCAGACCAAGAAGAGCAACCAGTAGTTCCCAAATCCTTCTCACTACTGGTCAAGATGTCCCTCTACAAGTTTTGAGCAGCAACACTGAGACCTCTCTGAGCTAGGGGAGGGTAGAAAATGATCTTGCATTAGTTCCACTAACATCTGTAACAACAAACAACACAGAAATTACTGATTGATTTGAGTCGACTTCTTCACAGACAGATGGTACTATTTACAGTGAACCACCGTGGGAGACTCCTATCAGTTCTCCTCCTTCAAATACAGCTCCAGTTTTTGCACAAACTGCTTCTCGATACTTTGCCGACATCAATAACACCTTTTCAGAGTCATTTGCCTCTCCTACATCTGAACTGCCAAAAACATGTAAGCTGGTCAACTGGCTTAAAACAAATTACTTTATTTTCCCATGTAACTATCTGTGGCTTTCCTTGACTGTATTAGCTTTCCTCCTTTGGATTGGCTTTCTCATTACATTATTTCTATTAATCCATGGTCATTACCTTCCTGAAAGGAAAGAACAACAGTTGAACTGATGGATGAGGTCCTAAAACCCAATTTTTCTTCTCACAAGGTCTGCAGAGACTAGTATTTCACTAACATTTCCGCTGTACCAATTCCTGATGGCATTGTTTGGGATAAAGTGACATTTGATATATACGGCCCCACGGAGGTCATTCAAATACATTATGGCCCTCATTAGAACCTTGGCGGGTGGCAGAGGCCGCCTGCCAAGGTTGGACCGCCGAGCGGCCGCCTATGCAGCCGCAATCCCACCGAGCGGCCGCCTATGCAGCCACAATCCCGCCGGCCGCATTACAACATCCCCGCTGGGCCGGTGGGCGGAAACAGAGTTTCTGCCCGCCGGCCCAGCAGGGATGTCGGCCATAACATTGGAGCCGACACTGCACCCGTTGCGCTTTTCACTGTCTGCTGTGCAGACAGTGAAAAGCAGGGTGGGGCTGTGCCTGGGGGCCCTTGCACTGTCCATGCCAAGTGTATGAGCAGTGCAGGGGCCCCCAGGGACCCCGTGACTCCCCTTCCCGCCAGCCTTTCCATGGCAGTCTCTACCACCATGCTCTACCACCATGGACAGGCTGGTGGGAAGGGGAGTCATAATCCCCAAGGCAGCGCTGCAAGCAGCGCTGCCCTGGTGGATTATAACCGCCGGGACAATGATGGCAGGAAACCGCCAGTCCCAGCAGTGCGATCGCGGCAAATTGTACTGCCAGCCTGTTGGCGGTACAATCGCCAAAACAACCCTGGCGGTCTGTGACCGACCGGGTTATAATGAGGCCCTATGTGTTTAAACTTTCTATGAATGATGTAATAATAACCTGAGTTATTTCTGATGACTGAGATGTGAAAACAGTTGATTCTATGATGACTGAATTGCAGTATTTTACTGTATTTGAAAGTGATGAAGTTTATCAATCCAAAGAGAATTATGGTAACATGTTTTGCTATAATTATTATTGACACCATTTCATTCACAGAGCCAGTCCCCCAAAAACTATTTTTAATTACACACAATGGGAACATTGTCCAACTCCACCACAAGGGAGTTCTAAAACATATTCTGAAAACTTTGCATATTTTTCTGGGCACGATGTTAAAAATGCTCAGTCGTATTATTTCAAATTGCCATTGATGGAAAATGTACATATATTATTGACAGATACGAAATTCATTTATTCTGATTCCATTGTTTCACGGTTGGCTATGGAAGGCTATGAGTATCGTTGTAGTCGATTGACTTAAAAAGTGTGTGGGGAACAACCAATTGGCAAATAAGGTGGAAGGAATTTTTATTTAGAGCATGCCTGATACCTGTTCAAATGAAACTACAAAAGACAAGTTGTTTAGGCTTAGCAGAAACTAAGGAATTAAATGTGCCTAGTATTCCTGTCCCCTGCAAAATTTTTCAAATGGCAAAAAAATATAAAGGCAACTGAAGATCAGCTCAATGGATGGGTCCAGAAAGGCACACTTAATGCTTCACTTTCATTTCCTGGTGGGTGGTTATTGTGGCCTATATATACCAATGAGTGTCATAAAAGTTTTATAAACTCCACGGGGGTTTTAGAACAAGTAGGCCTGAGCCTCGCTATGTGTCATCTGAACATGCGGGTATAGTAACAACATACAGTGTAGGGAAACTATGCCAACAATGGTTG
Source organism: Pleurodeles waltl (assembly GCF_031143425.1). NCBI lineage: Eukaryota > Metazoa > Chordata > Amphibia > Caudata > Salamandridae > Pleurodeles > Pleurodeles waltl. The sequence goes on along the minus strand of NC_090447.1, from coordinate 1,450,091,943 downwards.
AAGAGTTCCTCGCTAGATGCTGTTAGAGAACACCTCAGTCTCCTGTCTAATAACACTGACTTACAGGATTTCTTGTTACGCCACGGAAAACAACGCAGAAAGCGCTTTTTAAAGGCAGTCTATAATGAAATTTGGAGGCTTTCTCAACAAGAAGCTGCTGCACAATTCGGCCTTTTTTGGCACCACACTTAGGCCCTCATTACAACCCTGGCGGTCGGTGTAGAAGTGGTGGTAATACCGCCAACAGGACGGCGGAAAAAAAAATGTAATTGCAAGCATGGCGGTTATCGCAATGCCAAACTGCCACTTCTACACTCCGACCGCCAGGGTGGTAACGACCGCTGGGCTGTAGACTTCGGTCTCCAGCCCGACGGCCGTCTCTAGACCACCAGCGGTATCAGGACCCCGCATACCGCCATGGATTTTGAGGGGTTTTGTACCGCCACTAAATATAAGGCGGTAGGCACTATCAGTGCCAGGGAATTCGTTCCCTGGCACTGATTGGGGTCTCCCCTTCCCCTCCCCTGAGTCCTCCCCCCAAACCCATAACCCCCCTACAACCCTCAAAAGGTGGCAGGACCCCCCTCTCCACCCCGCCCCACCCCCCAAAAACATTGACACACACACCCCCACACCCCTACACGCACGCTCACACAACTACTACACATACATGCAGACATACACGCAGACATACACGCACACATGCACACAGACATATACGCACACATTTCCCATACACACAACACACCCCGTGCATGCATACACGCACTCACACACCCCCTCTACACACTCACATGCACGCACTCAACATACAGCACGCCCTCAACCCCCTCCCCTAACGGACGATCACCTTACCTTGTCCGCAGATCCTCTGGGAGGGAGCAGGATCCATGGGGGCTGCTCCGCTGCCAGCTCCCCGTCACCAAAACACCGCCACGCCGGATCCTGGGTTGTGATCCGGTGGGCAGTGTTCTGATGACGTGGCGGTGGAGGTGGAGCAACCTTCACTTCACCGCCGACTGCCAGTATGGCTGCTGGTGGCTTTCTGTCCGAAAAAGGGCGGAGGGCTGCCAGCAGTCATAATACGCTGGGCGAAAGACCACCTGCACTTTCGGTCTTCAGCCCGGCGGTATTTCGGTGGTCTTGGAAAAAGAGCGCCAAGGTCCAAATGAGGGCCTTAGATTTTAAATTGCCCTCCTAATACATGCTCAAATGTCCTTTAACTTGTCATTATTGACATTCTTATATATTTGCCTTAGGTTGAATTTTAGTAGCTATTATACATATTTAGGCTTTGAACCACCTTTGAACCGGCAAGGGGAGGGTGTTGTGCAGCCATTTTAGCTATAGTTTTACACACGTTATTTGCTGTGCACTTTAACCTAGACATATTTTATATATCTTTGTTTTATTATTTTAACAACAGCCACATTTACGGTTTTGTTTTATTTTCTCTATCTAGCTGTTCTTTGCCTAGGCCAGCACTGCGTTCTTAAACAAGACATTTCTTTCACTCTGTGCTTTTCTCAATGCTTCAGTAAGATAGGTTGCCAGCAAAAGTGGTACGCTTTGTTTCTAATGTTCACAGAAATATACACACTCTTACATGGGGATCCTTTCTTGGAACATCAGCTGTTTTATTATAAAAACACTACTTTGACCCATGTACGTTAGAGGGAGATTCCAGCCAGATGACCACAACTGTATGGTGATTGCTGAGTGCTTTGCTGCAGCTGCTTATGTAGAAACAGACCTCTTGCTCAAGTATGGGGGATGATGGCTTCCCAGGGGAACCTGAAGGGCATAATTAGAACTTAACATGCTGTGCTCTAACATAGCCTAGGTAGGAGCTATTTTTTAACAATCTTCGTGACAATATGATAGCGTTATTTTTATGTTTCACTCTCCTTGTCACAATTTTAATCCTGTCATGCTTCATCGTCCTAGTTATTGCAATACATGCTTTATTATCTAAGATGCAGTTACTTCAATAAAACCTTATTGAACTATACTGTGCCTCTGATTGTCCTTGCATACATGAGACTAATGTAACTGAGAGGAACGGATGAGATCTGAGTGACCGCGATTTCCCTGAGGAGTCAATTGTGCCATGAGTTCGGTTGCCCAATCATCCCTGCACTTGGGTGGAGATGAGGCACTGCTAGTTAGCGAGAGCAGAACTCGGATTAGGCCAACAGGTGTCACTTGTAGTGGGTTCAGACTCAGTCCCCCACAGCGCAAGTGATTCTGACACCCGAATCCAGTAGTCTCATTAGGATAATGAGAGCCTACGCGACAAGTTCATGAATGATTGTTTATGTGCAGGAAGGTGCCCCTTCCCACACATAAACAATCATTCTAAAATTGTGCATTGGAACTTCTATCTGTGCTGCATTTTGCAGCACACATAGTAGTGCTAAACCGCCATTGTAGACTGTTTATGTGCAGGAAGGGGTGCCTTACTGCACATAAACAGTTTATCCCCTCAAGGGCAGACACCCTTGCACTCTGGTGCAATGATGGCTGCGTTTGTGCGGGCAGCTTAATTCAGCACCGGCACAGGGGTGCGCTGTATTCCTGTAAATACAGCACATCCCTGTGTTTTAAAAATGGCACAGCGCTGCTATTTTTGGCGCAGCACCGTGCTGTGCCACTTTGCCACAAATCTGAGCCTAAGTGAGAGTAAACACATTGTTTTGTGAAACATCCAACAGTTTTTGAAGTCTTTCCAAACAGAAAGAGGGAAAGAGTGTGTGCATGCGCTTTTGCCTGTGTATATAAATTCCTGGTGAAATCTGACAGACACCTCGCCATACCCGACTGAAATAATTTATTGGGGGGGTGTAACACCCAAAACACACCCCTTGAAGCTACGCCCCTGATCATTGGATTTTACAATGTGGCAAACCAAAAGCCATAAAATATATTGCCTTAAGAAGGAACAATTAAAAGTCAGAATAGCCACTATTACTCTGTCAGTTAATGACGGTATAGTCTGTGTTGGAAAGGTGCATATATATCATGTACATTTAATCCCCTTACAGTGAAGCATAAAACTACTTTCAGGATATTTTGAACTGGATCCACCTAAATGAATAGGGAGATTGAGAACCATGTCTCTTTGCTGCCCTCCAGTGTTCATTATAAAGTAGGTCACAAACAGATTGTAATTATTTTACTTTTACTTAGGTGATATATCAGGCGCCACTTGCTGCTAGTAGCTGCTTCGGTGTGCTTCAGGGAAAAAACACAGGAAAGTCGAAGGGAAGGAAATCATTGATGATCAAAGATAGCAAGAAAAAAGAGAAGAGAAACAGGTATATGCTTTTAAGTTCCTCTTGAGCCAGAGGAATAGAGGAGCTAATCCTCCAACTAGTTCAACAGTTGTCACTTGACCCGTGGTAAAAACCATACATCAAAGATAGTTAGCTCGTGCTCTTGTGTTGCCTTGGGCCGATTTGTAGTCAGACTCACACTCCCCTCAGGGAAGGGCCGATGAAACAGGAAGTTCTGAACGTGAGGGTGTCATGTTATTGTCTAAGGGCAGAGGATAGACTGCTCCACGCCTCTGGACATCTTGTTGCCAGGGCTACCTAAGACCAGTTTTTCTTAAAAGGACCAGGAGTGATCCAGTTATCGGACGCTGATGTTGATCTCAGGTAATGTGTTTGCTTGTCACTGTGTTTACAGTTCTTTCTTTATTGGTTTTGGGTTGTTTTTTTAACATTGTTTTTATTGGCGTTTGAATCGATAACAATACATAGAATGTATTTTTACATAATTTCGGTGTTGCATTGACACAATCTTTCAGTAATGACGTACGGCCGCTTTTGCGCCGTTTTTTAGCGCCTGCAAAAGGCAGGCATTAAGGGACCTGTAGGCTCTGAAGGAGCCCAGAGGTGCCCTCCCATGCCCTCAGGGACCCCCCCTGTCACCCTTGCCCACCCCAGGAGGACACCCAAGGCTGGAGGGACCCATCCCAGGGACATTAAGGTAAGTTCAGGTAAGCATTTTTTTTATTTTTTTTTGTGGCATAGGGGGGCCTGATTTGTGCCCCCCTACATGCCACTATGCCCAATGAACATGCCCAGGGGACAGAAGTCCCCTGGGCATGGCCATTGGGCAAGGGGGCATGACTCCTGTCTTTGCTAAGACAGGAGTCATTTCTATGGGGGTTGGGAGTGAAAAAAAAATGGCGCAAATCGGGTTGAGGCGCAAAAATTGCCTCAACCTCACTTGCCCCATTTCTTGACACCCAAGCTCCATTTTCCCCTACGCCGGCGCTGCCTGGTGTACGTTGTTTTTTTTAACGCACACCAGACGGCGCCGGCGGCTAACGCCGGCTAACGTCATTCAATAAATACGGTGCCCGCATGGCGCTTCAAAATGGCGTTAGCCGGCGCTAATTTTTTTGACGCAAACCTGCGTTAGCGCAGTTTTGCGTCAAAAAGTATAAATATGGGCCTAGGTGTGTTTGTCACTATTGAGTCAACCCAACATGGGACAGTAACCATGATGGGTATAACTGTAATTTCAGCAGTCCAGCCACCGACATCCTGCTCGGTGAGGTCTGTATCTCCTCGGGTGTATGGAGGTCATCTAGGAGTACTGTCCTCCACAGACTCAGTCAGGGATGACATCATAAGCCCCCAGGAGCGGTCATCTGCCACTTTCTCATCTCTGTGAGTCTTGCACATATGTGCTTCCTCCGCTCCCACCCATTCTATCAGGTCTTTTCTCCAGACTTGCAACCTGGAGGTCTCGCACTCAGCCAGCATATAGCAATGCGTCTTTTTGCCACCTTAAAATCCAGTACTGTGAAGTGCCTGCTTAATTTCTTTTTGGGGCTATCAGAGAGTAAGCGTACCAGACATTAATCCTAAATGGGACATCCCAACCTGTTACACATCAGATTTGGACCAGATCCTCCACCCAATACTGCCCAATTACAGAATAAGTCCACACAACATGCAGGAAGTTCTCCACAGTGGTGCCACACCTACCATAGCCCCAGTCTTGTCACTGTGTACTAATGTGGGTATGTATTCTGGGCCACGAGTCCAGCATGTTATAAGGGTAATGAAGAGCACCTAGAACAGAGGGTAAACAGCGACTTCAAATGCAGTCTTTTCTTGGACTTCTTTTCGTAGGTGAGCACCGACCTGGACCAAGTACCAATTGGGATTATAAAGTAAGAAGAAGATCTCTGGTCAGGTTATTTGGCTGCACTCTTTAGGTTTGAGTGCGCAAAGTGCTCTGGCCTGTTGTTATCTCTCTACGGGCTTGTAACCACGCCCATCACTTTGGTTGGCTCCTTGGATTGCCTTTGAAAATTTGCTTAATTTGATTAGTGAAAGGCATGCATACGTCATGCCTTTTCCAGTTCTACAGTGTTCAGCCCTCCTCAAGCGCACCACCCAACTACTGAAAACATACTAGGCTTCATGTTTTCCATATGAGTTCTGTACTACTTTTTGGGCCAGATGTATCAAGCGATTTTGCATTTGCAAACGGAGCGAATCGCAAAATTCGGCCGTTTGCGAATGCAAAAATGCCTTTCAGAATGTATGAAAGGCATTCACAGTGCAATTTTAAGGAATCGCTAAAATAGCGATTCCTTAAAATTGTGACCCCATTTAGAGAATCGCAAATTGCGATTCTCTAAATAGGAAATCGCAAATAAGGAATCCTTATTTGCGATTTCTTAAGCACATGTATCAAGCATTTCCTAAATGTGAATTGGGCATTTAGGAAATGCAATTACCACCAACAGAAGTTTGGTGGTAACCATGTGCAAATTTTAAAAATGCATTTTAAATGCATTTTTAAAATTGACATGTAGCGCACACATGCCCCTAAAGCATGTGTGTGCTTCACATGTCCGTAAATATATTTTTGGGATTCAGCAGAGGGGGCCCCCAGCACCCTGGGATTTGCATTTCCTAAATTGCGAATTCCTAACTGGAATTCACAATTTAGGAAATGCAAAACCATTTGCAGCAGGCACATAGGTGCAAATGGAGTTGGATTCTCTATTTGCGATTCGGTAATAGCATTTGCGAATTTTAAGAAATCGCTATTACCGAATCGCAAAAATCATGTATACCATTTTGCTTTTCTTAAATAGCGATTTCTTAAAATTCGCTATTTAAGAAATGCAATTTGTTTTTTTGATACATCTGGCCCTTAGTCTTTGTTTCATAGGTAGCACGATCTTGTTGGGCAGTAGTCGTACGCTTTGCATGACATCGATCCTGTTACATAGATAATTGCACTTTTGCGGTAACATGGATAATTGCACTTTTGCCAATATGTTTCACTGCGAGCTAACTTCTGTTTCCTTTTGTGTGTTTGCTTCGTGGCCATCGGCTCACTTATGTGAAACTGTTTATGTTTTCATTTTCAGTTTATGTGGCAAGAAAAGTACATTTAGGAGTTTACAACGCTAATAGCTCTAACTCGAGCAAACGCGAGGCCCATTACATTGCAAATGCTTGTGTTTACTTGCTTTGGCCCATGAAAGCAGGCCTATTGACGCTGCCAACGTGTGTTTTCACTTTGCAGAGGAGTTGTGTTTCTGTTTTAAGGAACAACTTTGTGATCTGGACTCAGCCAGCTTAAATTTGCATAACCCAGGCAGGTCTTGTGCGTTTTATAGCGCTCCAGTGGTGCTCTCTTGCTGATCCAGCTCTGTCTGGTGGATAAGCATGGCATCATTCTGTGAAATAAAAAAGCCCTCATGCCAACTGCACACAGTTTCGTTTTTTGGTTCTATCTACATCCATAGGCAATAAAGAAAGGCTCCTGTGACGCTTGGGTGCACAATCACGATTCTCATTTCTGTACAGTGCGCATCACATGGAAGCCAAAAGGGTGGAACTCTTAACCCATGCAATTCTCAGTTTGGCTCCACTCGTTTTTTTGTTTTTATTTTTACTTTGGAAAAACCAAAGAAGTAGGTCTCTGACTTCCCATGTTATCGGCCACTCGCTGGTTGTGGGTCTCGTAGTATCCCTTGCTCCCAACTTATCCCAAGAAGATCGTTCTAACTTTATATGTCTGTTAACTTTCACCCTTATGGTGAGTTCGAATAAAGGTAGCGAGCACTGTTTTACCCTACCAGTAGGGCTCTGATTGAAAGCCCCCCTCCGCTAGTGGGATCATGTATCTCACACCTTTGGACATTTTATGCTTGGCCAGGTCAGTAGGGCTGGATCTCATCTTGGGAGGCGTATCATACTTATGTAAATGACATAATCAAACGGGAAAATTAAGGGCTGGGCATCAGTCGTGGTGGGAATAGGGAGATTGACTAGTGTAGGGACAGTTCTGATAAAAGTTGTATTTTTATATTTGTGTTTGTGCGACGTTGATGCACTGTAGAGATACATGGTTGAACTTGTGAGGAACCTGTTCTGCACTTTCTGGTCTCAGCAACCCGAGTCCAGACAGAGCAGTTGCAAGTGCCCACGAAAAGGGGAAAACAAATATTGGAAATAAACGTGAAATGAAAATCAGAAGGACCACCAATTAAACTTACAAATGTGTTTGATTTTTCCAACATCTCACAACTGATGACAGTGATCAAACTCCTTACAGAACAAAGTGATTCACCTGCCTGGTGCGTCAGTCCAGACTTGAACCTTTTTCAATGATGCATGTTGAGCTTCTTAGAAGAGAGGGGGTCTAAAGTAACATGCTGCCGCCAACGACCCTGGCTCTCACGTTGGCTTCTCAGCCGTGATATGCAAGAGCACCGTCCGAATGGCATTTCTGTTTAGTGTGTATCAAAAACATAATGTGGTTACAGCTTATGCAGGTTGCATGGTACACGGTTACAAAACAGCGGGTTAAAGCGTCACTGATCTCAGGGAAAGCTGTGAGACCTGTAGTGATGGCGTGAAAGGAGATTTTGAGCTCTTGAAATCGGTCTTAGAAAAGGGAATTGTTTGTGATAGTGTTTCGATTAATCAGAAGCAACATGCCTGATGCTCTATTGACAAGCTAAATGTCTGGAGGCAGCAGTTATACATTTCCGTTTTTAGGTTTGGCGTTAGCCAAGGTGTTCTGATTGTAATACATTAATATGTATAATTTACTTATGGTGGCTTTTTTATCCAGCTTTCGTCATCCATTGGTTTATTACATTCATATTTTTCTTCCACTCACAGAGCGTACAGCTTGGGCATGACACAGTCATATTGGCCTATTGGATAGTCAGGCAGTGCCTGATGGGCTTTTCTAAAAGGTCAGTATGTGGGCAGTAGTTTGGCTGTTTTGGGGCCTGTTTTATGGTCTACTGGGCTGGTTTTACTGTTGATTTCCCTAGTAATAAAACAAAAATTGCCTGCAAACTCAAATCCATGTAGTCTTACATACCTTGTAAAACACAACCACGCATGCCTCAACAAGAGCAATAAAACCACTGCAACGCTCCTTTCAGATGTCGAACGAGCTCTTTTCTGCCTGTCATGAGAAAAGTGTAATGTGCTTATTTGGTGACTTAGGGCCACATGTATGATGATCTGGTTTTGCAACTCGCAAACTGCGAGTCGCATAACTGGATGTACAACAGTGTCAATGACACTGTCTGCGATTCGCAATGGGGTCGCATATGACCTACCTCATGAATATTCATGAGGTAGGTCCCAATCTGCGACCCCATTGGGAATGGCGGCACTCACAGGGATGGTGGCCTGCTGGTGTCAGCAGACCACCATGTCTGTGACTGCTTTTAAATAAAGCAGTATTTTTTTATTAAATGCAGCCCGTTTTCCTTAAAGGAATACGGAATGCATTTCGAAAAAAAAAAAAAAAGTTTTTTTTCATTTTTTCAGAGCAGGCTTGGGTCCGTGGGACCACTGCCTGCTCTGAAAAAATGTTTTTGCTTGCATTCATGAAGGGTAAGGGGTCCCATGGGGACCTCTTCCCTTTTGTGAATGGGTTAGCACCAATTTAAAATTGGTGCAAAATGCGATTGTTTTGCAACCACATTCGCGGTCACAAAACAATCATACATACCATTTAGATTCGGTATTAGGAAGGGACGCCCTTGACACGCCCCTTCCTAATACCGAATCGCAAAACCCAAACTGCGCTTCGGTAACAAGTTACCGAAACGCAGTTTGGGCTTTGTACATCCCAAAAGGCATGTTTCTAGTTGCAAACGGGCCGATTCTGCGAATCGCCCCTTTGTGACTTGAAAAATGCTTTGTACATCTGGCCCTAACTATTAAATGCCCACTCGTTGCCTTCCCCTCTCTCATTTATATGTCTTTTCTAGTTGTTTTCATGTGATGAGGGTTCTTTTATTTGTTTCACAGAACCTCAGTGTTCTTGAGGGGGCAGGGAGTTTTGGGTGTCAAGAAAAAAATCATACAAGCCATTACTCTTTGTATTTCTGACTATTGGGGGAGTAGTACATAGGTCCGGGTCCCTCCATAAATGAATGCATTATGTATACCCTTGTGCTGTAAATCTCTTAAAAGAATGTGATGCATTCCAGACCGGCATTTGTCAAAATATGTCTGCCATGTACTTTATGATTTGGAAGGTTCAACACAATTTGTGGAGAGCTGGGTATAAGAACGGGGAGCAGGTTTAACATCCAAAGCCACCAGGGCACATCTGTCAAGTGGCGCCATGCCAAGTGTGACAGATCCAGCAATTACTGGCTTTTTAACCAGCCCTACTTTTTTTAGCTCAATGATAAATCCAATAGGTTTGATATTTGTATACTGCACTAACAGCAGAAACCTTTAACTAACAGATTCCCTTAACCTTCGACAGTATAATTTGCAATGCAAAAATGAACTTACTTACTTAGTAACAAAACCTTTCCTGGTTCTAAGCGACATTTAAATATTAAGAATTTCCCCCATTGTTGCATAACATTTCATAACAAAAATGACAGGTGGAAGGAAAGTGCTGTGCATTGTTTATAAGTACAAAACTGCATGTTCATGCCTTACCATTTGTTTTCCAAAAAACTGTGCAACTTCTTAATGGCAAAATGCCAAAATGGAATTTCATAGAGAGGGATCTCATGAAGGGTCTGACCACACAGATGTCAGTTCCGCAATAATTGGAGCTTGTCTGGCCACCTGTTCTGCTTTTTAGAGATCGAATAAAATTAATTGAAAAACTTTAGCACACTCACTAGAGCAGACTCATACTAAGGTCAGGTCTGTTTTAATTGCAACGTTTTCGGCCTCATCACTGATATGCATCTCCCTCCTTATTAGCAGCTTCAGGGTGGTCGATTTAGGCATTTTAGAAAATGCTCCTATAAACACCCCCTGCGCTCAGACTCAGAGAGATAGTTCAATTTCAGGTCGCTCCATCATTTTAACGCTTACAGTGCACCAGCTGCTGTTTTAGACCCGATTACGGCGCAGATACGGGTTCGTGGCTCATTTTAGCACATATATGTCCCGAGTAAGTCAGGAGCCCTTTCATTTATTTAGGAGGCAACTACTCTTAGGCAAAAAACTACCAGCCACGTAGTAAAAATATGTGCAACTTCCAATTTGCCATTGTGTAATTTAAATGCTCTCGTTGGGAAATCGGTCTTGCCTTCTACCAATATTTCACATTTTCCTACATTTCTCTGTAATTGTTGATGATACCTAGTGCTAGAATGTGTTTATTAGTCGAAGCACTCTGTTTTCAGCCTTTGCCAGCTGTATTGTGTCATTCAACAAATGGGAAAGTAACTCTTTGCACCATGGCTGCCAATGCATTTTCTTTTGGTTTAAATGGCCACGCAGCCGACAGAGAAACACGCACGCGCGGTGCCCCTCGCAGTCCCTGCGCAGGCCTTTCGCACGCGCACGGCAGTCCCGGGGTTGTTAGGAATGAATCTCGCCTAAACCATGCCAATGCATATTCATATTTCTGTCTCAACATGATAGTGGTTAATTGTTTCTACACCTTGATAATGTGAATGCAGATAGGCATGTCCAGAGTGACACAGTCCAGAAATGCAAAGGTCCAAACACCGAAGAATTCCTGAGCAATGTGAAATAAACAAGCACACTTCGGATAAACCTATAAAGGCTAAAACTATTAATTCAAAGTGTATGTGATCGAATATGTCACCGATGAGGTGCTACTATTATAGGTCACTGATGGTGACATTGGTAAGGTGACATATGACGTAGTCATTTATGTAATCAATAATGTCATTTGTGATTTCAACTGATAAATCGCTTTTTGTTGACTGCAACAATGCATTGTGTTTGAGAGTTACATTTTCATAGCCTTTTAACACTGCATATGACAACTTCTGTGGGTTTTGAATCTTCAATGCCATCACCACAGCCTTCACAAATAATAGACCTATAGATAACATTACCTTGATTGACAAATAGTGCTCCCTAGCTCAGATTCGCTGTTTCTAACTGCTGTAAACTGGCATGTGCTACTAGTGATCCTAGTTTGCAGAGCTTTGAATTCATATCCTATAAATCACAGAAGAAGTTGGTGGAAGGTGTTTACCATCCTACAATCTTGCAAACAATAAGAATCCACTGATAATTTGTTACCTGATGATTTGAATTTTTGTTGCATTAGGACATGAACATTTAAACACAATGTGAACTTGTTAAAAAGAAGCTATCTTCCAATTATGCAGAATATAATTGAAGAAATTAAACAACAATACAGAAACTCAGCTCTGCAGTTTTATTGTTTTAGACTGAAAACGAGCTATAAAATATGCATATGGAGATATTTCACGTAAGAAATATTAAGTTAAATAAAAACTGCCCGAAGTGATCCAAATGCGTTCCAGGTGAGCAAGGTGGCAACGATGTTACGTTTAATCCCTGATCCGCCATGAGGAGCAGCTGGATAATAAAATATAATATCTAAAAATAAGGTAAAAATAATATTTAGCAGTCATCTAAATCAAATATAACCAGTAAATCAGATTATGAACGCATGATGCAATATGCAAGAACATATTTATGTACTTTCTGTCAGTTATCAACATGCTTGGCAGGAGACTAAATAAAGGAACATGTACCATTCAAAATCCTTGGTGGCATATTTATACTTTTTCTTGCAAAACTGCGCTAATGCAGTTTTGTGTGAAAATGTTTACCGCCCGCTAGCGGCATTCCAAGACGTCGGCCGGGTGTCATATTTATGGAATGACGGTAGCCGGAGGTAAGGCTCGGCTAGAATCATAAAAAGGATGCTAGCCGGGTGGGGGAGGTGTAGGGGGAACAGGAGGTTGTGTGTCAAAGGATGATGCTAGTATGGGCAGAGGGATAAAAATGCCTCTAACCAGACTAGCGTCATTTTTTGACATAAGCAAGCTTTGCACCATTAGTGAAGGCCCTCTTCCCCCTGTTCTTGATTTTAGCACGGGGGGATAATTATGGCCCTAAGGCCATATCGTCATTTTTTGCCCGGTAACGCCTACCTTGCATCTCATTGACGCAAGGTAGTTTCCCACAAGCAAAAAATGACTTTAACTCTAAAACTTTGGTGCTAGACGGGTCTAGCACCAAAGTATAAATTTGATGTTAAGTTTGCACCGAATTTGCAAAAAAGAAATGATGCAAATTCAGCGCAAAGCAAGTATAAATATGGGGGATACTCTAATTTCTCAGAAAAGGAGTGGATACTTTATAGATTCAATATGTCATTGCTGTTAACATTCTGCAAATGAGATCGCACATGGAAGGGAAAAGGAAAGTTTGTTCCTCCTCCATTGGCCCGTGTCAATGCTGCATGCTATTTTATTACATATAATTATATACATATCTTCAAATTAGCAACATGTTTGACATTTGTGGCATCAAACTGGAGGCTGCTTTGATATGTCAGTTTTTAAATCTGCCTCAAGCCCCCCTCACTTGCCTGGTTATTTCTGCATCTGCTGTCCCTGGTCTTCTGACACAAGATTTTGTACCAAATATGGCAGCGTCCTTGAGTCATGCATACATTCTGAGAAATGTTATTTTCTCAAAACGTTTCCAACTTTGCATGTGCGCTGTACTGCATCACTCATGCAAAGTGGAAAAAGGTTAAACTACATCCAAGTATATCATTTTGTACTTGAAGGCTACCCTTCCAGTAGATCGCAGATCCGGATCACACACATACCCTTGCCGCCCTGTGTAAGGGAGTGTACATCTGTCTATGGCAGCCTAAGGTGCACCAGTGCAGGGGGAGAAAGCAATAGTACCATATCTTAATAACTGTACTTCGTACTTCCTTTAATGCAATGCAGAGCAGCAAACCTTGTTGCAGTGGTGCACTGAGTGAAAACTTAGGGCTTGATTAAAAGTTTTGGTAGATGTGGTTACTATATCACAAACGTGACGGATATCCCGTCCGCTGAATTACAATCCCATTATATCCTATGGGAATCATAAAACGGCAGATTAACTCATCTGTGACAGATTAACTCATCTGCCAAACTCTAAATCAGGCCCTTTCTCTTTCCCTATATGTTTACACATCATTGAGAACATGACAAACTGACAACTAGAGATTACAAATTATGCCAAATGAAATGATACACTACCATATTATTTTTTCCGATAGAAACAGAATGGAACTTCAGGGATGCTTGAATCGAAGCAGCACCCTCTTTTATGACATTCCTCTGAGCTGATGGTTGGGTAGCCGCAGTCCTTTCTCTCCTTTGGTTTCACTAAACATTTATGCAAATCTGAAAAAAGTGTGCATACATATTAAAATATGTAATATGTAATTTTGTTTATTAACAATCGCAGTATGTTTGCATTTATCACATCTGTTCTAAAAACAGCTATAAATAAAACAAAATTCTCTGGGACAGATCACTAAACATTTTTGTTTGGCACAATTACCTGTCCCTGCCGGTAAGAAAGACAGTGCTTGGCGAAAATCACTTTCACCACTGTGTTCTGAAAGTGGATTTGTAGAAGGGAGAGAACAATATTGCTGCATCTTTGTGTTCTTACATTTTAATGTAGTGCTTATGTATTGTGCTGTTTTAATGCTGTTGTGTTTTGCACTGCATTTTTGCATTTTGTTATTGTTGTGTTCTTCTCTGGGTGTTGTGTTACATTCTGTTTTGGCTATTTTTGTGTAGTGCCCTGTGACTTTTTTGTATTGTTATTTTACTTTGTCTGACGTTCTTGTGTCATGCTATCTGATTACTTTAGAGCTGTATGGGAAATAGTGCTACCTTTATAAACAAAAGCAGCGCATTCCTTTAACGTTTAAAAAAAAACCTCTTATCCTGATTTTCAACTATTTAATACACCAGGTGGCCCCAGTGCTTAATTTGTAAATAAAAACATGCCGGTGTTCAAAGCCCTCCTCTTAAACACGCAGCTGCTGCAATTAAATATGGGAACAGGGAATACTGAGGCAGGTAATCCTGAAGCCATCTCGGGCCTCTTGAATCCGTTTAAAGCCACTTCCTGCCCCTTCAGCTCACTTTTGCAGCTTTCAGCTTTCTCCCATTGTGAAGCTTTTTCGTTTTTCTCTTCCTCTATTTTTCCCATATGTGCAGTAAATGCTTGAGGCAGAAGAATAAGCGCCGGCCCTCCAAAATAAGTGTTGGTGCTCAGCACCGGAAACAACAAGCACAAATTAAGCACTGGACGTCCCAAAACTGTGGCAGGGACCATCGGACTTCTGAAAAAACTGTCAGATATCCGTATGGCCTTCCACGCTATTTAGAATATCTACACATGTATACACCCTAAACAGGATACACTGGACATCCACAATTTTTGGGTGGACTGCCCCGATCTGCCAAACTCTAAATAACTTCCCATGTTTTAAATTAGAACTTCCAGTACTCAGTATATGTGGTACAGCCTTATGTCTTCTTCTGCCATTGTTTACAATAATTACAACTTCATGACACAAAGAAATAGCAATGGAAAGCTAAATATCGACTAGAGTTAGAATAGGGCCTGCAATGTCAGATGTTTTCGGTGACATATGTTTCGTTTGCACAAATTCTTTAAAAAGGAAGGAAAACCTACATCAGGTGATTTGAAAAGCATAACTTCTACACAGCTGCCAATTACTTCTGTGTGACATTTTCCTTTGCAATAATTTGGTTGTTAATAATTCAGTCTTTGAAATTGAATAGAGAATAATGGCGTTGCTCGGTTTAAAAAAAAATAATTCAGTGCCAAAAGAAAAACGTTATACTACTGTGCTAGGAGAGGGTCTGTCTGGCCAACACTTACCCTCCCATTTATTCTATAGAGCTCACACACACCTGGCTCTCCAGAGGCAATTTGACAGTGGGGAGCCATGTACAAGGGGGCTGGGGCGTTCTGTTGATTGGCTGGAGGTTAAGAAGTCGAGCTGAATACTATTTTCTTTCTCTGGTCGTACTGGATCTCTCTAGGCCCAAATAGAACAGTGACAAGGAGAAACACATTGACATTGCTGGCTCTGGGCATCTCTAAAGAAAAAGGGGGGGGGGCGAAGAATTTATATTTTTTATAGAAAGGGTGCAAGGTTGTGTTTTTGAAAAATCTCACCCAGTATGAGGAACAGCCTTGTTGTTTAACTTGGTGGCTCAAAATGGACCAGGGCCTAATTATGAACACGGAGCCCATTGTTAGCCCATTCAGTCATCATCCTGGAATGCCCACATTGGATGTATCATCAAATGTTCTCTAGTGGTCTCATAAGACTAGAAACAGCCAATCATTTAAACACAACATATTTCATGATAACAAAGTATAATAGCAGCCCTTACTTCAATGGCCTTCCCTGGAAGAAATATACCTTGGTAAGGACAATGACTGACATCCGCCATCCAACCTTGAATCTATTCTACAACAGTTTTCTATAAACATGATCCGGGAATCAAGATGTAAATAGAACTTTAGTTGGAAGGGTAGTACCTATCAGCTTTCCTAAAAATCGGTGTAACCTTTGACCATTTTCAAAGTAGCAGGAGCATTTACATGTATTAGAATAATAGGGAAACCCAGCAGTGCATGACCAGACCCTGAAAATGATCAACCAATAACTTGTCTGAGACTACAGCTTTGCCTAACTTTTATGGTTAATACGCAATGTGACTTATATTAGGGTAAAGTGTTCAGAAGCAAATGAGATGCCACTTCCCACAGATTTTTGGTGCAAGAATTCAGAAGATCAGTTGCATTCTGGGCCTCCAATGTATAGATGTTGTAGTGGTCAAATCATGTAATCACATTCATATTTCAAATTAGGAAAACATATTTTTGTGCTTTCACGTTAGTGAATCTTGGTACACTTTTCCAGGCCTGACTGATTCAAATTTATTCCATTAGTGTTCCTCCCCGACCATGAACTTGGCACTTCAATGAGCCATATTACTCTTTTCAAGTCTATCTACTGTATTGATTAAGTAATATTTAGGTAGCCTTCGTTCTATATCATGACGTTCTTTTGTTTGGTGAAATTGGATTAAAAATAAATGTCAAAGTGGTCACCTTTTCCCGAAAAAACTGGCACAAGATTCCATTTCAGCCCTTGAACATTCTACTGCTCTACCCACTTTGAAGGAAGATGAGACTGTTCTTTGTTACTCAGTTAATATGGATGCACAGTGAAGACTGTTATAGGGCCATGCGCTTGACTGAACTCCAGCATTTCAAGGTCAACATAGAAAAACGTACTTATTTTCTACAACATTATTTCTCATGGGTGATTCAGCACCTGCAGACTGCTTATGTGAACTATACTCCCACACCAAACTGGATCAGAAAAGCATTTTCAATGGCTGGTCACTGATGTCAATTGGAGCCAGGCAACATCACTTGCAGCATCACACAAACAGCTGCTGTGAGGTCATCCCCATTATAATAAGATGCACAGATAACAGTGATATGAAGTTCATCAAAGTAATTGCTCCCATCAAGGGATTATATGCATAGGATGGAATTATGTCTATAAATGAGATTGAAAGGTAGCATCACTGGTAGCATTAACGGGGGAGAGGTGCTGCAAGGGGAGAGGGACACATCTGTAGACCTAAATCATATGTCAGAAAGAAGATGTTGAAGATAATTAACTAGTTCTGCTGATGAACAATAGCTTCCATAGGCTTCTAAAAGGGTATATTCCTAAAGTCTTCACAAAGTAGGAGGGTTGAGTATAGAGCTGCCGCAGTCAAATGAAAAGGGATTGGAGAATTGTCCTTAAAAGCTGGGCCTACCAGATCCAGTCAAATCAAATCCATATTGTTTCGTGATAGAATGCCCAAGGGACCTATTAGCTGCCTCATGTACCTTTTTAATGGTATAGCTCTTAACAGATTCAGCATTCTATCAACTCCACTTGCAGAATACGCTCTGAAACTTTTCAGAGGGCATTTATTAGTGGGCTTATAACACTGATTATATACCCAAAAAGTATGCAGTTCCTATTATAGACAGTTGGAAAAAGAAAGCAGAAAATGATGAAAAAGAAACCCCCAGGGGGGAAGATGCTGTCCTTAATGGGTAGAGCCCCAGGATTGGGGGGATCTTCTTACTCAGGAGCAAGAGCTCTCACACACACCCATTTGAGTGTCATGCTTCATCCTCAGGCTAGCTCCTCATTGGGCCAGATCTTGCAATGCCCAACGGGCCCCTCGAAAAGGGCCACTTTGCCTGAGATCTTTTTAATTGCTGGGAATGAAGCTGGTGAAACAGGTGCGCTACATACAGATTGGTGGCTAAGTGGACAAAAATAACTAAGAGATGCCCTAAAATTAAATTTTAATAAAGGGGGTCTCCCTTGTTATGATAAAAAAGAGAACATTGAGATTGATGATTGATGCCATGGTCAGGGTTGTGAAAAATAGTAATGGTCAATATATTTCTTGCCATTGTTGTCACTAGGGACCTGCAAACCTAATCTACATATTAGTGTAGAAAGAGTCTTAAATCACTCAACAATAAGGGACTTTGGATACCAGTTGTAGTCTTCCTGTCACTCTAAACCCAACCTAGTGCAGAAATAAAGAGACAGTCGGCACATAATAAATCGTCAGTCCATGCCATAGTCAATGCTGTCACAATGTATGTCGTTCACATTACTGGTGTGTCAGGTGATTCCCACAACAGGCCATGCAAGTACAAGATTAATTTAGATACTAGTGAACACACTTAAAAAAACAACAGGACAAACAAAAACATAAAGGTAGACTCCTGTAGTGCCACACTGTGAACACTCATGTGAATTATGGCCTTTGAATATGCAGTTTAGGCTTACAAATCCATACATTTGATAATGCTCACAAATATAAGATCTATCGAGTACCGCATAGGTAATCACAGAGTAGTGTTAAAAAGCTGAAAAATGACTAGAAAGGGGAAGAAAATAATAATTCAGTGGTGACTGAAGTATAGACTCACCCTGGTCTTAAAACACCATTGAAACCGGAATAAAAACCCTTGGGACCAGGTCCGGTACTAAAGGGAATTCAATTCCACTCTCTTCTGCAACCTACCCTCTCCGCAATGCCCGAAGACAATGGTGCCTGCAGAGGGGGCAGCTTATAACCATGTGAAAGAGTAAGCTTAGTGGGAGCAGCTGTGTTTGGAACTGGGAGGGTGCAACACTAGGATGGGCAAGCCTATGCGTTTGGGGATCTATCTGGTCAATTGTATAAAGTGGAGATCACCACTCATGTGTGGTCCCTCGGTGAGGGAAGAACTCCACGGATCTGACAGTATAAAAAAAAGGAGGACCAATAAATGTGGACCATAAAGAAATGGTAAAAACAAGAGGAGAGTGAGGCAGCTATGACGTGGATCGGGAGGATCATTGCTAGGACAGCATGGTGTCCTTGATGGAAGTTATCTACGGGCATCCTGTTGGAAGGTCCAAGTAGTCTTAAGAACTAGTTGGGGATGAGTTTATCTGCCAGCGTTGGTGCGATCAGAGGATAGTATCATATTAATACAAACTAACACAAAGTTGTGAGGAAAAATCGCCCTCATATGACTAAGGATATTATTGTACATTAATGAGAAAGAATTCTACACCAATGGGCGCCATCTTAAAAAGGTTTTACATCCTTAGAGTTATTATCTGTAACAGCTGGGACAATGTGAGATTAATGAGCTAATTAGAGGTGAAAAGCATATATACCATTGTGGGTGACCTCTAGAGCTAGTATGATGTCAAAAAGGGACTTTTCAGTGAGTGAGAGAAAACAAATATAAAGATAGCCCTCAACTAACTTACACTAACAAAATGAGGCCTGCTACAGTGGGCGCAATGTTAACAAGGTGTCACATTATTAGAATCACCATCTCTCTCCTAGGGAAAGGGGGTTGTACTTGAGGTAATGGAGGTCCAGCAAGGGTACAGATAAACTGAAAGTCAAAATAACAACATAAGGGAAGGAGAAACGTACATTCTGAACCCCTACAGAATCCACAGGGATATTTAGACTGAGCCCAGGGAGAAAATGAACAAAGTGCTACAGTTGAAATCATTTTCATCAAAGTCAGTCATCCAGCTCTCCCCACGGAATCTCATAATTCAGACCAGATTTATGTGTTGACAGGCAGAATATCCACCTCTGTTCCCTACAGAACAGTTGAAGTTTTGACATAAAATGGAAAGACTCCAAGACTGTCCAACATAAGTCACGCTGAGTGTGTATAGTTCCAAAATGTGTGTACTCCTTCTCGTGGTATGTTTCCTACAGCTGATCCCAATGCGATGTTCCATAATCCTGATTTTAACAGTTTTAGTTGTCATACCTATGTATCTTTTACTGCAAGGACACGTAATCACATAAATGCAATTTTTGGTATTACAATTAGTATGATTCTTTTGCGCCCAGACTCCGCTATCATCCAAATGCAATTCCCTTGAGGGTACTGTAAGAGCACACATTGCAAGAACCGCATGGATAGTGTCCTGCTACTGGTGGTAGGTCCCATAAGGATCGCTGTACATTCTTTGCTTTAATCTTTGTTTTTGTGTGTATAACAATATCTTTTAGGTTCTTAGTTCCTTTGTAAGTAAATTGTGGGGGTAGTAACTCTAATGTCCCTGTTCCCAAAATTATCCAATGTTTCTGTATAATTTTTTTAATATAGTTGGAAGCAGGTGTGAAGATGGTCACAGATGCGATGATGTCATCTGGTGGCCATAACGTGGTTTTAAAAGAATTGATCTGTTATTATTTTTAGCACTTTTGCGCGCTTGTCTCATGGTACGTGCTGGGTAGTGCCATCCTAGTAGATTGGAAGAGAGTTTCTCAGCTTGTAATTCATAGTCCTTCGTAGTACTAGAGTTGTGGCGCAGGCGCAGAAACTGGCCTTGAGGGAGATTCTCTCTCAAGGCTTTTGGGTGATGACTATCATAGAGTAACAGGCTCTTACATTCCAATGGTTTCTTGTACATCATTGTTGTTAAGCGCCCAGTCTTAAGAGTAATAAGAGATCAAGGAAAGAAAGGCCCTCCCTCGACTCACTCTTGGTAAATTTTAAGAAAGGATTCAGGCCATTAATCTAGTCACAGAACTGGTTACAAGAGTCCAGTGTCCCATGCCAAAAAATCTATATGTCATCTATGTAACAATGGCATAGGAAAATGATGTCCCTAGATGGGTTACTGTCATTGAAGATGTTCTCTTGTTATTAGTAATCCATATAAAGGCATGCCACACGGGGGGCAAAGGTACTCCCCATAGAAGCCCCCTTTGTTTGGTGATACAGTTTATCTTTGAACCAGAAGAATTTTTCTTTGAGTACCAAAGTTGCGTACTCCGTAATGAAACATACAGGGGTGGAGGGTGCCCGTGCTCCAGAGGGAAGAGTACTCTCAACTGCCTCGAAGGTGGCATCCTACAGGATGTTACTAAAGAGGGCCTCTACATCAAGGGTCACTAGTAGATCTATCTCACTAGTCTCATTTGTCTCTTCAATCAGGTTAAGTACATCTCTGGTATCTTAAAAAAATTATGGTATGTTAGTCAACAGGGGCTACAAGAAATGGTCACAAAATGTAGACAGTGGCTCCAATAAGGAACCAATGCCTGAAACAATGGGGTGCTCGGGAGAGGGAACAATCCCTTTGTGAATTTTCAAAAGGATGTAAAAATACAGGATTTTGGCATGTGTACTTACCAGAAAGGCTGCCTCGTTCTTACTAATCCAACCCTGACTCTCTGTGCTTGAAACCATTGAGATTATACATGTTGTCAAACGCCCTGTATGTCTTCATCAATAGGGTTGTAATATCTCAAGTTGGCCAATTGGCGCAAACATTCTGTGTCATAATCAGTCGTTGTCATGATGACTACGGCTCCTCCCTTGTCAGCTTGTTTGAATATTGCCAGTGATTTCACTGCCTGTATCACCTGCTCAGACATGTTGAAAAATACTGAGTCATTCCTGACTTTCTCTACATCCTCTAGAACTGCCTGTTTGAAAGCAGGAATCTCATGGGGTAAGGACCCTGTGAAAGGGGTGAAAGTAGAATGATTGTGCAACCCAGTATCTTCAGTCTGAAGTGTGGGTATACCTACAAAAAATCCACAAAGTCTAATCTTCCTAAAAACATTGTGTAGTTCACAGTTGAGTAGCAATCTGTCCACCCGTACGGTGAGTACAAAACCCAGTCCCTTTTGGAGGGCCCTCTTTTCTGTAGGAGAGAGGTCTTGGGTACAGAGATTAACTGTCAGTATTCTTGGTCTGGCTTTGGGTCTGCATTTTGGGTTCCTTTTGTTGCCACTGGACATGTTTGTTTTGTCCCCCTCTTTGTCTTCTTCTTCCTCTGCTTCTTTGTACCCATACAGTGGAAGTGGCAAGGAGGGGCCTTGTCTCCCATCATTGCTCTATTTTCTCACACTTTTCTTTCTTGAGAAGCTCCCCTCATCTGAGGAGGAGTCACCTCCAGTGGCTACAAAGTCCACTCTGGTATAAGGGTAGATCTTTTCTTTGTCAAATTTCTTGATATTATTTTGCAACTTCGTGATTGCTTTGTAGTGTTAAATAATCTTTGTGTTCATTTATTTCCTTGTTAATTTTTGCAAGTCTTGATTTGAATGCTGTTATCTGAATAGTAGCCTTCAAGGCATTCTCTGCTATATTAATCTTGACAGGCGTTTAGCTATATTGATAATCACAATGAGCCAGTCCCTGGTGCATTTCCATGCCACCTGGGATCATTCTTGTCTAAAGAAGATGTCCTCCAGGAAAATTCTGTGGGCATTAGTGACAATTAAACTGTTGAGAGAGATGTTAGCCCTAAGATAGTCCATCATGATAGTGCCATGAAGCACTATCTTGGTTTGTTGTTTCTTGAGATCCACCAGGGAGTCCCAATCCTCATGGTGGCTCCACCAAGGTGAAGACCCATCAGCTCCTAGGAGAGATGGGGCGTTCTGAATTCTGGGACTTCATCATCCCCAAAGCCAAGACTTATCTGGTCCTCTATTATCACACAGTGCATTCCTTCATTACCAAGAAAAACACCTTTAGGGGAGTCTATCAATTCAGGAAAACAAGAATTATATAGCAGTGAATAACCACAAGGGAAGAACAATTGTATATAGTTTGCTTTCTGATGCTTCTAACCAATTTATTGCCCTCAAAGCCATATAAAGATTGTCATTAAAGCCTGTGTTCCTTGAATATATTGGTTCAAAGTATTTGTAGGATGTAACCTATGCAACTTTGAGCCTTCGTTGGTAGAGTGAGTAGGTGAAAAGATAGACAGGTAGAGAAGTGGCCTGATTAAGATGAAATTCTGAAGACACCTTGAAAAGAAAAGAAGGCTCGACTGTAAGAGTTACCTTATCTTTCAAAAACCCACTGAAAGTAGGAGAAGCTGACAATCCCTGGAGATTACGAACCTTCCTAGCTGATGTAAACGCAAGTAGAAGTGCTAACTTCTATGATCAACATATCTGATGACAAGAATGAAAAGATTTGCATGGCGGTCATATGAAACACATGAGTACAAAATTAATATTCCAAGATGGAACATGAAAAGGGTGTTGAACTAAACTTGTATTGCATGACTTTCTAAAACCTAGCAATAATGGGAAGCTTAAGGAAAAAAGATTGATAAGAATGAAGAATACAAATCGAGTTTGCATCAGTATTATTTAATTGGTAATGATATTCAGACCCTTCTTTGTTAAAAGGATCATAAACCATAGGATTGAAACAGAAAGAATCTGATCTAAGGATTGTGAAAGCTATATGGATTACAAAATTACCTTCTGCTAGAGTAATCCACTCCAATAGAAGGATATCTAAATGCCAACAACACATCCATTATATGTGAAGGAAGTTCATATGATGAGAGAGCTACAATTTCAAGTTCCAGAAAATCAGTCATAGCAACTGAAGGTCAGAGTAGAACAACTAGTCTCTAGGGCAATGGAATCTCTATTACTGGAAGGGGGTGAGGCATCTCAAAACTAGTTTGTAGCAGGTCTGGCCACCAGTGTCCTGACCCAATTCATGGATATAAGAATGACATGAGTCATGTGAAGCCAGATCTTCTGAAGAACTCGTTGAACAAAAGCTATTAGCAAAAAAACATTATGTAGTGTGTATATCCATAGAGGAGATAGAACATCACTTTAGGGTTCCTGTCTGGGACATTACAGGGAGCAGAGTATTTAGTACCTCCCATTCTGTATCTTAATGGACTGACCAATCTTTGGCTTTCTCAAATGAGAATCCAATGACCCACTACTTCATAGCCTATCAGTCATGTTCATTGGACAGGGACCAGGTCATCTTCATCCATACATACCTTTGGAGAACCACAAAGAAGACCAATAGCCTAGCCAAAGCGGCAGCCACACCCAGATCAGTCTACATACCATGCTTCATCAGTCATTACATCCTGCATCAGCTCCTTGAATATATGCTTGTATGGTTTAGGAAGATTCACAGTACCAAAGACTATGATTTCCCACAATGTGTGAGTATATCTGGCTAAAAGCATGTCATGCTTGAAGCCTTCAAAGCAAGTCTACCTGAAGCAATTATTCTGTCATCTTCAACACTGGAACTGTGACAGTCAGTGACAAAATGGTCTTTGTCAACAGCTATATTGTTGGGGTAAATGTTTTTGATGAAGAGGACAAAGCAGGAAACAATGCAACTGTGACAGCTTTGAAGACGCCATTGACCGCTTGGGTCAAACTGGGATCTAGTTTGGACCTACTCAGATGTATAATGCAGACCCCTTGTAGTCCCTGTAGTGACATCTTTTAAGGGCCCCCCTCATTCAGCCCAAGGTCTGTTAATATCTGTGAGAAATAGGAGTGTTAGGGCACCCCACCGCTTTCTGCAGGTGGGGGCTGCATCATTTTGCATTATGCCACTTAGTGTAGCAGAGGATTGAGTAGAAAATATTGCTAACATATCATTCTGAAAAGTATCTTGTGCTACTGAGAGCCAGTTAGAGGAAAACTCATTTGTGGAATTAGTTTCTGAGGATGACTATGAGTGTTCCTTCATTCTCATGAGATTTGTGTGAAAGTAAGGGTGATGCTATAGTTAAATGCATTTCATGTTGCTGTGGGAAATGGCTCAATGGATGCAGCAAGACTAATTCCACCTCCTGAACTGGTATCTGGACTTAGATTCTCCCAAGGACGGCATTACTAACTTCATCTGCGTCTTTGTGACAACTTTATGGAGATGGTACAAAAGAGCTTGCACGTGAGCTCCATAAATGACACCTGCAATCACTCTGGTCGCCCACACTGGACATTTATTTAGGGCATGATCCACAAGGTCTAAAACTTGAAAATCCTGAAGAAGATATCCTGAACAAAGTAAAATACCTTGACAAATGTGATGAAAAGACTAAACACATATGCTAGCTTTGGATCCTGTGACAATGAAGGCAAAGAGAAAAAGGAACTGATGGCTTTACATGGCCTGCTAGATTTGGGGTAAGGCAACACAGCGCAGGTCGCTGCATTGCCTTACTTTACATCGGGGAGGTGTTTCCATGGGTGTTGCATGGGCATTTCCATGCAACACCCATGGATTTTGACGCATTCTCAGATTTACAAGGTTTGGTAAATATGGGAATGCGTCAAAACCCTATGCCACCCCAGGGGTGGTGTAGAAGTATCGCAACGGGGAGAAATATCTTTATTTCTCCCGGTTTTTTGCAACACACATAGGAAAACTCCTCTTGGGATTGTTTTTGTGCAGGAAGGTTCTCCTTCCTGCACAAAAACAATAATTCCCGCAATGCAGGCACCCTTGCACCACGGTGCAAGAGTGCCTGCATTCGCGCAAGGCGGCAATTTGTGCACTAGCACAGAGGAAAAGGACAGGAATGTGCTGTATTTCATAGATGTGGTGCATTGCTGCCCTTTCGTTTTGATGCAGGGCAGCTCAGCAAGAAGGCTTGTGGCGCTGCCCTGCGCCAAAACATTGCAATTCTGGCCCATAATTTGTATATGCCAACAATTTTCTAAAGGAAGGAATGGCAAGTTGATCATTTGGGGTACCTTTACAATACCTGCATATGCTAATATCTTGTAATATTAGTCTGAAAATGAGTGGTCATGTGACCTGAGTGAAGGTAATGTCATTATGTAATTACCGTGAGCCTTTGAGTAGTAGCACCAGATCTCTTCGGGGATACTTGAGTCAAAGCAACAACCTCTGGAGTAGCACTCCTCAGCTGGGATTCCTCGGTAGCCACAATCTGTCCGCTCTTTTGGCCTCAGGGCACATTGTCTTTTATCTGTTTATGTAGAGAAAACATAGCATGTGTCAGCCTCTTTACAAGCACATCAGCAGTCGATAGTGATACTTGAAATATCCTAGTGTCAATCTAGCTTTTTCAGTGACACCAAAACTCCTGATGTTATAATTATGGCATTCTCTTGTTTATGCAAAAAACAAGGGTATAAAAGGGACCTATTGCCTAAGATAATGATTGGAAGTGGAATAATGACAGGAAGCTGATTTAGTTACATCCACTGAAGCCGAAAATATATAGGCCCTCATTACAACTTTGACGGGCGGCGGAGGCCGCCCGCCAAAGTTGCGCCGCAGGAATACCGCACCGCGGTCTGAAGACCGCGGCCGGCATTCTGAGTTTCCCGCTGGGCAGGCGGGCGGCCGCCTTAAGGCCGCCCGCCAGCCCAGCGGGAAACAACCTTCCCACGAGGACGCCGGCTCGGAATCGAGCCGGCGGAGTGGGAAGGTGCGACGGGTGCTACTGCACCCGTCGCGTATTTCACTGTCTGCTATGCAGACAGTGAAATACAAGCGGGGCCCTCTTAAGGGGGCCCCTGCAGTGCCCATGCCATTGGCATGGGCACTGCAGGGGCCCCCAGGGGCCCCGCGACACCCCCTACCGCCATCCTGTTCCTGGCGGGCGAACCGCCAGGAACAGGATGGCGGTAGGGGGTGTCAGAATCCCCAAGGCGGCGCAGCATGCTGCGCCGCCTTGGAGGATTCTGACGGGCAGCGGAAAACCGGCGGGAGACCGCCGGTTTTCCTGCACTGACCGCGGCCAAAGCGCCGCGGTCAGAATGCCCTAAGGGGCACCGCCAGGCTGTCGGCGGTGCTCCCGCCAACCGCGAGCCTGGCGGTCACAGAACGCCAGGCTCGTAATGAGGGCCATAGTCTTCCTTCGATTTCAATAAACTATCCCTACAAGACAGCAAAATGTGTAACAAAACAGTTGTGTTATAGAAGTTGCTCATTGATGAGTAATGTCTACACATAATTTTAGAGCTTATTTATAGTGCTCTCACTTAGGGACTGAATTACTAAGAGCTTTCCCAGACTTAAGTCTTTCAAAAAAGCAGAGAAAAGCAACCCTTAGAATGCCGTAAGTCAAGGAAAGACTTGTAAATCTCATGGCATGGCACATTGGTCATTTTAGACTTTTGTGTTTTCTTGTAAGCCCAAATTTACAGTCTCATGTTCATGGATGTCAATTCATGAAATTGACTGGCCTAGCACAAGTGATCAAATACACCATTTTACCCCCTGATGACATCACAGAGTTGGCTCCTAGCCCCTCAACAGGCTGTCTTGCATAACATTGTGTCAGGAAGGCGTTACATTGGTGGTCCTTGGCCGTTCATGCATCTACCCATGATTTTCATGCAAACTCAGATTTACTAAAGGTAGTAAACCTGGGGTTGTGCCAAAATAGAGCACCTATTCCAGGCTGGTTTAGCAAGGAAAAATATCTTCATTTCTCCTTGTTACGTTCTCGTTCCATGTGTACTGTGTTCTGCATCATTCATAGAATTAGGAATATACCTTTAAGGATTGTTTTTGTGCAGAGGGTATAACATTGTGCACAACAACAATCCTGCCTATAACACACGCTCTCTTGCACCATGGCACAAGGGATCC
Organism: Pleurodeles waltl; assembly: GCF_031143425.1. Classification (NCBI taxonomy): domain Eukaryota; kingdom Metazoa; phylum Chordata; class Amphibia; order Caudata; family Salamandridae; genus Pleurodeles; species Pleurodeles waltl. The sequence goes on along the minus strand of NC_090447.1, from coordinate 1,450,064,608 downwards.
TGTGCTAGTGCTAGGCTGCCTGTAGTGCACTTGTGCTCTGAGAAATTAGAAGTGTGACATATTTTAGCAGATATTTATTAAAGAAACAATGGTCCCTAATTAAGAGATAAAAAAACATAAATACGCATACAGGAGGACAATCATACCCATATGAACAGTCCAATGAACACAAGATACATTTTATTAGCAGTTGAATTACACAAAGAAATGTAAGTGGGAAAAAATGTTCAATAAGAACAGACTCAGGCAAATAAATACACCTGGTCAGTCACAATTCAACAAAAACACAACATAGCCATTATACATGTAATGAGCAATTCACATGGAGTCAAGATGTCAAATTCGACTAAGTTTCGATCATTTTAGCAATACTTGGATTATCATCAGGACAAAAAAATAAATCTGAAGGCACTGAACATGTAAGGGAAATGTCAATAATACGGTCTGACAATAATCAGTAAAAAGTTTAAAAAACTGTGCTACCATAATAGTAGGACACGACCAATGAACGTAATAGAAGGAAAGCAGTGAAAATAACATTGTTATGTCAACCCACAAGAAGAATCAGGATCAGGCAATGCCGATGTTAACAGGCTGGGTGTTCAGAGCTCTGAGGATGATGATTCTAGTATTGCTAAAAGGATCGAAACGCCATTGACTTTGACACCCTGGCCCCATGTGCATTGCTCATTACATATATAATGGCTATGTTGTGTCTTTGTTGTATTGTGACTTATCAGATATATTTATTTTTGCCACAAATTTGCCTGAGTCTGTTATTATTGAACATATTACCCCACTTACATTTCTTTGTGTAATTCAATCGCTAATAAAATATATCTTGTGTTGATTGGGCTGTGCACATGGGTATGAATGTTCTCTGGTATGTGTATATATATTTTTGTATCTCTTAATTAGGGACCATTGTTTTTTTAAATAATTATATCTGAACCCCTGGTCCCTGGTTATCCATGGGTTTTCCTTGTTGCTTATAACAATATTTTAATATTTTATTATTTTGTATTTTATATTTCAATATTTTAATAGATATGGCACACTTCGCCCTCTCCTTTTCACGAAAGAAGAGTGTTGCTCTGCGTAAAGGTTAGTAAATTCAGGCACCCTTGCCAGTTTAGGTGTGCAAAAGATCCACTTTGCAATGATAAATTCCCAAGGACTGGTGTAATTTTGGTGTGCAAAGGCAAATTTGGCATAGACTTCGAAGAGCGATGGAAGGGTTTTTTGTGAACACCTGAAAAAATTACAACGGGCTTGAAATGTAGCAAGAGTTCCATGATAGTGGTCACCTGTGATTGTGACCCAGATATGTCAACACCTCAAATTTGAAACAGATGCTTATAACATATTACTTTTATTGGATATGACACCCAGGTGTTTTAATTAAAGACAGTTGAACTGTAGTGAGGCCACAATCTGAGTATGTGAAATCTGGGAGTGGAACTGGTTTCTCAAATTGGCCGAGATATTTATTTCTTTATTTAGAGAGCCTGAAATAATATAATTTTTTGCAATTGTTAGAGGTTGATCAGGCAGAGCTCACAGAAGACCTCAAACTCTATCACTTAGTAACCAGCACCTCATTAGCCATACAAAATGGAATTAATAACAACTTATTTTATTATGTTATCCTTGCTCTCAAATGTAAATGTTTTCCATTAAAAGTATTGTAAATAGCAAGTGTCACTATTACTCAATATCAGTTTCTCAACTTCGGAAGGATGAAGAGCTGAGCTGGCCCTGCTACATTGGGGCCTGTATGTCACACACCAGTGCCATCAGAAAGCACTCCACTGACTACACCAACTTTTTTGTTTTACGAGACAAAGTGGAATCTAATAAATAATTATTTAATGTTAGCCTAAAACGTGCTGTTCAACGCAAGGTTTTCGCTAGGAACAGTACATTGCACAAGAAACAACCAGCATTTGAGACAAATAGGCATAAGTTATTCTGAAGGAGTAAATGACACCAGGAAAAACGTGTCATTACATAGGACTGTAATTCACAGGAGACCAAAGCAGGTTATATTAATAGGGGATGTACAAAATCATAATTTTAACAATATGACATTTGCCACCTTTGCAACCGCCAACTCATAGGGAATCCTTTTTTCCAAAACTTAATTTATTGCTGAATATCATACAGTTGAGAGAGAATATTTGTTTGTTTGAGACTTTGTCCCTTAACCAATTAATATTAAAACTCATCATGTAATCACGCATAATGTACAAGAAATCATGTATAAAATACCTAAATTACATTCCAGCTAAAAGCAGACACAGGTTAAACAAATAAACGTTTGCAGACATTTGGGGGCATATTTATAATCCTCTAGTGCCACCTTGTGCCACATTAGCATCATTATGTTTTACTTTAATGTGGCCCAAAGAAGCCGAAATCCCTGCGCCATATTTACAGAGTGGCGCAATGCGTGCATTGCGTCACTCTGTAACCCTTTGCTCTACCTTATGCCTGTGCCAGGCATAATGTATGCAGAGGGGGCATTTCCCAGTTAGGGAAGCAGAAAAAATGGCACAAGGAAATCTCTGAGATCTCCTTGCGTCATTTTGTACTGCACTTTTAACGCCTGCTCAGAGCAGGCATTGAAATGGGGCTTCCATTATTTTTAATGGGCCCCTATGCACTCTGCAGGGGTAGCGCCATTTTGAAAAATGACGCTAATGCCCCGTACCCTGCGCCATGGTGCACCGTATTTGAAATATGGCGCACACATGTTGGCAGTAGGGGGCCACGCTAAGGGGCGCGGGGAAAGTGGTATTGCACTCGGGGCAGCACCACTTTCCATAAATTTGCCCCTAAGAATCTGGCGAAGGAATGTGCATCTAAAAATTGCATTCTAAATAAAAAAGTGGCACACATCTTTATCTAATATTATAGTTTAAGAAAATAAATAAGCGTGAGAATTTCCCTTTGCAAAGTAAAAAAAAATCGGCAGTCTAAAAGTATGTGAACCTTGGTACAATGCCTCTGAAGCCCACATCAGCACAAACCTACTTTATTCTGAAATGAACCCAGAAGGGTGGGAATAGAGTGGGTGTAATCCTACTCTAAATTTAAAACGAGTGTGGCACATTTTGGAGAAGACTATTAAGATAAGGGAAGGTGGAGTTGGCCACCTAAGCCTCACCGAGTCCTTCTCCAACTGATGGTTTTGCTTTTAAATTTCGAAAATCTCTTTCTCTTGATTTTGGACCACCGATTACTGATAATTCTTTCTTAGACTGGGTGTGTGGAGATGCTACATTATTATTCGGGATATTCGATACATCTGGTAAATTAGCCGTTTTGTTTTGATTACCTTAATTTCCCATTCCTGGCATTAAGAATCAAACTAGGAGGCCCCTTTTTTTTAATTGTCGACCCAAGATGGAGACTTTGTACAGGAAAAAATCATATTTCCTTTATGTCAGTTGACTCCGGCAATTGTTATTTGTTCATAATTTTTGATAGGATTGCTCCTTGTCGAGATCATTATGATTTTGCAAATCAGACAGCTGCAAATTTTTGCAAATTGTGCCCATCTCTTGCGTTCATGGTTACCCTGAGGTCCTACAATTGTTTTATTTAAATAGGGGTGCAGGGGTCTATGCCAGATCTGCCTGGTTGACCTGGCCCTATGTTCAGAGGACTCAAGCCCTTCTGACACCATTCGACGTGTGGGGTCTTTGGCACTTCTCCTTGCAGGCCATAAGATTGTATACAGAATAATAAGGAATGAAACAGGACAACCATCTCACCTTGTTCCTTGGAAAAGTAGCACCAGATAACCTCGGGGATCCGTGAATCAAAGCAGCAGCCTCTTGAGTTGCACTCCTTGGCACTGATCCCCTTGTAGCCGCACTCTCTTCTTTGTTCTGGTGTCAGTACACATTGCTTTTTATCTGATGCAAACAGGATAAGAGAAACAGTAGATGGACATTATCAAATACATGTGACCACTTGAAACGTGTTGCAGTTGCCATTTGTAGGCCTGTGGCAGTGCAGAGATGTGAGTGTTGATGTTATGGAGGTGCATTAGTGTCCACAAAGGTTGCCTGCATACCTCAAAACTTCATTTACCATAATGCATTCCGAGAGGACTGATGCAGCATGTTTAGTGTGCATTTCACATCTGTGAAGTTTAAAACGTTCCTTGGTGCCTGAGGGAGTCAATGGTTTCAAATCTGCTTCGTTTGGTGTTTGAAAGCAGCTATTGAAAGCCATGTGAGGACCCAGACATAAAAGGAATGTTTTCTCAGGCGAGTGACATACCCACGAAACCCATGGCTGAGCCGAGAGCATGCTTGATTGCTTAAAGAATTGAAACGTGAATAAAATTAATGTATTGAATGGCTTCTAAAACAAAAGCATTGGTGATGACTGATGCATCTGCTTTTCACAGATTGAAATAAACATTTTTTGTGAGCATGGTTGTATTTCACATCAGGAAGTAATCATCTATTTATCTTTTACTGCATGCTTCTTCTCATATTTATTAATTACTGGGGAGATGTGGATGAGATGGGACAAAATTGCTGAGGGAGTGAGTCTTTTTGTAGAAGACTTCTTCAAGTTCCACAGAAGTCTGTAAATTCAGCTGCTAAGCCCTGGCTACAGTACTCATGAGCCTAATGACTTAAGTCAGTGGTCATCGGGTGCCCTGTGCCTCATGTGGGCAGAGGTACCATACCTAAATACCCAAGAGACTGATAACTAATGGTCCTTCTTTGTTCCTGTGATCATTTGAAGTGCTGCGAAGTGGCTGCATTGCAATGACCTCATTATTAAAATAACCTCATGAAAAAACATAAATAATACTGGAGTGTAACTAGCTTTAACTGTAAGTGAGCCCTCAAAACTAGCCTATTGCATTCTGCTTTATCAACTAATATTCTTCCCTTTTTTATTCGTTTTGCAGTTTTATATAGGGCAAACTGGACTCTAAGGCCCGTATTTATACTCCGTTTGCGCCGAATTAGCGTCGTTTTTTTCGACGCAAATTCGGCGCAAAACTAACGCCATATTTATACTTTGGCGTTAGACGCGTCTAGCGCCAAAGTATGAAGAAAGAGCGTCATTTTTTAGCGTGAACGCCTTCCTTGCGTTAATGAGATGCAAGGAAGGTGTTCCCGTCTAAAAAAATGACGGCGACGCAAATGCGTCGTATTTATACTCCAGGGCAAAAATCACGCCCGGGAGGTGGCGGGTCAAAAAAACCCGCATTTGCGCCTGAATTTAACGCCTGGGTCAGGGTAGGCGTTAAGGGACCTGTGGGCTCAGAATGAGCCCACAGGTGCCCTCCCCTGCCCCCAGGGACCCCCCCTGCCACCCCTGCCCACCCCAGGAGGACACCCAAGGATGGAGGGACCCATCCCAGTGAAGTACAGGTAAGTCCAGGTAAGTATAATTTTTTTTAATTTTTTGATTTTTTTTGTGGCATAGGGGGGCCTTATTTGTGCCCCCCTACATGCCACTATGCCCAATGACCATGCCCAGGGGACACAAGTCCCCTGGGCATGGCCATTGGGCAAGGGGGCATGACTCCGGTCTTTACTAAGACAGGAGTCATGAAATGGCGTCTGGGCGTCGAAAAAATGCCGCAAATCGGGTTAAGACGATTTTTTAGCGTCAACCTGACTTGCGCCATTTTAAGACGCCCTAACGTCATTTTTTCCCAACGCCGGCGCTGCCTGTCTACGTGGTTTTTTTCCACGCACACCAGGCAGCGCCAGTCTGATTGCGCCGTCTAACGCCATTCCATAAATACGGCGCCCGCATGGCGCTTCAGAATGGCGTTAGACGGCGCAACATTTTTTGACGCTAAACTGCGTTAGCGCAGTTTAGCGTCAAAAAGTATAAATATGGGCCTAAGGCTTTGGAGCACTTTACGTGAGCACCAGTAAAATTACACAGGAACTCATTCACATTTTTGGGTGGATACTGAAGAGTAAGTGATTTGCCCAGAATCACAGGATGTTAAAGTTCAAACCTGACTCCCCTCATCCATAGACTGTAGCTTTGGCCATTGCACCACATCCTTTCCCTTTTCTTACGTTCCCTTACACTGCTTGGCTTTCCTCAACAATGGCATGGATCTGTCACAGACCCATTATGGCATGCTCAGAAAGCTGGACTTTCAAGAATCGTGCCTTCAGTTTTCCCGTCAAACAGCTGCGGATTCCTCAAAGGTGTTTCATAGATTGCAGTACTGATCTTTGCAGATATTAGGACTGTTATTCTGCGTCCAATGCATAATCTAGCAGTTGGGTAGTTAGCAGTGGCAAGCAATTTTGTCCTTCAATAAACACAAGTGGGATGAACTGAAATGTCATTAATTTCGAAGCAAACATTCACAAATTCATTCTTCAGATTATGTATAATAACAGATATATAAAACCTACTTATTCAAGCATCTAATACACTTGCTCCGAATTTGATCATTGAGAAGCATAATGCTATCTCTGCAGCCTGAAGTAAACTTTCTAGAATTCCTCTCTCTGAGCCTATTAACTCTTGAAGGCCTGAGGAGAACCAACGTAAATCAGTGGTTCTTCCGCCCGTTAAACACGTCTACCCCCTTGAGGGGGAACTGCAGGCTGTCCCATGATGGAGCCTCAGCTGGGACTCTATGGCACCGAAGACCTTTGCTTGGGGTCCCTTCCACCACAGGGGCACCAGCTTAAAAGCGTTGAAAGGTCCGCACTATTTTGGTAGCCATTTCAGTGCTCTTTTGTGTACACACAAGTAAAACTATTGGAAACCAGTCGTTAGGAGTGTGTATCCTTGCCTGCCCTTCACTAATGCCCTCATTGCGCATATAAACAGAAAAGGTTCACAATTGTTTTTCTAGGAATGGTAGAGTGTGTCTCTTACTACTGACTTGGGGCTGACTTACTTTACTTCCAATAACTAAGGCTGCTTGATATCAGATTATTGGCAAATTTGGCCCCGATTTCTTTTGGGAGAGGGTTAACCCAAGACCTTACAACAGTGGCTGTTTTAAGCAAATGTCACTGTGCACTGACTGAATAGCAAGCATCTAAATATCAAGGGGCATATTTATGAGAGAGGTTGCGTCAGTCATGTACTATCTAAAGTGGTGCATGAGTGACGCACGCCATAAATGTGATTAAGCAGGCCACCTTGTGTAGCCCTGAGTGGCTTCATAAGTCCAGAGTAATGCAACACGCTGGCCAAATTGCTATGTTGCATTACTGTGCACCAGGGAAGTATTCCATGGGTCTTGCATGGGTGTTCCCATGAAACACCTATGGATTTTTATGCATTTCCTGATTTTCCAAAAGTAGTACACCTGGGAATGTGCCAAAATGCCAGGCCTCCCCAAGTGAGATATAAGGAGGAGAATATCTTTATTTCCCCTTGTTTTTTCCTCTTTTCACGTGTTCTGCAGAACACATAGAAAAGGAAAATGTCTCACAGGATTTTTTTTGTGCAGGAAGATTATCCTTCCTTCACAAAAAACAATTCTCCTTCAACATAGGCAACCTCACACCATGGTGCAAGGGAGCCTGCATTGGCGCTAGGCAGCTAAAATGCCACCATTGCAGGGCAAAGGAAAGAATGTGCCATATTCTTTTAAATACATCACATCCCTACCTTTTCCCTGTCACTCAGTGCAGCACGGCAAGGTAACTTGCTGTGCTGCATCACGTTCTTGAAAATATGGCCCACGTGTTTCACTGTCAACAAGTGAAAAACAGCAGAAGTAGCAACCCTGCTGATATTCACCGCGGGACAGATCCTTACCTTGTGAGCGAGAGTAGTAGCACCAGTTAACGCCAGGGATGCTGGAGTCAAAACAGCAGCCGCGTCTGTGGCACTCCACAGCGCTGATGCCGCTGTATCCGCAGTCTGTCCTGTCATTGGGCTTCAGGGAGCACTCTTTGTTATCTGTTCAAAACAAAACACAGCATCAGTTACTTGAAGGTTGAATTTGTGTTTTACTGTACTAGCAACAAAACAATAAGTCACTAGCACTGGTGTAAACTGGCCCTTCAACTATGACGTTGAGAACCACATTGACAGAAGTGGACAGTGGAAGATGTTAATCACACTTTAGTAGAACAGTCACCACTCCCTAAGGCACAAGTGCACAGAGACAAATCCGTAGGCATCATTAAGTGTGGCAAGATGGTTCCTTAATTAAGAGACACTACGAGTAGCAGCCATTCCACCTTAAGGCCCCTGGCACTGACCATGCTACCCATTGCCTCAGGAGCATTGAAGACAGTGGTAGGCAGAAAGCAAGATCATTCTAAAAGTACTGTTCACTTTCTATAGTGTCCATCCCAGGCCCTTACCTTATTTCCTCAACTGCAAATGTAAGACTATTATTAGACTAGGGGTAAGAGAGAAGCTGGTTATTTACCTAGCATAGTAAAGTATTACTATGACTTGAGCTAGGATATACAACTTAAAGATGGTTTCTCCTAATCCTTCTACTCATTAATCAATTTCATTGTATTGCTAAAATGAATGCAGAGACGAGTGAAACCCCAAAGCAATGAAACCTTTGGTCTAGCAACTCGTCTAGTGTAACAATTGTTAGTCGCCCTGAATTGCGGTGTTAGCCCTATAAAAACTCCAATGTAGTTGTGAAAGTTTTTTAAAAAATTCTTAAGGTTCTAAGATGTTTGAAATTGAGCTTGAGCCAACATAACCATAATTGCATTGTCTTCTATTTTGAAATGATAGCGCAGTACACCACGTGATTACTGTCCTTGCTGCCTTTGCTCTAACAGAGGATTTTAAGATTTCACAGTTTTTGGGACTTTAAATGCCAAACCAAGGAAAGCCTACCTTTCCAAGAGTGCTTTGTATGCAGTGTTGTGCGCTTAGGGTAACTTAAGGTGAAATAGATGTGCACGCTGACACAGTCATCTTGCCATTAATTCTAAACATTGGTTAACCACCTGTTATTCATGAAAATCCTTGTACACGTATGCATAATTTAATATCTTACTACCTGGAACAGAATGTATATCATTCACCAAATTCTAATGTTTAGATGCTGTTGAAGGAAAAAATAAATAAATTATGAATTCGCATCTTAAAATCTCTCGTGGTACAAGTGATTGGACTTGAATTTGGACTGAGCAGTATTTACTGGGTGCCTTCAAAAGTTAGAAATGCTAAATGTTTAACACTCTTATAAAACCTATGTTTACCTAGTTAAAAATTACTTACTCATCCCTTCAGCTGTAAATTTTGCACTTATGAAAAACATACATTTTTTCACAAACTAAATATAACTAAAAAAAAAAAACTGTGAATACATAACCCAAGAAAACAATTATCAGAAGATCTATAGTTAACTTTAGGTATACTGCTGACCAAAATCAGGTCACTGGTCTTCAACACATTAAAGTCACAGCACCTTGTAGACAACCATAACCCTGTATGCACATGCTTGCCAACTACTGTATACATAGACGCTACTTAAATCTAAGTTCAGAAAAGCTACCTTTATGATGTTACAATAGTCGTTGGGAAGGTTTAAAATATCACAAATGCACTTGAACTTTATGCTAATTGGGTTTCAAGGCTTGCAACATATATTGTTTGTTTGCTGTGCACTTAAACCAGGTTCACAGTGCTTTCTAGAGAGTGCGTAAAGTATCCAGTTTACCAATTTATAGTGTGTACTGTGCTAGCCAACTATCACTGATTGTTACTATTTTAAATATTTTAATCTATTTCTGGAATTGTACTCATTCACCCTTTTTAATTATTTGAAATCCAAACAAATGTGGCAGAGTCCTTAGCCACCAACGACTTGTGCAATACCGAGTCTTCTAAATTTCTCAGATCTTTTGGGATTTATGGAAAAACACTTAAATATTAAATCCAGAATCTGGTGCACCTTTAATGCATTCAGTGAACACATTTTGAAGACTTTACAAATGCACAGGTGACATTTGGTGTTTTTCAGTAAGCTGTTGGTTGACAGAGATGGTGGTACAGAAATGGACAAACATCAATTTTGGATACATTCTTGTACAATTTTAGAGCTTAATAAGTTGGTTTGAGAAAAATATATTGGAGAAACATTTTTATTGAAACACTTTGAGATAATATATGAATATTTATTAAGATAAGTCAATGTGAGATAAATGAAAACATTCTTCCTGATACAGAGAGAAGACAAGGAAAGTGAATGTAAGAGAGACATCCTTAAGAACAGAGATTAAATTGAATTGCTACAGAAATATTGATACATATAGACATTACCTTCTTTGATGGAATGGAAGCACCAAATGGTTCCTGCCACTCTTGGATCATAGCAGCAGCATCGCTTTTTGCACTCCTTTGCACTTATACCCGGATAACCACACTCTCTTCTGTTACTTGTAGCCACCAAACATTCTTTTTGATGGTACGAATCTTGAAAGACAAATAATGGTAAAATGAGCATTAAACCCAGTTAGGTATAGTAAAAATAAGCAGTCTGGCTAACAAGTGGTGCAACAAGGGGTAGACCATGGATCTCAATTAGGTGTAGCTGGGAAACACAGTTGCTGCCCTTTTCTTGCACATGCAGATTCTCTCCCTACCCCTTTCTTTCCCACTAACGGGACCACGCACTCTTAGTGCCTCTTTTGTGTGCGAGGCCTTTAATCCTCCTGCTAGTCAGCAGAGTAATTAACTTGACTCAGTAAGCCAGACAAAGGCCTGAATATGATTAAGGCTGAGCCAGCAAAATATGATAATTGAGAGAAGGAATACAGTTATCACAAATGTGACAATGGATTTGTATTTGGTGTACATGTTTATTCTCAAATTGATACCTGACTGGTATCCATAGGTCTAAGTATGGCGATACTGTGCATTGGCTCAGATTTGGTGCTTAAGGTATAATGCAGTTATGAGACTTACACCAGGGCAGCACCAATCACTAGATGGCCCCTTCTATGACAGGCTTTCGGTGCACATATACTAGGATGAGCTAGACTGCAGTGTCACAATCTCAGTCCACACCTGTATATGCACATGCTCACATGTCTGTGTGTCATCACCTCAGAGCCTCTTGCCCCAGGTGGACATCAGCAGCCTTATCTTTAAAAGCTGATAAAGTGGTTAGCACGCTCAGTTCATTACCAGGGAATTTGCCATGAGTGAGGTTCAGTTTCAAAACCAGGCAATCAGAAAGCAAAATATCTAGGAGAATTTAATGCGTGTAACCCATTGCCTACAGTTATTGTTGACAAACATCTCTGTAAAAGAAGGAAAAACTGATAATACAATTTAGTAAATGGTGTAAGATGCTTATTTCACCTGTCATATAATGTAGGCAATCAGTTCTCTATTGTCCACTATTTTGTGATGTCTGCTTAATAATTTGTTTTCTGTTGTTCGTTTATGCTTTAAAAATGCACTTTTAATTTGAAATCTCTTTGTAGTTTTTGCTTATGAAAGCAGGTTAGCCAGTGCTAAACTAATTGCGTTCACTCCTATAAACATGGTAACATTGACTTACACCTCATTGGTATATTTAATTTACTTTTAGGTCTCTTGTAGAGTGGTATATTGTTGGACCTGGCTTTTTGACAGGGTCATCCCCAAACATTTTGCCTCCTTCCTCCTATTTTTTCTGACCTGTTGTTGTTGGCTTTTGACCTCGGGGCACTTTACCACTGCTAACCAGTGCTAAAGTGCATATGTTCTCTGTGTAAATGGTACTATTGATTGGTTTATCCATGATTGGCTATTTAATTTACGTATAAGTCCCTAGTAGAGTGCACTATATGTACCTAGGGCCTGTAGATTAAATGCTGCTAGTGGGCCTGCAGCACTGGTTGTGCCACCCACTTCAGTAGCCCCTTAACCTTGTCTCAGGCCTGCCATTGCAAGGCCTCTGTGTGCAGTTTCACTACCACTTCGACTTGGCATTTAAAAGTACTTGCCAAGCCTAGAAGTCCCCTTTTTCTACAGTCATCCCTAATGTGTGCCCTAGGTAACCCCTAGAGCAGGGTGCTGTGTAGGTAAAAGGCAGGACATGTACCTGTGTAGTTATATGTCCTGGTAGTGTAAAACTCCTAAATTCGTTTTTACACTACTGTGAGGCCTGCTCCCTTCATAGGCTAACATTGGGGCTGCCCTCATACACTGTTGAAGTGGCAGCTGCTGATCTGAAAGGAGCAGGAAGGTCATATTTAGTATGGCCAGAATGGTAATATAAAGTCCTGCTGACTGGTGAAGTCGGATTTAATATTACTATTCTAGAAATGGCACTTTTAGAAAGTGAGCATTTCTTTGCACTAAAATCTTGTTGTGCCCTTCAATCCACGTCTGGCTAGGTTTAGTTGACAGCTCCTTGTGCATTCACTCAGACACACCCCAAACACAGGGTACTCAGCCTCACTTGCATACATCTGCATTTTGAATGGGTCTTCCTGGGCTGGGAGGGTGGAGGGCCTGCCCTCACACAAAGGACTGCCACGCCCCCTACTGGGACTCTGGCAGACAGGATTGAACTGACAGGGGGCTTGGTGCATTTCTTAGACACTCTTTGAAGTCACCCCCACTTCAAAGGCACAACTTAGTATAAAACAGGGCCTCTGCCCTACCTCATCAGACACTTGCTGGAGAAGAAACCTGAACCAGAAACTACATCCTGCCAAGAAGAACTGCCTGGCTGCTCAAAGGACTCCCCTGTCTGCTTTTCTACAAATGACTGCTGCCTTGCTGTTGGCCTGCTGCCTTGCTGAACTCTTGTCTGGCTGTAAAAGTGCTCTCCAAGGGCTTGGATAGAGCTTGCCTCCTGTTCCCTGAAGTCTCAGGACCAAAAAGACTTCTCTTTTTCACTTGGACGCTCCGTGCGGTGAAATTTTCGACGCACAGCTTGTTCCGTGGCAAGAAAAATGCCGCACACTGACGCTGATCGACGCGACGCCTTCCGGACGACCGAAACTTTGACGCACGGCCTCGCAAGGACAACGCCGCCCGACTTCCAAGGAGAAATCGATGCAACGCCTGCCGTGAGATCGAAACTTTGACGCACGGCCTCGCAAGGACAACGCCACCCGACCTCTAGAGGAGAAATCGACGCGACGCCTGCCGTGAGATCGAAACTTCGACGCACAGCCCCGCAGAACGATGCGCAGCCGTAAAACAAGCAGGAAAATCCACGCACAGACCCGGGACATCTGGTAATCCCCGCGATCCACAGAAAGAGACTGTCCGCGCGCCGGAAAACGACGCACGACTTCCCCGCGTGAAAAATAACGACGCGAGTCAGGGTCTGCTGAGGAGAAATCGACGCACACACCCGTTTTCCACGTATCTCTTCTCCTGTGGCCCTCTGAGGAGATTTTCCACCAGAAACCAGGTACTTTGTGCTTGAAAGAGACTTTGTTTGCTTTTTAAAGACTTAAGGCACTTTATATCACTTTTCAGTGATATCTTTACAAATTCATATTGCAACTTTGATCGTTTTGACCTGCAAATACCCAGATAAATATTATATATTTTTCTAAACACTGTGTGGTGTATTTTTGTGGTGTTATATTATGGTATTGTATGATTTATTGCACAAATGCTTTACACATTGCCTTCTAAGTTAAGCCTGACTGCTCGTGCCAAGCTACCAGAGGGTGGGCACAGGCTAATTTTGGATTGTGTGTGACTTACCCTGACTAGAGTGAGGGCTCTTGCTTGGACAGAGGGTAACCTGACTGCCAACCAAAAACCCCATTTCTAACATATATAATATACCCAAGGCCTGTAAATTAAATGTAACTAGTGGGCGTGCAGCACTTATTGTGCCACCCACTTAAGTAGCTCCTTCAAACATGTCCCAGGCCTGCTATTGAAGCCTGAATGCAGTTTGAAACTGTCAATTCGACGTGTCAATATAACCACCTTGTCAAGCCTTAAACTCCAATTTTTTCCATATGTCACCCCTAAGGTAGGCACTTGGTAGCACATAGGGTAGGGTGCATTGTAATTAAAAGGTTGGACATCTACTTTTACCTTTTACACTTCCTGCTATTGAAGCCTGAATGCAGTTTGAAACTGTCAATTCGACGTGTCAATATAACCACCTTGTCAAGCCTTAAACTCCCATTTTTTTGCATATGTCACCCCTAAGGTAGCACATAGGGCAGGGTGCATTGTAATTAAAAGGTTGGACATCTACTTTTACCTTTTACACTTTCTGGTAGTAAAAAAACTCTTAAATGTGTTTTCCATTACTGTGAGGCCTACCTCTCCTGTAGGATAACATTAGGTTGATCATTACATTTAATAAGTGCTAACTTTTGATTGGGAACATGTGAGCATTTCATGCTTAGTATCTATGAAATTGTTATTCAAAATCCTCTTTAATAGTAAAGCTGGAATTTAAATTACAATTTTAAATATGCCATTTTTAGAAAATGGACATTTTCCTGTCCTTCTATTTGGTACCTGCAGCCTGTCCTAGGTCACATAACTGGATGTAGTTTGCAGTTGAACCATTTATTCCTCCCAAGCATGCAATAGAATGATCTGGTATGCCTGATTGGGCCATCACCTGGCAGGATGGGGGTACAGCTGAACATAGCCCCACTTGAATAGGTTGTGTCCTGCCTTGACATACAGGACATGCCACCACTGCATTGTCCCTGCAGTCAGCTTAGAGCCACGGCGGGACAAGAAATTTCAAGCACTTCAAACGAAAACATCTAGAAGTTTCTCCTACTTCAAATAAGGCACCAGGTATAAAAATGGGACCCTCAGAACCACTCTTCAGTTCACTTTCTAGACCTGTGATAGGGCTCTCAGAGGACTGCCTGCTGCTGTGGCCTGCTGAGTATGCCACAAGACTGCTGTGTTGCACCTGGAAAGACAACCTTGCTGCCCGGAGCCTTCCTTGAATACTCAGAGGCCTGCCCAACTGCTTGAGTACTGCTGCATCACTTGAACCCAGGATTATCAGATTAACTTCAAGGGGTAGTTTGCTGGCCTTCTGCTCAGAACTGCAGGGACACAACAGGCCCCCACTGTCTTGAACCTGCATCTGGACCCAGCCTCATTGGAATCTGAACCTGCAAGTGGTGTCCTATCTGCCCTGGACCCTTGGTTGTGGTGTTAAAGGTTCCCAGACAGCCAACATCAGGGCACCTTTTTTGTCTAGGAATTGTTTTGTCTATAAACTACTCTATGAACCGAGAGAAGAAAGGGACCAGCCTGCTTTCCCCCACCCCTGAGGTGCATCGTTGGTCGGTCTGACTTTACAGTAGCTTCCACTACTTTCTTCTGTGCACTGGCTAATACTGTTCACCACTCCTTCGGCAAAGGGATATCCAGCCTCCTGGAACTCATCACAGCCTCTAGCTTCATCCTTCTGAACATTTTTGCCTTCCAAAAAGTGACTAAGGGCCAGATGTACGATAGTCAGCTTTTCTGACTCGTAAATTGTGATTTTTAGTGACTCACTATTTGCGAGTCACAAATGCTGATGAACAACAGTGTCTCAGACACTGTCTGTGATTTGCAAGTGGGTTGCAAGGGACCTGCCTCAGTAATATTCATGAGCAAGGTCGCAATTTGTGACCCATTTGGGAATTGCTGCACTCACACGGATGGTGGTCTGCTGGGGTCAGCAGGCCGCCACATCTGTGACTGCTTTTTAAATAAAGCAGTTATTTTGTTTTTGAAATTCAGCCCATTTTCCTTGAAGGAAAACAGGATGCATTTAAAAAATAAAAATTAGATGTTTCATTTTAATTTTTTAAGGGCCGACAGTAGTACTAGGGACCACTACCTGCTCTAAAAAAAATGTTGGCGCCCCTATTCACAAGGGGAAGGCGTTCCTTGGGAACCTCTTCCCATTTGCAAATGGGTACCACCAATTCGAAATTGGTGGTAACTGCGATTGTTTTGTGACAGCAATACTGGTCACAAAACAATCATACATTTCCCTGCAACTTGCTATCAGGAAGGGATGCCTTATTTTGTGAGTTGGTGATAGGTTACCGGATCGCAAATTAGTGTTGGTACATGGTGCAATGCCATTTAGCGGTCGCAAAGAGCATATTTTGCCATCTGCAACTGCAAAATAACTTTGTAAGTCTGGCCCTACGTCTGAACATAGGCATTTTCACTTCAACTTGGTCCAGCAGGTCCCTGGCAACAATGCTCCCTCCTCAGACACCACTTATATCCTTTCCCCGCTGAGCTTTACCTTCTTAAAACATGTTCTTCAAACTTTCTTCAAAGTCCGAAGAATAGCGCTGGCCTGGCCCAATCCACTTCTTGTATCTTACCTGCGCCCAATTTCTCACACTAACATTGTGAATTTTATTAACCTATAGATTCTGACCAGTGCTTAAAATAAGTTATTGGCTGCCGGTGGGGGCTACCAGCAGTCATTTTTTGGGACCAGTACTTATGTTTCTGCATCAGACATTTACTGAGAGCAAGAGAGGGATGAGCACACAGAGGAGGACAGAGGAAGAGAAAGATGGTAAACTCATCACAAAGGGAGAAAGCAGAGACCTGCAAGGGTGAGAGAAAAGAGCAGGGAGTGTGTACAAGTGGAACAGTTATGTGGTGGATTCAAGACTATGCAGTCTTTGTTTTCAGCTTGCTGACATTCAGTTGCACCGAACACTGCCTTCTGAGAAGAGGTTTGAGCACTCATTAATTTGCAGATTTCGCACTGATTGTGAGTGAATGCAATGTTAGTGATGTCATTAGGAAACAGTAGGGTGAAAACAAGGTCATTGTTGATAACAACTCCTGTGCTATATCAGATTGTGCCTTCTTCCCCATAACCCCTTTCAACATCCTTAGGGGAGGAAAAGAGCTATATGGATCCTGTACAAAATACAGACTTTCTCAAAACTCAGTGGCATTCTGCCAACCATCTTGGCCCTGCCTGCCAGTCTTAAGTCCTTCCTGAAAACAAAATGTGTAAAAAGTATATGACTTCATTTAATCCACTCCCACCATTCCCTTACGGCGGAGAAGCATCGCCCCACTGCTGAAACAACAGCTGAAAAGAAAAATGATAATAAAAATATTTTATCATTTTATTTTTCACTTCCTCCTCAGCCAGTGTAGGGTGGGGTGAGACCGTCCTTTTTGTTACCAAGGGAAGGAGTTTTAGTCTGCACTCTAAGTGCGCTTGTTAGTTTGGCCAGCGTTCTAGGCCGACCAAACCAACATGCATGTTTAGAACCCTCCACCCGGGCTCTGTTGCACAGCCCGGGTAAAGAACCAATGCAGGCTCTCAGTCCCCAACTGAGCAGTCATTTCAGCCTGCTCAGACCAATCTATTCGCTTCTCTCATGCTGGGTAAAAGCATGAGATGATAAGTGTCTGGACTGGATGGGGAGAGCAGAAGCAGAGAAGCACTGAGGCAGCGAGGAACACAGAGAAGGTATGCGGCAGGTAACAGTTTTTTTCTTTTTAAATTATTCCTCTCGTTCCCCCCGTCCCTTTGCGGTATAATTGATTGGCTTTAAGGCAAATTAGAACATTGGAACGTTGGCAGCTCCATTGAAAACAATGGAGTGCTCTGGGGTTTTAATGGCCGGTAAAAGCCTGCAGCGCCAACATTCCAACGTTCTCTTTGTTCACAGCAAGAGCCCTCGGGCTTCTTGAGGAATTTGTTTTATTTAATAGAACATTCTGCCCTGAGTGGCAGAATGTTCTTATAGCCTTAGAACCCGCCGTAGCGGGCTCTACCGGCTATTAAAGGCCCTCTCCCTTGTTAAAGGCCTTCGCCTTCGTCTCGGGCCTTTAACGCGGGAGCGGGCCTTTAATAGCCAGTAGAGCCCACTACGGCGGGATCTAAGGCTATAATATTCCTTTTTCGAAGAAGAATATCAGCGCATTTGGGCTATGAAGAATGGTTCTTGAAATATGAATAGATTTTTTTAGGTCAATCTGATAGTTTGTGGCCTATCACAGGTTTTTGAGGTCGAGATACCTAATCTCTTTTGGCCCAATTAATATAATTTTGGAGCAAGATTGACTTCTTTCGGCAACATTATGAACAAATCCTCGGGGTAACATCTGTAATTATTTCTATTCAGATAAAGCATTTTTGAAGGTAAGCAGGTTTTCAGAGCAAGACTGTACAGCTTTAGTTTTTCATTATTCAAAGTTATTGCTGTAGCGGTCACGTTATTCAGCCAAATATTAACATTTATGGGGAAAATTAATAGGTTTTCAGTACAGGTTTCCACAAGAGCATATTGCAATATTCATCCTGCTACTTCAACATTCAGTCTGTTTGGCAGGGAATTAATTTGGGGTTGTTGAAAAGTATAGACTTGAATGGTTTGTTTGTAGTTTAGGGTGGCTAAAATAACTACTGTGTGGGACAAATGCTGATTTTAAGGTCTTGGATTTGTGAGACAGAGCGGACACACTTGCTTTTGGGGGAGTGGTTCAATCCATGATCCGAGTACTTTGATTTGCTGTCTATGGCTGCACACCTGTTCTTATACACGAAACGTGACACCATGGTCATTCAGTAAAAATGTTTCATTGCCATTCAAATAAAAAAGTTAATTTTTTTCTGTAGGTATTATCATTTCAAATAAAACAGCAATTGGCCAAGCGTCTGGCTATTCTAGGTGTCGACTTAGTGTTATTATTACGCTGTTGTCTACATTTATTCAGTGCAGCAACCAGCTGTACACTCTGCTCAAAAATATTCATTGGCCAATCTTGTCTGAATGGCTAGAAAAGGTGACGGTTCAATGTGTAGAACACCGGAACTCACTAGATACTGATGTCCTTGTGACTGGAATACATCTAGGTAATTATATCAAGTATTATGTTGTAGTTAAGCATGTAAATTATTAGTCATTGTTGTATGGCTTTAATCCAAACGCTTGAATTAGGGGATTCTAGAGTTTTAAGGTGGTGACATAGTGGGGGTTCTCTTGAGTGTCAGTTGTCTGTTGGCTGGAGAGGGAGCACCAACTGCAGTTGCCTCAGTTCTGAATAAAACTTATATTAAACAACTACGATTCGTATGAGACCTTCATTGCAAGATATGGCAACGAGCTCCAGCCATCAAGAAGGGACCGCGATATAGTTGGTGCGAGAATTTCATTTGTGAGAGGATGTGTAATTTCATCCGGTGTAGAAACTGCTGAGTTGATAGTAAGGCGCTAGTGAGACTGGCGGTATTGAGACTGTAGTGCATCCGATTTTTTTTTTTGGAAATTGCTTAAAAAATATATACCTTTCAAATGAGTGTTACAGCTCACACGGTGGAAAAATGACCTCTGCGCATGTAGACGCAGAGCTTCGTACCAACCGTAATCCCCGCTCTTGCTTGTGCGTGCAATAAAATAGCAACATGCACGATTATGATAATGACGCAGTTGTTAAACTACGGAACAAGCTACACTTTCTATTGAAAACGAACACAGAGCTACATGTGGCCGGCGGTTTTTAGTGATTGGGTAGCACATAATTGAGTAACACTACAGATAAGGCAAAATAAATTGTGGAATCTACTTCGGTGCGACGGTGACGTACCCACACATCCGTGTTTTGTCAAGATACTGGATCAACATCAGCTATTAAAGAACAAAGAATCAACGCTGTGATAAATCTGAATTTCCATTTACCAGCAGTAAGTGCATTTATATTTCAAAGTTTATGGGTGATGGGCACCCAAGATAGATGACTGCACTACGTTGATAGGCACACTTTGCAAATAAAAGCCTGTCACAACATCATCGATGGTACAGTGGTGTTGGACCTGGCTTTTTGACAGGGACATCCCCAAACTTTTTGCCTCCTTCCTCCTATTTTTTTCTGACCTGTTGTTGTTGGCTTTTGACCTCTGAGCACTTTACCACTGCTAACCAGTGCTAAAGTGCATATGCTCTCTGTGTAAATTGTACTATTGATTGGTTTATCCATGA
The DNA here is from genome assembly GCF_031143425.1 of Pleurodeles waltl. Lineage (NCBI taxonomy): Eukaryota > Metazoa > Chordata > Amphibia > Caudata > Salamandridae > Pleurodeles > Pleurodeles waltl. The sequence continues at coordinate 1,450,044,689 of NC_090447.1, read as the reverse complement.
TTGACTATTTAATTTACCTGTAAGTCCCTAGTAGAGTGCACTACATGTGCCTGGGGCATGTAGATTAAATGCTACTAGTGGGCCTGCAGCACTGGTTGTGCCACCCACCTCAGTAGCCCCTTAACCTTGTCTCAGGCCTGCCATTGCAAGGCCTCTGTGTGCAGTTTCACTGCCACTTCGACTTGGCATTTAAAAGTACTTGCCAAGCCTAGAACTCCCCTTTTTTCTACATATAAGTCATCCCTAATGTGTGCCCTAGGTAACCCCTAGAGCAGGGTGCTGTGTAGGTAAAAGGCAGGACATGTACCTGTGTAGTTATATGTCCTGGTAGTGTAAAACTCCTAAATTCGTTTTTACACTACTGTGAGGCCTGCTCCCTTCATAGGCTAACATTGGGGCTGCCCTCATACACTGTTGAAGTGGCAGCTGCTGATCTGAAAGGAGCAGGAAGGTCATATTTAGTATGGCCAGAATGGTAATACAAAATCCTGCTGACTGGTGAAGTCGGATTTAATATTACTATTCTAGAAATGCCACTTTTAGAAAGTGAGCATTTCTTTGCACTAAAATCTTGTTGTGCCCTTCAATCCACGTCTGGCTAGGTTTAGTTGACAGCTCCTTGTGCATTCACTCAGACACACCCCAAACACAGGGTACTCAGCCTCACTTGCATACATCTGCATTTTGAATGGGTCTTCCTGGGCTGGGAGGGTGGAGGGCCTGCCCTCACACAAAGGACTGCCACACCCCCTACTGGGACTCTGGCAGACAGGATTGAGCTGAAAGGGAACTTGGTGCATTTCTTAGAGACTCTTTGAAATCACCCCCACTTCAAAGGCACAACTTAGTATAAAACAGGGCCTCTGCCCTACCTCATCAGACACTTGCTGGAGAAGAAACCGGAACCAGAAACTACATCCTGCCAAGAAGAACTGCCTGGCTGCTCAAAGGACTCACCTGTCTGCTTTCTCCAAAGGACTGCTGTCTTGCTGTTGCCCTGCTGCCTTGCTGAACTCTTGTCTGGCTGTGAAAGTGCTCTCCAAGGGCTTGGATAGAGCTTGCCTCCTGTTCCTTGAAGTCTCAGGACCAAAAAGACTTCTGCCTTTCACGTGGACGCTCCGTGCGCCGAAAATTTCGACGCACAGCTTGTTTCGCGGCGAGAAAAACGCCGCACACCGACGCTGATCAACGCGACGCCCTCGGGACGATCGAGACTTCGACGCACAACCTCGCAAGGACAAAGCCGCCCGACTTCCAAGGAGAAATCGACGCGACGCCTACCGTGAGTGCGAAACTTTGACGCACGGCCTCGCAAGGACAACGCCGCCCGACTTCCAAGGAGAAATCGACGCGACGCCTGCCGTGAGACCAAAATTTCGACGCCCGGCCTCGCAAGGACAACGCCGTCCGACTTCCAAGGAGAAATCGACGCGACGCCTACCGTGAGATCGAAACTTCGACGCGCAGCCCCGCAGAACGACGCGCAGCCGGAAAATAAGCAGGAGAATCCACGCACAGACCCGGGACATCTGGTAATCCCGCGATCCACAAAAAGAGACTGTCTGCGCGCCGGAAAACGACGCCCGACTTCCCCGCGTGGAAAAGAACGACGCAAGTCTGTGTGTGCTGAGGAGAAATCGACGCACACACCCCTTTTTCCACGCATCTCTTCTCCTGTGGCCCTCTGAGGAGATTTCCCACCAGAAACCAGGTACTCTGTGCTTGAAAGACACTTTATTGCTTTTAAAAAGACTTAAAGACACTTAATATCACTTTTCAGTGATATCTTTACAAATTCGTATTGCAACTTTGATCGTTTTGACCTACAAGTACCCAGATAAATATTCTATATTTTTCTAAACACTGTGTGGTGTATTTTTGTGGTGTTATACTATGGTGTTGTATGATTTATTGCACAAATGCTTTACACATTGCCTTCTAAGTTAAGCCTGACTGCTCGTGCCAAGCTACCGGAGGGTGAGCACAGGCTGATTTTGGATTGTGTGTGACTTACCCTGACTAGAGTGAGGGTTCTTGCTTGGACAGAGGGCAACCTAACTGCCAACCAAAAACCCCATTTCTAACATTGGTGATCAGCGGTGAGGATAGGACTTGTGTTTGTGCAGTGACATACAGTAGCTAAGTATTTCACTACCTACCCACAGTTGAAGGTCAACTTGATTTTTTATCTCTTTTTTGACTTTTGGTCTCTGATGTCCTCCTGGATATACTATTGATATTTTGGACTTTGGATTTTGGTTTTTGCTGGTAAGATCCTATCAGAATGGGATCGCTTACCTACTTATTCTTTTTGCCTACTGACCACCTCACTAAGGCTGACCTAAGGAAGCTTTGCAGAGAATGTGGCCTTCCTGTAGCAAAGAGATCTACTAAAGCAGAGATGCTACATGCCTACATAGTCTGGGAGGAAGACAGATGGGCAGAGAGAGAGGCAGCAAGAAACCAAATGACTAAGTACCCCTCAGAGGAGGAGGAGGACGACTCAGATGAGGAAAGAGACCCAGTGAAAAAAGAATGGCTCATGGCTCAAGCACGGTGGATGGAAGAGCTAGATGAGTTTATTGAAAGGGCTGAGGCAGCAAGTCTCTTAGCCCTGGAAGAAGAAAAGATTGCAGCTCAAGAGCTGAGCTGTAAAGAGCTGAAACTGGAGGCCGGAAGGGCTGAGTCCAGTTCAGATGGTGGCAGCAAAAATCTTGCATCTAGTACTGCTGAAGAAGGGCACAAGCCCAGAGATGTGGTACCCAACTTGAAGAAGAGAGTTGACACACCCCAGGCGGTTCAAGGGTATGAGGTAGTTCCCGTTATGCACAGGGTCCCTGAGAAGGATTGGGGAACTGGCACAGGGAGTCATATTCCTACTGGGGGGAGGGACACTTTACTGACTCTAGCAGAGAGTGACAGAGAAAAGGGTTCCCCCCTGGTGGACGTCCTGGATATAGAGTGTAGAGACATCCCAGAAGAGTTTGGGTTGAGTGTCAGGGACAGACAGATACTGTCTCACCAGTCTCAGGAGGGTGAAGTAGAGTGCTTTTCCAAGGTTGAGTTACTGGGTGGTTGGGTGAAGGGTACTGTGGTTAATACATGTGAAGGGCAGAGTGATGTAATTGCTGGAGAGCATATGTCTGGTCCTTATTTTCCAGAGCTACGCCAACACCAGGTGGAGTGTGAGTTCTCTGACCCCAGGGAACTTACAGTGGAGGCAGACTTTTGGGTGAGTACCAGAGAGTCTGAAGATGCATTTGGGGGTGCTCCTGAAGGGAGTGGTCTAGGTGGTTCCCGACCAAGTGAGGTGGGAGAGGATTGTAGTGTCCCAGGTAGGTCTCAGAGCCTAACCTGTACCGTAGGGCTACCTTTTGAGGGAAGCCCCGCAGTGTCAGAAGAACTTGAGGGGATGACTGTAGACAGCATCCCAACAGTTCTGGTGTCTGGCAGTACCACTCCTAGTGAGGGGGTGCAGAAGTCCAGACATAGGGTTGAGAGGGGGTGGCCGACCCCAGTGGAGGATCTTGAAAGTCAGGGGTCAGCTCTGAGAGCAGAGCCCCCCAGGAATGACCCAGGTGAAACCGTTTCTGGTTTGGGGGAAACCCCGACTCTGCCGGATGGGCAGAGGTCGGGAGACCTGCGCCAACCAGACTCTTGTGTGGCCCTTGGGGATGGCGTGTCCCTTGTGGGGGGTGAGAGTGCCCCCCAGGAAGTCCTGGCATGCCAGGCAAAGATTCAACCTCAGGGTGGTGACTCTGGGTTGGATGACCGGGTTCAGAGGTTAAACTTTGACCTGGTGGGGGGTAGATGTGCCCCCCAGAAAGTCCTGGAATGCCAGGCAATGGTTCAACCTCAGGGTGGTGACTCTGGGTTGGCTTACCAGGTGAAGAGGTCAAACTCTGACCGGGTGGGAGGTAGGTGTGCCTCCCAAGAAGTCCTGCTGTGCCAGGCAATTGTCCAACCTCAGGGTGTTGACTCTGGGTTGGATGGTCAGGTTCAGAGGTTAAACTCTGACCTGGTGGGGGGTAGGTGTGCCCCCCAGAAAGTCCTGGCGTGCCAGGCAGTTGTCCAACCTCAGGGTGTCGACTCTGGGTTGGATGGCCAGGTTCAGAGGTTAAACTCTGACCTGGTGGGAGGTAGGTGTGCCTCCCAGAAAGTCCTGGGGTGCCAGGCAATTGCCCAACCTCAGGGTGGTGACTCTGGGTTGGCTAACCAGGTTCAGAGGTCAAACTCTGACCTGGTGGGGGGTAGGTGTGCCCCCCAGAAAGTCCTGGTATACCAGGCAATGGTTCAACCTCAGGGTGGTGACCCTGGGTTGGAGAACCAGGCTCAGAGGTTAAACTCTGACCTGGTGGGAGGTAGGTGTGCCTCCCTGAAAGTCCTGGCCTGCCAGGCAATGGTTCAACCTCAGGGTGGTGACTCTGAGTTGAATGGCCCAGTTCAGAGGTTAAACTCTGACCTGGTGGAGGGTCAGTGTGCCCTCCAGAAAGTCCTGGCGTGCCAGGCAATTGTTCAACCTTAGAGTGCTGACTCTGGGTTGGATAACCGGGTTCAGAGGTTAAACTCTGACCTGGTGGGGGGTAGGTGTGCCCCCCAGAAAGTCCTGGAGTGCCAGGCAATTGTTCAACCTCAGGGCGGTGACTCTGGGTTGGATACCCAGGTTCAGAGGTTAAACTCTGACCTGGTGGGAGGTAGGTGTGCCTCCCAAGAAGCCCTGCTGTGCCAGGCAATTGTCCAACCTCAGGGTGTTGATTCTGGGTTGGATGACCAGGTTCAGAGGTTAAACTCTGACCTGGTGGGGGGTAGGTGTGCCCCCCAGAAAGTCCTGGCGTGCCAGGCAATTGCCCAACCTCAGGGTGGTGACCCTGGGTTGGGGAACCAGGCTCAGAGGTTAAACTCTGACCTGGTGGGAGGTAGGTGTGCCTCCCAGAAAGTCCTGGTGCGCCATGCAATTGTTCAACTTCAGGGTGGTGACTCTGAGTTGAATGGTCAGGTGCAGAGGTTAAACTCTGACCTGGTGGAGGGTCAGGGTGCCCGCCAGGAAGTCCTGGCATGCCAGGCGATTGTTCAACTTCAGGGTGGTGACTCTGAGTTGAATGGGCAGGTGCAGAGGTTAAACTCTGACCTGGTGGGGGGTAGGTGTGCCTCCCAGGAAGTCCTGGTTTGCCAGGCAGTGATCCAGTCTGAGGGTACAGACCCTGGGCTGGAAGACCAGGTTCAGGGTGTCCCCCCGGACCTGGAGGGAGGGGCTACTGATAACAGTGCCCCTACCATGTTGTCTTCTGAGGAGGCCACTCCTAGTTGGAGGGTGCTGGACCCCAGAAGGGAGGGCAGGGGGAGGGAAGCCTCACCCCGGGCCCTAGTCCAACCTGAAGGTACAGGCCCCAGGTTGGAGGGCCAGTGGCAGGTTAACAGCCCTGCACTGGTGGAGGAATGGTACAGGGTGACTTCTGTAAGCACCCTGACCATGTTGGACCCTGGGGGTACCGCTCCAGGAGGGAGGGTACAAAGCCCCAGAGGGGAGGACCAGGTTCAGGCTGTCATCCCTGACCTGGTGGAAGGGAGAGTGGTTAAAGGGTGCCCAGCACCTGGGGCTACCGCCCCCCACTCTCCACAGCCACAGTGGTTGGAGAGCTTTGAGAGGCCTGGGGCCTGGCTCTCATCCCTGGCAGCTGTCAGTAATCACTGTGGCTTGCTGTCCGGGTGGACAGAGTTATCCCTGGGGAGGGGACAAGTGTCACACCCCAGGGGTAGAGTGGGCAACACCACTATGTTGGTCATGGTGGTACTATCCTGCTCCTGGGATACATCTGTGAGCAAAGTAAGGTTAGGTGCTACACAGATGGGATCCGCAGGAAAGGAGAAAGGTTCCCCATGGATGGGCTTAGTGGGCCCTGAGAGTATGGACAGAGGGATCCAATGGGAGTCAGGAAGGCGAAGAACTGGAGCATGCCCCTGCTGTTGTGGGCCTGGGTCCTTGTTCTGTCGCCTCAAACAGGGAAGTACATCAGGATAGTGATTGTTCTCCCCTGGCTTTAGGCTGGTGGGGGGTCATGTTGGACCTGGCTTTTTGACAGGGACATCCCCAAACTTTTTGCCTCCTTCCTCCTATTTTTTTCTGACCTGTTGTTGTTGGCTTTTGACCTCTGAGCACTTTACCACTGCTAACCAGTGCTAAAGTGCATATGCTCTCTGTGTAAATTGTACTATTGATTGGTTTATCCATGATTGACTATTTAATTTACCTGTAAGTCCCTAGTAGAGTGCACTACATGTGCCTGGGGCATGTAGATTAAATGCTACTAGTGGGCCTGCAGCACTGGTTGTGCCACCCACCTCAGTAGCCCCTTAACCTTGTCTCAGGCCTGCCATTGCAAGGCCTGTGTGTGCAGTTTCACTGCCACTTCGACTTGGCATTTAAAAGTACTTGCCAAGCCTAGAACTCCCCTTTTTTCTACATATAAGTCATCCCTAATGTGTGCCCTAGGTAACCCCTAGAGCAGGGTGCTGTGTAGGTAAAAGGCAGGGCATGTACCTGTGTAGTTTATATGTCCTGGTAGTGTAAAACTCCTAAATTCGTTTTTACACTACTGTGAGGCCTGCTCCCTTCATAGGCTAACATTGGGGCTGCCCTCATACACTGTTGAAGTGGCAGCTGCTGATCTGAAAGGAGCAGGAAGGTCATATTTAGTATGGCCAGAATGGTAATACAAAATCCTGCTGACTGGTGAAGTCGGATTTAATATTACTATTCTAGAAATGGCACTTTTAGAAAGTGAGCATTTCTTTGCACTAAAATCTTGTTGTGCCCTTCAATCCACGTCTGGCTAGGTTTAGTTGACAGCTCCTTGTGCATTCACTCAGACACACCCCAAACACAGGGTACTCAGCCTCACTTGCATACATCTGCATTTTGAATGGGTCTTCCTGGGCTGGGAGGGTGGAGGGCCTGCCCTCACACAAAGGACTGCCACACCCCCTACTGGGACTCTGGCAGACAGGATTGAGCTGAAAGGGAACTTGGTGCATTTCTTAGAGACTCTTTGAAATCACCCCCACTTCAAAGGCACAACTTAGTATAAAACAGGGCCTCTGCCCTACCTCATCAGACACTTGCTGGAGAAGAAACCGGAACCAGAAACTACATCCTGCCAAGAAGAACTGCCTGGCTGCTCAAAGGACTCACCTGTCTGCTTTCTCCAAAGGACTGCTGTCTTGCTGTTGCCCTGCTGCCTTGCTGAACTCTTGTCTGGCTGTGAAAGTGCTCTCCAAGGGCTTGGATAGAGCTTGCCTCCTGTTCCTTGAAGTCTCAGGACCAAAAAGACTTCTGCCTTTCACGTGGACGCTCCGTGCGCCGAAAATTTCGACGCACAGCTTGTTTCGCGGCGAGAAAAACGCCGCACACCGACGCTGATCAACGCGACGCCCTCGGGACGATCGAGACTTCGACGCACAACCTCGCAAGGACAAAGCCGCCCGACTTCCAAGGAGAAATCGACGCAACGCCTACCGTGAGTGCGAAACTTTGACGCACGGCCTCGCAAGGACAACGCCGCCCGACTTCCAAGGAGAAATCGACGCGACGCCTGCCGTGAGACCAAAATTTCGACGCCCGGCCTCGCAAGGACAACGCCGCCCGACTTCCAAGGAGAAATCGACGCGACGCCTACCGTGAGATCGAAACTTCGACGCGCAGCCCCGCAGAACGACGCGCAGCCGGAAAATAAGCAGGAGAATCCACGCACAGACCCGGGACATCTGGTAATCCCCGCGATCCACAAAAAGAGACTGTATGCGCGCCGGAAAACGACGCCCGACTTCCCCGCGTGGAAAAGAACGACGCAAGTCTGTGTGTGCTGAGGAGAAATCGACGCACACACCCCTTTTTCCACGCATCTCTTCTCCTGTGGCCCTCTGAGGAGATTTCCCACCAGAAACCAGGTACTCTGTGCTTGAAAGACACTTTATTGCTTTTTAAAAGACTTAAAGACACTTAATATCACTTTTCAGTGATATCTTTACAAATTCGTATTGCAACTTTGATCGTTTTGACCTACAAGTACCCAGATAAATATTCTATATTTTTCTAAACACTGTGTGGTGTATTTTTGTGGTGTTATACTATGGTGTTGTATGATTTATTGCACAAATGCTTTACACATTGCCTTCTAAGTTAAGCCTGACTGCTCGTGCCAAGCTACCGGAGGGTGAGCACAGGCTGATTTTGGATTGTGTGTGACTTACCCTGACTAGAGTGAGGGTTCTTGCTTGGACAGAGGGCAACCTAACTGCCAACCAAAAACCCCATTTCTAACAAGTGGTGTTTGGCACATCTTTAATTAGACAATCTTATTTTCAGAATAACTTACCTGTGTATCAAACTCATCTAAATGTGTAGATAACAGAGCTTTGGAGTAGTCTGTGTAAGAGGCTGGCCTGGTTTGTAGTGGCAATCAAAGGTACTTACACCTTATACCAGGTCCAGTTATCCCTTATTAGTGAAATGTAGTCAGTGTCTAGAAGCCAAGCTCTCTAGGGGTAGTGTGGATGAGCAGCCAAGGCCTAACTGGGAGACATGCACAGCTCATGCAATATCACTGTAGTCACACAGTACTCGCACACATGAAAGAAAATACTCAGTGTTACAAAAATAAAGGCACTTTATTTTGGTGACACAAATGCCAAAAATACCTTAGAGACTATACTCCCTTAGGAGGTAAGTAATATACACAGTATATACACTAGAATGTAGAATTAGTTGTAAAAACAGATAGAAAACAGTACAAATAGTGAAAATCACAATAGTTTGAAATGGGCTTGGGGGAACACAAACCATTTACTAAGAAAGTGGAATGTGAAAGTTTGTTTCCCACCTAGGTAAGTGTAGTGTGTAGAGGGGTGCTGGGAGTATTAGAAAACACCAAAGTTAATTAGTAGAAGAACCCACCCCAGAGCCCAGGAAAGCAGGGGTACATCACAGAAATGTTCCTAGAACATACAAGAACACGAAAAAGAAGATTATGCAAGAACCAGAAGAGACTGCAAGACACCAACGATGGATTCCTGAATCTGAAGACCTGTGGAAGAAGGGGACCAAGTCCAAGAAGCACTGAAGAGTCCAGGGAGAACAGGAGCCCGTACTAACCAGGATGAAGGTGCAAATGAGGAACCACCAGTGAGGAACAACAGTCCGTATTGCACCTAAGAAGAGAGATGTGGGTTCCTGGTTGGTGCAGAAAATGTCCCATGCCGGATGGATGAATGCAGTCTGGTTTGTGTAGCTGGATTCTGCCAACAAGCCTTGGTAAATTCAAAGCACACTGTTAGTGGAAAATTGTGCTGGCTGGGACCAGAAGGGACCTGGTGACCTGTACCCAGAAAGGGGAAACAGAGGAGGCTCTCAGCAACTCAGAGAGCCCTAAGAAGGCCAGGCAGCACGCACAGGAGCCCTACAGCATGGGGATAAAGAAGGTGCAAAAGGAGGCCCACGCAGCACTACACAAAGGGATCCCATGCCGCCGGAGAGCCACTCACAGCACACAGCTCACAGTTGTGCGTCACAGCATAGCGAGCTGGGGGCCAGAGCTGCATGGTGCATGAATAACTTTGTCGATGAATGCCAACAAGCCTTGGCAACTACAAAAGACTCAGAGCACAGAGGTACTGTCTTGCATGCGGAGAGAAGCTCCTACTTCCACCAAAAGGACAGCTGGATGTCTGGACTGTCGGGCCACTTCAGTCCACCACCCGTGTTGCTGGATCCATGCACTTCTTCAGGAGAGGGGACCCAAGCCACTGGTCATCGCTGCAGAGGGGTGCCTGCTGAAGTAGGGAAGTGACTCCTTCCCTTCAAGGGAGATTCCTTCGTTCTTCTGGTGCAAGCTGAAGACAGGCAGTCGTTGGAGGACGCACAACCTGGAAACAGTTGCAGTTGCTGGCTGGAGCTGAAGATACAATGTTGCACAAGTCTTTTTGCTTCTTTGTTGCAGTTTGTAGAGTTCCTGGATGGTCCAGATACAGTTTCTTTGGTAAGAAGGTGAAGTAAAGGATGCAGAGGATTTCTGCTGGAGTCTTGCAATTTGAATCTGAAGAACCACCCAAGAGAGAGACACAAAGGGGGATTGGTCACCTACACAGGTAAGCACTTTTCAGGGGAGGGCTCTGACATCAACTGCTGGCACTGACCACTCAGATGCTCCCAGAGTGTCCTGCCAACTTGGAATCCAAGATGGCAAAACCCAGGGACCCTCTGGAGGAGCTCTGAGAACCACCCCTGGGGTGGTCACTCCCCTTTCCTTTGTCCAGTTTCACGCCAGAGCAGGGACTGGGGGTCCCTGAACCGGTATAGACTGGATTATGCAAGGAGGGCACCATCTGTGCCCTTCAAAGTATTTCCAGAGGCTCTGAGAGGCTACCCCTCCCATGCCTGTAACACATATTTCCAAAGGGAGAGGGTGTGACATCCCTCTCCCAAATGAAATCCTTTGTTCTACCTTCCTCGGCTCGAGCTGCTTGAGCAACAGGAGGGCAGAAACCTATCTGTGAGATCGCAGCAGCTGGGGCTGCCTGGAAAACCTCAGAAAGCTGTACTGACAGTACTGGGGGTCCTCTAAGGAGCCCCCCGAGTGCATGGAATCATTCACCCAATGCTTGTAAAAGCCTTTGGGGTATGATTCCAACATGTTTGATACCAAACATCGCCATTGGGAGTTACCATTGTGAAGCTGTACATAGGTAGTGACTTATATCCAGTGCACAAGTAAAATGGCGTCCTGCACTCACAAAGTCCAGGAAAATGGTCCTGGACGACGTGGGGCACCTCCGCTAGTGCAGGGGTGCCCTCACACACAGGTACTCTGCACCTAGCCTTCAGGGTTGGAAGGCCTGACATATAGGTAACTTATAAGTGACCTGGTGCAGTGTAAATGGCAGTGAAAGGTTGCATGCACTATTTCACACAGGCTGCAATGCCAGTCCTGTAGAAGCCATTGCATGGGCTCCCTATGGGTGGCAAAAGAAATGCTGCAGCCCATAGGGATCCCCTGGACTCCCAATGCCCTAGGTACCTAGGTGCCATATACTAGGGACTTATAAGGGGGCACCAGTATGCCAGTTATGAGTGGAATACTGTGTTATTAGTATCCAACAAACAAATTCAGGGGGACCGAGCAAAACTACTGGAGTCCTAGTTAGCAGGATCCCAGTAGACACAGTCAGACACACTGACAAGCAGGCCAAAAATGGGGGTAACCATGCTAGAAAGAGGCTATTTTCCTACAGTCTGTGTATATATATATATATGTATATATATGTATAAAAGAAACAAGGGGGAAAAATGGACGCATCAATTATTCCTCCTCCTATGGTTTTAAACCGATCAATTGAATGGAAGGAGTGGATTGAAATGTTTGAGAATTATATAGAAGCCTTAGAAGTGAGGGAGTTCAGAGCTTCTAGAAAGAAAGCCTTAATGTTAAGCACAGTGGGTAAAGAGGGACAACATATTTTTAAGTATCTGCCAAAAGCAGCAGAAAATGATGGCCAGGCCATTGTCAATGTATATGTAGAGGCTAAAACCAGACTAGAAATACGTTTTGCTAAGGAAGTCAACATGGTAATGAGCAGACAACAGATTTGTACCAAACCACAAAAAACTGATGAAACAATAGATCAGTTTGTGACTAGATTGTGGGAATTATCATTTAAATGTCAGCTTGGGACCGTGAGGGATGAGATGATTGAGACCATTTGATAGTACAGTGCAGGAACAAGAAAATGCAGGAGAGGCTATGGGTGGCAAGAAATCCTACTTTGCTGGATGCAACTGAGATAGCAAAAGTAGTGGAACAGTCTGACCGCTGTATGAGGGAAATAGAAAGGAAAGGATAGCAACACTAGCGTATTGTGTGTTCAACAAGAGGAAACAGAAGTGCTTAGTACAGATAAAGGATATACAAGTATTGTGAAAAAATGAATACTGGAAATACAAATAAGCAGCCTGATATTATACAAATGGAAAAAAATGTACTAGGTGCTACAGGCAAGGAATGCTGACAGTGTGGACTGGTGGGGCATTTTGCCCATATGTGTAAAGCCAATACAAATTTAAAGTTGTGGCTGTACAAAGAAATATAGAAAGTGAGAATACAGACAGGGTACTGTGTATAGATGATCAAGGAAATTTATAGAGCACATGGCTACACGTAGGCTTCCCAGCGCTGAGGGCAAAATTCTGAGAAGTAGACTGTGGGATTATGCTTTGAATAGCCAAGTTTTAGGTGCTCTCCGAAAAGAAAATTCATGGCTGGTAAGTCGAAGGCTGAGAGGTAAAGAATTCCATAACTTTGCCACACGGTAAGCCAGATAACTTCCCCCCCATCTAGACTTCTTTACTCTAGGAATAAGAGCTAGAGCAGCTGTTGAGGACCTAAGCTGTCTAGAAGGTATGCAGAGAAAAGATAATGTCCACCTAAGCTGTCTAGTAGGTATGCAGAAAGAAGATAATGTCCTAAGCAGGAGAGGACCTCTATTATACAGGGCTTTGTGAACACAGCATAAGGTTTTAAACTCAATGCGATGTTCAACAGGGAGCCAATGGAGTGCAGAAAAAGCTGATTTGGCTGATTTGTGCCTCAGTACATTCAAAAGAAAATGGGCTGAGGCATTCTGCACTATCTACAGCTTTTAGATCACATATTTGGGGGATCCAAAGTACAAGGCATTACCATAATCTAAGCACGAGATGATAAGGGCCTGGACATAAGTCTTTTGGCAACACATGGAAGGATTTTAAAAACCTTCCTCAAAAGCCTTAGCAGACCAAAAGAGGTAGAGGAGACCTTACTGCCATGATATGCCATAGTAAGCTGAGGATCCAACCACACTCCCAGACTCTTAATGAGTTCCTTAGGGGTAGGGAGATTTACCAAAACTTCCAAAAAAGAAGGATTAGATCTCAGATGTGAGTGATGTCCACTTATCAATACCTTGGTCTTGTCATCATTAGGCTTAGGCCTACTTTGGGACATCCATCCAGCCACTGCTTGAAGGCATCCTCTGTGACTGCAATTAGAGCTGACTCTGTGATGTGAAGGGGTCTGAAGCCCATCTGTGTAGAATGAAGGATATTGTTATCTTCCAGGAAGCAAGATAGTGGAGCATTGACATGCCGTTCAATTATTTGGGATAAAGCAACAGAGAAATACGCCTGTAGTTAGTATACCGGGTGTCATCTAAGTTGGGCTTTTTCAACAGGGGCTTGACAATAGCATGTTTCCACTGTCCGGGAACTATGCTCATGGACAATGAAAAATTCAAGAGATTAGTAATAACAGGTGCAACAACAGGGCCACATAGTGCCAGCACTTGAGGAGGAGTTGGATCAAGGGGAGAACCTGACTTAAGAGTAGTTAGCGATTTGATGACCTTGTCTTCGCAGAGGGAAGAGTATGCCAAAAAGGAAGTAAGGCATAAAGTCTGCTTGCCTGTCAACTCAAAGGACTGAGCGGCAGCTGCGGGAAAGATCAAATAAATGTTTAATCCTTTTTTGTTGGAAAAAACGTGCAAGGTTGCTGCTGTGTTCTTGGGAGGACTCCACTAAATCAGAATAATGGTGTGGCTGAACAATTTCTTTGAGTACCTGAAAAATCTCCTTAGGGGAGTTCTACGCTTGCTCAATTCTAGAGGCATAATAAGTTGATTGGGCTAATTTAATTTCCAAATGGAAAGACCTTATAGCTCTCCTATATTCCTGTTTTAAGGAATCATCATAGAATTTTCGTCATCTTCTTCCCAGTCTTCTACATTCTCTTTTTAGGTGATGAAGGTGGGGAGAGAACCATGGGGCACCTTTCCTATGACATCCTCCAACTTTGGTAGAGTAGGGAAGCAGCACATCTAGACCATTAGTGATTCAACCATTGAATGTCTGTAACAGACTCTCCATATTGTCCCTGGGGGAGGGTTTCAGCATTTCCAAGGTATTGATCCAGGCGCTAGTCTTGAGATTGTGTCAGCGTCAGAAGGATTGAAATGCAGTCTGAGGAGAATTACTAACAGGAATAACCAGCTTAAGAGTTATTAAGTGGTCTGTCCAGGCCAGAGGGAGAGGAGGAATAGAAGGTAGGCCCTTGATATTAGAAAAAACTAGATCGATGGTGTGCCCCTTCACATGCATAGAACCCTTAACTAATTGGACTAGGTCTAGCACGTCCATATCCAAGAGTGCGAATCTGGTGGTACAATTTTCTGGGTCCTCTGCATGAATATTGAAGTCACCCAACACCGTAAAGTTGGGTTTTGTACAAATTAGTTCAGCAATGTGTTCTGAGAGTGAGTGCAGGATAGTTTCAGGGGGAACGGAAGGGCGATAAATCAAGGCTCCTGAAAAGGTAAACTGAGGATTCGGCGTGATGGAAAAATACATACTTTCACAGCCTGCTAACTGCAGAGGATATGAGGTAACCTTTAATGTGTCTCTATGGATCATAGCAATTCCTCCACCTCTAGAGACATCTCTGTTGAGCCTATTTATCAGATAACCAGGAGGTAGAGCTAAAGCAACATCAGAGGCAGATCCCTCATGGAGCCAAGTCTCAGTAAGGAAAAAGCTATAGGTGAGAGCTCACTTAGAAGCAGATTTATATCCAGTTTATGGGCTGCCAGGGAGCGACAGTTTGCCAGGAGGAAGGTACTTGTAGTACCATCCTGGAGCAGAGGTCCGAAACCCAATTCAGGCCGGGGGGACCAACAACATGTAATGCAGAGACCCATGGCATCAGTGGGGTCAAAGCTTTGAAGACATGTTCCCAAGGAGGAAGACCTAAGGGTATAAAGGAAGTCAGGGGAGTAAGTAACTACTCTCCTCCTAGAAGGGACTGGGGTGGTATCCCCTGGGCCCGGCACGGGCGGGCAGAGACGGGATTGCCCTAGGTGTGTGTGTCTGCTGCGTCAGGCCTACTGTCAACTCACTCAGAGTACTCCGCTGAGCGTCTGTTGCATCGGGCTTAAATATAGGCCACGAGGCAGAAGACAGCACTTAGACCGCTGACAAGACAACATGGCGGCTGGAAGTATGCTAGTGGAGAGGAAAAAAAGGCTACCTCCTTAACCAAGACGTCAACCGGGGAGCCCCACTAGCCACCAGCAGCAGCCACAAATGAGTGCAAGCTAAGAAAAGCAGAAAAGATAAAACTATCTGCCCCCGAGGCCACTGAACACGGGCCGTGGGGAGAGAGGAGGAGGAGGTTAGAGCTTAAGATGGCCCAGGAGGAAGGCACCAAACAATAAAGAAACACTAACACAATTCAAGCATAATATATATATAAAATAGTAAAAACAAGTTTAAAATGCCAAACTTATTACAACTGTGATGCGCTAGCAAAGCGGGGCCAGCTGTCAATTCACTCAGAGTACTCCCCTCTGGTGAGGAAAACCAGGCCTAAAGCAAAGTTTAACATAAAGGGAAAAAATATCCAATTAGTGTTGGATTCTGGGTAATTTCACACCATAATACCTAAAGAAATGTTTACATTACATTGGCCCAAGGTCCGCCTTCTTCCTCAGGATATCAACACAGGAGCATATCAAGGAGAGATGATAGATTTGTTGGGTTACATGCTAACTGATATGTGCTTTCAGAACAGACAAGTTAAAGGGAAGGTTTATGTGGCGAAAAAAGGACCTCCTTCCCTAGGATGGGAACACCAACATGATCTACAGCTAATCTTCAATCCCAGCACTCATAACCAGATTATGGCAGTTGATGAGGTCACAGTAGAGGAGATTGTAGAGAGAGCGATTAAAGTGTTTTTGGACGAGGTGGGTGAATTTAAAAAATATGTCCAAACAATAATGATGTAACTGGGAGACATACCCATTCAACATAAAGTGCTAAAGGTTTCCATTGCTGCCAGACAAGAAGTAAAAAAAAATGTTAAGGGAAGTGGTAAGCCATGGGATAATTGAACCCATAGAAATCTCCACTTGGATTTCTCAGGTGGTGATAACAAGCAAATCTGATGGTAGTTATCGTTTCTGTGTGGGCTTACGCACTTTGAACCAAAATATAGTAGTAGATAATTATCCTCTTACAAATATTAATGAAATAGTGTTATCTTTAGAAGGGGGTAAGTTTTCCTCCAAACTTGATTTAAGGAGTGCTTATCACTAGATCAAACTGCACCGGGAATCAAGGCATCTCTCGGCCTTCATAACGACGGAAGGAATATTTCAATTCACCAGGATGCCATTTGGTCTTTCATCGGCAGCTGGCATTTTCCAGAGGATGATTAAGGGGATCTTTAAAGACATAGCTGGAGTAGTATGTTTTCAGGACGACATTCTAATTTTGGGAAAACAATGGAGGACCACAATATGGTTCTCAAGAAAGTATTAGACATAATCAATGATGCAGGTTGACACTCAAGAAACAGAGAAATGTAAACTTTGTGCAGCAGAGGTAGAATACATACACAATATCACCTGCAGGAATAAAACCAAAGAAGGATCTTCTAGAGGCAGTAAGGAAAGAGCCCAGACAAAGATCAGTTGAGATCCTTTCTTGGACTTATAGAATATTATGCAAAATGTATTAGGGACTTCGCAGAAAAAACTGAACATGTCAAGAGATTGCTGAGGAAAGGGTGCAAATCTGCATGGACAGAGGACCAACAGAGAGCATTTGATAATATAAAATTTGTGATTTTTGCAGCTAAGGTGTTAACATCATTGATACCAAGCTTACTACCATACTTACTTTGGATGCCAGTGCAGTGGGGCTGAGGGCAGTTCTGGCGCAAATACATAATGGTGGTGAGAGAACTGTGGCATTCGCTTCCCGCACATTAACTGAATCAGAAAGGAATTATTTGGTTATAGAAAGAGAGGCATTAGCTATGGTATGGGCAACAGAATACTTTAGAGTGTATCTATGGGGAGTTCCCATAATTTTGCGTACAGACCATAAACCGCTACTTAAGGTTCAGTCTCCAGGATGGGCAGGGAAAGGGTCAGCAAGATTAGCTACACTGGCAGCTTGGTTACAAGAATTCCAATATCAACTGGAGTACATTCCTGGGTGAAAGAACGCACAGGCTGATGCTTTATCTAGATTGCACTTACCCTGGCAAGAGGTGGATGAGAAGATGTTGAGGCCTTTGGGGAAGAAGGTGCAGTAGCAAGTATGGATGATTTGGTGGAGCTGAGACAAGAAGCCTTTGGAAAAGAACACTGCTTGAAAACATGAATAGTGATGAGGTGTTACAACAAGTGGCAGATTTGGTTTCGAAAGGTAGTAGGTGAGAGAGTGTGGTGTCTATGATGGTGAGACCATATCTTAAAGTGTTGGAAGAGTTATCGTCTGCAATGGTAAAATCATTACAAGGGGACACAAGTTTATTCCTCCACAGAAATTGAGATTTGACCTTTTAAAGTTGGCTCTGGAAGTCACTTAGGATAACCTTTGATGAAGAAAAGATAACGGGAAACTTTTTGGTGGCCAGGAATGGATCAAGAGGTGAATGAGTGAGTAGTGAGGTGTGCAGATTGTAAGGATGGGGAGAAGAGATTAAAAGTATGGGAACAATATACCAAAGGAGAGATAATGATCCAAGGTTGCCATGGCACACTGTCTGTTTAGATTTCATTGGATCCTTGGGGTGTGTCGCTACAGAATTAAGATTTGCTATTGTCATGGTGGATGTACATTCCAAGTGGTTGGTGGTGAAATGTATGCATGAGATCACAACAAGAAGTACCATTAAGGTGTTAGAAGATTTTTTCAGAGAAGAAGGATATAGAGTCAAACTTATCAAAGATAATGGAACACAATTTACATCGGATAGAATGACGACATTTTTAAGTGGTTGTGGCATTTCACATTCCCGTACGTCATTTTAAAATCCTCAAGCAAATGGTGTAGTTGAGAGCCCTAAACTCATGGTGAAGGGGGTGATTCGGATGGCGTTGGAGAAGAGAAAGAATGTAAATGACCTAGAGTGGGCGTATCACACTATGGAGAATAGTAACACAAAGAAAATTCAATTTAGTGTGATGAGATAACATAAAGCTAATATAAAAATGCCATCTGCATGGATGAAGACATTGAATAATAATGAAAGGTTTGGGAATGGATGAATGACAATGTGAGGAATGTAGGAAGAATAAAGGTAGGCGATGGCGTGAAAGTAAAGTCAGGAAGGATTGGGGTGGTCTCACAAAGTTTTATGGTCTTTACGGAGTGGTAAACGTGAGTGGTTTATGTATCACTCTGGAGAATGGAGAAAGATGGAATACTAGGAGAGTAGCTTTGTATGAAAAAAGAGCGAGTGCAGAGATGCGTACTAGGGAGAGTAATCATGAGAAGAACCTGGACAGGTGTAGCAGTAACATAGTGATGAGTGATGATAAGGCATTGAGAAAAGGTACCAAGAGGATTCACAGTGTCAGAAATGGAAGGGAGGAAGATTCAAAGGCACAAGGGGTTGTGTTAGAAATGGGGTTTTTGGTTGGCAGTCAGGTTACCCTCTGTCCAAGCAAGAGCCCTCACTCTAGTCAGGGTAAGTCACACACAATCCAAATTATCCTGTGCCCACCCTCTGGTAGCTTGGCACGAGCAGTCAGGCTTAACTTAGTAGGCAATGTGTAAAGCATTTGTGCAATAAATCATACAATAACATAATATAGCACCACAAAAATACACCACACAGTGTTTAGAAAAATATATAATATTTTTCTGGGTATTTGCAGGTCAAACGATCAAAGAGGCAATATGAATTTGTAAAGATATCACTAAAAAGTGATATAAAGGTGGTCATTCTGACCCTGGCGGTCTTTGACCGCCGGGGCGGAGGACCGCGGGAGCACCGCCGACAGGCCGGCGGTGCTCCAATGGGGATTCCGACCGCGGCGGTAAAGCCGCGGTCGGACCGGCACCACTGGCGGGGTCCCGCCAGTGTACCGCGGCCCCATTGAATCCTCCGCAGAGGCGCAGCTTGCTGCACCGCCGCGGGGATTCCGACCCCCCCTACCGCCATCCAGATCCCGGCGGTCGGACCGCCGAGATCCGGATGGCGGTAGGGGGGGTCGCGGGGCCCCTGGGGGCCCCTGCAGTGCCCATGCCACTGGCATGGGCATTGCAGGGGCCCCCGTAAGAGGGCCCCTACATGTATTTCACTGTCTGCTGTGCAGACAGTGAAATACGCGACGGGTGCAACTGCACCCGTCGCACAGCTTCCACTCCGCCGGCTCGATTCCGAGCCGGCTTCATCGTGGAAGCCTCTTTCCCGCTGGGCTGGCTGGCGGTCTGAAGGCGACCGCCCGCCAGCCCAGCGGGAAAGTCAGAATTACCGCCGCGGTCTTTTGACCGCGGAACGGTAACCTGACGGTGGGACTTTGGCGGGCGGCCTCCGCCGCCCGCCAAGGTCAGAATGAGGGCCAAAGTGTCTTAAGTCTTTAAAAAGCAAACAAAGTCTCTTTCAAGCACAAAGCACCTGGTTTGGCGTGGAAAATCTCCGCAGAGGGCCGCAGAAGAGGAGATGCGTGGAAAAATAGTGTGTGCGTCGATTATGCCCCTTCACACACGGACTTTCGTCGTTATTTTTCACGCGGGAGACGGGCGTCGTTCTACGGGAGGAAAAATGGTGTTTGCATCAGTTTCGCCCCTTCACACACGGACTTGCGTCGTTATTTTTCACTCGGGGAAGACGTGCGTCGTTTTCCGGCACGCGGACCGTCTCCTTCTATGGATCGCGGGATTACCAGATGTCCCAGGGTCTGTGCGTGGATTCTTTGGCTTGTTTTCCGGCTGTGCGTCATTCCGGGAGACGCTGGATTTTCTTTCTCACAGCAGGCGTTGCGTCAATTTTCTCTCTGGAAGTTGGGCGGCATTGTCCATGCGACGCCGTGCGTCGAAGTTCCGGTCGCCCCTTAAGCATCGCGTCGAGCAGCATCGGCGTGCAGCAATTTTCTCACCGCGGAACAAGCTGTGCGTCGAACTTTTCGGCGCACGAAGCGTCCAAATGAAAAAGAGAAGTCTTTTTGGTCCTGAGACTTCAGGGAACAGGAGGCAAGCTCTATCCAAGCCCTTGGAGAGCACTGTTACAGCCAGACAAGAGTTCAGCAAGGCAGCAGGCCAACAGCAAGGCAGCAGTCCTTTGTAGAAAGCAGACAGGTGAGTCCTTTGAGCAGCCAGGCAGTTCTTCTTGGCAGGATGTAGTTTCTGGTTCAGGTTTCTTCTCCAGCAAGTGTCTGATGAGGTAGGGCAGAGGCCCTGTTTTATACTAAATTGTGCCTTTGAAGTGGGGGTGACTTCAAAGAGTGGCTAAGAAATGCACCAGGTCCCCTTTCAGTTCAATCCTGTCTGCCAGGGTCCCAGTAGGGGGTGTGGCAGTCCTTTTTGTGAGGGCAGGCCCTCCACCCTCCCAGCCCAGGAAGACCCATTCAAAATGCAGATGTATGCAAGTGAGGCTTAGTACCCTGTGTTTAGGGTGTGTCTGAGTGAATGCACAAGGAGCTGTCAACTAAACCTAGCCAGACGTGGATTGTAAGGCACAGAAAGATTTAAGTGCAAAGAAATGCTCACTTTCTAAAAGTGGCATTTCTAGAATAGTAATATTAAATCCGACTTCACCAGTCAGCAGGATTTTGTATTACCATTCTGGCCATACTAAATATGACCTTCCTGCTCCTTTCAGATCAGCAGCTGCCACTTCAACAATGTATGAGGGCAGCCCGAATGTTAGCCTAAGAAGGGAGCAGGCCTCACAGTAGTGTAAAAACTAATTTAGGAGTTTTACACTACCAGGACATATAAACTACACAGGTACATGCCCTGCCTTTTACCCACATAACACCCTGCTCTAGGGGTTACCTAGGGCACACATTAGGGGTGACTTATATGTAGAAAAAGGGGAGTTTTAGGCTTGGCAAGTACTTTTAAATGCCAAGTCGAAGTGGCAGTGAAACTGCACACACAGGCCTTCCAATGGCAGGCCTGAGACAAGGTTAAGGGGCTACTGAAGTGGGTGGCACAACCAGTGCTGCAGACCCACTAGTAGCATTTAATCTACAGGCCCTAGGCACATATAGTGCACTCTACTAGGGTCTTACAAGTAAATTAAATAGTCAATCATGGATAAACCAATCAACAGTACAATTTACACAGAGAGCATATGCACTTTAGCACTGGTTAGCAGTGGTAAAGTGCCCAGAGTTCAAAAGCCAACAACAACAGGTCGAAAAAAAATAGGAGGAAGGAGACAAAAAGTTTTGGGATGACCCTGTCAAAAAGCCAGGTCCAACAAGTTGCATATAGTAGGGTACCTGGCGTGAGGGTACCACCTAAGTATCTAAAAGATTATGTTTGTGAAAGAACATAAATAGAATATGAATAAATGCTTATTGATCAAAGGGAAAAAGATGTGTTGTAGTCAAGAATGTAAGTTATTAGTCAATATTGTTCGGTGTTCTCTTGAGTGTCAGTTGTCTGCTGGCTGGAGAGGGAGCACCAACTGGAGTCGCCTCAGTTCTGAATAAAACCTATATTATACAACTACGATTTGTATGAGACCTTCATTACAAGATATTACAAGTCAAATCTATGCAAAATGGGGCATTACATTATTGTGGCCCATGTCCCAGTATTTACTCGCCCTTTTCTAATGTTACATTTTGGCTGGTTTGACTTGAACATACCATAACCAGTAATTACAAGAAACAATAGACCTCGCAACACATGTAGCTGCAATTCCTGCACAAATGTATGCAGTGATATTTATTTACAGAGGCATTCACAATCATGGCCTAAGTGTCTTAAAGGGCAACTGTTCAGAGTGCCATACTCCTTATTGTTGTTGGGCTCATTTTGGTTCCATGCTAGTATGAATGGAGCTTGGAAGGCATGAACATAATTCACTTGGGTCTACTCTACAAACAGGGTCAGAACTATGACTTCTTGTAGCTGGTTGCTCACAGGCATTACTCAGCAGCAGAAACAACTATTATTTTTATTTATTTGTTTTACAGTTTTTTAAAGTTTTACTACAAATGAAGCATAATTTGTGAGCTACACAAATGAAAACAAAAGGAAGGTGGGGCAATTAATTAATTTTACGTACTTCATAACATGAGTGCAACACTAATTAAAGTTCAAGTGAAGGTGGAAAATGGCTTTTAAAATCTCCCTGAAAGAATAATGGTGGGTAGGGTTCGGACATTGTTCATTCCTCAGATCTACAGGTTTGTTATTACACCTTTGAGTCAGTGATTACAGGCATAAAGTCTTCAATCTTAAATCTCACTATTGCCAATTGGAAAGAGTTCTTGTAATTATAACTGAAATTATAAACACAATTGCATTTATATACTGCTTACTACCCCAAAAAGGGTAGAGAATTGATTTACACCAGACAGGTAGCTTTAAAAAGCCAAGTTTAGCTCAGTATTATTGGTTATTGTCTGCTATATTCTTTGAACATGATGATTTAATCTTGGACCTGGAAAACATTTTTAACTGTGATACTGTGAATGTGGTCTATTGCATATGGTACCCCTGCCTCTTAATCTATATTGAATAGACGACCTAGCAGGTAAAAACACGCATTGGGCAATTTCAAAGGAGAATTTGTTGTGGAATGACTACTGCCCCTCTTGTAGCTCTCTACATTGAGAAGCAACAGAAGGCCAGTGACATCAGATGGTAAGTACTAGATGTGGAAAAATTTCCGATAAATGAGGAGAGCTCCCTGTCATTCTACAAAGACGTAGATGTAAGTGGGTTAGCATGTGTGATTCAATTTAAAAAAGGACAGACCTCATGAGGAATGGAGAGGATTTGTTTCCGTACTTCAAGTCTGATATGTACTTCAATCTGAAGTCCTTTGTTGAATAGAAACGGCTTGTTTTTTCACTCCAACAGTGATACGTAGCTCATTTTGTTACAATGAACATTACCTATGATGTAATTGTCTATTTTCTCCAATATGTATAATATATGATGCCTTGCACATTTGTTTGGCTTTGTCTTTGAGTCTATTTATTGGTCGATTGTATCATCCGACAGTGGATTTCCTCCTCTGTTTTGCCATTCGATTGTTGGCCCCTTTCTCACTGGGCTTTTAACTATTGCTTTTAATCACCACCACTTTTGCTTATCCTGTGGCAATATTTTCACTTGTGAGTAACCCTGTTTATGTTGATACTTGAAGCAAATGGCATGTTTCAGACCTCATTCTGGAGCTAGGTTGTTCCTTGCAGGCGCGCACTCGTGCGTCATCAATGATAGTGACGGCTCCACACGCAGTTAGCACTGGCGTATCAAAGGCCCCCACAGTGCAGGAGGGCCCCTCAGCCCCAGGGGGCCCCCTCAGCACAGTACCTTGGCCTGAGAGCTCCTGAGTGAGTTAGGAGAGTGGCCCCTCCATGTACTTTGCAGGGGGGCCTCAATTTTCATTACACCACCAGCTGTCAGGTGGCTTATCAGAGCATTGACTCCTCGTGTCAGGCTGTGATTTGGTGGGGCCTGCCCTGACTATTAAGGTTCTGCAACTCCACGCTCACTGGTTGCTGGGATTCCTGTCCATTCAGGGGGAAGTCTCACCCTACATTAATGAGTCTATCAGGGATAGCCCTGGATTATCTGTTTATTTATACTTTTGAGGAATGCTCACCTACACCTGTGATAATTACCCTTACGTTCAATGCTCCCCTGAGTGAGCGCATATATTCCCTATTCACTAGGGAGCACTTGTTATTTTAATGGGCCACACTCATATTATGGGTTATCAATTTCTGCCCCCACTCTTAGGGATCATCACTCTTCACAGTTGGTCACATTGCACAAGTGACGGATCACCACTTTTTCCTATTTCTAATTCTGTTTAATTAATTATTACAGATGTCTCCATATTCCTTTAGTCCAGATGAGGCTCTTATATCCCCAATGAGGGTCAAAATTACATTGATACAGAAGAGTCACACACAAAGAACGGGAGTGTTAATTTTGTCAAATGGACTAATTCTAAGCATTGATTGTTACAAGCAAATCTGCTTTTCCATGTACTCTTACTTCTGTATTTGGTTTTGATGTGATTGCTACACTAGGGCATGATGCACTGTGTTGTTTTTTAAGGATATTCTATATGTTGGTACTGTGGCGTAATGAACCTCCTACTTAAGCAGCACTTGGAAAGTGGGCTTGTGAACTAGTCCCCAATAAAAAGTTCATTAGTAATTTATGGGCCTCTTCCATTCGCAGACAAAATGCAAATAAATAATAGCTAAGGAATACTGTTACAGATGGGTGTGGGTCATGAGCTGATATACAGAGAAAAAAACAGAAAATTAAGTAATAGGATGATGAAAATAAGTGGTAACAGAGAGAGGGAGAGAAATAGTACAAGTGCACATGAGAGAGAAAAGTAAGAAAGAAAAAGGATGAGAGACAAAAAATTGATAGAAATAAAGAAAGTATATTAGGTAAACGGAAGAAAGGAAGTGTGAAAGGAAACAAGAAAGAAAAGGTGAAAGGTAAAATGGAAAGGTGAAAGAAAGGGTGAATGAATGCATTTGAAGGAAGGTTAAATGGGTGGGGTGAAAGGATGAAGATATAGTTGAAAAGATGCATAGACAGAAGGCAAAAACAATGGGTGGAAGAGTGAAAGGATTGAAAGACGAAAGAGTGAATAGATGGAAGGATGAAAATGAGCAGATAGGGAAGAGTGAAAGGGTATATGAAGGGTATATGAAAGGGTGAAATCATGGATGTATGGCTGGAGGGGTCAGTGGATGGAAATTTAAAATGATAGAAAGATGGCTGAATAGATATGTGGGTGAAAGGTTAAGAATGATAGGTGAAAGGGTGAATAGATGAAAGGATGAAAAATGGACAGATAGGGAAGAGTGAAAGGGTATGTAAAAGGGTGGGATGGTGAAGGAACTCACAGATGAATGGCTAAATTCCTAAAAGTGTGAAAGGATTCTTGGATAAGTGGATGTAAGGAGGATGAAAGGTTGAAAGGAAATCTCCTAAGTAGGGGTACGTTTGCTCACTTTCAATGCGCGGTGTAGTTTAGAGGTATGGTTCAAATGGTAAGTATTTTAATTTTCTGACTAATTGCTTGTGTATGTAATGTTTGAAGACATAAACTTCGTTTTTTTTGCTTTACATATAAATGTAGTGCCCTTTTTAATGATCAAAATATTAATACTAAAGCATTGATTACATGAGAATATTTAGCCTCCTGATTTAATATTCTGTATCAAATAATACCAGTGAAACCCATTATGCATAAAGATTGTGTTATCCCTAGGTTCCCATTGGTTTAGGGGTTGCTCTTTTCGGAGTTGTGAATAAAAATCTGATGGCATTATTAAGTTAGGATTTTAAATTACAATTGCCTAGATACCCAACAAGATATTTCGACCTGTTTCCAAAGAACAGTTATCACCTATTAAACGTGATAAGGTAACAAAATGTAATCCTATGAGAGAGGTAGGCCTCACAGTTGTGAAAAATGAATTTGTGAGTTTTCAATACCATGACTTGTACAATTTAAAATGACATCTCCAACATTTTGAGTACAGTGCACCCTGCCTGATGGGCTATTTAGGGTCTACCCTAGGGGTGACCTAAATGTATTAAGAAAGGATTTATGGGCTTGACAACATTTTATTTTGTCAACTTGAATTGGCATGTATAAAACTACAGAGAGTGTGCAATGGCAGGCCGGAGACATTTTTGTGACTACTTAAGAGGGCAATATGTGCTGCAGGCCTACTAATAACATTTAATTACTAGTCCTGGATATATGGTATAGCACTTTATAAGGGACTTATAAGTAAATGAAGTATGCCACTCAGATGTATACAAATTTTACCATGTTTTAGGTAGTGAGCAGAAACACCTTAGCACTAGATAGCAGCTTTAACATTTGCAGAGACCAAGGTCCAACAACAATGAATTCAGCAAAACAGGATGGGAGAAGGCAAAATGTTTTGGGGGAGACCAACCTAAGGCTGAAAGGTCTAACAACACGCTTGAATTTCTTTTTTTAAGTAGCAGTTAGACATTCTGACCTAAAGTGGAATGATTTTGGAAAATGGTTGGTGTGGTTGTGTAGCATTATGCATTTGGAAACGTCTTACGCAGGATTTAAAAAGTGGATGGAGTGTTCTTGTCTTTAAGTAGTACTGCAGAAGTTGAATTTGGTGTGGCAGTGTTTCTGATGGAAGTACTTTTGTAGGGGAAAATGACGAGAAGCAGTTGCATTTGTGGAAGAAAGTAGATCTGGAGATGTTGAAAAACTGACATAGATACATTTGAATAGAGAGTGTGCCTGATTGTGGAGTTTTATGTTTTAAACATAATTATATTTTGCTATAAGGATGGTGTTTTGTGGTCTTTTCTCAATACGTCTAGTTTTAGTGCACAAAGTGAGACATTTACAATGTAGTAGATTTTTTTTTAGTGATCTGTATTAATTTCATGTGTTTGCCCAGGCTTCATTGAACAAGGTTATCCACGTTTGGTGCATAGAACTGTGGTAGCATTTAGTTAGTGATCTACAATGGAGTCAACAAAGTCCTTGGTGATGTGGTAATAAAATGTTAAGGTCATTTTTTGTATTCCTAGAATTATCAAGTTGAATACAACCTGCTGAGATGTAGTTATTAAGAATGACTGGTGATTATGATCATGCAGCTGGCTCACACACTGACCTACCACACTATCAAATTGCCCTACTGGCCCGTCTGATCCTGTTTATCACTTTGCATGTTTAAAATCCAAGCTTCAAGCATTTTTTGATTTGTCCTTTCACTTTTTGTGAATACATTTAATTCAAACATGACATTTCATTAAAGGCATTCTTTTTGTCTTAGTGCATTTCTGAAGACTTGTCTGACAGGTCATTGTGTGAGTTGCTTTTGTGGCTGTTTGTGGTCCTGTTCTGTGGTCCAGTGGGTGGATTTTTATTGTTGATTTCTATGATTTTACCACAAACATTGTCTTCAAGAAGCACACATGCATTCAGTCCCTCAGACCTTGTATAACACCTATACACATTGCCTTTTTCAAGTTTAAAACTGCCGTGATCTTCAGAATGTTAGCCACTTTTTAGGTCGAGAATAGCAGAGCGCAAGCACTGCTTTTCCGACGTGTTGTTATCAATTTGGGCTTTTAGCCACGCCCACCTCACGCCCATTACTATTGCTTCTTCAAAAAACCTTTGTTACCATTGGTAAATGCTTGACGTTTGTCCCTCCTTGGGGCAGTTTGGTTACCGCCTTGGACATCAACCCTGTTACATGGCTAATTGCACTTTTGCCGACACCTTTAACTGCAAGCAAACTTCTTTTTCCTTTTGTGTCTCCTTCACGCTCATCGGCTTGCTTAATGGAAACTGTATTACTTTTCATTTTCAATTTATGTGGCAAGAAAAGTCTAGGAGCTCTAACTCGAGCAAATGCGAGACCCATTGCATTATTCCATTTTCTATTGGGGGGAGACCCTTTCATTTTGGTGCCTTAGACTATTTTCTCTCGCAGTCCGACCCTGATGGACTTGTCCTTAACCAGGAAGACAATTTCTCCCCGAGAACCCCCAATGCCAACTTTCTCTTTCACCCCATTATCCACTCACGAGCAGTGTGCGTGCTGTAGCCATCAAACGCTTCTCGTGTCTTTTTTTGACATTCGAGAAACAGTTTATCAGCTATTTACCTTTGTTTATGTGTCCAGGAAATGGAAGAAATACACGTCCTTCTTTTCACATATTTCAATAGAAATAGAAATGGAAAAGAAACATGTATCACTGATTAAAATTAAATTAGATCAAAGTCAATCATGCAGATCTCGGAGAGCAGGATATGAAGAAAATATGAAGAAAACATAAATTCTAAGTAATATTATGAGAGAAGGAACTGAAGCGGCATTTCATTCCAAATGTTCACGTTAATGATTTACCGGATAGATTTCCAAACACAACTCAGGATATATACCATTATGCTCTTATTCCAACTAGTGCCCTTTAGTAAACAACCATTTCACTGGATGGAAATGCCAACCCACCTCTCTCTTAAGCATTCAGATGAACTGAAAGGCCAGGAACGCTTAGCTAGGTTAGGTTTTCTTCATGTGATATTTGTATCTTTCACAAAATATTACAAATTCAGGCCGCGATTTAGTATTTTGATGCACAACGTAGAAAAATGCAGCGCAGAGCCATACTTATTGAAAAAGGGACCTGCTACTGTCTTTTCCTGACTCTTAAAGACTGACTTTTGAGACACACAGCCTGTAGGTCAGTTGGTGCTGTGCAGTATAGAATGTGCACTGGAAGCTACAGACTTGCCAAGCTTGAGGTCAATCCCTCTGTGTGAGGAGTGGGGATTGAAACGGGGTCGGCCCGGGCGAGGCCTTGAACCCATACGTTTCTCAAGCCATGGAGGATAGGGCCAATGAGAGAGGGCAGGGCTTTGTGCCGAGATCTGAACCCATGATCTTCCCCTCCAAAAAATATTCTGAGGCTGCCGCTAATGTCCTGGGGAGTTTGCAAAACGCCCCATGGACAACAGGTATGCCCAGCCTCCAAACACAAGCCGGAACTTCACAATACAAACAGTTCTCCAGCTGATAATATTTCCCACTATGTGATATCAACACCTCACTGGAAGACTGTGTGAGTAGAGGCAATATTGTGTGAGACACAGTCGCACAGTGTATGTTGGCAAGTCTGAGCATTCCATTCCAGTGTTATGTTATGATATGTTATGTCATGTCATGTCATGTCATGTCATGTGTCATTTATAAAGTGTGCCACCACCCTAAGATCTCCTAGGGCCAAGAATATAATTCTGACCAAAATTAAAAATTACAATGTGTACAGATAGGCTGTAGGTTTCTTGCAGAAGCTCAACTGGGAAGTAATGAGTCTTAAATACAGTGGAAGAAGGTTCTGTACCTTAGGTGCTATAACTTAGAATGATCTACTGCCAGTCAGTTTCTTTTTTGAATCTAGGTATGTTTAAAAGCAAGGCATTAGAGAAAATAATACATCAGGTCGGAGTGCAGAGGACTACGCAAGTCTTGAGGAAAAGACGAGTTGTACCATAAAGGCATTTATTCACAAGGTAAATCATTTTAAAACTGACTCCTTTGTGAACTGATAGCCATTGAAGCTTGAGTAATAAGGAGCCGGTGAAGCTCACAAAGTGAGTTGTATTTCTTGATCCTGTATCAATTGAAGTCTTTTCACTAAAGACTTAGACATTCCATTGTCAAGGCCATTACAGTAGTCTAGTCTGGAATATGTGCAGGTGGTCACAACCATTTTATGTCTTCTTCCAGGGGAGTCTTTAAAATTGCCTTTATGTGCTTAAACCAATAGAAGCAGGATGCAACCACCAAAGATACTTGAAGATATATATCTTCAGTCTAGGGTCAGTTTTCACACGAAGGCTATTTATGAGTTCCCCAGGTTTCAGACGCGGGTCAAGATCATCTAGCCAACAGATGGAAAGCCAGGCCTGTCTTATCAAGGTTGATTTTCAACCAGTTACAATCCATTCACAGTTTGATCTTCTGCAAACAGCAAGGGAAGGATGCCAACATGTCACCCTTGTTGTTTATCTTAAAAATCAATTTGGTGTCATATGCATAGGAGTAAAAAAGTGCATTCAAATGAGTTCAGGAGTTCAAACAAAGCACAACATAAAAGTTAGATAAGAGGGGGGAATAAACAGACCCTTGAGGTACACCAGTAGAAATAGTCTGGGGTAGAGATTTGAACTTATCCAACGTTGTGGTGCGAGTCCTGTTTTACAGAACAATTGTTACAAGTAAAGGCAATGTTAATTATCTTGCAGTTTTCAAGGCAGGATAGAAGAATTTTATGATTCACAGGATCAAAGGCTGATGAAACATCCAGCAGAATTAATCCTCTGGTGCCATTTTTGCTGCCAGCAGACATTCTTGTACTGCTACCAGATCAGACTCTGTACTTGTTGAGGCATGAAAAACAACTTAAAATTTGTAAAATACGTTTTTTGTATTCCAGATGTGATGTAAGTTGGGGTGCAAGTCAGCTTTCCATTTTTTTGCTGCTGCGGGAAGCAAAATGATTGAATGATAATTGGAGGTCTTTGTAGAGGTCTAACAATTCCATTTTCAAGCTGTGAGGAAACAGCTCCAGTGCTGAAAGAAAGTCTAACTATATGCATAGTGATTGGATTGAAAATGTAGACATTTTTGTGGATAAAATAGATGGGAAAGATCCAGTGAAGTGAATTTGATTATGGCCAAACCTAACTCTTAATGAGATAGATGCTCAATGAAACTGTGTTAAAGAGGCTGGTTTCTAGGTCAACGAAACTGTACTAAAGTGGCTGGTTTCTGGGAATCTTGGACATGGTTGCCAAGGTAGTTGTTTGACTTGCATACATAGTCATTGCTTGATCTCGACCGGATAGAATGGAGAAGGTTCAGAATATTGTTACTAATTAACTGAACCCTCTCAGTAAAAAATAAGTCTAGTTGGTCTCAGATTGTTTGAGAGCAGAGTCCAGGAGGAAGGAAGGATGTTGTTGACCTAAGACATCTGTTTTACAATCTTACAATTTTCTTAGATCTATTATGGGCATTCAGAATTCGCTCTCCATAAAATGATTTGCGGGCTTAAATAATGGCCTTTTCTAAGTATCCAGTATCCTGTGTCTGGACAAATATCGAAGGATCTCATTCACTGGATGTGTGCTGTGCATATGAGCCCATATTCAGTGAGTGCTTTTTGGAGAAATGACAACATTTCTCTTTGGTAGCACCATCAAGGAAGCTTTAGTTTTCGACCAAAGCCCAGTCTAGATATTGTGGTAAATCAGGCCTTTCATTGAAAACTATGGGTGTTTGCACTGCAACCAGTGCTTAATTTGTAATAAAAAGGTGCCAGTGCCCAAAGCCCTCCTATTAAACAGGCAGCTGTGGCAATTAAATGTGCGAACACAGAATACTGAGGCAGTGTAACCCTGAAGCCATCTCAGGCCTCTTCAATCCATTTACAGCCACTCCCTGCCCCTTCAGCTCATTCTTGCAGCTTTCTGCTTTCTCCCTTTGTGACGCTTTTTCATATTTCTCTTCCTCCCTCTTTCCCATATGTGTCTTTTGCTCCCAGCAAATGCTTGAGGCAGAAGTATAAGTCCCGGTCCTCAAAAATAAGTGCCGGTGCTCAGCACTGGAAACAACAAGCACAAATTAAGCACTGACTGCAACGCAACAGTAGCAACCCATAGTTGCAAAGTGATGCCAACCAGTATAAAGCACTTACATTATTGAAATAAGTTAAAAAAAATCTTTCTTTACAAAAACCCTGGTCTTTAGCCCAATTGTGGAGCCTGGCCATATTTACAGCTGATAACGTTGCTATAATCATCTGCTCCTTGAGTGCTTAGACTTCGGTTCAAGCTACCGAGCTAAGTACATTTCGGGTGCAAACGAAAGTACTATTCAAGGTTGAGTTGTTTTAGCCAATGCTCTCCTTGTATATGTGATATATAACCTATGTGCACATTTCCTTCCCAGCCCTATCAGCCCAAACGTTCGTGGCTGGTAAAACATGGCGAGAATGGTGCGCAATGTAGCCCTACACGTTTGTACTGAGAAGCATCACGCGCAGGAGACACTTACATTGCTCGTCGTGTCCTTCTGACACACTGGTGTAACCAGCGACCAGGACAGCTGCCAGCAGCAACGCTGTCGTGTGTACCATGGTGGCTCCGGATCCCTGGGACGCCTCGGATCAATAGCTTAACGGAGGCCGCGGATCAATAGTCGTACCTGAGGGCCAACATTTTATGCGTTCCGCCCTATTTGTTTTAGGGATTTGGGAATATTTACCAAAGGAGGATATTTCTACAGGGCCTGTGCTGCTCCCATAATTATGGCATGGCTAATAACACTTCCCGTGGTAGAACCGGCACAGAGATTCATCAGTCGTCATAAAATTGGCACCAAGGGAGATCAGTTAAGATATAAGCGCATTGAGATGCTGAAAAACGAGGTATTTCTTGTCTCATATCTTTTGTGTTTACCTAAGAACTGTAGAACGCCACACATCAGTATATATTGATGTCAGTGTAAACTGAAGTCCTCCCTGAAATAATAAGATAATAAGATGCTCTCTCACTGCCAGGAGTTAATCATCGCCTTAAAGGGCAATATAACACAGCAGCATGACTGTATCAGTCCTTCAGAAGGACACAGCATACTTACGGAACAATTGTGCAATGTGTCCTGCTATAACCTGTTCAGTTTAACATCGCAGCTACACATTATCTTTTTCGCGTAAAGCAAATTCTATAAAATATTTTCCAAGCGAACCACCAGATGGAGGAAAGCGAGGCTTTGCACAAAGGTAGAAGAACCCAAACAAACGCTACAAAGTACAAATACAAATTAGAAAAAGTAGTAAAATAAGAGAATAATACTTTTAGAAAATATCAAAAAGTTCAAAGAAGTGTGTGGAGGTGAACGATCGTGGAAATGCACACATTTCACACAAGAAAATGTAATTTCTATGGGTGTAATTTTTCGTAAATAACATTTAATACATTTATATTTATACCTAAAGTTAAGATTTGTGAAACGATTCAATCAACTCGGGCCAGAAACAAATCATTCGAACAAATCCTGCATTGCCACTGTGTATTTATCATCCTAACCTTACAAACACATGACACTCTCTGTGCCAGATATCTAGGATCATATATGTCTAGTGTCTCATGAAGGCCATGCCAGTGGAGGAGTTTTCACCAGGGAAATAGAGCTGAAAGTTAGAGAGTTCTATGGCATATTTTGAACTTTAGCTCAACACTCCTATGAGTCAGACATTCCTGGGCCTACATCAAGTTTTCTCATACAGTTCAGTTTGGACGTTATCAACTTTTGGGATGCAACTGATAGTGGGCTCCAGCATCTGGGATTGTGTTTGACCTCTGTTGCAAATCAAGTGATCTCAGAGTACTTATTGGAATACACTACCCTTGTGCTTGGAATCCAATGGGAGTGATATACTCTTCTGTCTCTCACTGCCTCCATCGACGCCAACCTACACAGGGATATAGAGGCCAATGGTAGAAATGCTTGGGGATGGGGATAAGAGAGAAAACAAAGACATTGGACTCCGCCACCCTGACACATCACTTCTGCTGGTGACTGATGTTTGCAGAACATAGTAGCTGTCTGAAAAAAACAAAGGTTACAGGGACATTATAGTTAGGCTCACATTTCACTCATACAAAACCAAAGAAATTCAGCAGTTATAGTTACCTGAGCTAACTATAACTTACGCCCCCACAATGCACTCCTTATGACCATTCACATTACATCACTCATGACATAGTTAGTGACATGATGATGATATCATTGGTGTCATGTCAAATTACATCACTGATGACATCATCCAGTGAGTGTGTTTCGTAAAATCTTCTGAGGGTTAAAGATGTATACTGAGATACTGCATAAGTTAAATTACTATTAATTTTGTAATACCAATGAATGATATTTTTTCTAATATATGTTATCTGAGTGGCACTGTGACTGTATCAGTCTGGGAGTGTGAGTAGCTCTATGGGTGAGTGACTGTGTGAGTGGCTGTATTTGTGGATTAGTGTGTAGCTGTATCAGTGACTACGGTAGCTGCGTCAGTGGCTGTATGGGTGGATGAGAGTGTGGGAGTGGTTTTATGAGTGACTGAGTGGCTGTGTAAATGGCTGTATAGTTGAGTGAGTGGCTGGGTAAGTGAGTGGCTGTTTGGCTGGGTGTATGGGTAAGTGAGTGGTTGTGTGAGTGGGCGTTTTGCACAATAAGTATTTATCTGAGTGGCTGTATAGATGAGTGAGTGGGCACGTGAGTGATTGTATATATGTGTGAATATGTATGTAGGTGGATTTATGGATGAGTGAATGGATGTGTGAGTGGCTGAATGGGTGAGTGAGCAGGGCTGTTATTAGCTGTGTGGGTGAGTGAGCAGGGCTGAGTGAGTGGTTGTATGGGTGTGTGAGTGAGTGGCTGTATGGGCCTGACAGTGACTGTGAGTGGTTTTGTGGGTGTGTGAGTAGCTGTATAGGTCTATTAGTGGCTGTATAGGGGAGTGCGTGGATTTGTGAGTGGCTGTATGAATGAGTGAGTGGTTCTGGCTATGGTTCTGTGAATCAGTATATATGAGTGGCATGGGGGTGTGAGTGGGTGTGTGATTGGTTCTTTGGATTAAGTTATCAATGATGTCATCAGTGATGTCATTTGATATGTCATAAATGATGTCATCAGTGATGTCAATGACCATGCCATGAGTAATGTAACATGAGAGGTCATAAGCAATGTATTGTGGGGGCGTAAGCTATAGTTAGCTCAGGTAACTATAACTGCTGAATTTCATTGATATTGTACGAGTCAAATGTGAGCCTAACTATAATATCCCTGCAACCTTTGATTTTTTCAGTGAATTTCTATGTTAAAAATGTAGGCCCTCATTATGACATTGGCGGTCAGCTGACCGCCACGCCGGCGATGGCGGTAGAACTGGCACCAAGCTGGCGGTGAAGACCACCTAATTATGACCATGGTGGTGATCCCTCCCATAGACAGCCAATGTTACACTCAAACCGCCAGTGTGGTCCGTCCACTGACCATGGCAGTAACTATCTTCAGGCTGGCAGAAGACAATGACCTGCTCACCATATTATGACATAGCAGACCACCAAAAGCCTTGTGGAAACACATCATACAAAAGGAGACACTCACCTCCAGGGACACAGGGGACTCAGCGGCCTCCATGGAACCCAAACTGGAAGTCCTGCCGATGCTGTACCATGCAATGGCAGTCCAGGAGCAGCAATGCCAGTGAAGACGACGACGGCGAGTACAGGGGCCTAGCACACAAGGGAGGGAGAGGAGAGTGACACACACACTATACACCCATACCACACACCGAGAAATATCTGTAGAGGAATCCTACACCAACATAAGCCATGAGTAAAGAAAGCCAGGACACATACCTTTGGTGCAAACTCTGTAATTCGATGGACCTGCGTCCACAACTGAAGAGGCAACTATATACAAATTGCCATTGGCCAGTCCAATGTTAGACAAAAGCCAGAGGGCAACGTCCAAGGCCCAACTTGACTCCTGACACCCCAAGTCACTCCACTGGTCAGGGGCATAATGTTGATGGTAGGCAGGCACCTCAGGGGGCAGGATGGTGTGGGGGGGTTTCTTGGGAGGGGGTCCTTGGACTTGGCTTTGAGAGGGGGCGGGTCCTTGCCACATTGTTTATGGTGGGAGAGGACACACAGGACATCTGTATGTATGTTGTTGTGGTGTCTGTGCTGCATGAGGTTGTGATGGTGGTGACTGCGTATGTGGTGAATGGGGTGCTTTTCTGCATATCTGATGTTGTAGTGACTGTGGGCAAGGCTGTATAGGTGGCAGGATCTGGGACTAATGATGCAGTGCAAGCAGGTTTGTGTGTTGATGTGACTGTGAGGAAGGAGGAGGAGGAAGGGGAGACAGTGGTGGCAGTGGCTGTTGTTGTATGTGCATCTGTGTGTCAGTTGTGTGTGTGCTCAAGTAGTGAAGTGTGCTGCCTGTGCTTGTCTGTACGAGCCCTGTCTGTTGTTGTGGGTGCATGCTTGTCTGATTGTGTGCGTGGGATGGGTTGGGGGAGAGAGCTTTGGGACTGGGAACAGGTCGTTGGAGGGTGGATTGAAGAACCAGGGGCACTGGCTGCCATAAATGAGGAGGCCAGACCCTAAAACGATTTCTGTAGGGCACCATGAATGCTCTCCAGGTAGGCATTGCATTGCTGCATCTGGGATGCCAGCCCCTGGATGGCGTTCACTATGGTTGACTGTCCTACAGAGATGGATCTCGGGAGGTCAATAGCCTCCACAGTGAGGGCAGCTGGGCTGACTGGGGCAGGGCCTGAGGTGCCTGGGGTGAAGGAGCTCCCACCCTCCTGGTTGAGCAGGCACGGGCAACTGGGTGGGGGGCTACTGGGAGGGCAGTGCTGGTACAGAGGGTGGCAAAAGGTGTAGTAGCTGGGGTGGTCCCAGAGGGGTCCGCCACCACCAGGGAGCTTCCATCTGAGGAGGAATCCGAGTTAGATGTCGTTGCTCCAATCTCCCCGTGGTGCTCCCCTCACCCTCCAACCCACTGGTACCCTCGGCGTCTGTGCTCTCCGCCTCCTGGGTGCCCTTGCTCCTTCGCTAATGCACACAAGGATAGGATGAGAAAAGGAGTGAGGGTGGGGGAGAAAGAAAGGGAGCACAGGGTCAATCACAGCAACAACAGCACATATGGCATACACATCACAATCACTCACTGGGACTAACACTGTGCAGTATGGAACACAATGAAAAAACATTACCTGGGTATAACAGCAGAAAAGAACCCAAACACTACCATCTGCACATATACTGGGACTCACTAGGCCATGTCTGGCATGGTATGCTAGCTAATTACCAATACCAAACATACAAACCACCCCACATTGCTAAGCAGGACCCCACCAGAATAGCTGAACCTGCATATTGTGGAATTTACTGACAAGAACCTTGCACCCAAACCCCATGGCAGGCAGTAAAAATGAATACCACCCAGCCTGTACCCACCCCTTTGTGTCTGCTTTCCTCCAACTCAATTGGCCACCGCCAGTACGCGGGCCATTAGGGGGTCAGGGTCCAACGGGCACCCATCCCTCATTGGGAGGCCGTCCCCAGCTCCTGGCCCAGCATCTCAGGTCCTCCCACCGTTTCCTGCAGTGGGTGCTTAGCCCTCTATCGACCTCCAGGGTCTGCACATCCTTGGCGATGGCACACCACAACCCTTTCTTCTGATGGGCACTGGCCTGCATAGGGAACACAGACAGAAGGAAACCATGAACTCAACACTCCATTCTGTAACAGAAATGGCTTACATACTGCAGAGATCCCACATTGAGCACACACATGACCTGTACCTCTGCATACGCATTGCATGCAGCCAACCCCCCCAATGACCCACTGCCAGCACAAACATACATCTTCATGCAGCCATGTTGCATCCAACCTACCAATGATGTACTCTCCTGTTGGTCTGGAGGCCCATACAACTGCCCATACTGGGGTAGGATCCCATCCACAAGCTTTTCCAACTCCTCAGATGTGAAGGCTTGGGCCCTTTCCACTGTAGTACGGGCCATCGCAGGTTCCAGACACAGGACACATCAGCACACACAGTGGAGGTGTTGAACCGTGGAGAGTCAGAAATCAAGTGAAGTGGTACAGAGAAAATGGTGGTCACGTCCGCGGTAGTAAACTCCGTCATCACCGGCGTTGATCATCATTGGTTCCTGTGCTCCATAGAGCGCTATGTTAGCCAATGAGAAGTTGCACGGCATCGGAATGAGGTCACTTCCACCTGTCCCTGCATACAGGACAGGCAGTTGTCATTTCCCAATGCTGGTACTTATGTACTTTGTACAGACCAAGACAATTCCAGTCTGCTACATACATACATGCTGTGTAGTGTGATATTGTGTATCCATCCTTCCTATAGTCACACACACATCTCATGTTTGGTTTACTTAGATACCTACCTCTGCAGAGGAGGAGACAAGCACCTGTGTACAGACCCCTAGTGGGCTTGACTACACTGGAGGGCCGGCACATCATACTCACCTATCATCTGGACAGGGCCACAATTACTGAGCTGTGTCGACAATTGGAGCCAGTTCTGATTCCTGCTAACGGTAGCACTACAGCAATACCTCCTGCAGTACAGGTACTGTCAGTGCTCCACTTCCTGGCAAGTGGTTCATTACAGGTGACAGTGGGCTTGGCTGCAGGAATACCACAGACAATGTTTTTGATAATGCTTGGAAGGGTTTTGGCTGCTTTTCTGAAACACATTAGCAGCTACATCTCATTCCCACAGAGGTAAGATTTGCCCACTGCGAAGGCTGGATTTTATGCCAGGAGACACATACCACATGTGATTGGGACCATTGACGGGACCCATATTGCCTTGGTCCCTCACAGGGCAAGGGAGCAGGTCTACAGGAATAGGAAGAGTTACCACTCTCTAAATGTCTAGATGGTGTGCCTTGCAGATCAATACATCTCCCACGTCACTGCCATGTCTCCTGGATCTGTGCATGATGCCTATGTCTTTAGGAATAGCAGCGTCCCACAGGTGATGGCATGGCTCCAGAGACAGATTGTGGCTCACAGATGAGCTTGAGTCTTCACACAATGTATGTCAGTGTATGCCAACTGGAGTTGTACTCCATGCCATGGTACATGAGTGATGTGTGTCCCTCACTGCTTATAGGTGACTCCGCTACCCAAACCTGTCCTGGCTGTTGACCACAGTGAGGAATGAGAGGGCAGGATCAGAAAATCGGTACAATTAAGCACATGGCTGTACCATGAGGGTTGTTGAACGCACATTTGGACTACTGAAAGCCAGGTTCTGGTGCCTTCATTTAACAGGTGGATCCCTATTCTACACCCCTAAGAAGGTCTGCCAGATAGTGGTGGCTTGCTGCATGCTGCATGCTGCAAACGTTGGCCCTCAGATGCCATGTGCCCCACCTTCAGGAGAAGGGGGGAGACAATGCACCTGTGGCAGCAAAGGACTCTGAAGATATTGATGTAGATGAGGAGGAGGAGGATGTGGACAACAGGACACATATCATACAGCAGTACTTCCAATGACACTCAGGTAAGACTGTACTGCTGCTCATAGCCACATTTCAGTTACGTGCTGTGTGCCTGCTATGTTGTGCCAAGCAATACCTTTACTTTCCAATTGACTGTCACTTATGCTTTCTCTTTTTGCAGATGTTGGTGTGATCACAACTGTGTACTGATATGATGACTACAGAATACTTAAACACATTTGATGGATGGATTTCCTATGGGTTCGGTGTTGTCCTCCCACCTTTGGTTAGTGTATGGTGATAGATTGTGGGAGTGGTAGTGCTACATGCTGTCCATGCATTGCTGTTGTGTGTGCATGCAGAGCTGGGAGGGATGTGCATACAGTGGAAAGGGCACGCAGGGGTACACAATTGAGGGTGTTTATTGGGGTGGTGCTCTGTGTGGGATGTAGTGGGGTGTAGGGTGTCAGGGTGAGGGGGTGACATGCCATGCAGTTATCGGTGAAGGTAAGGTAGCAATGATTACTTACCAGTGTTCAGCCCTCTAGTGACTCCAGTTAGGCCCTCAGGATGCAGGATTGCCAAGACTTGCTCCTCCCAGGAAGTCAACTGTGGGGAAGGGAGTGGGGGTCCACCGCCAGTCCTCAAGATGGCGACCTGGTGCCTTGATGCAATGGAACTCACCTTCCCCGTAGGTCATTTGACCTTTTTCAAATGTCATCCCTTGTGCGTGGATATTGTCCCACGGAGTTCACCCTGTCCACGTTCCTCCGCCATAGCTCCATCTTCCTGGCAATGGAGATCTTATGAACCTGTGCACCAAACAGCTGTGGCTCTACCCTGATGGTTTCTGCCGCCATCTTCTGCAACTCCTCATCAGGGAATCATGGCACATGCCTATTATGTAGTGTGTGTGTTGTGCAGAGTGTGTTAGGTGTTGAGGTAGGGTGTGTGATTCTGCGGTGGTGGCGTGCACCGCCAATGGTTGACCGTCATTGAATGTCTGCTAGGATGATTTGTGGTCCATTATTTGGAGGGCAGTGTTTTGTTGGCATGGTGGAGTGAGTGGTGGGCCCGACAGTTTTTCACCTCCGTTGGGTCTAGATTGTGGTTGTGGCTGGTTTCTGTTGGTTTTGTGTTTGTGTGTCATTATCTGGCGGGCGGATTACCCCCTCCACGGCGGTCTGTTGGTAGGCATCACCACGGCGGTCTTCGGAAAAGACCGCCAGTGTCATAATGAGGACCATAGTACTTTCGATTACTATACATTAATTTACACTGCCGCAGTTGTGAAATAGATTACAAGGAATTGTGGTCAGCAACCTAGTCTGCGTTTAGCAATGTGATTGTGCTTCATGTGTCTTTTTGCTGGATTCTGTGTTAACATAAATTATCCTACAGATGGGCCAACAACATTAGAAAGATGTAAATGAGTACTAAACTAGGATTCTTCTCCTAAGCTATACGTTGTAAGTGTTTGTTTTCTAGGTATAGACCTCCTCATATGCCTGACCATTAAAAAATGCACCACCAAAATCTGCAGGAAAAACACTGAGGGTCCCTTTGGTAAGCTGTCTACCATTATGAAAAGGCAGGAAGACTTGGCAGGGTTCTATGTTGGACGTGGCAAGGCCATGCTTTTCAAGATGACAGTGGTGATACTTCTCCATAGTATATCCAGTACTTTAAAACTTGTGCAGTGGGGAGAGCAACATATACATATTTTTTTAATCATTTTTTTTTTAGATCCGCTGAGCCTCTGTGGTACGGCAAACATAGACATGCAAAGCTCTCTGCTTTCTGTCCCGACCACATGATCAGAATGAATCCGCGGTTCAAATCTGTGGATTTATGAAATTGTAAAACAATAAAATGTAAGTATATAGGAGCCATTGGTTATGAATTTGAGATAAGCCTGCACCGATTTCCAAGGTCCAAACAAGTGCTGTTTATTTAGTTTTTAATTAATAAGTAATTTTATGATTTTGAGGGAGCTGCTAATCTGCAACTCAGAATCCGCGGATCTAGTTTTGAACCACACCTAATTTTGAGTAGGACCACTCCCTAAAACGGTTATTATTTCTCTAGCTGTTATAGGAGAAACATCTTATTTGAGATCGAGCTGACAGTGCTTTTCAGTATGGCTTAAGGGAGTGCTGCACCACCACCTGCAGAAGCAGAAGCTATTTCTATTAAAGAAGAGCGCAAAAAGAGAGCACAGTATGGCAGTTCTTCACAAATCTGAGTGGAGAAAAAACGTTACAGCCAAAATTGTAAAGTGCAACTTGTGTGGCAAAGAATTGTCTTGTGACATATCAAAAAAATACAGCCACAGGACATGTAGTATGTGGAAGCAGGTGCGCACAATCCACAAATGTGCATATCTCTGAATGATGAGAGAGAGAGAAGGAAGAGATTTGGCTGCAGAACCTTGCTCATCTTAACCTGGCCATTTCCTTCCTGCTACCATCACTATTGAAGCCACATGTACCAAATTTGGTTGAATGGTAACATCCTGTGCCATCTGCCATAATCTTTTGTCGCAAGAGTTATTTTTTTTCTCCACAATTTTATTGTTTGAAGTACCTGTAATACAGCAGTGTCATGCTTTGAAAATGCAAAACTTTTGCATTTAGATTGGTCCAAAGCTTTTGATAAAAATAATTTTAAATAAAAAATTAAAATTAAAACCTTTTTCAAAAAAATATAAAATAAAATGGTTCTTGTTAGAACCACTATTGAATCAAACAAAGAGCTGTGTTTGAAACTTTATTACCCTTTTGTATTTTTTGTGTACATGGTGTGTGGTATATAAAGAACTCTGGGGTCATTATGACCCCGGCGGTCGGTGTAATAGTGGAGGTATTACTGCCAACAGGCTGGCGGTACATACCTCCACTATTATGAGATTGGCAGTTTGGCCAAAGCCAAACCGCCAAGTTAACACACAGACAGCCACAGTGGTAACAACCGCCGAGCTGGAGACTACAGTCTCCAGCTTGGCGGCTGTCACTAGGCCACCCAGGCATTTTGACCCCGCTCACCGCCATGGTTCCCGTGGTTTCTGTACCGCCATAGAAACCAT
The DNA here is from genome assembly GCF_031143425.1 of Pleurodeles waltl. NCBI lineage: Eukaryota > Metazoa > Chordata > Amphibia > Caudata > Salamandridae > Pleurodeles > Pleurodeles waltl. Next base: position 1,450,002,915 of record NC_090447.1, on the reverse strand, counting down.
GGTGGTAGGCACTATCAGTGCCAGGGAATTTCTTCCCTGGCACTGATAATGGTCTCCCCGCCCCCTCCCCAGAGTCCTCCACCAACCTCCCCCCCACATATACACACATACATACACACCCTTACACACACTCACCCAGGCATGCATACATTCATACACACTCACAGCAACACTCACGAACATACATCCAGGCACACATGCAATCACATGACACAACATGCACGTACACACACACACACCCATGAACACAAGCATTACACACACATGCACATATTCAAACACAGCCACACACACCCCCACAAATGCACACACCACCCCCTACCCCCCTCTCCTGTTGGAGAACCCGACTTACCTGCTTGCAGGGGTTCCTCCGGCAAGAGACGGGACGTGGCGCTGCTGCCAGCAGCAGTGTCCGCCAGCAAAACACCGTCAGGCTGTATCATGGAACAGGATATGGTAGGCGGTGTTTTGCTGGCGTTGCGCTGCTGCTGGCAGCAGCGCCACCTTACCGCCGTCTGCCACCACAACCGTAGCCGGAATTCTGCCAGCCTTCTGGCGCAGTTCCGGGTACCGCCATAATTCCATGGATGGTCGGTAGCCACAGCGATGGAATGTTGGCGGCCGTCGCTGTGGCGGTAGGCGGCATTTACCACCAATGTCATAATGAGGCCCTCTGTCTGTAGGTGTGCTATTGTATGTATTAATCTGTATCAGGAGGTGTTAGTGTGTATATGAGTAACTGTGTGAATGAGTCCGTGAATACATCAGTGTGTGCTTGGGTGTGATAGTTTATGTATCATTGTGTGCCTGGATGTGTCAGTGTGTGTATGGAAGTGTACCTTGGTGTGTCAGTGCATGCATCAATGTGTATGTGGGTATGTCAGTGTCTGCATCAGCATGTGCCTGGGTGTATTAGTGTAGCATCAGTGTGCACCAGAGTGTGTCAGTGTATGTATCGGTGTGTGTCTGAGTGTATACATCAATGTGTACATGGGTGTGTTAGTGTATGCATTAGTGTGTGCCTGGGTGTATCAGTTTATGCAAAAGTATGAGCCTTGGTGTGTCAGTGTGTGTCTGGCTGTGTCAGTGGATGCACCGGTATGTGTGTGACAGTGTATGTATGAGTTTGCATTTGGGTGTGCCAGTGTATGCATCAGCATGTGCCTGGGTGTGTCAGTGTATGCATCAGTGTGTGCCTGGATGTATCAGTGTTTACAACAGAGTGCATCTGGGTGTGATAGTATATGCAATAGTATGTGCCTGGGTGTGTCTGCGTATGCATCAGTGTGTCCCTGGGTGTCTCAGGTTTGCATCAATGTGTGCCTAGGTGTGTCGGTGTATGCATCAGTGTGAGCCTGGGTGTGTCAGTGTATGAATCGGTGTGTGCCTGGGTGAGTCAATGTATGTGGCAATGTATGCATGGGTGTATCGTTCTATGTATCAGTGTGTGCCTGGGTGTGTCAGTGTATGCATGAGCGTATGTCTGGATGTGTTAGGGTGTGTCAGTGTATGCATCATTGTGTGCTTGGGTATGTCAGTGTATGTACCAGTGCGTCTCTGGGTGTGTCAGTGTATGCGTGAAAGTGTGCCTGAGTGTCTCAGTCAATCCAGCAGTGTGTGCCTGAGTGTGTCAGTGTATGTATCAGTGTGTGGCTAGCTGTGCCAGTGTATACATTAGTGTGTGCCTAGGCATGTTAGTGTATGCATCAGGATGTACCTGGATGTCTCACTGAATGCATCAGTATGTGCTTGGGTATGTCACTGTGCACATCAATGTGTTCCTGGGTATGTTACTGTGTGCATCAGTGTATTCCTGGGTGTGTTAGTGTGTGTACCAGTGTGTACCTGGGTATGTTAATGTATGCATGAGAGTGTGCCTGGGTGTGTCAGTATATGTCTAAGTGTATACCTGGGTGTGTTAGTGTATGCATCAGTGTGTGCCTGGGTGTGTCAGTGTATGCATCAGTGTGTGTCTGGGTGTGTTACTGTGTGTATCAGTGTGTTCCTGGTGTGTCAGTTCATGTATTACCGTGTGCCTGGGTGTGCCAGTTTATGCATTAGTGTCTCCTTGGGTGTGTCAACGTGTGAATCAGTGAGTGCATGCGTGTGTTAGTGTATGCATCAGTGTGTATCTGTGTGGGGTAGTATATTCATTAGTGTTTGCCTGGGTATATAATTGTATGAATAAGTGTTCCCTGAGTAGGTTAGTGTTTGGTTATCTGAATACATAACTGTATTGAAATTACTGTGTTGGTGGTCTTTTCATGAAACATATGTAATTAGTTAACCACATTACTGCAATAAATAGGTCCTTCAATCTGTGTAAAAATAGATAAAACATAAATAAAAGTTAAACTTTTATATTATTAAGCTATCTATTAAAAATTCACAATCTGTAATAAAAACGATATTTTTAATTACAAGATAGAACAAATTTATATCATTGTATAGCAACCACACATATTATTTAAGCATGTTACAGTATGCTGTCTACTATTCTCAGCTTCTATACTTTTGTACTATAAGTGTGTATAGGTACACATCCTTGAACAGTGGGGGAGGAGAAAAACAGTCATATGGACTGTAAAAAAAAAACCAACAGTACATAGAACTTCATCTCAAATTAACTTTACTATGTATGACATTCACTACAAATATTTACAAACTCTTTTAGCTATGCTTGTTAAATAATATGAATTACATTATAGCTTCACAATATAGTTAATGTGTATGTATCATAGTAGTAGTTAATAATTTGTATAAATCCTCGTATCTAAACAGGGTCCCTGAGCTAGATACAGAGAGTAACACACAGGGAAGCAATACTATGAGTATAACGTAGTTTACTCTCCATTAACATAGCAAACATAGGAATGGAAATCTTAAATTCAAATATACAACATACAATATATTTCAATTTAGATATTTATTATAGCTAATTAAACATTCAGTTCGCACATAATATAATCAACATAGAATCAACCCAAAACATTTTTGCTCCTCGAGAGATCATCGTGCTGGTAATATGTCCTGGATCCTGCTGATACTGTTAGCAAGTTGTTCCCTACAAGTTTGGTATCCTTGCGGGTTTCCCCTGTGGATTACGTTTTTTTAAACCATGTGAACTTGTAGGGTGAGAAAGCATAGCTTCATTTAGCTATATCCATGTGTTAGTCCTCCATTTTGGACTACAAATTTGAAGTTGGAGAGTGTTTAATCCAGCCTGTAAGGGATATCTAAGTTCGTTCATATCTAAGGTAGATTACAAGATGTACGTATGCCAATTATACTGAACCATAAAGTCCTGATGAAGGTGTATTTATATTTTTCTTCACTCACCGAAACGCGCGTCTGCTTGTAAATTGGCATGTCTTGAACATTGGCATGAAGTGTTTGAAATTGGCAAATTTGAAACCCTGACCAGGATTGGCTACCATCAGGCCTGTAACTTGAGAATTTGAATCAAGAAATTATAACCTAGAATTGGCTGTTATTATGTTGAATTTGATACAATCCAAACTACAACGCATAATTGTAGCATCAAAGCAGTAACTTTATTGTGCTGTTTAAATATCCTCTCATGTATGAGGCGGTTGTAAATTTGTATGTATACTATTTTGTGATTTTGTTGGTTCTGTGTTATTTGTTTATTTTTGCGTATTTACTGGTATGTTATTTATGTTTACATATATGTATGTTTCATTTAGGTTAGGGGGTTGTATTATATATTTTTTTGGGTTGATTCTATGTTGATTATATTATGTGCGAACTGAATGTTTAATTAGCTATAATAAATATCTAAATTGAAATATATTGTATGTTGTATATTTGAATTTAAGATTTCCATTCCTATGTTTGCTATGTTAATGGTGAGTAAACTACGTTATACTCATAATAATGTGTATAAAGACATCACCCTTGGTAGGCCGCATGATGTCATAAAGTGTGGTAATTCATTGAACCAAAGTGTAGTATATCAGTAGTATAATTACTGTTATGGTTTTCCAGGTCTTCTTGAAGCAGAACGTTTTATTTTTATTTACTGAAGGTGTTTCTTCTAGTTAAACCTTTCTGATCTGTCTTTCTAGTTTAATAGTGTTATGGGGTTTCCTTCCAAGAGTAAGAAGATTTATAGATTTAAAATTCCTAAGAAAGACATCACCCTTGTTAGCTCATATGATGTATTATTTCGTTTTATTTATTTGGAATACATTTTGTCCTTACATAGATCTTTGTCCTGGTTTATACATTGTGATTGATTTGTTTTTGCAATTTAGTGCTGTCTTGGTTGTTTCCTTGCAAGATTTGGAATCCTGTTGGATCTGGTCCTTTTTGCAGGGTCATCCCTAAACTTTTTGCCTAATTATTCTGACCATGTTTTGTGGGCTTTAGAACTCTGGGCATTTTACCACTGCTAACCAGTGCTAAAGTGCATATGCTCTCTGTGTACATTGTATTGGTGATTGGTTTATCCTTGATTGACATATCTGATTTGCTAGTAAGTCCCTAGAAAAGTGCACAAGAGATACCCAGGGCCTGTAAATCAAATGCTACTAGTGGCCCTGCAGCACCAGGTGTGCCACCCACAGGAGTAGCCCTGTAAACATGTCTCAGACCTGCCACTACAGTGTCTGTGTGTGCAGTCTTGCACTGCCAATTCGACTTGGCAGGTGTACCTACTTGCTAGGCCCAAACCTTCCCTTTTTATACATATAAGGCACCCCTAAGGTAGGCCCTAGGGCAGTGCATGTTAAAGGTGGGGCATGTACTGATGTGTTTTACATGTGCTAACAGTGAAATACTGCCAACTTTGGTTTTCACTGGACAAGGCCTATCTCTCTCATAGGTTAACAGGGGGGCTGCCTTTAAATATTATTTAACTGAAGATTCCTTTGGGAACAGATAACAGATAGAAATGTGGAGTTTGGGGTCTCTGAACTCTTTAAAAATAGATCTGTTAATACAGTTGTTTTTTAGATAGTTAGTTTAAGAATGCCATTTTTAGAAAGCAGGCATTTTCTTGCTTAAACCATTTTCTGATTTCCTGTCGGGGTCAGACTGACAGTTGGGCCGTTTGTGAATCCCCTCTGGACAGTGAAACAATGGGAGCTGGGGTGTAGCCTGCATATACCGATGGGCCATCTGGGCTAGAGTGGAGGGAGGAGTGGTCACTTGCACCTGAATGGGCTGTGCCTGTCCTCACACAATGCAGTTTCCAACCCCCTGGTGTGTGTCTGGGGCCAGGCCTGGGCAAGGCAGGATCTTGTGAACAACAGAGAATTTCCTTTGAAGTTTGTCTACTACAAAGGGAGAAAGGGTTATAAGTAGTGGACCCAAAACCCCAGACTTTAGATTTCTTGAAGATCACTTCTGCAACCAAGAGGAATCTCTGCCAATGAGAAAAGCTGAAGAGCTGAGCTAAAATAAATGCTGCCCTTGCCTCTGACTGTGCTTTATTGGGCTATCCTGCAGTTGCTGCTTCTGCTTGTGAAAGGGGAAAAATACTGGACTTTGTTGTGCATTCTTGCTTGAGAAGAATCTCCAAGGGCTTGGACTGAGCTTGCCTCCTGTTTTGAAGTCTCAGGTCCAGACTTCCTCTGCCAGCACCTGGACTATCTGCTGAGACTCCTGCCCTGCAAAGTGGTACCCTATCCAGTCCTTAGTCCCTTGAACAGTGAAGTTGGCAGAACAATGACTGAAATCCACACACTGTGCGGAGACATTTTTGATGCACCATTTGCAACGCGGCTGATAAACAATGCGCCACCCACTTCGTGGCTGAAATCGATGCTCCACCTGCATTGTGGCTGAGAGATCAAAGTATCGCAACTGGAGAAATGACACAACACCCGCTTGTGGCTGCTGATAAGGATGCAAACCCCACACAGTGTGGTTTTCCAACATCAAGCCACTGGTTTTCTCACACATTGTTGCTAGGTGTCAAAGTCATTGTGAACCTGCACAGATCCGAGGTGCCCTGTCCAGGAAGCAACGCATCGCTCTCTTGCGTGGGAGAAAAATGACGCATCACTTACCCGACTGGAGAAGAAATGACGCAAGGCCTCACTTGCGTGTAAGGAATTGACACATCACTGACTTTTCCGATGCACACTCGCCCGTGCGGCTTTATTTTTGATGCAAACCAGGTAGTTTGTGTAAAATCAACGTTTCCATTGTTTTCTATGGAGTAAAACTCTTATTCTTTTGAAGATTTACAACTTGACTTGTGTATGTTGGATATTTGTCATTTTTGTCTTGTTTGATTTAGATAAATATTACCTATTTGTCTAAACTGGCGTGGTGTCCATTTTGTAATATTTTCACTGTATTACTGTGAGTGTTGGTACATGAATGATTATCTCATTGCTTCTGAGATAATCCTGACTGCTTTTGCCAAGCTACCAAGGGGGTGAGCAGGGGTTATCTAAGTGTGTATATCCATTGCCTTGACTAGGGCAAGGGTCCCTGCTTGGACAGAGTGCAAACTGACTGCCAACCAGAGATCCCATTTCTAACAAATCCCTTATGGGGAATCTCTTGGTAGGCTGTATGATGTGTTTACTTGCTGTATTAGAAGTCCTAGAAGTGTAGTATTCAGTTTCTTCAGTATTATTCCTCCTTAGAACTTTGGTTCAAGGAACAGAAGGTAAGAATTTAGTAATTTATTGGGTAATCTCTGCTTAACCCCTTAGCTGCTGGGCCGTTCCCACCCCCCAGTGCTGAGCCCTTTTTTGGCTATTTCGGGTAGTTTGCGCTTAGGCCTTCATAACTTTTTGTCCACATAAGCTATCCACGCCAAATTTGCGTCCTTTTTTCCAACATCCTAGGGATTCTAATGGTACCCAGAGTTTGTGGTTTCCCCTGGAGGAGACCAAGAAATTAGCCAAAATACAGTGAAAATTTCATTTGTTCCAAAAAAAATAGGAAAAAAGGGCTGCAAAAGAAGGCTTGTGGTTTTTTCCCTGAAAATGGCATCAACAAAGGGTTTCTGCTGCTAAAATCACCATGTTCCCACCTTTCAGGAACAGGCAGACTTGAATCAGAAAACCACATTTTTCAACACAAATTTGGCATTTTACTGGGACAGACCCCATTTTTACTATTTTTGGTGCTTTCAGCCTCCTTCCAGTTAGTGACAGGAATGGGTGTGAAACCAGTGCTGGATCCCAGAAAGCTAAACATTTCTAAAAACTAGACAAAATTCTGAATATAGCAAGGGGTCATTTGCGTAGACCCTACAAGGTTTCCTTACAGAAAATAACAGCTGAAAGAAAACAATATTGAAATTGACTGAAAACAACAGCCATTTTTCTTTATGTTTTACTCTGTAACTTTTTCCTGCGATGTCAGATTTTTGAAAGCAATATACTGTTATGTCTGCTGGACTCTTCTGGTTGCGTGGATATAAAGGGCTTGTAGGTTCATCAAGAACCTGAGGTACCCAGAGCCAATAAATGAGCTGCACCCTGCAGTTGGTTTTCATTCTATACTGGGTATACAGCAATTCATTTGCTGAAATATGAAGCGTGAAAAATAGGTATCAAGAAAATCTTTGCATTTCCAAAATGGGCTCACAATAAGGTTTTGAGGAGCAGTGGTTATTTGCACATCTCTGAATTCTGGGGTGCCCATGCTAGCATGTGAATTGCAGGGTATTTCTCAAATAGACGACTTTTTTACACACTCTCTTATATTTGGAAGGAAAAAATGTAGAGAAAGATAAGGGGCAATAATACTTGTTTTGCTATTCTATGTTCCCCCAAGCCTCCCGATAAAAATGATACCTCACTTGTGTGGGTAGGCCTAGCACCCGCAACAGGAAATGCCCCCTAACACAACGTGGACACATCCCATTTTTTGACAGAAAAGAGAGCTGTTTTTTGCAAAGTGCCTACCTGTAGATTTTGGCCTCTAGCTCAGCCGGCACCTAGGGAAACCCAGAATCCTTTGCAAACCTCAAAATGTGGCTAAAAAACACATTTTCCTCACATTTCGGTAACAGAAAGTTCTGGAGTCTGAGAGGAACCACAAATTTCCTTCCCCCCAGCGTTCCCCCAAGTCTCCCGATAAAAATGATACCTCACTTGTGTGGGTAGGCCTAGTGCCCGCGACAGGAAATGCCCCAAAGCACAACGTGGACACATCCCATTTTTTGACAGAAAACAGATCTGTTTTTTGCAAAGTGCCTACCTGTAGATTTTGGCCTCTAGCTCAGCCGGCACCTAGGTAAACCTACCAAACCTGTGCATTTTTGAAAACTCGAGACCTAAGGGAATCCAATATGGGGTGACTTGTGGGGCTCTGACCAGGTTCTGTTACCCAGAATCCTTTGCAAACCTCAAAATGTGGCTAAAAAAACACGTTTCCTCACATTTCTATGACAGAAAGTTCTGGAATCTGAGAGGAGCCACAAATTTCCTCCCACCCAGCGTTCCCCCAAGTCTCCCGATAAAAATTATACCTCACTTGTGTGGGTAGGCCTAGCACCCGCGACAGGAAATGCCCCAAAACACAACGTGGACACATCCCATTTTTTGACAGAAAACACAGCTGTTTTTTCCAAAGTGCCAGCCTGTACATTTGGGCCTCTAGCTCAGCTGGCACCTAGGGAAACCTACCAAACCTGTGCATTTCTGAAAACTAGAGACCTAGGGGAATCCAAGATGGAGTGACTTGTGGGGCTCTGACCAGGTTCTGTTACCCAGAATCCTTTGCAAACCTCAAAATGTGGCTAAAATAACACGTTTTCCTCACATTTCTATGACAGAAAGTTCTGGAATCTGAGAGGAGCCACAAATTTTCTTCCACCCAGCGTTCCCACAAGTCTCCCGATAAAAATGATACCTCACTTGTGTGGGTAGGCCTAGCGCCCGCGACAGGAAATACCCCAAATCACAACGTGGACACATCACATTATTTCATAGAAAACAGTGCCTACCTGTGGATTTTGGGCTCTAGCTCAGCCGGCACCTGGGGAAACCTAGCAAACCAGCGCATTTTTCAAAACTAGAAACCCATGGGAATCCAAGATGGGGTGACTTGTGGGGCTCTGACCAGGTTCTGTTACCCAGAATCCTTTGCAAACATCAAAATTTGGCCCAAAAAACACTTTTTCCTCTCATTTCGATGACAGAAAGTTCTGGAATCTGAGAGGAGCCATAAATTTCCTTCCACCCAGCATTCCTCCAAGTCTCCCGATAAAAATTATACCTCACTTGTGTGGGTAGGCCTGGTGCCCGCGACAGGAATAGATCACACAACGGTCAATATTGGTACTTACATGAGGCAGCTGTTGACCCTGGGGTGATCCATTCCTGACGCAGGCACTAGGTGTTAGCACTCAAGTGGGGTAGTGTTTTTATCAGGACAGGTGAGGAATCACTGGGTGGTAGGAATTTTGTGGATCCCAGCATATTCCTGTAGTTTGTGTGACAGAAATGCGAGAAAAATAGAGTTTTTATTCAACATTTCAGCTTTGAAGGGTATTCTGGGTAAGAAAACTTTGGGGAATCCACACAAGTCACACCTCTGTGGACTCCCCCGAATGTCTAGTTTCCAGAAATGTTCGGGTTTATTGTGTTTCTCTTTATGGCTGCCGAACCCAGGACCAAAAACACAGGTTCCTGCCTTACAAAACCAGTTTGTTTTGCGATAGATAATTTTGATGTCTCCACAATACGATTTGGGCGGTGGAATTTGGGGCTGAACTAAATTGGGGAGCTCCCAAGAGAGCACTCTCTCTCTCTCTCTGTTTGCCTCCGCATTCACCTGCTCTCTGGGTTGGGCTTAACCACTATTACCCAGTTGCACAGACTGCTTGCGAAGGGACAGCAGGACTGTCCTCATCACCTCCCTCATAAAGTACTGGAAGAGGAGTTATCGAATGGGACTCCTCCGACTGAAAAATCACTCCCAGAGTCTGCGCCATTGTCCTATCCCTCAGATGCTTTCTCAGTCTCTGATCCTATGTCAGAGCTGTCCTCTATAACCCGAGTGACGGCAGCAGTCATCCATCAAGATGCCATCTCTGCTATTGGCTAAACTGTTGCTCTAAAACACTAGCCTACGTAGACAGTCACAAAATCGATGGTGTGTGTGAGACACGTGCAACAGTAGAGGCCACCTTACCAGCGCTTCTTCCCTCAATCAGCACGTTCTTTCAAGACACTCAAAAAACACCTTGTCACATACCATTCGTCACAGTCTTTAGCACCTCCTGCGCCCAGTCCAACAATCATTGTTGGTGTTCCCACTCCCTCCTCCTCGGATTCCCTCATTACCACCCAGCAAAAGTGCCCTTCATCTCTCCATAGCCGCCCTCCACCCCGCACATACATTTCATTTGTATTATAGCGCAGGTAATGGCTGACCTTACTAATGTACTCATCTATTTACATAAAATACGGATTTGCTCTTTGCCGTAGGCATATAAACCTTCTGCGCTTCTTTATGGCGCTAAAACTGCCACTAGACAAGTCTGACCCTTTTGTAGCAGAAACATAATCACAATACTTACTTGACTTTTTTATTGCTGCCTAAAAGCTACAGTTGAAAAGCGTCAGTTGAAGTATGTGCATTGCTTTGAAGACGCAAGCTGCAACTGCAAGACAACTGGTGGCAAATATATATATATATATATATATATATCACTTTTATATGTGGGTCTGGTTTTCCTGGGGGCTGATTGCAGCCCCCAGGAAAAACCACACACATATTGACAAAAGTGATATATATATATATATATATATATATATATATATATATATATATATATAGAGAGAGAGAGATCTATCTCTATATATATATATCTATCTAGAGATATATCCACGTACATAGATATATCTACATAGATATACCTATACATATATAGATCTATATATGTACATATATATATATATATATATATATAGATCAATTTTTTTTAGTTGTTGTATGGTTTCCTTGGGGGCCAAAATGGCCCCCAGGGAAACCCTACAACAACTAAAAGAAATATCGCCCCCACAGGGGGTCGCCCTGCCCACGGGCGACCCCCTGTCCATTTTTTATTTTTTATTTAAAATGCCAGGGGGCACCTACCTTTTAAAAAAAAAAAAATATATGCGGCCCATTTTCCGAGGGGGCCGACCCCCCCAAGTGAAATCCCTGGTGTCTAGTGGTGTTTCCTGGCCCCCGATCGCAGCTGTGCTGCGATCGGGGTCCAGGAAACACTTTCAGAAGGCCTCGTAAGAAAGGGGAGACCCTCCCCTTTCCTACGAGGCCTTCCTGAAACTGTTTCCTAGCCTCCGATCGCAGCTGTGCTGCGGTCGGGGGCCAGGAATCCTGAAAGTGTTTCCTGTCCCCCGATCGCAGCACAGCTGCGATCGGGGGACAGGAAACACTTTCAGGAAGGTCTCGTAAGAAAGGGGAGACTCTCCTCTTTCTTACGAGGCCTTCCCGAATGTGGGGAAGGCCGTTTGCGTCTGTTTTCTCCATTGGAGCAGGAAGTGGCCGCAAGGCTGCTTCCTGCTCCGATGGGGCAATCAACATTGTAACGCGCTGACGTCACAAAGGGGCGGGTGGGTGGCGGGGGGCGACACGGAAGACCTTCCGTGTCTCCCAGGGATAAAAAAAAATAAAAATCCTCGGGTGCGACGCACTCGAGGATTTATTAACCCCCTCTCTGGTGTCGGCCACTGGTCGTGACCCGCACCAGGGAGGTAGTGTGGGCGTCGGCCAGTGGCCGACGCCCGCAGTTAAGCGGTTAAATGTAAGCTTGCTATCATTGCTCTCTGTCCATCCAGTTGTATTTTTTATGTACATGGTGCAATGTCCAGATGAAACTCTTACTCCTTCATGGAAAATAATGCCAGTACAAATATAAGTTTTCCCCGAAATGGAGATTTGTCCAGCTTTAAAATTTGTAATTTCAGATTCCAATTTAGTTCTCTTTGCTTTGCATTGTTGTAGTGTTAGGATGTTATACTTACCAGTTCTTCTGATGTTCAAAGTTAATAGACGGTTGGACTTACACTTTGCGCAGGGATTATTCTGTGATGCATCTTTAAACAGTTTGTCAAAACTGACAGTTTTACAGTCTGATAGATTTAGGTAGATAAATCGTTCTGAATCTATTTCTGTGTTTGAAGAAAAGGAACAATTCTCACAATCATGATGCTATGAGTAAATTAGTCCAAATAGTTCCTCAATAGATACCATCTCTTCTTCTAAAATACCTAGTAGGACTATCAACAATTCTTGTGCATCTTCTTGAGTGTTTTGAGTGAAGTGTACTGATCCAGTGCACAGACCTGCAAGATCTCTAATAGAAGATGCAGAAAAAATGTTTGTTCTATCACTGCACAACTGTTCTAACAAGCTAAATAGTGCAGAGCACAATCTTTTATCCTTTTTCTGTTTAACTTCATTAACCAGAGTAGGTACAGAGGTAAAGAGAATAGTGCTTTGATAACTACATTGGCATAGCAATTCACTCAAGATCAACAGATCTTACTACCTATTTTACACCTTCAAGAGCGTCAAATTGAATTGCTAGATATTGAACCTAATTTCTGTTTGGATACAAAACACAAACACGTAAACACTTTTCTAATCCTACAGTTTTGGAAACAGACTTTTCCCAAGAGTTGAGCTTTAATTGTCGTTTTTCACTCCACAGCATTGTCACTCCTTTGTGTTCCATTTCATCAACTGATATTAATTTCAATATTTGTTCTTTCTCCAGTTATAGTAATTCTTCATTGAAAGAGGAACATTCTTCCAAAGTATGTATTTTTCCTTCTTAAATTAAATCAAATATTAACTGTACTGCAGATGTTTTTGAAGCAAATATATTCTTTATGTCGGGTTTCTAACAAATGTTTCCTTTCTTTTGACAGTATTCCTACTCTGGTATCCTTTAGAATATTTCTATATTGCATGTCAGATGCTTGACATATGTTTTCAATTAGGTCTTTGTAGTGAAAATTCAACCAAATGTTGGCATTTCCAACACCTCCTAAAGAATTACGTGTTTCTTCATGTAGGATCGTCTTAAATACAGGCTGTCCTTTAACTGGACTAAGTTGTAACAAACCTCCGAAAACAATTACATGTTTTCCACCAAACAGGACTTCACACTCTGTCTTCAATATCTGTTGCATTCTTAAATGTACGAAGACAAGCATTAAGTTTGAGACCATGCTCACCTCATTGATGATTACACGTTTCAATTTCTTCAAAACTCTGGAAACTTTGTGACAAGCTTCTCTGTATAGCTTTTGGTATTCCAAATTATTAATGTGTTCAAAAGGCAGCATAAATAGACGATGTAAGGGAATTTCTTTAATGTTGTGCACAGCCAATCCAGTAGGTGGTGTTACTACACACAATAAAATACAAGCTGTAGTCTTCTGTAAATATGTGGTCAAAACTTGTATTAAAAAGCTTTTTCCAGTTCCAGTTTGTTCACTGACATAACAAAGAGTTGCTTTAAACCTTGAACATTTAGATTCTATTAAATCAGAGGAATCCATGCTTCCTATTTTTCTTGAAGGAATTTTTTTTCCTTGACTTCCATGTATATTTCTTTCTGCTCATTATTGCTCCATTAACTCTTCCAAGTTCACCTTTTCTTCTCTTGCTTGTTACTTTGCTATTTCCACTTCATTGATCGATATGGCAGCTTCATTTTCTATTATTGGTTGTCCAAGCAGATCTTCACTGAGAGGTGCAGAACTCTGGCTACTTTGTCAACTTTCCTTTGCTCTCTCAATAGCAATTGTTTCTTTTATATTGAATTTCTTCATTTAACATTTTCAGGTGGTCAGGAAATACAGAGCACTAAATACTGGACCAGATTTACAAAGCCCTAGGGCCTCCTTGCACCACACTAGCATCCTTTTTTTTAATGCTAATGTGGCTCATGGGGGCAATTTTCACCGAGCCATATTTACAAAGTGACACAATGCATGCATTGCACCTCTTTGCGACCCCTTGTGCCACATTATGCCTGCGTCAGGCATAATATATGCAAGGGGGGCATTCGGGCGTTAGGAGGCCCGCAGAAATGTCCCAGTGAAATGTAAAAAATTTCACTGCACCATTTTTGGTGTCGTTTTTAATGCCTGCTCAAAGCAGGCTTTAAAGTGACGCACCCATATTAATCACTAGGTCGCTTTGCACTTTGCTGCACTAGCGTCAATTTTTTTGACACTAGTGCAGCAAAGCCCCACAACAGTGTCAAAAATGTTTACCCTATTGGCCTATCGTGTACTATGGTGCGTCGTATTGTAAATACAGCGCACCTATGGTGTCGTTAGGTGGGATAGGGGCGATGCAAGAAAACTGGTGCATCAGCACTGATGCGCCAATTTCTTGTAAATATGCCCCACTGTGTTTTACAGCATTGAAAAACTCTTCATAGCAATCAAAGTGTCTAAGTAACTCTGTTTCAGATCTTTAAGGTTTGAATAGTTGGAGAAGTGGCAAGTAGGAAAAAAAATGTATTAGCAGTTTGACAAGTAAGTTTACTATGGTTAATTAAGTTACCTTTTGCATGCCAAACTAGACAACCATCACAACCAGTTACACTATATTTCCCTTCATAATGTTTTCTGACACATTATTTCTGTACCTATAGTGGTACAGAATTTCGTAAAGACACATGTTTTCAAGGCCTGGACTTCTTCTTGGATAGTAAGGGGTAGATTTATACTTTTTCACGCAAAACTGCATTTGCTCAGTTTTGCGTGAAAAAGTATAGTGCCGGCTAGAACCATTCCAAGACGCTGGCCAGGTGGCATATTTATGGAATGGCAGTAACAGTGTTACCATCTGCTGGCTCAGCGGAAAAGTCACATCAATATTGAAGCCAGCTCATAATAGAGCCGGCAGCAATGTTGATGTGCAGCAGGTGCAGTCGCACCTGTCACACATTTCACTGCCCAAAATTTGGGCAGTGAAATGCCAAGTGCATGGACAGTGCAGGGCCACCCAGGGGCCCCCGAAGTCCCCTTACCACCAGCCTTTCCATGGTGGTGTTTACCACCACAGACAGGCTGGCGGTAAGGGGAGTCGAAATCCCCAGGCCAGCGCTGCTTGCAGTGCTGCCCTGGTAGATTACGACCGCCGGGACCACCATGGGGGTGTACTGCCAGCACCGGCAGTGTTATAGCGGCGAAACCGCTGTGGTCAAAATAAGGTGACGAGTACCACCAGCCTGTTGGCGCTATTATTGCCACTATTGCCCTGGCAGTCACCGACTGCCAGGGTTGAAATGAGGGCCTTAGTAAAGACAGGAGCCATGCTCACCACAGCAACGGCCATGACCAGGGGATGAATGTCCCCTGGGCATGGTCAGTGGGGCCATCGCCGTGCAGGGGGCCCCAAGATTTTCTGCAGAAATCACCTCCCATGTTCCCTTCATCTCTGTTTTCTCTGACTTTGTGATGTATGAAGTGATTTAGCGAGCAAAAGCAATGAAATTGTCAGCAACAAACTGTATGTCCATATTTGGGTTCCATAGTTTCAGGATGACAGGATTATAATTGTTAATATATTTGGAGGCCTCTGATCTTTTGAGATTATATGTACTTGTTGTCAGTGTGTACCTCACTGCATATAAAAAGCTGTTCACTCTTCCCTTAGAGAGGATGGGACTTGGAAAGGCAAAACGACATCTTGTATAAAACTTTCCTTTACACCTATATCTTTGGCAGTAATATTAGCCACATTTATGTGTTAGGAAATGTTAAAATTGCTGTCTTAGGGGTTTGTTATTATCATCATCAGAGATGGTGCATGTAAGATACTGCTCTTTGAAAGACAGTACAGTCATCAGTGTCAGTTGCAAATTTCAGTGCATCCTTTATCCGTAAGAACGTGTATATGAGGAGCAACTCTTGCCTGGTATTCTTTGCTCCAATAAAAATCTGTAAGTTCTCCAAGAGGAGGATTTGTTTTATTGCACATAAAAGCCAGCACTGCTTGAAAATTGTGATTGAAATATCTACGTACATTAGCAGGATCAAAAGAACAAAGTTCTCCTGCTGTCTTCAAATGGATATCCTTTATGTTAGAGTTTGCTTCTCTTAGAAATTCTAGTAACTCAACCCTTGCATAATCTGTGCAACTAAACGTTACAAAGTAGATGGACCTAAGTTGTGGAGCATACACTTAAGTCGTCATGATGATGGTACCAATATTCATTAGTCCCATGTTGACTTGCCATCAAAATGATTAAGTTGTACTCCAGATTTTCATCCTTACCTTGTATTTATTCAACAAAATCTCTTGCAGAACGATTTTACAGAATAACTCTGTTTTTAAGAGTATCATTGACAGCATGAGGGAGTACTGACAAGTCACTCTCAAAAACA
Source organism: Pleurodeles waltl (assembly GCF_031143425.1). Taxonomy (NCBI): domain Eukaryota; kingdom Metazoa; phylum Chordata; class Amphibia; order Caudata; family Salamandridae; genus Pleurodeles; species Pleurodeles waltl. The sequence continues at coordinate 1,449,986,560 of NC_090447.1, read as the reverse complement.
AATGAAATATATAGGGAATATATTGTCGAAACCTAGGGTCCTCTGAATATAGTCTTTTTTACCTGTATTCAGCTGCTGGTATTTTACCAGGTCGATTGTCGTAGTGACCACCTACTCGTGTGGGAAATAGCTGCGGAAAGCAACAAGCCTCTAAACCTTTTTCCCATTCACTGATTGGAGCTCCTCTAGTTTGTTTCATTTGAAACAGATCAATAGCACCCCAACAACTTCTTTTGAATTTAGTGGCTGAATGCTATAGTGTTCATTTATTTCTTCTGACTCCTGCTAATCCACTTTCTCTATTTGTCCACTAAATGTTAGTACTTCATCTTCAATAGAGCATACATCTACAGTGATATCAACATATTTATTAAAAAAACATTATTTTCTTTCAAATATTTTGTAGCTTTTTTTACTTTAGTCACATCCATTAATTCCTGCCAGATTTGTTTTACTTTTGGTGGGAACTCTATTTAGTTAGAATAATCAGTGGTTCATCTACATCTTTTTCAACACCCACAGTATCAACAATTTGTTTAAAATCTTGAGGTAAATACATAACTCTTGCTTGAAATAGATGGACAGTTTGTACTAAAATTGATTCATTCACATTTAATTAATTAAGTTCATGTGGTATTGGTAGCAATTCTTTTTTATCATGAATTGCTCTAGCTTGCATTTTATTTTCTTCTAATTTGTCAGAACAATATTTACATATTGTTTGCTGTTAGAAATGTTTTTTTTTGTTGGCAGTCAAGTTACCCCCTATCCAAGCAAGGACCCTCACTCTAGTCAGGGTAAGTCACACACAATCCAAATTATCATGTGTCCACCCTCTGGTAGCTTGGCACTGAGCAGTCAGGCTTAACCAGAAGGCAATGTGTAAAGTATTTCTGCAATAAATCATGCAATCACACAATATGACACCACAAAAATACACCACACTCTGTTTAGAAAAATCTATAATATTTATCTGGTTAACTGCAGGTCAAAATGATCAAAGTACACATTGAAATATCACTTTAGAGAATGATAAAAAGAGTGTTTAGACTTTAAAAAGCAACAAATGTTTCTTGCAAGCACAAAGTACCTGGTTTGAGTCTAAATTATCCACAAGGGGCCTTAGAGGAGGAGATGCGTGGAAAATGGGGAGGTGTGCGTCGGTTTCTCCGGGAACACAGACGATGCATCTATATTTTTCCATGCAGTCAGGGCCTTGCATTGATTTGTGGCGCCAAGACTTGGATCCTCTTTGGGTTGCGTGGTATTTGGATGTCCCGGGGACGATGCAGAGGAATCCTGGGCGTGTACGATGAAGTCATAGGATCTGCGTCGATACGGTGGGCTCTGCGGGGACATTTCTGGTACACGGCAGGCGCTGCATCGATTCTTCTTGCAGGAAGTCAGGCTGCATTGTTCTGGTTCGGCTATGCGTTGATCCAGTGGGCCGTGCGTCAAAGTTCCAGTCGCAATGCTGGCGCTGCGTCGATCTCCTCTCGGGGAGCCGGGCTGTGCATCGTTTCTGGCAGGCTGTGAATCGACTTTTCACCGCACAAGGAATTCTTTGCAGGGTTAAGTCTTTTTGGCCCTGAGACTTCAAGGAACAGGAGGTAAGCTCTATACAAGCGCTTTGAGAGCACTTCTCGGCAGAGCCAGAGGGCAGCAAGCCAGCAGAAAAGCAGTCCTTTGCAGAAAAGCAGTTGGGTGAGTCCTTTGGGCAGCTAGGCAGTTCCGCTTGGCAGGTTGCAGTCTCTGGTTCAGAGTTTCTTCACCAGTGGTATCTTGTCCAGAAGTGTATGAGTTGGTAGGGTCAGAGGCCCTGTTTAAATACCCAAAAGTGCCTTTGAAGTGGGGGAGACTTCAAAGAGTGGCTTATATGTGCACCAGGTCCCCTTTTAGTTCCATCCTGTCTGCCAAGGCCCTAGTAGGGGGTTTGGCAGTCCATTGTGTGAGAGCAGTCCACTGTCCTTTCACATGTAAGTGTAAGGCCCTCTAACCTCCCGGCCCAGGAAGACCCATTCGGTATGCAGATGTGTGCAGATGTGACTGAGCATCCTGTGTTTGGGGTTGTCTTAGTGAAATGCACAAGGGAGCTGTCAACTAACCTAGTCAGACGTGGATTTAAGGCACAGAAGGATTTAAGTGCAGAGAAATGCTCACTTTCAAAAAGTGGGATTTCTAAAATAGTAATATTAAATCCAACTTCATCGATCAGCAGGATTTTGTATTACTATTCTGGCCATACTAAATATGACCTTGTTACTCCTTTCAGATCAGAATCTACCACTCAAACAGTATGTGAGGTAGCCCTAACGTTAGCCTATGAAAGGAGCAGGCCTAACAGCAATGTAAAACAAATTGAGGAGTTCTACACTACCAGTACATATAGACTAAACAGATATATGTCCTGCCTTTTATCTACATAGCACCCTGCCCTATATGTTACCAAGTCCCTACCTTAGGGGTGACTTACATGTAATAAAAGGGGAGTTTAAGGCATGGCAAGCACTTTTAAATGCCATGTCAAATTGGTAGTGAAACTGCACACACAGGCCTTGCAGTGGCAGGCCTAAGGCATGGCTAAGGGGCTACTTATGTGGGTGGCACAATCAGTGCTGCAGGCCCACTTTTAGCATGTAATCTACAGGCTCTGGGCACATGTAGTGCACTTTACTGGGGACTTACAAGTAGATTAAATAAGCCAATTGGGAATGAACCAATGTCACCATGTTTTAAGGGAGAGGGCATATGCACTTTAGCACTGGTTAGCAGTGGTAAAGTGCACAGAGTTTGTAAAACCAGCAAGAACAATGTCCAAAAAGTGGAGGGAGGCAGGCAACAAGTTAGGGGTGACTAGCCTAAGGTCTAATATTTGCTTCATGTCTAAATCAAAGTGTTCTTCTACAAATAAATATGCACTAAATTCTTGCCACTCATCATAGCTATCTTCCTTTTCAGTTTTTGAAAATACAACTACATTAGGAGTTTTATTTTTATAGTGAATGCAGCAACATGATATACAAACATACTCAGGTTTCTAAGAAGAAAGTGCCTTGAAATTCTGTATTTCTTTTCTAAATTTGTTAATACTGACCTCTGTGTCCACTTCCTCTATGCCTCCAACCACTACCTCTTCATTCTCCCTATTCTCTTCTTCAGGGCTAAAGAAAGGAAAGGAACCGAGCCTCTGATTTATACTTTTTGGTGCAAAACTGTACTAACGCTGTTTTGCACAAAAAAGTTTAGCACCAGCTTGCACCATTTCTGAGCACCAGCTGGGCACCATATTTATGGAATGGTGGAAGCCAGTGCAAAGGGTAGGCTAGCGTAAAAAATAAAATTATGTTAGCCGGGTGGGGCTGGCGGAATGGAAGAAGGTGGTTTGCACCAAAAAATTATGCCAGGCAGGTTAGAGTAAAAAAAATGACTCTAACCAGCCTAGTATAATTTTCTGATGCAAAGCCGTCCATATCATACCAACATAACTCCTGTGTTAGAAAAGACAGGAGACATGCCCACCACCTCAATGGCCAGCACAGGGGAAGAGGGTCCCCTGGGTATTGCCATTTCATCCAGTGCCATGTAGGGGGGGGGGGCAAATTTAGGGCCCCCCATGGCACTTAAATAAATAAATACTTACCTGTACTTACCTGTACTTATCTGGGATGGGGTCCCCCATCGTCCGCTGTCCCTCCGGTGTGGGTGGGGTGTCCCTGCGGCCTGGGGAGGGCACCTTTGGGCTTTTTCCATGGTGTTCCACAGGTCGCCTAACGCCTGTCCTGACCCAGGCATTAAATAATGGTGCAAAGCAAGCTTTGCACCATTATTTGGCCCCTCCTCCCCCCGTGCGCGATTTTAGCATGGGGGATGAATATGGCACTAAGGCATTTTTTGCACGGAATCGCCTACTTTGCATCTCATTGATGCAAAGTAGGTCTCCATGTGTAAAAAATGACTTTAACTCCATAAATTTGGTGCCAGACAGGTCTAGCGCCAAAGTATAAATATGGACTTAGTTTTGCACCGAATTTGCGTCAAAAGAAATGACGCAAATTCAGCACAAAACAAGTATCAAGACCTGAATGTCTTCACAATCTTTATCAACCTCTGTCACAGCACTATGTAAGACATTTCTATTCAAATCTCCTGAACATAAAGCCAGACTTTTCACATAATAAAGTCTCCTTACCAAATTTGAAATTTTTGAATGATGTACAGATAACCTTCTAAAGTGATGATTAGTGCTTCTGCACACTATCTTTGAAAGACATGCCAATGAATGGATTTGTAAATCAGTATATTTTCAAACTTTTCCTAGATCAAATTATTGAAGAATTTTAATTTTCAGTTTCAGACTTCTCCATGAAAACTCTCTTTAAAAAGTTTTTAATTTATTCATTGATTCCTGACAAATACTACAAATACTAATACACTTCCACATGTACACAGGAGCCTATTTACGCCTTCCTTGTAGTTCTTCAGCTATCACTTCTTCTACATTCTTAGAATCTATCTCTTCTTTTTCTGCAGGAGTACAGTCATTTCCTCCATAGCAACAACCAGTTGTGTCAATTGCATGCACTAATGTAGTCTCTTGCAAATTTCTCTCTTCACTAAAAAATGGTTCTGTACTAGATGTGTGCATCCATTCACCTTTTAAAAACTTTGCCAAAATTAGTTTTGTTAATAAGTCTATTTCTTAGTGTGCTTTTCTTCATGCACATGACTGTTTTATCTACTGTTTTCATTATGTTCAATATTAAGATAAAATGTTTCCTCTTCACAACAAATGCTTTGTCAATTATATTCTCAATATGATGCTTTTGCTATTGAAGTGCACTTCTCCTCTTATACTTCATCTTGTTCCACAAATGCTGAAGCATTCTGTTTCGAAACATTTTTACACCTAATTCCTTAAACTGTTTCTGTCTGAGAGTCTCTGTTTTGTTATTAGATTTCTTAATTCTCATAACATGCATTTCTTCCTCTATCTCAGTATGTTTCAAGCTTCTATTTTTAACTGATGTCTTCCTCCCATTTTGCAATGTACAACATATCTTTAAAAAAAAATCTTTAGTACTCTTACCAGTATCTGTTTTCTTTCTCTGGACATTTTCCACCGTATCTTTTTTTTTACTATCAGTTTCAACCATGTAGTACTGTTGTTTCTGTTTTTTTTTTCTTTCTGTTTTGTTAGTGTAAGAAAAGGCCTTTTTTTTGCATGGTTAGCCTCCACTTTTTGCCTGATGTTGATGTGTCCTAGAAGTTGTAGTGCCCAGGGCCCCTGCTAACCAGGGTCCCTGGGTCAATGGTTGGCACAATTTGATACACTCTTAAATATCACTGTAAGTCTGTAGTAAATGGGTACACCTGTACCCAGGGCATGGGATATTAGGGATAGGCCACTGAGGGCAGCAGCACTGTTTGTGCCACCTTCTAGGGCCATGCACCCAGGTGCACCCAGCACTGCCATTGCAGGCTGAGTGGCCTGGGGAAAACTTAAAATAACAAATTCAACATGACACACCCCCTGTGTGCCCTGTCCACCTACACTGCATATGTTATGGGTAAGTCACCCCTCTAGCAGGCCTTCCAGCCCTAAGGCAGGGTGCACCATACTATATGTGAGGGCATAGTTGCATGAGCAATATGCCCCCACTGTGTCCTTGCCAAACCTGGGACATAGTGAGTGAACAGAGCAGCCATTTTAAGAACATGTACTGGACACTGGTCAAACAGGAGTTCCCCAGCTACATGATGGCCACCTGCACCCTGGGTTGTTTGGTATCAAACAACTCAGGATGATAAATCCAAACTGGTACCAGTATTGGATTTATTCCTACATGTACCTTAGAGGTGCCCCCTGCAAAAGCTAACCTAACTTGGATGGTGCTGAGTGGTTCCATCCAGCATGCCACCTCCAGACTGCCAATACACAAACCTTGGGGGAGAGCCCTGTCTCTTTAGTTTGTGAGACAATGCCCTTCCTGGGTGGAGGAGCTAACACCCCCTCCCTCAGGAATGTGTGCTCCCCTGGCAGAGAGCTTCATAGGGTACTGCCCTTGAAACTTGAGTCCCCAGGCCTGCTATAGCAGCAGATGGCTTCCCCCTTTGTCAACCCCCACTTTTGGTGGGAGCAAAAGCTGGAAATCCCACAAAGGGCAGGAGGAGGGGTCTCACTGAGCATGCACCACCACTAGAGGCTTGCAGGTGAAGTGGACCCTCCATTTCATTTTCCTCCATGTTGAATGGCAGGAAAATAGCCAATGAGGTTTAGGGCAGTGACCCTTCCCACAGGAAGTGTTGACTGTAGTGGGAATAGCCACTCAAGAGTAAGTGTCCCATGGGACACTACCTGGCTCCCCCTAAAACGCCCACTAAATTCAGTATTTAGTGGGCTCCCATAGACCAAGAAACCAGATTCATCAGGAAGAAAAGAAGAAAGCAACAAAGAACCCGACAGCACGAGAAAAGAGGAGCTGCTGCACCAGAGGAGGCTCTGAGATCCCTGCTTGCTGTACCAGAGTCCTGACAACCAAACAAACCTACAAAGAACCAGCAAACCAGTGCGGGTCACTTTGGCAACCGGACAATATCTCCACAACTGGAAGCTGCAGCAGGACCTGATGATACACCAACAACAGCCCGGATGAGATCTACAAGTGTGCCAAATTTGGTAGCACTGTGCCCTCCCATGGCCGACTTGTGTTAGTATCCCAGGCACTGGTCAGTGCACATGGGACAACAACAAAAACAGCTCACCCAGAGCTTCAACTGGACCAGGAGTAAGCCCCGGGCAAGAAACTTCAGGAACACCCCAGGCCTCCCACCAGAGCACCCTTGTCATCGTGCAAGTCCCCCAGAAGAAGACTTACCTTCAGCTCCAAAGGGATCCATTGCGCACAGCCTCCAAGACCTCTAACTCACCCTGCATCTGGCGGCCCTGCATCATGGAATCTGCTGTATGCCACAGGTCCCTAACCCCTTGAAACCTGCATATCAGCTCCCTTTCCAGGTGGCGCCTCCAAGTGGCCCTGTGCTTGTACCAAAAGACATTCCAGCACTGCTTCTGCAGGAACCAGGAGCCACCCAAGACTCTCCAGCTGGCACAGTGTGCCCACTAACCCCATCAACTATCCTGCAAAAGAAGAGACTGGTAACTCACCTATGTGATTTTATATTTTTTTTAAAGCTGGCCTTCAACTGATTCCTATGGTGCGTAGTTACGTACAGAAAGACTAACTTTATTAACTTTGTAAAATCATAACTTAAAAAGTACTTAACAGTATTAACCATTAACCATTTTGGTCTTAAAAATTACATAAACATCTGAAGTTTGTTTTTAAATTCTGGTCTCGAGTAATTCTTTGAGTGTGTGTGGTGTATGATTGATATTGTTAGTACAACAAATGATTGGCTTATCTCCTAGATTAGCTTAACTGCTCAACCAGCTACCTTAAAAATTGGAGCATTAGGTGGTCTAATTTTTACCACTGGAAACCAACCTGCACAGGTTGCCTAGTTTTAGGCATTGTGAATCTTTCTATTTAGGTACTAGTAGATATCTGGAAACAAATAAAGAATACCCTTACCTGCACAGAAAAACATCTTAAGAACAATTTCGAATACAAACTTGAGTTGATAGTAAGTACACACGTACACCATATCAGTATGTTCCTGGGTGTCTCAGTGTATGCATCAGTGTGTGCCTCAGTGAGTTAGTGAATGCATTGTTTTTGGGTATGTCAGTCTATATATGACTGTGCATCTAATTGTCTCAGTGAGAATGCTGTTGTTACCCAAATTTCCATCTTTGGTCTTGTCAAGGTGACACTCTGTGTGCATGTTTCCTAAGGTCTCTCAATTATTAGGATCTCCCAGGAAACCCCCTTGCTTTGGATTGTGCTCTATCTCAGACTTAAAAGGTTTGCTTTTCTTTTTCTTCTTTATATTCTTGCCTTTTAGGTTTGCTTCCTCCACCGAATTGAGTGTGAGCGTATATGTATCAGTGTATGTATCAGTGTGTTCTTGGGAGTGCTAGAGTATGTATCAGCGTGCTTCTAGATGTCTCACTGTATGCTTGTGTATGTGCCTCAGTGTCTCAGCGTATGCATCAGTGTGAGTATAGGTGTGCCAGAGTATACATTAGTGTGGGCCTGGGTGGCTGAGTGTGTACATTAGTTTGTACCTGGGTATGTCAGTGTGTGCATAAGTGTGTTCCTAGCTATGTCCGTATGTGCACTGGTGTGTGACTAGGTGTGTAAAAGTATGTATCAGTGTCTGCCTGAGTGTGTCCATGTATGAACTCATGGGTGCCTGGGTATATCAGTGTATGCATCAGTGTGTGCCAGACTATGGCAATGTAGATATCACTGTATGGCTGGGTGTCTCAGTGTATGCATCAGCATATGTCTGGGTGTGGGACTGTACATCACTATACTCCTATATGTTTCAGAGTATGTATCCATTTATCCCTGGGTGTCTCAGTATATGCATCAGTGTATATGTGACTGCCTCTTTGAATGCATCAGTGTGTGTTAGACTTGGCATCCTTGGTGTGGTCTCTCTTAACTTTTTGCCTCTATTTCTAGGTCATTGATGTGCGCTGGACTCTGTTTTTTCTGTTTTGGATATTCTGGGCACTTTACCATTTCTATCCAGTGCTAAAGTGCAAGTGCTCCTATGTAAAATGTATGTGTTATTGGCATTACATGATTGTCATATTTGTTTTAGTAGTACGTCCATAGTACAGTGCCCTAGAGGTGCCCCAGGGCGGTAAATCAAATGCTACTAGTGGGCCTGAAGCACTAGTTGTGCCACCCACATGAGTAGCCCCGTAAACATGGCTCAGACCTGCTGCTGAAGTGTCTATGTGTGCAGTTTTTATGTTTTTGATGTCCTGAAAGTAAAATACTTCCAAATTTGTTTTTCACTGCCCAAGGCCTATCTCTCATAGGTTAACATGGGGGCTGCCTTTAAATATAATTAAAGTGCAGATTCCCTTTGAAAGCAGATAGAAATATTGAGTTCATGGTCTCTGAACTCACAATTAAAAAATACACTGTTTTTTAAATTGTGTGTTTGAAAATGCCACTATTAGAAAGTAGGCATTTTCGACGCACCTTTCACAACGTGGCTGATAAACGACATGCGGCCACCTTCATGGCTGAATTCGACGCTCCTCCTGCATCGCCGCTGGAAGATCGACGCATGGCAGCTGGAGAAACGATGCGCAACACCCGCTTACAGAGGCTGATAACGATGCAAACCCCATGCAGCGCGGTTTTCTGATACTGTGCGACTGGATTTTCCACACATCGTCCCTTGGCATCCAAGTCAACCCGACTGCACAGATCTGAGATACCCCATCCTCAAATCGATGCATAGCTCTTGCGAGGGAGCTACTCGATGCATCACTGACCCAACCGGATAAGGAAATGACACACGGCCTCACTTGCGAGGAAGAAGTTGACGCATCGCTACCCTTTTCTGATGCATGCTTGCCCATGCAGCTTTATTTTTTAAGCTAACGAGGTACTTTGGGTAACAACTGCATTCTCACTGTTTTCTAAGGATTATGACTCTAAGGCCCTCATTAAAACCCTGGCGGTCTGTATTAAAGCGGCGGTCTTACCACCAACAGGCCAGCGGTAACAAAAATGGAATCATGACCACAGCAGAAACCACCAACATATACAGCCACTTGAACACTCTGGTCCCCTCGGCGGTAGCAACAAACACCACAACGGTAACCGCCAACAGACAGGCGGAAGACAATGTATCGCTCACCCCATTTTAGGTTATCTATGAAATGACTACTGGTGGAATTGTAAATCACCCCATGTCATGACCAATCATAGATTATTCGAAATTTAATATAATGATCTGAGTAAGATTTTTCTTGAGATCATTCTTATTCTGGCTCTTCTAAATGGTGTTTCAAGTCATATTAGTGATGTGGGTTTAGCTGTCGATAGGCCCGATTCTCTGAAGACTTACCTGATTGTGTCCCCTTGCTGAAGTAAACTGCATGTTGTTGTTCCATGGGTAATGTATAAAATTGCACTGATATATGTGTCTCTTTTGCTTTGCAGGTACCAGCTCCAATTTATAATCTAACTGCTGCATAATAATATATTTTGTTTTATAATAACGCGAGCTAGAGTGATTTTTCTAAATTTGTGTTACTAAATTCTTTTTACATGAAGTCCAACATGTTAATTCTAATTCGTAGTTAGAGAGGGAATCTTCCTTCACATGCTCATGATTCATATTGACATTCTTTGATTGTTTGTGCTGTATACTTTACCTTTGTTGCCAATTCTAGTGTTATTAATCAGTATTATGATACTTGAGATTATTTGCTTGATTGCTTTGATTAAACTTAGATATTTCAGACGTTCTAATCAGCCATTATTGATTCTGTATGCTTATCATTTATGTTTGAGAGTTATTTTCGTGATATTAGCATTTTTAATATAGGGAAATAAATTCACAATTCTTCTAAATAATTTGGTGCGGTTATTGTATGAGGACTATATCTTTGAATATATTAATTATGGTTGATGACTATATTATCCATTATTGACATCCCCTCAAACCTATGTCGCGTCGATCCATTGGCCTCTAGCACAAAATCCACTATTTTGTTTGAAGTAATAGTTAGGATTTCTTGGCGCTTCAGCAGTTTTTGGTAGTAGATTATTGTTACGTCATTGTTTGATGATGTCATAATGAGAGTAATATAGCTTGTGAAAATGTCTTATAAAAATAGATTTGTTAACGTTTTCTGAAATGTTATACGGATCTGATAAAATTAGTTGCTAGTTGCCTTAAGTGACTTTCCCCAGTTCTTTGAGACTCTCTAGGTTGAAGGTTATGTTTCTAGCGGTGTTTGATTAAATTGAGTGAGGTGGAATTGTTTTGCGCTTGCACAGCTTAAGCTAATTTGCAGATAATTGAGGTGCATATGAACTTAGAAGGAGTGGGTGTACTCCAGTAGACTTTAGGAGGATCGGGCACACTCTAATAGGTATGAGAGTAGGGAAGCGGCGTTCTTCATTTGAGTGTGGCACTTAATGCAGGAAAAATTATCCACTTGGTTGTTGATGACGGACCTAAGTAGAGCAGTCTAAGACTTGAGAGTATATTGACAAGTGTAGTGAGACACTTGGTATATGTTGTAATTTGTCCATTTAGTAGACTGAAATGGCGTGATTAGTAAATCGAGGTTTTGAGATAATTGGTGTGATTGAATTTTACTGAGATTTGGTGAGTACTAAGTGCACTAGAACAACAGTCCAATGATCAATTGAGAAGTGAAATTTGCAGGTCGAATTTTGCTCACAAATGAGGGGAACTGTGAAAAAGAGTAAGCGAAAGCCAAAGGTTGCTTTGGCAGGTTCCTGAAGCGATTGTAATACCCTATCTGTAGTAAATGGGCAAATTTGTTTTCTTATTTTGTATGAAGTTTTGCTCGTGAATTAATATTGCATTGATTTGATGTGTGAGTTGTGAAGAAGTCAGGCCAAACAACTTTGTCAGTGTCTCGGTGATCGTGCTGAGAAGGGGTGTGTGTGTTAGTGTGGCGTAAGTGGTGCCGTGCTGGGAGTGGTTGATATGTGAGAAGGGTCAGGTACGGATTCATCCATTAATCTGAAAATAATATAACGCGATTGGAAGGTGAGAGAGTCGAAAAGAATTGTGGGATCGTAGTCACTTTTTCTGATTGGTTGTTTTTGAACCGATTTCATCATTTGTTTTGCTTAGTTTAACTTTGATCGTGAATAGTAATTTTGTTGTGGACATCGGTTTTGAATAGAATTAAATTGAAAAAGACGTTTTTAAAGGCTTTGAGAAGTACGCTGTGAGGTGATGAATATATTCTGGCACTTGAAGGAGATATTTGTCCACCAGAAAATACTCCGGCATATATCGTGTTTGAGGAGAAGGGTGCAGGAGTGTGCCTTTGGTTAAGACATTGAGTCAAGATTACAAGGAAAGAAGGTTGTTTAGCTTTTCCAGAAAATTGAACATTTTAATTTGAAAATTGTTTAGCTTTTAAGACAGAAAATGTACAGTCTAAAACCTCCTCTGAGGCCAGCACAGTACGAAGCCTTAGCAATTTGGGAGCTGATAGCTAGACAGCAAGAAACATTGAAATTTGAGAAAAGAATGAGGAGAGTAGAAAAGACACTAGCAGATGCTAGATGGGATGAAGAGCAGAAAAGGTGGAGAGTGGCGACTCTACAGGGAATTAGATTATTTCCTGCAAGGACAAACAATGATGAGGATGAGTCAAAAGATGGAAAGAAAAAGAAAAAGAGTTCTTTGGCAACTAAGGAACAAAACCTAAAAGACTTAAAGAGAGTCATGTTTAATGATGACAGTGAACTAGATGAAGATGAAATAGTTTCTGAGATTTTGGAGACTTATCCACCACAAAATACAGGTCAGGGAGATCAGTGGACAAATGGGAGTCGAATTAGCAATACAAATCCTACTGCACCAACCACATCTGAGGTGTCACGGAATACCCTGAACAATGAACGAGTTCAGATGCAGAGTAGTTTTAATGATTCATTGAGCAACAGACAGCAGTTGGAAATAAACATTCCTGAAATACATCCAGAGGTTCAGGTCATAAGGACAACTACTAATTCAGTGTTGTCTCCAGGTCAGCAAGGGCTGAGTATGATTCAAAGGAAGCGCACTCAAATACAGATTCCACAAATGCAGAACATGAGAACAGGGCAAACACAAAAAAATCTGATCTTTTGTCGGTCCAGATGCAATTTCTGTCCCTATTACGATGGGTCCACTAACCCCACTATATGCATAAACCAACAATAGTGGAGTAAATTCTTTAATTCAGGTTCAAAATGAGGTTTTGGAAAAATCAATTTCTGGACAAGGACACACCCTGAATGAGACTAATTACTTAATAGATTTGTTTCCTGTTGCAAATTCTTGGATCAGATCCAGCAGTAATTGGGGGAGAGATTGATGTCTCCACAACAATGTGCAAGCACTGCACAAGAACGAGATTTGGGTGCACAGTCTAGTGAGGTTTCTTTGAAAGGTCTATCTGCACAGGAGATAACAAAGTGGTTAGAAGATTTAAGCAATTCAAAGACCTTAGAGAAGAAAAACAGAGAGAAAGATACAATGAACCGAGTGGGGTTATCAATGGAAGGAAATTAATTTCTTGAAGGGACCATGGGTGTGAATAGACTTGAGTCGTATACTAAAGCACAATTAAGATATTTGTGTAACATAATTACAAAGGGAGGAGAGAAAGTACACCAGCAGTTCCAGGAGATAGCAGATGAGTATGAAATTAATTTAACGAAAATGAAAAGCCTGAAAAGAAATTAGAGATTAAACATGGACGAGGAAGACTTCGAACACATGCGGTCTGCAGGGATGAAAACCCATCTTATGGAATTGCTTGATAGAGTGCAGGTTTGGAGAGCATTAGACAAATGGGAAGGCAGTTGGGTCAAGAAAAGAGAAAGACCAAAGAACGAATACATGGCTCAGGCAGGAGACCCGGTGAAAATGTTGCAGATGAGAGAAACGCCATTAGGAAATTTTGTACTTGTGCCTTAGAATAGAGGTGATATTTTAAGTTTTGCAAATGATTACCCAAGGTTGAGAGAAAGGCCAGTAGAATGGTACCAGCAGACAGATAGGTTTGTGAAGCTTGCAATATGGCTGCGGGAAGACCTGAATACACTTTTTGATATTGTTGTTCCGGCAGATTTGTGCATTGAATGCAAAAGGACTGTAGATTGGCCGACAATTGAGCCTCAAAGGGATTTAAAAACAGATGCACCATCCCCAGAAGTAATGAAAGAAAGAGAGCATGAATCATTTGGTGTTTAGGTTTGTTGAATGATTAAAACCAGAAATTAATCAGATGTTTAAGAATCATTTAATCTGCTACCAAGCTAAAAGGATTGATGAAGTGATACAGTATGCAAAATACTGTAGTGATGAGATCGAGGTGAAGCAGAAAAAGTTGAAAGAAAAAGCAATGGTGATGCAGATTAAGGCTGCACAGACAGGATTACAGGGAAATTTGCAGCAACTACTGCAAGGGAATGGTATGTTTCAGAGTCAAGGTAGAGGCAGAGGTCAAGGTGGAATGATGCTTCCGATGGTCAATAGAAATGTAGATTTGAGCTCAGTGGTAATGCAAGATGAGCAGCAAAGGAGAAAAGTGTTACCTTGTCATAATTGCGGGGTAATTGGACACTGGAAAAGACAGTGTCCGATGTGGAATCAAGGTGGTGTTGTGCAACAGACAAACGGTGTCAATTCACATCAGAGAATAAGAGCATCTAGAATGGGAGGTCAAAATAAGAATTACCAGAATAACATAAATACCATGCAAGGTTTTCAGCCTTTACAACCAATGCAGCAGATACAGAATGTACAACCACAGGTACAACAAGTACAAATGCCACAGATAAAACAAATGCAGCCACAGGTACAGATGGTGCCTGTACAGCAAATGCACATGCACAGACAGTTTCAAATGATACAGGGTCCTATGGATCAACAACAGGTAATGCTTTCGCAGGTGGTCACAAATCAGAAAAAGAACAAAAGTGAAAAAACAGTTGATCAATTTCCTTTACACAGTGAGGATGAAATAAAAGATGAATGGCCGTTGGATAGTTCAGATGAGGAGGAGTATGTGATGGCAGCATCATTAGAGGTGGATCAGAGGGGTGAAGTAGATGGTCATGAAGTTAATTTTCTGGTTGACACAGGAGCAAAACGCTCAACAGTAAGCACTGTAGAAGTTCCAGACATACCGATTTCGGAGAGCACAGTTCAGATAGTAGGAGTTGCAAACAAGCATCTGACTAACACTCTTGCAGAACCAGTTCTTGTGAAGGCTGACAATTTTAGAGATTTTTACAGTTTTGTCATTTACAATTCTAGTCCAGTGTCATTACTGGGAAGAGATTTACTGTGTAAAATAAATTGTTCAATTTCATGTTCAACTAAAGGAATTGAGATTGAGACAAATAGTGATGGAGCTGATTCAATGATTACAGTTAAAAAAAAACGAGCATTCAGAGAGTTTCCTCTGATTAATTTTGATGAGCAGCCGAATTAAGATGAACAGACAAATGAAGACAATAATTCAGTTGAGTTAATTGATTTCTTTACAGTTTTTTAAATAAAAGATCTTCCAGTTGACCTACTGGAGAGGGTCAAGTCAAAAGTTTGGGATTTGTCAGGAAAATACATTGATTTGATCAAATGTGTTGAAGGAGTCAGAGTGGCAGTGAAGGAGAATGTGGTGTTACCACAAACTGCACCAGATCCAATGACAAATGAGGCAATTGAAGCAATAAGGCCTTTGATAGAACAGTTTCTGGAACAAGGAGTTTTGAAAGACGTGATGAGCAGCCTGTGTAATTCACCAATAATGGGTTTGAAAAAGCCAAGTGGGAAAATTCGTCTTGTCCAGTATTTGAGGAAAATAAATGATATTGCGGTGACGTATTGTCCAGTTGTGCCAAATTCAGCTGTAATAATGTTTCCGATTCCGTGTGATGCTGAGTGGTTCACAGTAATTGATTTGTGTCAAGCATTGTTCTCTGTGCCACTTCATGAGGACAGTAGACATCTCTTTTGTTTTAAATTCCTGACCGGAGTCTATTGCTGGTGCAGAATTCCTCAGGGGTGTTCAGAGTCACCATCAATTTTCAATCAGATTTTGAAGAAGAACCTGGAGTCCTTGGTAATGCCTTACCAATCAACATTGGTGCAATATATTGATGATCTATTATTTGCATCAAAGACAAAAGAGGGCTGTAAGGAGGATACAATTGCATTGTTGAACTTTTTGGGAGACAATGATGATTAGGTATCTCCTACAAAATTGCAATATTGTCAGCGAGAGGTGAAATATTTAGGTCATTTGATTGAGAACGGATCCAGGAGAATTTTGAAGGAAAGAGTAGCCACAATTATGAGAATGAGAATACCAATATCGCAGAAAGAGATTAGAATGTTTTTGCAAATGCTAGGATATTGTCATCAGTGGATTCCAATTTGTTTAGCTATTTCTAAACCCTTGCAAAGGCACACACGTAAGGATGTTTCAGACCCCGTAATGATGGATGAAGAATGTATGAGAGCATTTACTGAATTTAGAGACAGTCTGTGTCAAGCTTCAGCCTTAGGTATGCCTGATTACACAAAAGCTTTCCTGTTGTTTTGTCATGAACGTAATGGATGTTCTTTGTCTGTCCTGACACAGACACATTGTGGTGCCAATCGACAAGTAGCATATATTTCAGCTACTTTGGATCCCATTGCAGCAGCCGTACCAGGATGCTTACGAGCAGTTGCAGCAGTTGAGCAGAGTATAACTCAGGGTGAAACTACAGTATTGTAATGGGTTATCCTTTGATAGTGATGGTACCTCATTCAATAGACGTTCTGTTGACACGATCAAAGACACAATACCTGACCGATGCAAGATTGACACATTAAGAGACAGTGATTCTCGGAGCTCCAAATTTGACAATCAAGAGGTGTACAGTGCTTAACCCGGCAACGTTGTTACCAGATGAAAGAAATGATTCAGATAAAATAGACGATACTGAACATGATTGTTTAGAAGTGACAGAATTATGCAGAAAACCCAGAGACAATATTGGAGACACTTGTCTAGAAGACAATAATCAAATTATCTTTGTTGATGGTTCCTGTTTAAGGGACAACAGAGGTATATTGAGAGCAGGCTATGTAGTGTGCACGGTTACTGGTATACTAGAAGCTTCATGGTTGCAGAATTGGTGGCTGTTACTAGAGCATGCTAAATATCAGATCAGATGAAAGTGACGATCTATACTGACAGCCAATATGGATTCAGCATTGTACATGATTTTGGACAAATTTGGTCACAAAGACGTTTCTTATTATCATCAGGCTCACCTGTGAGAAATGGTGTAAGAATGCATGAATTATTACAGGCTGTACAGAAACCAGGGAAAATTGTCGTGGTTAAATCCAGTGCACATCAGAGACGACAAGACTATGTAACTTTGGGAAATGCTTATGCAGACCAAGTTGCAAAATGTTGTGCCTTAAATGGTATCTCATTCATAGGAAATTGGGAATTGATTTCTGAAAATGATGAAGTCTATACACATTTCACAATGCAAATTGTTGAGACCTTGAAAGAGCTGAAGGCAATATAGAATAATGTCCCAGAAAAGGAGCATAGAGATTGGTTGAAACATAATTGCATTCAAATAGAGGATGACATTTGGGTGACAACAGAAGGGAAAGTGGTTTTGCCAAACAGTTTGTTGACAGAGATGGCTAGATATTACCATGGTCAAGCACACATAGGGAAAGACACAATGCTCAGGTATTTCAAACAGTTCTGATATAATCCAAAATTTCGACAAGTTGCTGAACTGGTTTGCCATAGATGCATTGTCTGCCAACAGATGAATGTTGGTAAAGGAACAGTTGTCAACATGGGACAGAAAGGCATGGCAGGAGGTCCATTCAGCAGAATGCAAATGGATTTTATTGAGATGCCTGCATGTGCGGGTTTGAAATATGTTTTGGTGATTGTGTGCATTTTTTGTCACTGGATTGAAGCATATGCGACAAGGAGAAAAAATATCTTTACTGTAGCTAAGTTACTTTTGAGAGAGTTGATTCCATATTTTGGTTTTCTGGTCTCTTTGGAATCAGATAGAGGGAGTCACTTCAACAACAAAGTAATAAAAATACTTTTTTCAGCCTTAAACATTCAGCAGAACCTACATTGTAGTTACTGCCCAGAAGCCTCAGGACTTGGAGAGCAGATGAATGGAACTTTAAAGTCTCGATTGGCAAAAGTGTGTGCGTCAACGAATTTAAAGTGGCCAGATGCTTTACCTTTAGTTCTAATGTCAATGAGAAGTACTACTGACAAGATGGCTGGTTTGTCACCTCATGAGATTTTAATGGGGAGAGCAATGAGATTGTCAGCGATACCTGCAAATGCACTTGTGAATACTACAGATGACATGGTGCTGGATTATTGCAAAGGCCTGGCTGATGTGGTTCTGTCACCTGATCTTTTTCTCATCAGGTGTAAGCAACGACAGTGCAACAAACACAAGGTCAAGGCCACAACTTGAGAGCTGGTGACTGGGTTATCAAATGGAAGCATGTGAGAAAGTCATGTCTGGAGCCACGGTGGAAGGGGCCCTACCAAGTCACTCTCGTGACAACAACAGCTGTGAAGTGTGCAGGTTTGCCGAATCGGGTGCATGCCAGCCACACGAGAAAAGTGAATAACCCAACAGAACAAGAAGAGGAGCTGTTGAGGCTACCAACAGCTAACAACATTCCAGGTAAAGAGCATGAAAGTGACGGATGACAAAGAACAAGGTTCAGAAGAGATTGGACAGTCTGCAAATGGAGTAGAAGAGAAGTCAGTTCAAGAGGAGAGAGAAATATCGGTCAAGAGAAATTCTGATCAGAGGAGGGTGTCCTCGGAAGAGAGTGATCAGAGACAATTGGCTGAGAGGCAGCAGGTGGTTTGACATACCAAACTGAACAAAAGACTGACCTCATTGAGAAAGGAATTGAGGAAAATCCCACCCAGTTGGATTGTACTCTTCCTGAACCAGTTGCAGGAACGTCAGAAGAAAACGGTTAATGCCCAAGTGCGAATCAAATCTTGAAAAAAATTTGTTGACAAAGAAGATGCTAAAAGGAGACAACTGGCCATAGAAAAGTTCGAAAGGAGGAAGAATGAAAGTGGCACCACCAATTCAAGAGGTAAAAGAATTGAATGAAGGAGAAAACAGTAGTGGAGAAGAAGGTGAAAGTAGTAAAAGACCAGAAAGAGTTGTAAGCATGCAATATTCTGGTCCAGAATGGGTATATGTAACTATGAAAGAATGGCAAGAAGAATTTTTGAGTTATTGTTTTGACAGAGGCTCAGAATTTTTTTATTTTGGCACTTGAAGAATATGAGAAAATATTTGAGAAAAAATTTGAAATTATCTGAAAGTCGTGCTTAAAAAGAGACACTAATAACTGAAATGGACAGATTGATAATCGGATTTGACTAGCTGCAATATCGGATTTGACAAAAGACTGTCCTGAGTGAATGAACTATTAAAAAAAAAAAAAAATAGGAGGGATTTTGTTTTGATTTTGTTTGCTTTGTTTTTGATTTTTTTTTTTCAATTTCAGTTTTTTTTAATTTTTTCTTCTTTCCTAATTCTTTTGGAGACCATGAGAAACTTTAGTAACCAAAGCAGTAGAATTTACTGCTGCAAACTTTTAGGTATTGGTTTGGCAGTAGCGAGTGTGTTAATGTGCTTATTGTTATTTGTAGGAGTGATTGTTTACTAGACGAATGGAGCCAAACATACTGCAGGGATTGCTAATTCTTTGGATACTACTACCACAATCTCTAATGAAGGATAAGTTTAGAATAGACGTTAAACACTTACATGAAGAGAGAGAGCTTTTCTCTAATGTTTTCTAATTGCTTATTGCACGAGTATGTTGAGGTGATGGACGCAAAAGATTGTTTGTGTTTGTACACAGATTCCGACTTTATTGGAAGAAGGAACTACTTACCATAGTTTGCCTGTAACATACGCTATAAGCTACAGTCTTTTACTAACGCGCTTTTATAACCAAGAATATAGCCAGTATTTCTATTCAAACTATGACATTGGGGGTCATTCTGACCTTGGAGGTAAAAGGGCCTTACCGCCGGTCAGAACTCCGCCATACTACCGCCGCGGCCGCGGTAAACCGCCACGGTCATTCTGACCACCAACTGTGAATCAGCCAAAAACCCGACATCCAAGGAAGGCCGCCTCATCAGCGGGCCGCGGAAAACTGGAGATGACCAAACCTCCACCGCCACGCCAACACAAACACGCCCATGCCATTCTGACCCACCAATCCACGCGGCGGTCTTTCAACCGCGGTATTCCATTGGCGGTACACACCGCCGCGCTCAAAATACACACACAGCTCCAAAACACTGCCACATTGGGCAATTTGAAATACACACACCTGACACACATACCAACAACAGTCCCACACATCCATACAACTATAAAACACACACCCACATCACCCACAAACCCCTACGACCGAAGATCAGAGACGAAGGAGAGAGAGACACATCACAGAATAGAGAGCTACATCACACAGAGGCACACTACACCATCACACACACCACATAGAAGCACAAAGCACCACACACCAACACACTCATCACCATATACACCACCCCACACCTCATCCACACCACCCCATGGCACCCCAAAGGCACCCACGCTTTTCGGACCAAGAACTCCGGGTCATGGTGGAGGAAATCATAAGAGTTGAACCGCAGCTCTTTGGCTCACAGGTGCAGCACACCACTATAGCCAGGAAGGCGGAGCTATGGCAGCGGATCGTGGACAGGGTAAACGCGGTGGGACAGCATCCCAGAAATCGAGACGACATCCGCAAACGCTGGAACGACTTAAGGGGAAAGGTGCGCTCGATGGTCTCGCGACACAACATCGCAGTGCAGAAGACTGGCGGGGGACCCCCACCCACTCCACCCGAATTCACAGCATGGGAGCAAGAGGTACTAAACATCCTGCATCCTGATGGCCTCGCTGGAGTACACGGAGGAATGGACTCTGGTAAGTACAATCTCAACTACTTCACCCCCCCCCCAGCATGCTAACCCCCACCACCACCCTCACCCCCAAACCCCCATCACACATCCTCCCTGAGAATGTCTCTCCAGCACAACCCACCCAACACCAACCCCTGCATGCCCCCACAAACTATGGACACCCATCACCCAAGCATGACCACTGCACATACCCCCCCCCCCAAAACACCCCCACAACACCTCCCCCAAGGGAATGGCAGCACTGGGGGACAAGGGCACCAATCAATGGCACGCAATAGCACACACAGAAACAATAACCATACTCTCTTACCCCATGCAGGACCCGAACGCCAACACACCGGCCAGGAGGGTCCAGAAATGTCCATCCCCCCCCCGGAAGAGGCCCCCAGTGATGACAGCAGCTCTGTCGACCTGGAACCTGATGACCAGCCCGGACCATCGGGGACCTCTGGACAGTCGGTTCCCCACACACAGGCCACAGCAGACCCAACCCCCTCTGGGACCAACAGCACAGCTCCCACCCAGCGGGCCCATGCCTCTGCCTCTAGGACAGGTCAATCAGCGGTGTGTCTGCCACTACAGGGCACCCAGGCTAACCCACCACCCCAACAACAACAGGGACCGGGGGGCAGTGGTAGTGGGCACACCGTCCAGGGGACAGAGGCCGGGGGAAACAGGGCAACTCGGAGGGCTGCTGTGCGACAGGGGGGGGAGGAGAGGCCCAGGGAACCCACTCTCCAAGAGGCCCTCACCACCATCATGGCAGCCTACCACCACTCCCAAGAGACGATGGCGACAGTACTGGCCAGGTTCCAGGAGATCCAGGCACAGCAGGAGGAACGCTACATGGCGTTCACCAATCAACTCACCAACATCTCTACCGCTATGGGGAGCATAGTCCAGGCCCTCAACCGGATAGAAGACACGTTGCGGGACCATGTGGCACCACACAGGGCCCCTGTCACTAGCCAGGAACAGCCTACCACCTCCGCCGGCGCTAGTGGACAGGAGGCCCCACCACAACGACAGGCCACCAGAACCCCACCTCCTGCTGAAGAACAACCACCCCGCAAGAGGAGCCTGAGATCAAAAAAATCGACAGAGTAGGATGTCAAGACCCCTGCCAGCATGAGACACCCCCTGAAGTCATCCCACTGTCCCACATTGCCACCCTGTCCAACCTTGAACTGCCCCTGCTCCATCCTTCCACAGGCATATGGACAATGCACCTGTGAGACTGAGAACTGGACTCTGCCATGGCCATTACTCCACCCCCACCCATCACCGTGTTTATATCATGTACCATTATCTAGCACAAAAAATAAATCACTCAATGCACTGAAATCAAACAGGAGTCAGGCTGTATTATTTACAAATGTATAACACAGTGGTTCCCAATCTGTGCGCCGCGGCTCGCTGGTGCGCCATCAAAACTAGCCAGGGGCGCCGCACACAGTTTGGGAACCACTGAGCTATTTATAGCCCTTGGGCCAGTTCGTACAAAATAAAACTACTCAGTTGTAGCAGCTCTTTTTTAATTTTGTCCTTGAGCGCCCTCTGGTGGTTAAACACAACTAAAGGGATTCTCTATTTCACAATATTTAAACAGTTATGTTATAACTACATAAAAATGAGACCTGCCCATTTTACTAGGGTTACCGTCAACCAATATTTTCCCCTTACTAAAAAATCCTATGCATGCTGTAATTAAACAACTGTTACATTTTTATTTTTTACAGTTATATATAGAATTACAATACCTTCATTGGCGTCATCCCAATTCTTTTCAGGGAGAAAAATGGATGTACTCCCTAGGCCAGGCTTACATACCCCACCCGCCAACAAAAAGTAACATAATGGGGAGCCGCAGCCAGTGGCCAATAGATCAAGGGAGCCGTGGGTCGAAAATGTTTGGGAACCACTGGTATAACACATTACCGATCAATTATGTTCTGTTAACTTTGTGCTGAACACATACCGAGATCAATAAGCATTAGTCCATGGGCTAACCAAGCAGTAGTCACGGAGTGGGTCATACAGCACTGAAAAGGGAAGGGAAAATCAAACATCAGTTTAAAAGAACTGGGGGGTCATAGACAAAGTTGAGAAGCAGGAGGCTTGCAGGAAAAGTAAAATGGCGTGGTTGATTCTTACCTGTGTGCTACTGAAAATACTGTTGGATAACTCTGTCCCTGTTGTCTGTGTCGTCCTCTGAGTCTTCCTCCTCTTCACTCTCCGCAGGCTCCACAGCTGCTTCAACACCACCATCTGGACCATCCTCCTGCAGGAAAGGCACCTGACGTCGCAATGCCAGATTGTGAAGCATACAGCAGGCCACGATGATCTGGCACACCTTCTTTGGTGAGTACATCAGGGATCCCCCTGTCATATGCAGGCACCTAAATCTGGCCTTCAGGAGCCCAAAGGTCCTTTCTATGATCCTCCTAGTTCGCCCATGGGCCTCATTGTACCGTTCCTCAGCCCTGGTCCGGGGATTCCTCACTGGGGTCAATAGCCAAGGCAGGTTGGGGTAACCAGAGTCACCTATTAGCCACACACGTTGTCTCTGTAGCTGTTCCATCACATAAGGGATGCTGCTATTACGCATCACATACGCGTCATGCACTGACCCAGGGAACATGGCATTCACATGGGAGATGTACTGGTCAGCCAAACAGACCACCTGGACGTTCATAGAATGGTAACTTTTCCTGTTTCTGTACACCTGCTCATCGTCTTTTGGGGGGACTAAGGCTACATGGGTCCCATCAATGGCACCAATGATGTTGGGAATATGTCCAAGGGCATAAAAATCACCCTTCACAGTGGCCAAATCAACCTCCTCAGGGAATATAATGTAACTCCGCATGTGTTTCGTCAGGGCAGACAACACTCTAGACAAAACTTTGGAAAACATAGGCTGAGACATTCCAGATGACATGGCCACTGTTGTCTGGAATGAGCCACTTGCAAGAAAATGGAGGACTGACAGAACCTGCACCAGAGGGGGAATTCCTGTGGGTTGGCGGATGGGGGACATCAGGGCTGGCTCCAGCTGGGCACACAGTTCATGGATAGTGGCACGGTCAAGTCGGTATCGTAGTATGATGTGGCGTTCTTCCATTGTCGACAGGTCCACCAGCGGTCGGTACACGCGAGGATTCATCCTTCTCCTCGCAAGTCCCAGCGGACGGTGCCTAGGAATGACAACATGGAGCACAGAGTCAAGCCAATCACTGGTACGTTCACCACAGCTTGCATAGCACACGGTTATCTATGTTTTGAAAGGCGTGTATGTGTGGCAATGCAAGGCCTAGGCCTGTGTGTCGCAGTAGAAATTATGCCATGTGGGCCCTTGAAATGGCGGCTGCCTGACCTGTGAAGTGGGACAATGGGATGTGAGGTCAATGCGCTGGCGGAGCACACCGTGGCGGTAGGCGGTCGAAGACCGCTACACGGAGCTGCATTGGTTAACATTGAATGCTCTGGGTTTCAGGAGCCAATGACGATGTGCGCCGGCGGTAGCGGTACACACCGCCGCGGTACGCACCGCCGCGGGCGTGACCGCCATTTTCTATCTGCCTAATCACTCAAGACCTGATCATCCACAGGAGAGGACCTATACTGCAAGTGCTGCTGTGACCTCGGTCTGGAAGTGACAATGGCTGCTGCGACTGGGGAAAGGGCCCCTGCCTTCACGTCTGAAGAGTTGGAGAAGCTTGTGGATGGGGTCCTCCCCCAGTATGCGTTACTCTACGGTCCTCCAGACCAACAGGTAAGTACACCGGGTGCACATGGAGTGGGCGATGCCTGTGTGGAGTGGGGTGGATGTAAGTTGGTGGGGTGGGGGGCGAATGAGGAGTGCAACGCACGACAGATGAGAGCATGTGCCATATGGCAAGGTTGGGGAGGGGTGGCCAATCACATCTAACATGCAGTAAGTTGATGAATGTTTCCTTCCCACCCTGTACATGTCACATAGGTCAGCGCCCATCAGAAAGTCGAGATTTGGCGTGCCATCGCCAAGGAAGTCCGGGCCCTGGGGGTCCACGTCAGACGGGGCACCCACTGCCGCAAGAGGTGGGAGGACATCCGCCGCGGAACCAGGAAGATCGCCGAGTCACTGCTGGGGATGGCCTCCCAACCTAGGAGGGGTGCCAGTCGTACCCTGACCCCCCTGATGTCCCGGATCCTGGCGGTGGCCTACCCTGATTTGGATGGGCGCTTGAGAGCATCACAGCAGACACAAGGGGGTGAGTATCAGCACATTCTGCTATCTTTCTGCGCAGTGGAGGCGTCTGGGTGGGGGAGGAGGGTTGTGGGTGACATTAGGCCAGGGCGCTTTCTGTAGTGTAGTCCTCTCCCTTAGGCATGGCCCTGTGCTCCCGGCTCCCACCTCTGTAGGGTGACAAGTACAGCTATTGATGGTCCAGCCTCACACATCTGCGCGTTTGTCCTCTCTTGACCTGTTGTCTTAGTCAGAAGTACTGAGTAGTGTACCCCGAATGCGCGGCTTAGTGCATGAGGCTCCTGTGTCTGTCCTCTCCGCCAACGGTGTTGACATTGCATGCACTCAACCTGGTCTTCTTTTTTCTCCCCCCCCCTTCTTCTTCATCTTCTTGTGCATGTGTGCATTAGCATCATCAGGTGGAGGAGATTTGGCATTGGAGCACGAGGGAGCTGCAAGTCACAAGGCCCCGGTGGGCCCAGGAACAGACACCGAGGGCACCAGTGATCCGGAGGGCGAGGGGAGCACCACAACGGGGACCGGTGGTGAGAGCAGCGACACAGACACGTCCTCGGATGGGTGCTCCCTAGCGGTGGCGGAAACATCTGGCTCTCGCCTCTTCATGTACAGCCGCCACCCAGCGCACCAGCCCCGCCCTCCCTGCAGCCCCTCAGCCTACGCTCCGTGCCCGCTCGCCCAGGAAGGCGGGCGTCTCCTTCGCCCCAGGCACCTCAGCCCCTGCCCCTGTCACCCCTGCTGCCCTCAGTGCGGAGCTCATTGACCTTGTGAGGACGCTCATTGTTGGGCAGACTACCCTTTTGAATGCCATCCAGGGGGTAGAAAGGGAGGTGCATCGGAGCAATGCCTACCTGGAGGGCATTCATTCGGGTCAGGCTGCCCATCAACGATCGTTCACTGCTCTGGCCTCAGCACTGACGGCAGCCATTGTCCCTGTTTCCAGCCTCCCTCTTCTGACTGCCTCCAGCTTGTCTCTGTCTCCTGTTCCTCAGCCTATCCCATCCACACCATCTGACCAGCCTGCACACACCTCAACACCCAAGGGCAGATCATCCAGACACAAGCACCACAGATCCCACAAACACTCACCCAAGCAACACCCAGATGCAGACATTCCAACAGTCACTGCCACCCCTGTGTCCCCCTCCTCCTCGTCTCCCTCCTCCCTCCCTATGACGTCTACACTCACACCTGCATGCACACCAACATCAGCCAGTGCTTCCATCACCACCACACCCTCCTGTACAGTCCGCACGCGTGCAGTCACCACCCCCACTGCCATTTACACGTCCCCTGTGTCCTCTCCCACTGTGTCTGTCACCCCCTCTTCCAAGACACACAAACGCAGGCAGCCACCCACCCAACAGCCATCCACCTCACGACAGCCTACAGCACCAGCACCTTCACCCAATGACAGCACACCTGACTCTCCTACAACCACATCCTCTTCCTCCACTCCCATCACCACTTCTCCTACCCTTTACCTTGGCCCTAAAAAACTTTTCCTGGCTAATCTTGACCTCTTTCCCTCCGATGACCTACCCCCTCCATCTGCAAAGAGTCCCAAGAGCACCACAGCCACCACCAGCCCAGCTTCGGGTGTCACTGTTGTGCATGGGTTCTGGAGTCCACCCTTTGCCAGCAGTGACACCTCAATCAGCAGCAAGGACACATCCAGCCCCCCCCCCCGGCAAGAGGACCAGGAAACACAAGGGCCGCCGTGCGAGGACTGACACGGCTGCCCCCAAGGAGCAAACTTCGCCCACTTCACCAGCCACATCATCTAGGGGAGGCAAGGGCCCGAGAGCCCCATCTAAGGAGCGTAAGGGCAGCAGGGCGGAGAAGTCAGGCAGCAGGAGCGCGGAGCAGGTGGGCCCCACATGCCACATCCCAGCTGGAAAAGAGGACACCAAAGGGCCCAGGACTCCGTCCCCGAAGGGTCCAGAAGCATCACGGTCGGAGGGCGACTGAGCAGGGAGTGCAGGCCAGGTCTGGCTCCCTTGACCTACTGGATGTGCACCGCTGAACAGGGCCCGCCATGGAGAAGAGCATCGCTGAACAGGGCCCGCCGTGGAGAAGAGCACCGCTGAACAGGGCCCGCCGTGGAGAAGAGCACCGCTGAACAGGTGCCGCCGTGGAGAAGAGCACCGCTGAACAGGGCCCGCCGTGGAGAAGAGCACCGCTGAACAGGGCCCGCCGTGGAGAAGAGCACCGCTGAACAGGTGCCGCCGTGGAGAAGAGCACCGCTGAACAGGGCCCCGCCGTGGAGAAGAGCACCGCTGAACAGGGCCCGCCGTGGAGAAGAGCACTGCTGAACAGGTGCCGCCGTGGAGAAGAGCACCGCTGAACAGGGCCCGCCGTGGAGAAGAGCACCGCTGAACAGGGCCCGCCGTGGAGAAGAGCACCGCTGAACAGGTGCCGCCGTGGAGAAGAGCACCGCTGAACAGGGCCCCGCCGTGGAGAAGAGCACCGCTGAACAGGGCCCGCCGTGAAGATGGGCACCGCTGAACAGGGCCCGCCGTGGAGAAGAGCACCGCTGAACAGGGCCCGCCGTGGAGAAGAGCACCGCTGAACAGGGCCCGCCGTGGAGAAGAGCACCGCTGAACAGGGCCCGCCGTGGAGAAGAGCACCGCTGAACAGGTGCCGCTGTGGAGAAGAGCACCGCTGAACAGGGCCCCGCCGTGGAGAAGAGCACCGCTGAACAGGGCCCGCCGTGAAGATGGGCACCGCTGAACAGGGCCCACCGTGGAGAAGAGCACCGCTGAACAGGGCCCCGCCGTGCAGAAGAGCACCGCTCGGCTGGGCCCCGGCGTCTCAAGCACCGCTCCGCTGGGCCCCGCCGTCTCAAGCACCGCTCCGCTGGGCCCTTCCTCTCAAGCACCGCTCCGCTGGGCCCCGCCGTCTCAAGCACCGCTCCGCTGGGCCCTTCCTCTCAAGCACCGCTCCGCTGGGCCCCGCCGTCTCAAGCACCGCTCCGCTGGGCCCTTCCTCTCAAGCACCGCTCTGCTGGGCCCCGCCGTCTCAAGCACCGCTCCGCTGGGCCCCGCCGTCTCAAGCACCGCTCCGATGGGCCCCGCCGTCTCAGACACCGCTCCGCTGGGCCCTTCCTCTCAAGCACCGCTCCGCTGGGCCCCGCCGTCTCAAGCACCGCTCTGCTGGGCCCTTCCTCCCAAGCACCGCTCCGCTGGGCCCCGCCGTCTCAAGCACCGCTCCGCTGGGCCCCGCCGTCTCAAGCACCGCTCCGCTGGGCCCTGCCGTCTCAAGCACTGCTCCGCTGTGCCCTTCCTCTCAAGCACCGCTCCGCTGGGCCCCGCCGTCTCAAGCACCGCTCCGCTGGGCCCTTCCTCTCAAGCACCGCTCCGCTGGGCCCCGCCGTCTCAAGCACCGCTCCGCTGGGCCCTTCCTCTCAAGCACCGCTCTGCTGGGCCCAGCCGTCTCAAGCACCGCTCCGCTGGGCCCCGCCGTGTCAAGCACTGCTCTGCTGGGCCCCGCCGTCTCAAGCACCGCTCCGCTGGGTCCTTCCTCTCAAGCACCGCTCCGCTGGGCCCCGCCGTCTCAAGCACCGCTCCGCTGGGCCTTTCCTCTCAAGCACCGCTCCGCTGGGCCCCGCCGTCTCAAGCACCGCTCCGCTGAGCCCTTCCTCTCAAGCACCGCTCCGCTGGGCCCCGCCGTCTCAAGCACCGCTCCGCTGGGCCCCGCCGTCTCAAGCACCGCTCCGCTGGGCCCTTCCTCTCAAGCACCGCTCCGCTGGGCCCCGCCGTCTCAAGCACAGCTCCGCTGGGCCCTGCCGTCTCAAGCACCGCTCCGCTGGGCCCCGCCGTCTCAAGCACCGCTCCGCTGGGCCCTTCCTCTCAAGCACCGCTCTGCTGGGCCCCGCCGTCTCAAGCACCGCTCCGCTGGGCCCTTCCTCTCAAGCACCGCTCCGCTGGGCCCCGCCGTCTCAAGCACCGCTCCGCTGGGCCCTTCCTCTCAAGCACCGCTCCGCTGGGCCCTTCCTCTCAAGCACCGCTCCGCTGCGCCCCGCCGTCTCAAGCACCGCTCCGCTGGGCCCTTCCTCTCAAGCACCGCTCCGCTGGGCCCCGCCGTCTCAAGCACCGCTCCGCTGGGCCCCGCCGTCTCAAGCACCGCTCCGCTGGGCCCCGCCGTCTCAGGCACCGCTCCGCTGGGCCCTTCCTCTCAAGCACCGCTCCGCTGGGCCCCGCCGTCTCAAGCACCGCTCTGCTGGGCCCTTCCTCTCAAGCACCGCTCCGCTGGGCCCCGCCGTCTCAAGCACCGCTCCGCTGGGCCCCGCCGTCTCAAGCACCGCTCCGCTGGGCCCTGCCGTCTCAAGCACTGCTCCGCTGGGCCCTTCCTCTCAAGCACCGCTCCGCTGGGCCCCGCCGTCTCAAGCACCGCTCCGCTGGGCCCTTCCTCTCAAGCACCGCTGGGCCCCGCCGTCTCAAGCACCGCTCCGCTGGGCCATTCCTCTCAAGCACCGCTCCGCTGGGCCCAGCCGTCTCACGCACCGCTCCGCTGGGCCCCGCCATCTCAAGCACTGCTCCGCTGGGCCCCGCCGTCTCAAGCACCGCTCCGCTGGGTCCTTCCTCTCAAGCACCGCTCCGCTGGGCCCCGCCGTCTCAAGCACCGCTCCGCTGGGCCCTTCCTCTCAAGCACCGCTCCGCTGGGCCCCGCCGTCTCAAGCACCGCTCCGCTGGGCCCTTCCTCTCAAGCACCGCTCCGCTGGGCCCTGCCGTCTCAAGCACTGCTCCGCTGGGCCCTGCCTCTCAAGCACCGCTCCGCTGGGCCCCGCTGTCTCAAGCACCGCTCCGCTGGGCCCCGCCGTCTCAATCACCGCTACGCTGGGCCCCGCCGTCTCAAGCACCGCTCCGCTGGGCCCTTCCTCTCAAGCACCGCTCCGCTGGGCCCAGCCGTCTCAAGCACCGCTCCGCTGGGCCCCGCCGTCTCAAGCACTACTCCGCTGGGCCCCGCCGTCTCAAGCACCGCTCCGCTGGGTCCTTCCTCTCAAGCACCGCTCCGCTGGGCCCCGCCGTCTCAAGCACCGCTCCGCTGGGCCCTTCCTCTCAAGCACCGCTCCGCTGGGCCCCGCCGTCTCAAGCACCGCTCCGCTGGGCCCTTCCTCTCAAGCACCGCTCCGCTGGGCCCCACCGTCTCAAGCACCGCTCCGCTGGGCCCCGCCGTCTCAAGCACCGCTCCGCTGGGCCCTTCCTCTCAAGCACCGCTCCGCTGGGCCCCGCCGTCTCAAGCACCGCTCCGCTGGGCCCCGCCGTCTCAAGCACCGCTCCGCTGGGCCCTTCCTCTCAAGCACCGCTCCGCTGGGCCCCGCCGTCTCAAGCACCGCTCCGCTGGGCCCTTCCTCTCAAGCACCGCTCCGCTGGGCCCCGCCGTCTCAAGCACCGCTCCGCTGGGCCCTTCCTCTCAAGCACCGCTCCGCTGGGCCCTTCCTCTCAAGCACCGCTCCGCTGCGCCCCGCCGTCTCAAGCACCGCTCCGCTGGGTCCTTCCTCTCAAGCACCGCTCCGGTGGGCCCCGCCGTCTCAAGCACCACTCCGCTGGGCCCCGCCGTCTCAAGCACCGCTCCGCTGGGCCCCGCCGTCTCAGGCACCGCTCCGCTGGGCCCTTCCTCTCAAGCACCGCTCCGCTGGGCCCCGCCGTCTCAAGCACCGCTCTGCTGGGCCCTTCCTCTCAAGCACCGCTCCGCTGGGCCCCGCCGTCTCAAGCACTGCTCCGCTGGGCCCCGCCGTCTCAAGCACCGCTCCGCTGGGCCCTGCCGTCTCAAGCACTGCTCCGCTGGGCCCTTCCTCTCAAGCACCGCTCCGCTGGGCCCCGCCGTCTCAAGCACCGCTCCGCTGGGCCCAGCCGTCTCAAGCACCGCTCCGCTGGGCCCCGCCGTCTCAAGCACTGCTCCGCTGGGCCCCGCCGTCTCAAGCACCGCTCCGCTGGGTCCTTCCTCTCAAGCACCGCTCCGCTGGGCCCCGCCGTCTCAAGCACCGCTCCGCTGGGCCCTTCCTCTCAAGCACCGCTCCGCTGGGCCCCGCCGTCTCAAGCACCGCTCCGCTGGGCCCTTCCTCTCAAGCACCGCTCCGCTGGGCCCCGCCGTCTCAAGCACCGCTCCGCTGGGCCCCGCCGTCTCAAGCACCGCCCTGCTGGGCCCTTCCTCTCAAGCACCGCTCCGCTGGGCCCCGCCGTCTCAAGCACAGCTCCGCTGGGCCCTGCCGTCTCAAGCACCGCTCCGCTGGGCCCCGCCGTCTCAAGCACCGCTCCGCTGGGCCCTTCCTCTCAAGCACCGCTCTTCTGGGCCCCGCCGTCTCAAGCACCGCTCCGCTGGGCCCTTCCTCTCAAGCACCGCTCCGCTGGGCCCCGCCGTCTCAAGCACCGCTCCGCTGGGCCCTTCCTCTCAAGCACCGCTCCGCTGGGCCCTTCCTCTCAAGCACCGCTCCGCTGGGCCCCGCCGTCTCAAGCACCGCTCCGCTGGGCCCTTCCTCTCAAGCACCGCTCCGCTGGGCCCCGCCGTCTCAAGCACCGCTCCGCTGGGCCCGCCGTCTCAAGCACCGCTCCGCTGGGCCCCGCCGTCTCAGGCACCGCTCCGCTGGGCCCTTCCTCTCAAGCACCGCTCCACTGGGCCCCGCCGTCTCAAGCACCGCTCCGCTGGGCCCTTCCTCTCAAGCACCGCTCCGCTGGGCCCCGCCGTCTCAAACACCGCTCCGCTGGGCCCCGCCGTCTCAAGCACCGCTCCGCTGGGCCCCGCCGTCTCAAGCACCGCTCCGCTGGGCCCTTCCTCTCAAGCACCGCTCCGCTGGGCCCCGCCGTCTCAAGCACCGCTCCGCTGGGCCCTTCCTCTCAAGCACCTCTCCGCTGGGCCCCGCCGTCTCAAGCACCGCTCCGCTGGGCCCTTCCTCTCAAGCAGCGCTCCGCTGGGCCCCGCCGTCTCAAGCACCGCTCCGCTGGGCCCTTCCTGTCAAGCACCGCTCCGCTGGGCCCTTCCTGTCAAGCACTGTTTATGGTTCACTGTGCCCACCATGCCTCCTCCTTGAGCAGTGGACACTGTCATCCACCGGATGGACTGTGGCTTTGCAATCCCCAGGATGGTGAAGTGGGCAACCCACCCACTGTAGAGACTTGAGAGACTGTGGCTTTGCACTCCCCAGGATGGTGAAGTGGGCAACCCACCCACTGTGGAGTCTTGAGAGACTGTGGCTTTGCACTCCCCAGGATGGTGAAGTGGGCAACCCACCCACTGTAGAGACTTGAGAGACTGTGGCTTTGCACTCCCCAGGATGGTGAAGTGGGCAACCCACCCACTGTGGAGACTTGAGAGACTGTGGCTTTGCACTCCCCAGGATGGTGAAGTGGGCAACCCACCCACTGTAGAGACTTGAGAGACTGTGGCTTTGCACTCCCCAGGATGGTGAAGTGGGCAACCCACCCACTGTAGAGACTTGAGAGACTGTGGCTTTGCACTCCCCAGGATGGTGAAGTGGGCAACCCACCCACTGTAGAGACTTGAGAGACTGTGGCTTTGCACTCCCCAGGATGGTGAAGTGGGCAACCCACCCACTGTAGAGACTTGAGAGACTGTGGCTTTGCACTCCCCAGGATACATCAATGGGCATGGTGGCCCCTTCGTGGATCTGGCGTTGTGGACTCATGTGGCTGTGGTGCCTCCCCCTTCCCTTCCCCCTGAGGTGCCTGTAATTTTTTCATCAGATGCCCCTGCAGTGTTCTCTCCAAAGGACTCAGGTCTCCTGTGTGGGCTTTGCCCTTGTGTCGCTACACTGTAGCCCACGGACTGTTCCATTTAACTTTCATGTACAGGACTAATTGCCTCGGTTCTCCATGGCAGTGTATATAGTATCATTTTGTTATGGATATTTTGCGTAGTTGACCGCTCCATATCAGAGTCTATTTTTTATATAAATTTTTCGTCCCAATTTATTTCTGTCTTTGCATTCTTAAGGGGGGTTTGGGTGGTGTCACTGTGCATTGTTGCTCTGCATTAGTGTGTACATAGTTTGGGGGGGGGGTCGCATATGTGTGTGCCGTAAGCTTCCCTCCTCCCCCCTCCCGTGTGTCGTAGGTGCAGTACTCACCGTTGTCGTCTGCGCCGGAGTTCGTACTCGTGGTAGATGAGAAGGTAGACGAGAGCAGGTAGGATGTTTAATTTGGGTTCCATGCTGTCCTCCTTCCTCGTGGAGTGTGTTTTGGTGCGCGTTTTCCCGTTCGTAGTCTGTTTCCGCCGTGTTTTTATCGGCGGGGCTCCCGCCCCGGAAAAGGTGGCGGATTGGTGAGTTGTGATAGTGTGGGCGGTACATTGTCTGCCGCCTGCCTGTTGGCGGTGACCGCCACGCTGTTTGTCTGCACCGCCGCGGCGGTCGGAGTGTTAATGTGGCGGGCTGTGTTGGCGGTTCCCGCCAGGGTCAGAATTCCATTTTTTCGACCGTCGGCCTGTTGGCGGGTGGCCGCCGATTTATCACTGACCGCCAGGGTTAGAATCACCCCCATTCTATTAGTTATTTGAATAGAATAGCTAAGGATAATAACATAGTTATTATGAGAGATTTCTTTGAGCCTACTTCAACCTTTGGCACTGCTTTTGCTCATCACAATAATTTGATATGTTTACTAAGACCCGTAGAGAAGACATTTTTAGATAATACAGAAGATAGAAGGAGAGAAATAAAGGCAAGGATAAATAAAGGAATGATTAATCATAGACCCGGAATTGATTATGCTTATACTGACATTACTAAACTAGTAAAATTAACACTCAATGCTGAACATGTGAGAAAGCTTTGTATATACAGGCCATGGAGTAATAATGATAGAGTGTTTGTAGGAACGAGTGAATGTAGATATGTGTTTATGTTTCAGAGTAAATGGGATTTTATGATAAATGGACAGGATCCACCAGTGCCTGGTGTTTACTATATTTGTGGAAGAAATGCATATTACCATCTTCCTAGATGATGGTATGGCACATGTTATTTGGGAAAATTATATCAGCTGGAAGACTTGAGTAAATTTCTTAAGGCGACGAGAATTCAAATGAGACGAAAGCAAGAATCAATTTCTAGCATTGTGGGAGACATTTTTAGAGCTAAAATTCCTTCAGTGGGAATAGTTCTGAATTCTATTAAGATACAGAAATTGTCTGCAATAGTAGATAACATGTTGACAAGTTATTCTGGAGCTAACATTCTTCTAGATACAGAGTTGGCTGCTACAAGATCTGTGGCACTTCAGAACCGCATTGCGTTAGACATTCTTTTTGGTAAAAGAGGGCGGTGTTTGTACATTACTTGGTGTGAGTCATTGTTGCACCTACATCCCTGACAATTCAAGAGAAGTTAGAGAAAATGTAACAAATAACAAAGAAGATTTAAAAGAACTAACTGAAACTACAATTTGGAAGAACGCTGGCAAGGGAATTGTAGCTGTGGAAAATTGGTTTGGTAACGTGGGGAAAATAATTTTATTAAAAATAATAAAATGGGTG
Source organism: Pleurodeles waltl (assembly GCF_031143425.1). Taxonomy (NCBI): domain Eukaryota; kingdom Metazoa; phylum Chordata; class Amphibia; order Caudata; family Salamandridae; genus Pleurodeles; species Pleurodeles waltl. The sequence goes on along the minus strand of NC_090447.1, from coordinate 1,449,952,127 downwards.
TTGATAATTGTGTTTTGTTTAATTGGAATCTGGGGTGTATATATACATTAGTTAAATATATGGTTGAAAAGGAGAAGATTTGAGAAGAATTGGAAAAGGTTTGATATATAAATGACTACATTTTAATGAGAAAATAAAGGAAAAAATAAAAATACGCAAAAGTAAAAGAGACAAGGTTTTGAATTTTGAAATGTTAATAAATAAATGTATTATGAATATGTGTGATGACATAAATAGTCATCAGAGGAGGGATTGCCGGAATGCAAATTTTATAATGTTTTTTAATGATTTCTAATGTATTAAACATTGGTGAATTAACATGTGAAAATGTGTGACTTTTGTAAATGGTCGCCATAACTCATTTTTGTTCTCTATCTAAGCAAACTTTTAGTTGCAGTTGTAGTTATTTTCCACTGCTCAATGCTTACATAAAAGAGTGTGGTTAATAGCTTATAAATGTGTAAATAGCTACCCCTAGCGGGATGCTATGTTGTGTCTTACAAGGTCAGATTTATTAAGTCATTACACAAGTTTGAATGTTCTGTTGTCTGAAATTGTCACTAATACATGGTTTCTTCCACGAGGATGGAAGTAGATGTTGCAAGTTGAGATGTTTCTTCCTGAGAAGAGAAGTTTAAATGAAATGGAACAATGGAGTCACAGACGAGACAGAAGAGGAAAAGTTACTGTTATGATCGTGCCCTGGTTAATGTCGATGTCACTGTATTTTAGGTTATCTAATGAAATGACTATTGGTTGAATCGTAAACCACACCATGTATTGATCATTCATAGACTTTCGAAATTTAATATAACAATCTGAGTAGGATTTTTCTTTAGTTCATTCTTAATCTGGCTCAAGTCATATTATCGATGTGGGTTTAGATGTCGAAAGGCCCAATTCTCTGAAGATTTACCTGATGGTGTCCCCTTGTTGAAGTAAACTGCATGTTGTTCTGTGGGTAATGTATGAAATTGCATTGATATATGTCTCTTTTGCTTTGCAGGTACCAGCTGAAACTTATAATGTAACTGCTGCATAATAATAATGCTTTTTTTATAATAACCCGAGCTAGAGTGATTTTTCTAAATTTGTGTTACTAAATTCTTTTTACATGAAGTCCAACATGTTAATGCTAATTTGTGGTTAGTGAGGGAATCTTCCTTCACATGCTCATGATTCATATTGACATTCTTTGATTGTTTGTACTGATGTACAACCTTTTTCTTTGTTTCCAATTCTAGTATTATTAATCAGTATTTTGATACTTGAGATTATTTGCTTGATTGCTTTGATTAAACCTAGATATATGAGACGTTTTAATCAGCCATTATTGATTCTATATACTTATCATTGATGTTTGAGAGTCATTTTCGTGACATTACCATTCTTAATATAGGGAAATAAATTCACAATTCTTCTTAATGAACTGGTGTGGTTATTTATTTGAGGTCTATACCTTTGAATATATTGATTATTGTTGATGACTATATTATCTATTATTGACATCCCCTCAAACCTATGTTGCGTTGATCCATTGGCCTCTAGCACAAAATCCACTATTCAGATTGAAGTGATAGTTAGGATTTCTTTGCACTTTAGAAAGTGTTTAGCTACACCATAAACAATGAAAACATACTATGATACCGATATAACTGTGTCATATAATGTGCAAAATTTCGCAGTTTCATAGCTGTATAATTCAAAAACGTACCAGTGATTATGTACCATTATTTCCCTCCATGATCTCTCTACGTATTTGATTTGTAATGTTATTGCATTTTTTCCAACAAAATTCACATAGTTTCATTCACAATAAAAAAAAAAACTTTCCCTTACAATGTTACCCTTTTCCATGATTTCTCACTGTTACATATCCAAGGCACATGAACATATCACGCTCTCCCATAAATTAAGGGTGGTTCGTCCATATAAAGTGATAACTGCACAATATGCGTGACTTTCTTAATTCCAACTGTTTGCTCAATACAAGAAAAATGAATCAGAAAAGCAGGGGAATTAGACAAACAAAATTGTGCCCAAGTGGGAAAATTCAGCACCTTCTGATTATCACAGTATTTTTATGACCATCATATTTTTTCACCATGCCTATCACCTCCACTTTTCTGACACTGGTTTTATATTCCTTATGATAGTATATTGCCTATCTGTGTGGGAGGGGCCACTATTTACAACAACATTATTTCCTACTTTTTATCAAACACAGATTGAGGTGAAAACACCTCTCAAATTCATTGCACATATTATAAAAGTCATGTGTACAACTCCTCATCAATGTTTAACCCATTCACTGTTTTGGAGTCCAATGCAAGAATATACTTAGGGCCTCATTTTGAGTTTGGCAGACAGGAAAATCTGTCCGCCAAACTCCAGACAGGGTGGCCATTGCCATAGTAGCGACCATTCTGCCGGACCTATTGGGTGTTTCCCGCTCGGCTGACGGGCGGGAACCTCAGTTTCCACCCATCAGCCTAGCGGAAAGCAGGTGGCAGCATTGTCTGCAGCTCGAAATCCAGCTGGCGGCAATGCTGTCACCTGCAAGGTACACCAGCACCCTTGCAATGTTCACTGTGTGCACTGCAGGCAGTGAGCATTGCGAGGGTGCTGGGCAGGGTGATCCCTGCACTGTCCATGCATGGTGAAACCACCATGAAAAGGCTGGCTGAGAAGAAGGTCGTAATCAACATGCATCGCTGCCCTGACAGATTATGACCTCTTCCCACTGTCAACCCATCGGGATCAAAGTGAACCCCTTGAGGATGGTGTCTCAAGAGGCCTCCTGCCGTTGCGAAGGGGTGGGAGCCAGAGGTATTGTTCCCTCCTCCATTTCAATGAAAAGGAGTTGCTGCAAGCAATTGCCGTAAGCCATGGCAGGAAGCGGCAGCAACAGCATTAAATGGCAGAATATTTGTTTCAGGACTCCCACTGGTGGACATTAGGCATGGATTCACCTGTGAGTGTTAAGTCCAGGTTGGCTGGCTCATGTCATTAAGTAGAATTCTGGGGGGATCATTTCAAGTTGCAGTCCTCACACTGGACTGGGAAGGCAGTTATGGGGAAAAAGATCAACATACAATGAATCTCCCAAGGTAGGCTTAATGGGGTCCTTAGGTCAAACATTGCTGAGTGGGACTCCACACGGAAGGTTCACAGGTGGGGCAGTTGAAGCAAAAGCAATATGGGCAAGGAAGATTAGGCCTGAGTGATGCCCCAGCAGTGTGGTGGGAGTGCTTCTCCCCCCTCACCAGCCCTGGGTAGCTGAAGCAGTCAGTACTGCCATTCCATCAGACAAATCAGGACACGCCATTCACCTCCATCTAGCTGTGTGGCACTAAAACCACCTGCGTGAAGGTTGGACTTGCATTAACTGGTACCATCTCAGGCTGATGCTGCTCCATCAAGATGACAAAGGGGCGGAGGAGGAGGGCTCCCACTTAGTCAAGGAACCATCAGCAAGCTGCTTCTCCATCTGTGCCATCTGCACAGTGAGCCATGAGGACATGTGATGCCGGGGCTGTGCAAGATGGCACTTGTTGTGAGGGTCAAGACGGTCACAATAGTGTGGGGATGACCACCCCTCCAAAAAAATCTGCAACGACTGTTGCATCAGCCTAAAAGGTTGTGTTTTCACCAATGTAAAAGGAGTCTCACAGAGGAGCAGCCATCTTGGTCCCTTGTGTGACTCCATCCACACTTCTACTGCTTTGCTGTGGTGAGGCCATCTCCACTACATCAGCATCTATATCCCTGCCACCACTGCAATCCCTTAGAAACATCAACAAGAAACTCAGACTATGCTTTAGACACTCTGTCATCAGTTTTTCTGTGCTGCTCCCCAAAAATGGATGATCAAACTGAAGGAGTTGGGAATTTAAGTAAAAATCAAGTTCCATTTTTGGAGGCAAAAATTATTTCTTTGACTTGCTCAGGTAAGGCTGTAAGTAGCAATGGTTTGCCCAAGCAGTAGTTACTCCGTCACTGCCTCCTGGTGGGATTACCCTAAAAATGCACATGGTAATTCAAGCTGCCTCTCAACAGATTCATGATAAAAGGGCTAAGAAGAGAAACACACAAGAGAGAAGATAATAGAACCTTCTCTTTGAGAAATCTATTCAAAGAACCTGAAGGTGTAATAAACAATGAGAGATAGCTGCTTCTTACACCTTAGTCGCTATATTCCAAAAGGGAAAAATTAATGCACTAGCTGCATTAGACCCACCCAAGCCCTTGCTGAGCCCTTTTTTGGCTATTTGGAGTAGTAACGTTTTGTACACATAAAGTACCCATGCCAACTGTACATCCTTTTTTACCAACATGCTGGGGATTCTAAAGGTGTCGAGGGTTTACAGATGGGACTGAGAAAGTAGGCAAAATATAACAAAATTTTGAGTTAAAAAAAAAAAATAGGAAATAAGTGCTCTAGATAAAAGTGTCTGTTTTATTCCCTAAAAATGGCATCCACAAATAATTTAGTGTACTAAAGTAACCATCTCCCCAGCTTTAAGGAACATTGAGAGCTGACTTGGAAAACCTAATTTTGCACCACAGTTTTGGAACTTTTCTAAGAGGTGGTTTATTTTCCCTATGTTTTTTGCTCTGAACCTACTTCCAGTTTGTGGTGGAAACCAGTATAAAACTCATGGAAGATCCAGAACAGCTATAGATTTCTGAAAGGTAACACGATTTTGAATTCAGCAAGGGGTCATATGTGTAGATCCCTCAACATTTTCCTAAGGAAAATTACTGTTGAAAAATATATTATTAAAAATGACTCAGAAAAACAGGCACTTGTAGCAACATTTTCATCTTTAACTTTTTGCCACAATGGCAAATTGGCAACAAAAATACCATTACATTTGCTAGATCCTTCTGGTTGCAGTGATATTTAGGGTTTGTAGGTTCTCCAAGAACCCAAGCTATCCTGAGAAAACAACTTAGCTGCACCACACAAAGGCTTTTCATTGAGTACCGATATATAGACCAATTCTTACAGCAAAGTAGGCAGAGTGAGAAATGTGTATCAAGGAAACTGATGTATTTCTGAAATGGGCAGAAGATAGAGAGTTTAGGAGCAGTGGGTATTTCTACATCTCTGAATTTGTAGGTACCGCACTAGAATATGATTTGGGGGGTATTTGTCAAAATATCATCTTTCTAATTTGCTAGCTTGCATTTGAAAGGCACAAATGCAGCGAAATCCAATAGGTAATAACAAATGTTCTACTATTCTATGCTCCTACAAGTCTCCCAAAAAATGGTACCTCACTTGTGCGGGTAGGCATAGTGCCTGCGATAGGAAACAGCCCAAAATGCACCATGGACATAGCACATTTTTTGACCCAAAACTGACCCTCTTTTTCCAATGTGGGTACCTCTAGATTATGGAGACTAGCTCAGCTGCTATCCAGGTTGGGCTGAGTTGCATGGCTCATAACTAATTTTGTTTTACCCATAATCCCTTTCAAACAAAAAACTTTGACTAAAAAAACACATTAACCTCACATTTCTGTTGATGGTAAGTTCTGGAATCTGCTAGGAGCCACTAGCTAAAAATAAATCCCTGATGCTTAGTGGCCTTTCTGTGCCCACCGGGGGGGAGGGGCAGAAAGACTTTAGCTCCATTTGTTTTAGGTGGGTATGTGGCCATGCCCACTGTGGGCAGCCTTCACCCTTCTATTAGTAAAAAAACAATAAATCCCTGGTGTCTAGTAGGCTTTCTGCCCCTTTGGGAGGGCAGATCGGGGGTGATACTACCCATCTGCCCGTCGGGGGCAGAAAGACTCCTCCTGTGGTGATCCCCAAGCAGGAATACACTAGGGAGGGGTACCACTAGAAAGGGGAGCCTGCCTCTGTAGTCAGGGGCTGAGATAAGCCATGGGCGCACCGAGGCAGAGAAAGTGAAATGAGCTGATCGGCTCATTTTACTTTTGTTTTCACTGAAATGACGTCAGAGTGCCATGTTCGCTGATCAGCATGTCACTGAAAACAAAGAAACTACGTCTGGAGCTGGGGAAGCTCTCCCCTAGCTCCTGAGGCTGTTTTTTTGTAATGGAAATCACTCAGGTGCCCGCACCAGAGGGATTTCCAGTGCCTTGTGTGTTGACAGCTGGAAGTGGTATTGGATGCCTTCCAGCCGTCTGACGCATGGAACCGGTTATGAAGAAAAAGCAAGAAAACACGTAAAGTAGCAAACTCACTAGTTCTGGTAGATGAGGTTTTTGCTTTGTTGGTGAGCACTACTAACCTTCCCCCTTGGACTGCTTTGAGGATTTAATGGACAGCACCCCTACAACCAAACATGTCAAGGATTTAGCACCATCTAACTTTGACCTAATTGCTGATGAAACAGTTGTCCCAGTGGAGGTTTAAACTCCTTGCAAATTTATTAAAGCACCTAGGTGTGTCCAAAAATTTGATACTTTCAAATAGTATACTATCAAGAAATACTCAGGGGCATATTTATACTCTGTTTGCGCTGAATGTGCATCAAAACATATGACGCACATTCAGCGCAAACCATGCACCATATTTAAACTTTGACGCCCGAGCCCACGGATGTGAAAATTCCTCTGTGTGAGTAATTTTTGGGATGCAGGAAACTGCCTTGCGTTAATGACATGCAAGGTAGGCGTTCCCGCCCAAAAAATAGCTTTTAGGCCTGTGCGCCTTATTTATACTCCTGCGTCATTTTGACGCACAGGAGAGGACGGACCTTAAAAAACGGCACACAGCCTGATGTGCTCCGTTTTTTAACGCCTGGGTCAGGGCAGGAGTTAAGGGACCTGTGGGCTCACTTCCATGGTCTCTGGCCATGGAAGGAGTCCAGAGGTGCCCTTCCCTGCCCCCAGTGACACCCCATGCCACCCTCGCCCACCCCTGGAGGACACCCATGGATGAGGGGACCCATCTCAGGTGAGTACAGGTAAGTTGAGGTAAGTATTTTGTTTTTGTTTTTTAAGTGGCATGGGGAGTCTAATTTGTCCCCTGGGCATGGCCATTGGGCAAGGGGGCATGACTTCTGTCTTTGCTAAGACAGGAGTCATTTCAATTGGGGTTGTGTGTCATAAAATGGCGCAAGTCCGGTTTGAGGCATGATTTTTGCCTCAAACCTGACTTGCACCATTTTTTGACCCACAACCCCCATTTTCCCCTACTCCGGCGCTGCCTGGTTGGAGTCATTTTTTTTATTCTGACCAGCCCGCAGCGCCGGCTAATGTCATTCCTTAAATAAGGCGCCCGCATGGCCCATAGGAATGGCGTTAGCCGGCGGTAACATTTTTGACGCAAACCAACGCCGGTACTAATTTGCGTCAAAAAGTATAAATATGGGCCTCAGTGTACCCATTGTATTCCCATTGGCAATTTCTCTAAAAGTTCCCCAACGTAGATTTTGTTATCTTGTTTGATGAGAATGCTAGAACTGTCAATAGATTGTTTTTGGTAAACTGTTTATCAGAAATTGACATGCTGAAATTGGCAAAAAGCTGTGATATTTAGCTTCTATGTATATTACATTCCTGTCAGTGGTTATGCACACGGGTAATGTTTATTGTGAGTATTTTCTGAGCAGAGGTATCAATGTATCCCTTTTAACCCATCTAGGTGTGGGTATTCTAGCCCTAGAGTTGTTAGTAGAAATTGATATCAACATTATCTGAATTTAAATTTAGGCATGCACCAAGCTGATCTCCTAAAGGGAGCCCAAAACAACATAGTAACTTTGTTTTCATCTGAGAGACTGGTGACTGTATTCCTGTCAGAAGACTTGTATCCCGTTTCTATGGATGTAAAGGATTCTTGCAATTGGAACTAGTTGGCAAAGTCCTTAAATTATAACCAACCGTTTTTAAACAGATTCCATTGCCAAAAAGTGAGTATGTCACTGGGGGAATTTCAATTTTATTCAACACTAAGGGCCAGATTTATCAGGGGATTACATTGTATTGCATCACTCAGGGTGTCGCAAGGGCAATGCAATCCTTAATTCAGATTTACCAAGTAATGCAAGCCCACCTTGCAGGTTCCTGTGTTGCTTGGAAAATCTGGAGTAATGCAAGGCAGTGAAAGTCACTGCCTTGCATTGCTCTGCCATGGGAAGGTGTTCCATGGGTAAAGCATGGATGTTACCATACATCCACCCATGGATTTTGGTGCATTTCTAGATTTATCAAAACTGGTAAAAATACTACGCCTTCCCAGGGGAGGTACAATGAGGAGAAATATCTCTATTTCTCCTTGTTATTTCTGCATTCTTATGCACACATCGAAGGTGGAATATGATTCTGGGGATTTTTTTGTGCTGGGAGGTTGCCCTTGATGAATAAAACCAATCCTGCCTACAACAGAGGCACTCTTTCACTACAGCGCAAGGGTGCCTGCATTGGCACCAGACAGCGGATTGTGCGGCGGGCAAGGAGAGGACAGGAATGCTCCATATAATGTCAAATATGGTGCAACCTTGCCCTCTCTCTTTCACACGGCACAGCAAGGTTTCTTGCTGCAGGGCCTGAAAGTATGTTAAATCTGGCTCTTACCATAGTTGCTCCTACTCTAGTTTCTAACATGCATCTAATTTAGTCCAATGTACTAAAATCACTAGGCATTCACCTCTATCCTCAGCTATTCATAAGTTGTTTATGGTAAATGTCTATAGTGCCCAAGGATCAAAGACTAATTTGTTAACAAAAACGCTGCTTTGTTTAACACAGACTATTGCTTCAGAATAACGTCTATAGTTAGGTATAGTGGGACTTGAATGCCAAAGTATTCCACAATTCAATGGAGGAAAACGAAGATATTTTAAAAAGCAGAAGCATTCAGTATCCCAAGTCCACCTTGTCCAGTTAATAATAAAGTGAATACTAAAAGGTGAATACTCCTTTAAATTTTGTAAAAAATGATTGTATATTTGTCAATTGGAAAATCAATGTTGATATTCTTGCTCAGTCGAATGTTTGTCTATTCTTAACTCTGCAATTTTGTCCTACTTTACATTGGGTTGCTTTGTAATCTCACAGTCATCAATTATTCATTCAGTAATCACAAGATTTTATCATTTTATGTGGATTGATAGGTAGAGGAATACACTCTTAGGATCAAGAAATAACACAAAGTACCCCTGAATACATCTAGTGGGCACACTTTTTGGGATACTGATAGAGTGGTGGCTTTAACTCCTTCGGTGCCTGGGACGAGCTTGTTACGCCCTTGACGAGCCCAGCTCGTACTGCACCCACCACTCTCCCTTGGGCAGGGATGGTAGGGGAAGCGCTTCCCCTGCCCCCGATCCCCTAATCCCCCCAGTGATGTCTGAGAACGTCAGCGCGCGATCACGTGCTAACCTCATCAGAGGTCACCTCCATCATGCTGGATGCATAGCTTTCAGCACAATCTGAGGAGAAACTGATTAGTTTCTCCTCTGGATGGGGGTAGGGAAGGTCGGAGAGGCATGAAAGGAAACAAAGGGCTTTTCCTGTCCTTTTCATGTCTCTCTGAGCATTCCTGCAGCAGGATCGCATCACGATCCTGCTGCAGGAATGCCCACTAGATGTCATGGAGTTTGTTTACATTTTGTAAACAAATAAGGGGAGTGACCCCTTGGGCAAGGGCCGCTCTCCAAGGGGGGAAATGTATTCCTAGTCCATATTTGCCCCCATGGGGGGCAGAAAACATTAGACACCAGGAATATTTTTTTTATTTGTTTTTTACAGGGGGGTGGGCACCCTCTTAGGCAAGGGTTGCTCCCCAAGGGGGACATATTATATTAGGCACTTCCGGCCCCCCTTGGGGGCAGATCAACCTATTTCTATTAGGCCCATCTGCCCCCAAGGGGGGCAGAAACAAATCAAGCACCAGGGATTGTTGTGTGTGTGTTTTGTTTGGGGGTGGCCCCTTGGGCAAGGGTCGCTCCCCATGGGGGCACATCACTGTTGGCCATTTCTACGCCGCTTGGGGGCAGATCAACCTATTTTTTTTAGGTCCTTCTGGTCCCAAGGGGGGGCAGAAAGCCCACTGGACACCAGGGATATAGCCATACCCCCACCCCAAATAAATGGGGACAAAGTTGTTCTACCCAATGGTGGGCAGATGGGGCAATTACCCCTGATCCACTCCCCGGGGAGGTAGAAAGCCTACTAGCTGCCAGGGAATAAAAAAGAAATAGAGGGGTGGGAGCTGCCAACCAGTCTTTCAGCCTCCCTGCAAACTGAATGATCTTATCCCAATGGCATGCAAGACATTTGGGGCCAGATGTAGCAAACGATTGCGACTCGCAAACGGGCCGATTCGCAATTTGCGACAGTGCAAAATCGGAAATGGGATGCAAAAAGCCCATTTCCGACTCGCAAAAAGCGATGGGACCCGTTTGCGAGTCACATCCGGTGCGACCCCATTTTGCGACCCGCAAAATGCAAGTCGCAATTTGCGAGTCGCAAACCTTATGCAATTGCAACTCGCAAATTGCGACTAGTCGCAAAAAGCCCAGTTTGCATGTCCCATTTACCACTAACTCAGAGCAGGTGGTAACCATTACCAAAGTATAAAAGGGGACCCAGAAGGCATCTGGGTTACTCAAGATGGCGGAGATATACCTGATAGCAGTGAGGAGGAGAGTCTACGCAGCCCAGCAGAGGAGGAGGAGGGGCCACAGACAGGAGAAGATATATAGAACCAGGCAGACTCTTTTTCAGCAAACTGAAGAGGAGATCTATGACAAATACCGCCTTAGCAGCGCAGCCATTCTAGAATTAATAGATTTACTGAAACCACAGCTAGAACACAAGACTCTGCGTGGCTGCGCCATCCCTACGCATGTGCAAGTACTATGCGCACTCCACCTCTTGGCCTCAGGGAGCTATCAGGGGGTCATTGCCGTGGCAGGTGGGGTATCCCAAAGTGCAGTGTCAAGGTTCCTCAGGGCATTCCTAGATGCCTTAGTCACGCACATGTCTCACTTCATATACTTACCAAGGAATGAGGCAGAAATTAACAACACCAAGCTGGACTTTTACCGCATTGCCCACTTTCCTCATGTCATAGGGTGTGTAGATGGGACACACATTCAAATATGCCCCCCTGCTAATCTGGAACACATTTTCCGCAACAGGAAGTGTACCCACTCACTCAACATACAGGTTGTTTGTGATGCCCATTATGTCATCACGGACATCGTAGCTAAGTTTCCTGGCAGTACCCATGACTCATACATTTTTAGGCATAGTGGGATACATCAACGCCTGGAACGTGGGGAATTTGGAGACGGTTACCTCCTAGGTAGAGCCACAGACACTTGCAGACATACACACAGGTCACTGTGCACGACAATCTGGACTTCCTAACCGTGTACTTTTGTGCCCAAAAGGTGACAGTGCATATGCTCTCAGGCCTTGGATCATGACTCAGTTTTTAACACCCAGAACTGAATCAGAGAGGCAATACAACAGTGTGCATAAGAGGACCAGGAACCTGATCGAGCGCACCTTCGGACTGCTGAAGGCAAGATTCAGATGCCTCCACCTTAGTGGAGGCGCCCTCCAATACACCCCCATTACCTCTTTCAAAATTGTGGTCGCATGCGCCATCCTCCACAACATAGCCACCCGACGTGGGCTACCTCTCACCCCTGCAGACCCAGATCCTGATGATGAAGAGCAAGAACAACCACATCGCCATCATGGGGATAGGAGTCTAGCTAATCAAGGTAGACTGAGACGGGACCACATTGCAACGCAATATTTTGGACGGTACGTGTCAACTCCCACCATACTCACCTATTAACCATTTGTTAAGTGGAACAAAAATAACTGTTTTATTAATGTCATGAAGAAACTATATACAAGTTGAAATTGTCCATGGGCAGGAAAATGCCAACCAGTCATGTGACACATTAACGCCATGTGCCACATTAATCTGTCCTGGCTGTTATCTATGATCTCCTGCCCCTCCTGCCAGCCTGGCTGGTCCCTGCTGCGTCCATGGTGCTGTGCCTACCACTCCTCAGCACCCTACTGTGAGTGGCAGAGACACTGCTCACTGTTGAGCCCTCCTCCCAGGTGTATTTGTTAACTTCCTGGCTGTGATGTCATCATCATGTGCCAGGAATTGTTTCCAGAGTGTTCTGGTATGCTTTCTGGAGTGTTCTGCTGCATCTGCAAGCAATTTTGAAGGTATTCGCAATTTGCGACACCCACTCGCTAATTGCGACTTCGTTTTTGCACACTCGCAAACAGCGACCTCGCAAACTGCGGACTCGCACACAGCGTTGCGAGTCCGGCTGCGAGTCGCAAAATCGGATCGCTTTTTTTTCTGGCATTCCAATTTGCGACTCGCATTTTGCGAGTCGCATCAACTCGCAAAATGCGAGTCGCAATTTTTATTTTTGCTACATCTGGCCCATGATTATTTTGGGTTTAGATTTTACATTTGGGCCAAGAGAGCATGGCTAACTCTCAATATCGTCCCTCTTGGAATGGTGAGCGGCTGCACTTTTTGGACTTTGGGATGCTGCCACCTAGAAAAATCTGCCAGACCTACATACGTCTGAAAACTAAACATTTGGGTGAGTCCAGGGTGGTGTGCTTCACATGCACCCTACACCATTTTCTTGCCCTGCAAACCTCCGACTTTGCTTAAAGTCACACATTTTCCCTACATTTTTGGGATGAAACCTTCCAGAATCTGCAGGAATCAACAAAATTCCTACCACTCAGCATAGTCGCATCTATACCGATAAAACTTCTGCCCCACATGTCAGCCTAAAAACGTTTTTTTTACAAACTGCTCTTTTTGACCTTCTTTAGTTCCCTCTCAATTTCAACATGTTTTTGGTTCTTCCCTGTCACAGGCACTTAGCCAATCTACACAAGTGAGGTATCATTTTTATCGGGAGACTGAGGGGAACGTTTGGTGGTTGGAAATTTGTGCTGGTGCAGTAATCTCACGCAGAAATGTGAGGAAAATTTAATTTTTTTAATGCTAAATTTGAGGTTTGCTGAGATTTCTTTCATAAACACTGGGGGCTCTATGCAGGTCATACCTCCCTTGACTCCCTCAGGTTTCTAGTTTTCAGAAACGTCTGGGTTTGGTAGTTTTCCTTAGATGGCCGCTGAACGCAGGACCAAAAACGCAGGTGCCTCCCTTGCAAAAACCGGTAAACTTGTAATAGATAATTTTGCTGTGTCCATGTTGTATTTTCGGGCATTTCCTGTCGTGGTCACTAGGCCTACCAACACAAGTGAGGTACCATTTTTATCGGGAGACTTGGGGGAATACTGAGTGAAAGGAGATTTGTGGCTCCTCTCAGATTCCAAAACTTTCCATCAACGAATGTGAGGAACAAGTGTTTTTTTGCCACATTCTGAGGTTTGCAAAGGATTCTGGGTAACAGACACTGGTGAGAGGGCCACAAGTTACCCCATCCTGGGTTCCCCTAGTTGTCTAGTTTGACAAATACACAGGTTTAATAGGTTTTCCTAGGTGCCAGCTGAACTACAGGCCAAAATCCACAGCTAAGCACTTTCCAAAAAACGAATCAATTTTCAATGTAAAAATTGTATGTGTCCATGTTACATTTTGGGGCGTTATATGTTGCAGGCACTAGGCCTACCAACACAAGTGAGATACCATTTTTATTGGGAGACTTGGGGGAATGCTGGGTGGAGGAAGTTTGTGGCTCCTCTCAAATTCCAGAACTTTGCAGCACTGAAATGTAAGGGAAAAGTGTTTTTTTAGACAAATTTGGAGGTTTGAAAGGATTCTGGTGCCAGAACCTGGTGAGTACCCCACAAGTCACCCTATTCTGGATTCCCTAAGGTGTCTAGTTTTCATAAATGTATAGGTTTCTATGTTTCTCAAGGTGCCGGCTGAGCTAGAGGCCAAAATCCACAGATAGGCACTTTCCAAAAAATGTGATGTGTCCATGTTGCATTTCCTCTCGTGAACACTAGGCCTACCCACATAAGTGAGGTACCATTTTTATTGGGAGACGTGGGGAAACACAGAATAGATGAACAAGTGTTATTGCCCTTTGTCTTTCTCTGCATTTTTACCTTCCAAATGTAAGACAGTGTGTAAAAAAGAAGTCTATTTGAGAAATGCCCTGTAATTCAAATGCTAGGATGGGGACCCTGGAATTCACAGATGTGCAAATAACCACTGCTTCTCAACACCTTATCTTGTGCCCATTTTGGAAATACAAAGATTTCCTTGATACCTATTTTTCACTCTTTATATTTCATCAAATAAACTGCGGAATACCAGGTATACAATGAAAGCCCATTGCAAGGTGCAGCTCATTTATTGGCTCCTGGTACCTAGGGTTCTTAATGTACCTACAAGCCCTATATATCCCAGCAACCAGAAGAGTCCAGCAGGCGTAACAGTAAATTGCTTTTAAAAATCTGCTGTGGCAGGAAAAAGTTATAGAAGAAAACGTTGACAGAGTGGCTCTTTTTTTCACCTCAATTTCAATATTTTGTTATTTTAGCTGTTGCTTTCCGTTGTAAAACCTTGAAGGATCTACAGAAATTACCCCTTACAGAATTCAGACTTTTGTCTACTTTTCAGAAGTGTTTAGCTGTCTGGAATCCAGCATACCCAATGGTTTCGTGCCCAATTCTGTTACTAACTAGAAGAAGGTCGAAAGCACAAAAAAATTGTAAAAATGAGTTATGTCTCAGTAAAATGTCAAAAGTGTGTTAAAGAATGTGGTTTTCTGATTCAAGTCTGCCTGTTTCTGAAAGCTGTGAAGATGGTGATTTTAGCACAGCAAACCCTTTGTTGATGCCATTTACACGGAAAAAGCTACACACTTTCTTCTGCAGCCCTTTCCCCCCATTTCAGCTGTATTTTGGCAAATTTCTTGGTCTCCTCCAGGGGAACCCAGAAACTCTGGGTACCTTTAGAATCCCTTGGATGTTGGAAAAAAAGGACACAAATTTGGCATGGATAGCTTATGTTGACAAAAAGTTATTGGCACAGGAGGGGGGAAAGGCCTGGCAGCAAAGGGGTTAAGAAGAAGGCCATTGAAGAAACGTCGAGGTCCCTCAAAAATCTGTTAGCAAAGTGTGAATTTTGGAGTAAGGCATTTGAGGGGGAAAAAATAAAATTGTCAAAAATCTATTATACCAACCATATAGCCCCCTAAATATCTCATGTATTTAAGTGTAAACTAAGTGGAGAGATTTCAAGGGATAATAATCAACTGATTAGGCTTCAATTCCTATCCCACTCTTTTGAAAGAGAAAAAATAATGAATCCTTCTCCTCAGAAAGAAAAAGACAAAGAGCATTAATTATAGCACCACAGGCGGATTAAAAATGGATTGCGCACAGGGAGGCTGTGGTGGCGAAGAACACAAGGAGGATTTGGAATCTTATCGCAGAAGCTTGTGGTCCCAGAAAAGAGGCCTCATCAGCCCCTACTAATTATATCATTTGGGTACGACACATAAACGAGCAAGACCACAGTGTGCTGGCTGACTCCTCTAAATATTAGGGCCGGTCATCAGGGACACTGATCAAGAATTTCATAGTTAAATCGAGATTTTCAAGTACAATGGATCCTGACGAAATTCTGATTTCTTTTCTAAAAAAACGATGCCTCTCTTTTGTTTATGTTTTTAGCCATCGTCCTCAAGTTTTGTTGTGAGCAAGGTCTTATCCAACCATTTGGAGAGGCGAGTGTAGCCGTTCACCTGTATGAAAAGGGAGCTAGATCTCTAACTCCGAGCTATATACAAATAGCACTTTTGGATGCAGTGGAAAAGATCTTCGCTAAATGTCTCTTAGAATGAATTCAAGTGTGGGTGTCAGATAAGGGAATTCTCATTACTCCAAGGTCAAGGTCCGCGCGAATGTGTGGTACATATGAGGTTGCTTGAGCGCGTTTAGTTTTCATTTCATTATATTCGAATACACTTCTAAATAGCTTTTGACAAAGCCCTGTTACAGTTACAAATATGGACCGTTCCCTCTTTGTACCTCTCATTTATTTTTGACAATGCCTTTCTCTCTGTAAAACAGCAGGAGCCACCTGCACAAATGCCATTCTAGGCAGTACAATAAATGAAATAACCCATAATAAAGACGTGTTTAATTAGCAGATTTGTCCTGAACCACCGAGTAAGTACACACGGGAGGTACCCTTTGTGACGCATTCTCATCTCTACATCTGATCAAGCACCTCCCCTGTTTACCGACCTCATTCACCAGAAAGGAAAATGACACGTGGTTATTCACTCTACCATTTTTCTTCGCGCGCTCTTCCTGTAATTCTTGCAAATGCTGATTCGTTTCATAGGATCGCAAATTTTTCTGCAAGTTGATTTTCACCTTAAAATAAGGAATTTTGGCAACTTCTGCTGTTTTCCTGAAAAACGATCAGCTACATCTAGCTAGTTTCAAACTCTGTGGAAAAATGGTTTTATAGTTGACTCACAAGAAGGGGTGCACTGCCAAAATATCGCATTTTTAATATAATCTAGCAACAAGACTTATTGGGTTTGTTTTGTCATGTTGTACTCTAGTGTGGCTCCTGTTCAGCATGGCTAAAGGTTAAGGGCATGTTGTGTCAGAGTGGAGTGGGGGAGTAGAGTTAAGGGTTTGCCTGTATGTTGTAGAGTGGAGTAGGGGGATTAGAGTGTTGTTGAGTTGAGTAGATGGTAGTAGGATTCAGTGGCAGAGAGTGTTGTAGAGTGGAGTCAGTAGAATATGGTGGAGTGGGTTTGAGTGGATTGAGGCAATGGAGTGGACTGGACTGAAATAGACCAGGGTAGATTGGATTGGGGTGGCTTGAGTGGACTGGGGTGGATTGGTGTGGGGTTGATTGATTGGAGTGGGGTGTATTGAAAACGGGTGGGGTGGATGGGATTGGGGTGGATTGGAGTGGTGGTAGATTATACTGGGTTGGGTGGGTGGGCTTTTTGGATTGGAGTGATATGGCAGGGGTTGATTGGATTGGAGTGGGATGGGTGAACTGGATTGGGGTGGTGTGGATTAGATTGGGGTAGGGTATGCTGTGTTGGGGTGTGTTGGATTGAGTGGATTGGACTTGGGTGGATTGGAGCATGGTGGATTGCATGGAGGTGGGTGGATTACAATGTGGTGGGGTGGATGGATTGGAGTGGGGTGGACTGAACTGGTATAGGGTCAATTTGATTGGGTTGGGATGGGCTGGATTGTAGTGGGGTGGATTGGACTGGGCTGTGTTGGAGTGGGATGGATTGGAGTGGGGTAGGCTGGATGGATTGGACTGGAATGCAATGGACTGAACTGGGAGGGGGTGGGATGGATTCTGGTAGAGTGCAGTGGATTGGAGTGGAGTGAGGTGGATTGGAGTGGATTGGGGTGGAGTGGAATTGAATGGATTGGACTAGGTGGATTGGTTTGAGGTGAGGTAGATTGGATTGGTTTGAGATGGGGTGGACTGGAGTGGGGTAGGCTGGAGTGGGGTGTATCAGAGTGGAGTGAGGTGGATTGGACTGTGTGGGGTGGATTAGGGTGTGATGCAGTGGATTGGATTGAGTGTGGTATATTGGATTGGGGAAGTTTGAATAGGTGTGGGGTGGACTGGATTGGGGTGGGGTGGATTGGATTGGGCTATGGGTGGGCTGGAGTGGATTGTGGTCAATTGGACGGGAGTAGGGTTGATTGGATTGGAGTGGGGTGGACTGGTTTGGGGTGGGTGGGTTAGAGTTGATTGGGTTGAGGAGTGATGTACTAGATTGAAGTGGTGAAGATTAAGGTTGTTTTGAGTGGGGTGGATTTGACTGGAGTAAAATGGATTAATGTGGACTAAATTGGACTGAGTGGGGTGGATTAAAGTGGATTTTGGGGTTGGGTGGACTGTATTGAAGTGAGATGGATTGAGTAGCAGTGAGCATGATTGGAGTGGGGTGGATTGGATTGTACTGGGGTGGGATGATTGGAGTGGTGTTGGAAGATTGGAATGGAATTGGTTGGATTGAGTGGATCAGACTGCAGTGGGGTGGATTGGACTGGACTGGAGAGGGGTGAGGTGGACTGGAATGGACTGGGATGTGGTGGATTGGGGTGAGATGTATTGGATTGGAGTGGGGTAGATTGGACTGGGCAGGATTGGGGTGGATTTGACTGGTGTGGGGTAGATTGGATTGGATTGGTGTGGGGCGCAATGAGTTGTTGAGGGGTGGATTGGAGTGGGGATAATTGGGATGGAGGGGTCGGATTGGGGTGAGGATAGGTGGAATGGAGTAGGGCAGATTGTTTTGGATTGGATTAGGTTGTTTGGCATTATAGTGGGGCAGGTTGGAGTGGGATAAATTGTGTTCGAATTAAAGTGGGACAGACTGGAGAGGGGCAGATCAAAGTGGGGCAGGTTGAAATGGACTGGAGTGGGGCAGGGTGTTTTGTATTGAAGTGGGGTGGATTAAACTGAGGCAGAATATTTTGGACTGGAGTGGAGCAGATTATTGTAGATTGGAGTGGGGCAGATTGGAGTGGGCTGGATTGGAGTGGGACAGATTGTTTAGATTGGAGTGAGCAGACTGTTTTGAATTAGAGTGGGCAGATTGCATTAGGGTGGATTGGAATGAGATGGATTGGGTTGGTGTGGGGTTAACTGGATGAGAGTGTGGTGGATTGGAGTGAGATGAATTGGAATGGAGTGAAGTGGATTGGATTGGGGTGAGGTGGATTGGATTGGAGTAGGGCATACTGTTTTGGATTGGAGTGGGGCAGATTGGAGTGGGGCGGAATGTTTTTGATTGTAGTGGGGCAGAATGGAGTGTCAAAAAAACCAAAAGGGTACACAGTTCAAGACAGAAAATTATATAGAAATACAGTGAGTAGGAGACAGGTCCTGTGGGTCTGCTTTCCTTTGAACAAGAAACAATGAGTATTAATGTATAAGAATGACAGTACAGAAATCCCTATACTGTACTGTCATTCTTAAACATTCTCTGAATCTAGGGAGTGTAGACTAAACTTTATTTTTTTCCTTTGAGTGTGGATTAGACATTAGTACTAATCGTTTCCCCACATTACGGTTTTTAATCATGACAGGGGTCTGATTTTGATTAAATATGAGCTTTGCAGACCCCTAGCCATTTTCAACCTCACACACTCATATCTTTCTACACCAATCCCACATTCCAGCACTCAACGACCGGCATCTCTATATCCAAAAAGATCTCTGGCAAAGAGCCCCCGTGAGAGGCTCGTCAGGCATTGCAGTGCCGGCCTGACAAAGAGCAAAAGCCTGATGATGAAGCATGTCACCATTGGGTGAGTGAGGGCTCTTGTTCAAAAGAAAGCAGACTCACAGGACCTATCTCCTACTCACTGTATTTATATATAATTTTCTGTCTGGAACTGTGTACCCTTTTGGTTTATATGAAGTTTGATGGGAGTACCGTACACAGTCCCAACTATCTTTTAACACTCCCTTTCGAATAGCCCTTTTCTGTTTGTTTTACAGAATGTAGTGTGACATATTGAAGTGGGGCAGATTGTTTTGGATTGGAGTGGGGCAGATTGGAGAGGGGCGAATTTGAATGGGACACATTATTTTGGATTGAAGAGGGGCAGATGGGAGTGGAGCGCAATGTAGTGGCCAGATTATTTTGGACTGCAGTCGGGCAGATTGTTTTGGATTGGAGTGCAGCAAATTGCAGTGAGGCAGATTGTTTTGGATTGGGGCAGACTGGAGTGGGGCATATTGTTTTGGATTGGATTGGAGTGGGGCAAATTGTTTTGGATTAGAGTGGGGAAGATTGGAGTGGGGCAGATTGTTCTGATTGGAGTGGGGTAGATTGTTTTGGAGTGGTGCAGATTGTTTTTGATTAGTGGGAGCGAATTGCAGTGGGTCACATTATATTGGGGTGGGTTGGGAGGATTTAAATGGGGTAGGTTGGAGTGGAGAGGATTGGGTGGAGTGGATTGGTGAGGGGTAAAGTTGGTTGGACTGGGGTGGATAGTAGTGGGGCGGATTTGAGTGGAGTGCATTAGAGTGCACTGCACGATTATGGCCCTCATTATGAACACGGCAGGAAGCGCCGCATCGCCGGCGGTAAAAACCGCCAACAGAGGCGTGGTCTGGACTGCCAAATAATGAACCAACTGAAACACAGGCATCCTGAAAACCACCCACTCCCAGTAGAGGAGTGCCGACAACGATGGCAGAGGCCGCCCACAGGCCGACGGAAAGGCCAACCTGCCCATCAAATAATGAACCACTAGACCACCGTCAGTTCCGGGGCGGGAACCACCGCCATGCAAAGCCAGGTGGAAACAGCGCAAATATAAGGAAACACTCACCGGAGGCTCATACAATACACTGAAGCAGACATGGAGAGAGAGCTGTAGATCATGCCAGCCCTTCTCCTTGCCATACACCTCCACGACCGAGACCATCGACGAAGACGACAATGGTAAGTACCGCAACCTACGAAATAAGGGAAGAAAGGGCACAGTTACATACCCACCCACTCCATCCACCCTGCAACGCTCACACAACCCTTTGCAACAGCACAGCCCATAACTCCCACAGCAAGAGGTACTTACCCAACACAAGGCAAATCCAACCTGACCATAGTACATACAAATGCCCCACACCCACAAACAATTAAATGAGAGACCAGGGATCAAGAGTGTGCCGCCAAAACACAGGCCACACATAAATGTTTAATGCAGCTCTCTGAGCAAACGATTGTCAAGTAAGGCCAAAGGCCAGTGCATAGTGCTAGAGTTCCATGGGCTACAATGGCCCCAACCTGACTCCTAAAAGTGCTACTGTACTCCACCTTATAGGGGCAGCAATGGGACAACCAGGCACCCCTGGGAACAGGTGCAGGGGGTGGGGCTTTACGATGGTGGTGGGCCTTGGATTTGCACTCGGAAGGTGGAGGGGGTTTGGGTTTGGCCTTGGAAGGTGGGGGTGTGTGCTTGGACCGGGTGGAGCCAGATGGAATTGGCTCAGCATGGGGCTTCTTCCTCTCTGGGGAAGGGGCATGGGAATGTGAAGGGCGGACATGGGCAGGCTGTGAAGTGGAAGGAGTGGAAAGGGCAAGGAGGTGCGCACGTTTAGGGACAAGACGGGGTGGGCCAGTGGGTTGGAAGAGGTCAGCATGGGAGAGGAAAAGTTTTTTGGGAGCAATTGGGTTGGACCTGGAGGAGGGCGTGGGAGTGGAGGCAGAAGGTGTTGACGTAAGTGGTGTAGAGGTGCATGTTGTGGGTGCAGGTGACTGGACAGTATGCTGAGGGGTGGTGGATGTGTGATGGGTGGGTGTTTTGGTGCGTTTGTGTGTTTTTGGAGGAGGTGGGGTGGACACAGTGGGAGAAAACAGGCTGCCAGTGTGAATGTATGTTGTGTGGGAGTCTGCAAGTCTAGTGAGTGTGCTGCATGTGTCAACTAAAGTAGTTGTGGTGAGTGCAGGTGTGGTGTCTGGGGTGCATGTATGGATGTGTGCTATTGTGGTGAGTGCAGGAATAGGCTCAGCAACAGTGAATGAAGGTGCAGTGCCTGGGGGTGTGCATGTAGAGGGGACAGACAGGGAGGCGGAAGAGGTGGGCGCACTGGGGGAAGTGGATGTTGCTGTGTGTGCATGTGTATGTTGGCTGTGTGAATGCTTGTGGTGGGAGGTGTGGTGCTTGTGTTTAGAAGTGTGCTTCTTGTGTGTTGAGGTGTGTGACTGCGTGTCAGAATGTGTGCTTTGGACGGGTGAAGGGAGTGGGGTACTGGAAGGAGTTGAGAAGGTTGGAGGGGGGACGGAATGACCAGGGAAACTGGCTGCCATCAATGAGGAGGCCAGAGCCTGAAAAAGATCTCTGTAGGCCAGACACAGCACTGTGAATGCCATCCAGATAGGCATTGGTCTGATGCATCTCTGATGCTATCCCCTGGATGGCATTGACAATGGTTGTCTGTCCTACAGAGATTGTTCTCAGGAGGTCAACAATCGCCTCCTCCGTGAGGGCAGCTGGGCCTACTGGGGTAGGGAAGGAGGTGCCTGGGGCGAAGGAGATGCCCACCCTTCTGGGTGAGCGGGCACAGGGCAACTCAGTGGGGAGCAAATGGGAGGGCGGTGATGGCATGGGGAGTGGCAGAAGAAGATACAGTAGGGGTGGGCCCACTAGGGTCCGCCACCGCCAGGAAGCCCCCATCGGAGTCACTACCTCCAGTGGTAGTTGCCTCCCCCGTGGTACTCCCTTTGCCCTCCAACTCACTGGTCCCCTTGGCATCGGATGACTCTGCCTCAGAGGATCCGTGGGCAGCTGCATCCCCACTCGCCGGTGCCTCAGCTCCCTTTCCAAATGATGCTGATGTACACAAACAACACAAGTGAACAGGGATGGGGAGACAAAACAGTAGAGACACTTGTATTTAGCTGAAAGGAGTGAACATAGTGGTTCATAAATACACCCACCCAGAAGACCCTCCAACAGGCAGCACCTTCCACCATACCCAGGGCCATGGCCTGACTAGTGTCCAGAACCCTGCTCTACACCCATTCCCTAAACAGCCTAAGGAACCGAAGTGTAGGAGACCTGACCCAAACACCCCTACTCCCTACGGGGGCCATCATTTAGATGAACATCAGTCAGAGTCCCTGCAACTAAGCAGCATAAACCCGAATGCACACACAGACATCCATCAAGGGTCAAAAATGTGGTATGTGTACTCACCCCCTTGTGACTGCTGTGCAGCCTTTAAGCGTCCATCCAGGTCTGGGTACGCCACCACCAGGATGCATAGCATAAGGGGGGTCAGTGCCCGATGGGCACCCCTTCTCCTTTGGGAGGACTTCCCCCAGTTGGGCCTCGCAGATTTTTCGCACCCAGCGTCGCAGGTCCTCCCACCTCTTCCTGCAGTGGGTGCTCCGCTGGTTGTAGACCCCCAGAGTCCGCACCTCCTTGGAGATGACATGCCAAAGTGATCTCTTCTGGTGGGCGCTGACCTAAAAAGGACACACAGAAATGTAATACAGAGGTCAGGCACTTGGCAAACATATACAGCTGGCTATACGTCCACTATGGGACGGACAGTACAAACAAACAGCACATACGCATGCAGCATGTCAGGTACCATGGCACATCCAGGGTCAGAGGTGCACACATATATACTGCCAACACCATCCATTACACACAACCATTGCCCACAATACCCCGACTCACCTGTACCTCTGGCTGTTGGTAGAGCTTGGCATACAGGGGCAGGATTCCGTCCACGAGCCTCTCCCATTCCTCTTGGGTGAAGGCCGTGACCCTTTTCCCTGCACCACTAGCCACTTCCATGACCAGAGGCAGGACACAGCAGTCCACTCAGTGGAGTACCTGCTTACATGAGATCAGGAGTCAAGTGAAGTTGGGGTGATGACTTCGTGTATGCACCGCGGCGGTGTGCACCGTCACCGTCGGCGGATATCATGATACGCTAGGATTCCCCATTGACATCCTTGTTAACCAATGACTGTGCGTACAGCGGTAAACATTGCCTTACGCTGTTACATCAACAGCTAGCGGTATGAGGTCACTTCCACCACGACAGTTCTGGATTACAGGGGGCAGACATTTTGCCAATAACTACGCATTTATAATACTGCTATCTGCACAATGCAGGCGCTAATGTTCACCTAACACACCTATGCAAGTGACCATTAACAATACCACACCTGACAAACCCTGATCAATAATTATGGTCTAGTTGATGTTATGTCAAACACATTTAGCATTTGAGTCCCTACAATCAAGTCAGCAGTGCTCAATGACTGACAATGTTTGCCGACGTATGTGTCTTCCTCACATGTGTTTCAAATTCCTCCTAGATACAGACCCATGTGACGAGGAAGGACCCCATCGGTGTACAGACCACTTGTATATATGTGGACCATGGTGGAGCATTACATCATAATTAATTACAGACTCACCAGTTCAACTATTCTTGAACTTTGTGCATTCCTGGATCCTGCACTGACTCCAGCAAATTGTAATCAGCATGCCATCCCTACTGAAGTGCAGGTGCTCTCTGCACTCCATTTCCTGGCCACGGGCTCATCTCAAGTGACAGTGGGCATGGGTGCTGGATTTTCACAGCCAATGTTCAGCATGATACTGACAAGATTTCTGAATGCATTTATATAACACCTGCAGACCTATGTGAGGTTTCCCCAAAATGCTGACCTGCCTGCCATCAAGTCGGACTTCTATGCCTTTGCCAACATACCCCATGTGATAGGTGCCATAGATGGCACCTACATACCTATAATCCCCCCAAGAGTCAGTGAACAGGTGTACAGAAACAGGAAGAACTTTCACTCCATGAACATTCAATTGGTATGTGCTGCAGACCAGTACATCTCACATGTGAATGCCATGTTCCCTGATTCAGTCCATGATTCCTTTGTGCTAAGGAACAGTAGTGTGCCACACAAGATGGAACAACTACAAGAGGACAGAGGGTGGATCATAGGTAGGAGTTTCTGTCACTAACTGCCACTTGTTCTGGAGCCATCATCTTCCTGCCTGTTGGTAGGGAGTGACTGTGGCCTTTCTACATGTGTTCCACCAGTCTGTGGCCTGGACACACAGGTGTGTGGACGGTTGCCCTGGGCTGATGTTCTTGCCCGTGTGATAGGGGTGTCAGTGGTATCCTGGGTGGAGCTGCTGGATGGTGACAGTCCAGGACTGTCTGAGGGGCCAGCATGCTCATCAGTGTCCAGGGTTCCATCCCCAGTGTCCTGTGAGGTGCCTCTGTCTCCCTGGCGGGGCACTGGCACTCCTTGTCCTGTTCATCAGGGTGGCATGGGTGGTGGTGCCAGTTGGGAGAAATGGACATGTCTGTTACATTTGCATAGTCGGATTGGGTGCAGAGGCCTGGGCGGGTTTGTGCAGCTTACACACTTTTGGACCATTCAGGATGCTTTAGTGGGGTTAACATTGCTTTTAACTTAGGATGTGGAGGTGCATTGTGGGTGTTATAGGCCATTGTGTTTCCTTGCACGGGTGGGTGGCTGTGCACAGGGGGAGGGATGTGGGCCTGTTAGTGGGTTTGTGAGCATGCAGGGGTGGTGGATTCAGTGCCTGTGGGCTGGATGGGGTGTTGGTCTTGGTTGGTGTTTGAGGGATGGGGTGGTGCATGCATTCCAGGTGTGATGGATATGGGATAAATGTAGACGACTTACCCGAGTTCATTCCTCCAGTGAGTCCCTCAGAGTGCAGGATGGCCAGTACCTTTTCCTCCCAGTCAGTGTAGTCGGTTGGTGTTGGGGAGGTCTTCCCCCAGTCTTCTGGACTGCAATGTGGTGCCTGGATGCCATGGCCCAGGTCGTTCCATCTCTTGCGGATGTCGTCCCTGGTGCATGGATGGTGTCCCACTGCATTGACCCTGTTGACAATGGTCTGCCACAGCTCCATCTTCCTGGCGATGGGTGTGTGCTGCACCTGAGCCCCGAATAGTTGAGGCTCCACCTTCAGGATCTCGTCCACCATGGTCCTTAGCTCCCTTTCTGTGATGCATGGATGTTTAAGGGGTGACATGGTGCGTGTGGTGAATGGTGTCGGGGGTTGAATCGTGGTGAGGGTGCTCTTCTGTGGTTCGGTGTGAGTCTCGGGTATTGTGGCGTTCGGTGTCTGCTTCTGGTGTCTCTGTCTTTGTTGGCCTACTTTCGTTGCAAAGGATTGTGGGGTGTGTCTGTGAGTGTTTTTATGGTGTTGTGGATGTGTGTCAGGTGTGTGGGTTTCAAACTTTTCCAATGTGGGCACTTCTTACTGTTGAGTCCACTTGCCACCCGTGGCTGTCTGCACCGCCAATGGTCGTGCAGCTTCCACTGGCCACCAAGGTGATTTGTGCATCATTATTTGGAGGGTGGGATGTGGGTGTTTTCTGCGGTCGCTGGGTGGCAGGTCCAGCATTTCCGCCAACAGGGTCCTGGCGGAGACTGGTGGACTGGTGATTTTTGACGGAATCTGGTTTTTAGTTCATTATATGGCGGGTTTGTGTTCATTGCCAATGGAGGTCTTCTGTTCACCGTCGCCATGGTGGTCAGCGGTGTTTACTGCCATTTTCATAATGACCGCCTATGTGTTAAAGCATCATTTCAGATATTACACATAATGAAGAAACACTGTCACTTTGCAATGTTTCAAACAAGTTAATTTTCTTCTTTTGAGAACAGCGCCCATTAACAAAAACAAAAGAAAACATGAGTGGAAAGTGAGAAAAGACGACTTGGCAAAATAAAAGAAAGGTTGCTTTAAAAAAATAAAACTTTGCAATGTTGTTTGTCCTGCTGGGCACATTTTTGCCAGTCACAGGCATTGTGTTTGTGGGGCACCAGAAACTAAAAATAACAAAACAGTACCTTGATCACATTGGGAGCAGCAGACCAGCACTAATTAGGTTAAATCACTTTGGTGCTTGATCCCTGCTCCACACAGAGGAATGGAAATAATGCCAGGCATACCTAGATGAATTACAAAGCTGTAAAGAAGACTGTCACGCAAGCCAACATATGGTGAGCGACAGGCTGCAGGCTCTGTACTGAACACAACAGAGTCTTGCAAGTGAGATGCATGTGGTAGCTCATGCACTCGCTTGCTCGACCCTAAAATCATAGGTATGATTTTGAAAGCTGGAGTTTTTGTGGTAGGTATTCTTAAAATAAAAATCAAGAAAAAAATAGCATCAATTTCAACATTACCTGGATCACTGATGGGGAAATATTGTCCGTTTGTATTTTACATGGTTCAAACAGAAGAAAAGGAGGGCACTCACCGAGCTATGGGTAGCCTAATAATCACAATATACACAAGACTACTCTTCGTAATAATAAAATTATACACCACACCTCAACTATACCTAGGATTTCATATTGTAATACTGGACTGTATATTTTCAAATCTGAATAAAACAATTAATTAAATATCGAGGTATATGAGATTAAGGAAATACATCTTTAAATTCTTTGACGATTTTGTATCACCACTAAAGTGTTTCTCAGTAGGGGACAGATTTTACCCATGAAGACGAAAAAAACCACAAAAAAATATGGATTAATAAACAGATTTTCCACCTGCACAAATTGAAAGTGCCTAGGAATAGTCATGACCATATTGTATTTCTTCACAGCCAACTTTATAACTTGTAGATATTTAAAGAAAAATAATTACATAATTACAGAGTGTTAATAAATTTCAGCTTGCAAATTTTCAAATCCCGGAAAATCGTCTTCGTGTTAGTACTGTGCACACAGATCTATCATTTTCATACAGTGTGTGTTAGACCTGACAGCCTTAGGGTGAGCACCCCTAACTCTTGGCCTGCCTCCCTCCACTTTTTAGATACTGTTTTTGCTGGTTTTAAGACTATGCACACTTTACCACTGCTAACCAGTGCTAAAGTGCAAATGTTCTCTCCCTTTAAACATGGTAACATTGGATCATACCCAATCAGACTATTTAATTTACTTATAAGTCCCTAGTAAGGTGCACTATATGTGTCCAGGGCCTGTAGATTAAATGCTACTAGTAGGCCTGCAGCACTGATTGTTCCACTCACTTCAGTAGCCCCTTAACCTTGTCTTAGGCCTGCCACTGAAAGTTCTGTGTGTGCAGTTTCACTGTGTTTTCAACTCCCCTTTTTCTACATATAAGACACCCCTAAGGTAAGCCCTAGGTAACCCATAGGGCAGGGTGCTCTGTAGGCAAAAGGCAGGGCATGTCCTGGTAGTGCAGAACTTCTAAATTTGTTTTTACACTGCTGTGAGGCCTGCTCCCTTCACAGGCTAACATTGGGGCTGCCCTCATACATTGGTTGAATGGTAGCTGCTGATCTGAAAGGAGTAGGAAGGTCATATTTAGTATGGCCAGAATGGTGAAATTAAATACTGCTGACTGGTGAAGTTGGATTTAATATTACTATTTTAGAAATTCCACTTTTAGAAACTGAGCATTTCTCTGCACTAAAATCTTTCTGTGCCATACAGTCCGCGTCTGTCTGGGGTTCGTTGACAGCTCCTTGTGCATTCACTCAGGCACACCCCAAACACAGGATACTAAGCCTCACTTGCATACATCTGCATTTTGCATGGGTCTTCCTGGACTGGGAGGATGGATGGCCTGCTCTCACACAAAGGACTGGCAGACAGGATTTAACTAAAAGGGGATCTGCTGCACTTCTAGGCTACGCTTTGAAATATCCCCCACTTCAAAGGCACATTTGGGTATATAAACAGGGCCTCTGCCCCTACCAAATCAGACACTTCCTGGAGAAGTAACTTGTAACCAGAACCTGCACCCTGCCAAGAAGAACTGCCTGGCTGCCCAAAGGACTCACCTGACTGCTTTCTGTGAAGGACTGCTACCTTGCTGTTGCCCTGCTGCCTTGCTGCTCTCTGGCTGAGGTGAAGAAGTGCTCTCCAAGGACTTGGATAGAGCTTGCTTCCTATTCCCTGAAGTCTCCGGACCAAAAAGACTTCGGCCCATATTTATACTTTTTGACGCTAAACTGCGCTAACGCAGTTTAGCGTCAAAAAATTTAGCGCCGTCTAACGCCATTCTGAAGCGCCATGCGGGCGCCGTATTTATGGAATGGCGTTAGCCGGCGCAAGCAGACCGGCGCTGCCTGGTGTGCGTGGAAAAAAACCACGTAGACCAGGCAGCGCCGGCGTTGGAAAAAAATGACGTTAGGGCGTCTTAAAATGGGGCAAGTCAGGTTGAGGCAAAAAAATCGCCTCAACCCGATTTGCGCCATTTTTTTACGACGCCCAGACGCCATTTCATGACTCCTATCTTAGTAAAGACAGGAGTCATGCCCCCTTGCCCAATGGCCATGCCCAGGGGACTTGTGTCCCCTGGGCATGGTCATTGGGCATAGTGGCATGTAGGGGGGCACAAATAAGGCCCCCCTATGCCACCAAAAAAATAAAAAAAATAAAAAAATTATACTTACCTGAACTTACCTGTACTTCACTGGGATGGGTCCCTCCATCCTTGGGTGTCCTCCTGGGGTGGGCAGGGGTGGCAGGGGGGGTCCCTGGGGGCAGGGGAGGGCACCTGTGGGCTCATTCTGAGCCCACAGGTCCCTTAATGCCTACCCTGACCCAGGCGTTAAATTCAGGCGCAAATGCGGTTTTTTTTGACCCGCCACCTCCCGGGCGTGATTTTTGCCCGGGAGTATAAATACGACGCATTTGCGTCGCCGTCATTTTTTTAGACGGGAACGCCTTCCTTGCATCTCATTAACGCAAGGAAGGCGTTCACGCAAAAAAATGACGCTCTTTCTTCATACTTTGGCGCTAGACGCGTCTAACGCCAAAGTATAAATATGGCGTTAGTTTTGCGCCGAAAAAAACGACGCAAATTCGGCGCAAACGGAGTATAAATACGGGCCTTCATCTCTTCAAGAAGGACTCCTTCTGCAGCAAAATTCAACGCACAGTCTGCCAGAAATGATGCACAGCCTGCATCGCAGTGAAAAGTTCACCGCATGCCGAACCGGAACGACGCAGCCCGACTTCGCAACAAGAAGATCGACGTACCACCAGCTTAGAGGCTGGAAATTTTATGCACAGCCCACTGGATCGACGCATAGCCGAGCCAGAACAATGCAGCCCAGCTTCCAGAGAGGAATTGATGGAGCACCTGCCGTGCGGTAGAAAATTCAATGCATGCCCACCGGATTGACACAGCTCCTGTGACTTCGTCCTGCCAGCACAGGAAATCCACGCACCTTCCCCAGGGCATCTGAAAACCCTACAACCTGAAGAGGATCCACGACCGAGCGCAGGAAATCGACGCGCAGCCATCCCTGCATGAAAACTCAATGACGCATCACTGTGTGCGGCCCGAGAAATCAACCCACACCACTTTGTTTCCACGCTTCTCCTCTGCGGCCCTTTGTGGAGATTTTTCACGCAAATCACATACTTTGTGCATGAAAGAGAGTTTGTTTTTAAAAGACTTAAGACACTTTGGCCCTCATTACAACCCTGGTCATAAAGTCCGCTGACCACAGTGCCGACAGCCGCCAACATACTGTGTCGGCGGTGGAAATCCGATACTGGTATTATGACCCACACTGAGAAATCCTCCACAATACAGACACCCACACAAGTCTGCCACACCAAAGGTCAGTGATAAATTGGCGGTACCAAAACCCACACCATCACGCCAACAGGAATACGCCCACACTATCATGACCCACGAATCAACGCAGCGGTCATTCAACCACAGTAAACTATTGGCGGTATACAACGCTGCGCTCAAAATATACACACACTTACAAAACACAACCACATTGGACAATTCAAACCACACACACCTGACACACATACACACACCACACCCACACACTCACAACACTCTAAAACACACACCCACATTACCCACAACCCCTTACAATGAACAATTTTGAAGAAGCGGATAGAGAGAAAAGCAAAGACCACACCAGCATCGAGAGGCACACAACACCATCACTCATACACCATCCCCACACAAAACACCACACACCCCAAAATATCACCCCACACATCATATCACACATCACCTCACACCACATCATGGTACCTCAAAGGCACCCCAGGTTTTCTGAGGAGGAGCTCAGGGTCATGGTGGAGGAAATCATCCGGTTAAAGCCACAGCTATTCGGATCACAGGTGCAGCAGACATCCATTGCTAGGAAGATGGAGCTATGGCAGAGAATTGTCGACAGGGTCAATGCAGTGGGACAGCATCCAAGAACATGGGATGACATCAGGAAGAGGTGATATGACCTACGGGTGAAGGTACGTACCGTGGTATCCAGACACCAGATAGCCATACAGAGGACTGGCGGTGGACCCCCACCTCCTCACCCACAACTAACAACATGGGAGGAGCAAGTCTTGGCAATTATGCATCCTGAGGGCCTCGCAGGAGTAGCAGGAGGACTGGACTCTGGTAAGGCAAATCTTTACTAATATATCCCCCACCCTACCTGCATGCCATCAAAAACACCTACCCCTACCTTCACACCCATCAGTCCTCCACCTCACATATACCCCACTATCACAACCCACCCATCCCAATACCAAGCCCTGCATGTTACGCAAATGCATGGACACCCATCACAGACCTGCATGGACACCCATCACCAAAGCATGTCCAAGAGAGAGACTCACCCAGGGCACACAATCACCACTCACACAAGGGCCAAGGCGATATTGCAAGCACAGTAATAGAGGGAAACACACCCATTGCACAAGATGGCACACACAGATAAAATAACAATGCATTTACCCCAACAGGACCCCTACCCAACGTCACCGGACAGGAGGTGCCAGCCATATCCAGTCCCCTCCACTGAAGAGGCCCACAGTGATGACAGCAGCTCTGCACGCCTGGATCAAGATGACCAGCCCGGCCCATCAGGGACCTCTGGACAGTCGGTTCTCCTGCCACAGTCCCAAGCCACCACAGAACCTCCCCCCTCAGGAAACACCGCCACAGCACCCACCCAGTGGGCCCATGCCTCTGTCCCCAGGACACGTCAATCAGCAGTGTGTCCACCACTACAGGGGCCCCAGGCAAACCCACAAACCGAAGAAAATCAGGGACCTGGGGTCAGTGGGAGTGGGCACATGGTTCAGGGGACAGAGGCACAGGACAACAGGGAAGCTGGGAGGGCTGCTGTGCGACAGGGGGAGGACAGGCCAAGGGAACCCACTCTCCACGAGGCACTCTCAAACATCATGGGAGCATACCACTATTCCCAGGCGACCATGGGCACTGTATTGGACAAGTTTCAGGAGACCCAGGTGCTGCAGGAGGGACAGTACCTAGGGATCAGGGAGGACTTGAAGTCCATTAACACCACCCTGGTCACCATTGCAGGGGTGCTGGCAGACATGGCCAACACCATGAGGGAGACAGTGGCATACCACCGGGCCCCTGACACCAGCCCAAGCGATGAACAGCATTCCACGTCCGCCGGTGCTATGCCCTGCCACAGGACCAACATGCCACCAGCACCCCACCACCTGCAGAAGGAGAACTAATCCGCAAATGGTCCCTGCGATCCAGGCAGAAGACAGAGAACATTGCCAAGACCCCCACCAGGAAATAGGACCCTCCTGATTGTCACCCTTCTGTCCCACTCTGTTACCCTGTCCACCTTGAACTGCCATTGCTCCCCTTCCTATACCCCCTTGGACAATACATCTGTGATACAAATAGACTGGACTCTACTATGGACCTTCCTCCACCATCATCCCAGCCCCTTCCACATACCCCTATACACATTAGCCCATAAATAAACACCCTTGAATCAAAAAACAATCTGGAGTCAGTCTGTTCTTTCACAAATGTATAATTACAACATCATCCACAAATATCAATGTAAATGTTAATTTGCTCATACCAATGTATGACAGTTGTTGTGCAGCAGTAAATATAGCAGAAGGCAGAATGAGGTACCCAGATCTGTGAAATGGAAAGCCAAAGAGAACTGTCAGTGTCCATAGACAGGGGTTAAGAGGCTGACGTATACAATGTCCTGCAGTAGTCAGATATGAGAGGAGCAGTGCTAGTCTCTTACCTGTGTGTCACTGGAAGTACTGCATGATGATGTTCATTCGGTTGTCAATATCTTCTTCCTCTGCCTCCTCTTCCTCACTGTCCACAGGCTTCACAGCTGCCACAATTCCATCATCAGGCCCATCCCCCTGCATAAAAGGCACCTGGCATCGCAATGCCAGGTTATGCAACATACAGCATGCCACGATTATCTGGCACACCTTCTTTGGTGAGTAGTATAGGGAGCCACCTGTTAGATGGAGGCACCGGAATCTGGCCTTCATGAGGCCAAACGTCCGCTCAATAATACGCCTAGTTCGCCCATGTGCCTCATTGTAGCATTCCTCTGTCCTTGTCCTGGCATTCCTCATTGGAGTCAGTAGCTATGAGAGGCTGGGGTAACCAGAGTCACCCTCAAATGTCGAGGGATATCTGTTAGACACACACTAACCCTTAGGGACTACCCCATACCCAGACACCTATTCATACTTTGTGGGGACCTTGGGCTCACCTATTAGCCACACCCGGTGCCTCTGGAGTTGGCCCATCATATAAGGGATGCTGCTATTCCTCAAAATGTAAGCGTCATGCACAGAACCAGGATACTTGGCATTCACATGAGAGATGTACTGGTCTGCCAAACACACCATCTGCACATTCATAGAATGGCAGCTTTTTCGATTTCCGTACACTTAGGGCCAGATGTAGCAACAATAGGTTTTGCGACTCGGAAATTGCGACTCCGAGCGACTCACAATTTCCGAGTCGCAAAACCTAATGCAGAAAGGTGTCTCAGACACCTTCTGCGAGTCACTATGGGGTCGCAAAGACCCACCTCATTAATATTAATGAGGTGGGTCGCAATCTGCGACCCCATAGCGACTCTGGGCACTCACGGGGATGGAGGCCTGCTGGGAACAGCAGACCTCCATGTCCGTGACTGCTTTTAAATAAAGCAGTTTTTTTTTTTCCAAGTGTAGCCCGTTTTCCTTAAAGGAAAACGAGCTGCACTTAGAAAAAAAAAACGAAACCTTTAGTTTCTGATTTTTTCAGGGCAGGCAGTGGTCCCTTGGACCACTGCCTGCCCTGAATTTTTTTTTTTGGGTCCACTCACAAAGGGGAAGGGGTCCCATGGGGACCCCTTCCAGTTTGCGAGTGGGTTACCATCCACTTCAAGTGGATGGTAACTGCGACTCCATTTGCGACCGCGTACATGGTCGCAAATGGAATTGCATACCACTGCGACTCGCAAATAGGAAGGGGACACCCCTTCCTATTTGCGAGTCGGAAATGCATTTTGCGAGTCGGTTCCGACTCGCAAAATGCATTTCTGCATAGCAAACACACGTTTGCGACTCGCATTCAGCGATTTTCACCGTTTGCGACTCGCAAACAGTTTGCTACATCTGGCCCTTATTCATTTCTGCGGGGGGACAAATGCCAAATGTGTACCATCAATGGCACCAATGATGTTGGGGATATGTCCCAGGCCATAAAAGTCAGCTTTCACTGTGGGCAAATCCTCCACCAGGGGAAAAACGATGTAGCTGCGCATGTGTTTCAGCAGGACTGACAACACTCTGGTCAACACGTTAGACAACATTGGCTGAGACATCCCTGATGCCATGGTCACTGTGGTTTGAAAGGAGCCACTTGCCAGGAAATGGAGCACTGACAGGACCTGCACTAGAAGGGCTATTCCTGTGGGATGGCGGATAGCTGACATCAGGTCTGGCTCCAATTGTGCACACAGTTCTTGGATTGTGGAACGATCAAGTCTGTAGGTTATATTGATGTGTCTGTCTTCCATTGCTGACAGGTCCACCCAGGGTCTGTACACCGGAGGATGACGCCATTTCAACTTCCCCCCCAGTGAATGTGCCCTATGGAGGAGAATGGTGAGCAGAGGATCATGTACCACATAGTTTTCACAAGTGTGTTCTCAGTAATGTGAGTAAGTCCGTGTGTGGCATTGTTTGTCTGTATATCTGTTGTGATGCAGTTAGGTGCCATGCCATGTGCCCCCCTGAAATGGTGGCTGCCTGACCTGTAAGGAGGGACAAGGGGAAATAAGGTAACTGCGCTGGCATTGTGCAGCGCCGCTGTAGGCGGTCGAAGACCACCGCATCATTTAGCATTGGTTATCATTGGGCCCTACGGGTTCCAGGAGCCAATGACGATGTACCGCCATTTTCTATCTGTTCACTCACTTGATACCTGACCTCCAACAGGAGAGGACCTACACTGCAAGCGCTGCTGTGACCTCAGTCTGGAAGTGAGAAAGGCTCATGTGTCTGGGGAAAGGGCCCCCGCCTTCACCGCAGAGGAGTTGGACAAACTGGTGGATGGGGTCCTCCCCCAGTACACGCTACTCTACGGTCCTCCAGACAAACAGGTGAGTACACTATGAGCATGATGCGTGGGCAATGCCTGTTTGGAGTTGTGTGGGTGGAAGATAAATGTGGGGGGGGCTGAGGCCTGCATGTGAGGATGGTGAGTGTATATGCATCAGGGCATGGGTAGGAACTGGTGGGCAATGAGTATGAAGGCCCGGACGGGAGAGTAATTTCCTTTCATCCTGTACCTTTCCTCTAGGTCAGCGCCCACCAGAAGAAGGGTATTTGGTGTGCCATCACCAAGGAAGTCCGGACCCTGGGGGTCTGTCTTAGACGGAGCACCCACTGCCGCAGGAGATGGGAGGACCTGTGCTGCTGGAGTAAGAAGATGGCGGAGGCCCAGCTGGGGCAGGCCTCCCAACATGGAAGGGGTGCCCGTCGCACCATGACCCCCCTGATGTTCTGAATCCTGGCGGTGGCATATCCGGAGTTGGATGGGCGCTTGAGGGCATCACAGCAGCCACAAGGGGGTGAGTGCAGTGTCATTCAGCTGACTCTGCGCGCTTTACGAAGTGTCTGGGTGGGGGATGTGGGCTGTGGGTTCCCCTAGGCCAGGGCGAACTTGGTAGGGTAGGTCCCTTGTTATGCAGGCTCTAAGGCACTGCAACCCCACTAGTGTTAGTGGGCATCTACAACTAGTCAGGCTCCTGTAGGTTCCAGGTGTGCAGCAAATGGTGTTAGGCATAGTACCCCATGGGCAGGTGATTTTCCTACTAACTACTAGTGCATGGCCTACTGCATAGGGCTGCTTCCTGTGTTTTGTGTCCACCAACGGTAGTGGTGTTGCTGGCATTGACCATGTGTCTCCTCTGCCCCCCCCTCTTGTTTTGTCACCCTGTCCCTGTGTACGTTAGCATCATCTGGCGGAGGAGCAGAGGCACTGGCGACGGAGGGGGCTGCATCTCACATGGCCCATGAGGGTGAATCTACGTAGTCCGAGTGCTCCAGTGGGACGGAGGGCTAGGGGAGCTCCACGACGGGGACAGGGGGGGCCACCAGTTACAGCGACTCCTCCTCTGATGAGAGCTCCCTTGCGGTGGCGGGCACCTCTGTGCCCACAGCAACAACAGGTACAGCCGCCACCCTCCACACCATCACTGCCCTCCCAGCAGCCCCTCAGCGTGTTTCCCATGCCCACTCATCCAGGAGGGTGGGCATCTCCTTTGCCCCAGGCACCTCAAGCCCTGCCCCAGTCAGCCCAGCTGCCCTCAGTGAGGAGGCAATTGACCTCCTGAGATCCCTCACTGTTGGGCAGTCAACCATTCTGAATGCCATCCAGAGTGTCGAGAGGCTTTTGCAGTAAACAAATGCATACCTGGAGGGCATTCATTCTGGTGTGGCAGCCCAACAGAGCCCATATTAGGCTCTGGCCTGAGCACTGATGGCAGCCATTGTTCCTGTGTCCAACCTCCCCCTCCAACTTTCACTACCCAGACCCAATCCCCTCTACCTCAGCCTATCCCAAGCACACCATCAGAGCAGCATGCAAACACATCAACACACAAAAGTGGCACAGGCAAACATAAGCACTACACATCTCACAGGCACTCACACAAGCACCATACCCATGCAGACACACTAAGATCCACTGCCTCCACTGTATCCCCCTCCTCCACGTCCTCCACCTCCCTCCCAGTCTTGTCTCCACTCACACCTGCATGCAGTACATCCTCAGCCACTACCTCCATCACCAGCACACCCATAACTACACACCGCTCACGTGCAATCACCACTCCCACTACCATTCACACGTCCCCTGTGTCCTCTCCCAGTGTGTCTGTAAGCCCTCCTCCCAAAGTACACAAACGCAGGCGCACACCCACTCAACATCTATCCACCTCACAACAGGCTCCGGCCCATGCACCTTCAGCTAAACTCAGCAGACGTACAACCACTACCTCTTCATCCACTCCCAAAACCCCTCCATTTTCCCATCCCAGTGTGTCAAAAAACATTTCCTAGCTAACTTGAAACTCTTCCCTACACCTCCCCCCGTCCTTCCCCTACGGCCAGGATGTCTAGATCCTAGGCCAGCACCTCAGCCACCAAATCTGCATCCGCTGTGGTCCCTGCTACTCCAGTACGGTCTAAGGGGGAACCTGTCAGAGCTGCCAGTGTTCTACCGACAGAAAAGAAGGACCACCCTATTCCACCACCTGCAAAGGTCAAAAAGGGGCCAGCTTCCAGCAAGGGACAGTCACACCACCCACCCAGCCAGGCCTCGCACAAACACTGAGTGGACAGTGCCAAGGTCCCTGCAGCGACTGTCAAGATGGGGAAGGGCCACAAGCCAAATGGTACATCACCTCTGGGCACAATGTCACCTGGTAAGGGGCTGGTGACCACCAAATCATCAGGGATGGCAGTCACATGCACCACAGTCAACACCGCTGCTTCGACCGCCACATGCACCGTCACCTGCACCGCCGCTGCCACAACGGCAGTGGGCAGCATCCGCCCCAAGGATCAGCCATCCGAAGCTGCTGGAGAGGGTATGGTGTCTCCATCCACCACAACAGTCACTTGCACCATGGCTAGCATTGGCAGCATCTCTGCCGCAGCCACCTCCGCCTGCACCAACAACAGCACTGCCAAGTGCACGGCCGATGCCACTTTGTCAGACGTCAGTCCCATCCCCAGTGTGCAGCTGTCAGAGTCTGCAGGTGACAGCCCGGACCCTGGACACGCCACTTGAGACACCACCTCCAGCAATGATACAAACCAGCAATTTGCAGCCTAAGTCACCAGAGGATGGAGTGTGGGTCTGCCTCCATGGAGTATCATGCCATGTTCCAGGTACATCGCGTGGCTAAGACCACCAGGTAAGACGAAGTCAACTGCCATACCCCAAGTGCAGCACAAAGCCCCCTCCAGAACCAGTGGAGAAAAGCATCCACTTACACAGTCCTTGGCAAGATGAAGCACTCTGGGCACAAAGCCTCCTCCAAAACCAGTGGAGAAGGCATCCACTAGAGAAACTGTGGCCTTGCACACCCCAGGACCAAGCAGTGGGCAGTGCACTCATTTGAGGGACTTGAGAGACTGTGGCTTTGCACTCCCCAGGACCAAGCAGTGGGCAGTGAACCCACTTGAGAGACTTGAGAGACTGTGGCTTTGCACTCCCCAGGACCAAGCAGTGGGCAGTGAACCCACTTGAGAGACTGTGGCTTTGCACTCCCTAGGACCAAGCAGTGGGCAGTGAACCCACTTGAGAAACTTGAGAGACTGTGGCTTTGTACTCCCCAGGACCAAGCAGTGGACATGGAGCCCCCTCGAGGAGCAGTGGTGTCGTACCTTCATCTGGCTGAGGTCCCCTTCCCCCTGAGGTGCCTGTTTTTTTTCCCACCTGATGCCCCTGCAGTGTTCTCTCCGTTTTGAGGCAGGTGTCATGTGTGGGCTTTGCCCATGCTTTTTGGGACCACTGGTCCACCGACATTTCATGGGACAGTGTAGGGACTTGTGAACTTGCTGTAAATATTTGTGTATACTTATTATTTGCTGTTCTCTTGGGCTATCTGATTGTTTGAATATTACACTAGTTAAGCTCATTTCGTTTTGTCCTTGCGTTCTTCCAGGGGGCGAGGGGGTGTATCTGTGATGTTTTTGGATGTGTGTGTGTTATGGGAGAGGGTGGGGTATTGCGTTTTGCGTGTGTGTATCACTCTCTTTTCCCTCCTCCCCTACCCTGTGTGCTAGGTGCAGTACTCATCGTCGTCGTTGCCGCCACCTTCTTTCTACTTTGTGGTGTATTTACAGTATAGATACAGCCACATGGGCAGGACCTGTAACTCGGGCTCCATGGTGTCCTCGTTCTTCGTTGAGTGTCGAGAGGTGAGTGGTTTCCCTTCTGTGTACTGTTTCCACCGTGCTTTTGATGGCATTGGTACCGCCCCGGAAAAGCTGGCGGATTGGTGCTTTGTAATAGTGTGGGCGGTATATTGTCTTCCGCCTCTCTGTTGGTGGTGACCGCCACGGTGTTTGTTGGTACCACCGTGCGGTCAGAGTGTTAAAGTGGGTGGCTGTGTTGGCGATTTCCCCCATGGTCGTGATTAAAAAATCTTAACCGCCGGCCTGTTAGCGGTATTACCGCCACTTTAACACCGACCGCCAGGGTTGTAATGAGGGCCTTTATATCACTTTTCATTGATATCTATACATTTACTTATTGCATCTTTGATCGTTTTGACCTGCAATTATCCAGATAAAAATTATATATTTTTCTAAACACTGTGGTGTATTTTTGTAGTGCTAAATGTTGGTATTGTATGATTTATTGCACAACTACTTTACACATTGCCTTCTAAGTTAAGACTGACTGCTCAGTGCCAAGCTACCAGAGGGTGGGCACAGGATAATTTGGATTGTGTGTGACTTACCCTGACTAGAGTGAGGGTCCTTGCTTGAACAGGGGGTAACCTGACTGCCAACCAAAGACCCAATTTCTAACATTGGTGATCAGCGGTGAGGAAAGGACTTGTTTTTGTGCAGTGACATACAGTAGCTAATTATTTCACTACCTACCCACAGTTGAAGGTCAACTTGATTTTTATCTCTTTTTTGCAATTTCGTTTTTCCTGTCAATTTGTTTTACCAAAATCCTCACTCAACATGTCTCAGACTGGGTCTCAAGCAGGAGATTTTGACCTGGCCCTGTTGGAGACATATGCTGTCAAACAGCTGAAAGGGTTCTGCAGGGATATGGGAGTACCCACCCAAGGTGCCTCCAGAAAGGAGGAATTTCAAATGGCACTGAGGGTCTGGGCAGAAGCCCATTCAGAGGAGGATGCTGAGGAGGAAGAGCCAGAAGAAGGCTCCCCAGAGGATTTTTTGCCATCAGTGGATAATGTTACCATTGCAATTGTGGCCCCTGCCAAACCAGGGAACACTGTCTCTGATCAAGGCCTGTCCGGAGAGGGGAGAG
The DNA here is from genome assembly GCF_031143425.1 of Pleurodeles waltl. Lineage (NCBI taxonomy): Eukaryota > Metazoa > Chordata > Amphibia > Caudata > Salamandridae > Pleurodeles > Pleurodeles waltl. The sequence continues at coordinate 1,449,912,267 of NC_090447.1, read as the reverse complement.
AGAGTTTCAGTTGCAGATGGCAAGGCAAACATTGAGGCTCGACAGGAGGAAGGGAGAGCAAACAGAGAAGACAAGCAAGCTGAGGCTGAAAGAGCAGCCAAACAGATTGAAGCTGCAGCTGAGAGAGCCTTGGCTCATAAAAAACCTTTGTTGGCTCATGAACTGAGTCTCAAGGAGCTGGAGATCAAGGCGAGACAGTCTGAGTCTAGCAGTGATGGTCGCAGCATACATACAGGACGTGTTGGGGAGAAAAAGGTTTGTATACCCAAGAATGTTGTGCCAAGTTATGTGGTGGGAGATGACTTTGACAAGTGGTTGGCGGCCTCTGAAGTTGCACTAAGGGCCCATGGGACCTCTGAGGAGCAATGGGGGGCAGCCTTGTGGTTTTATGTACCAGCAGTGGGGAGGGACACGCTTCTCACACTAGCTCCATATGATCAGAATATCTATGCACTCATGAAAGCCTTTTTACTGGCCAAGTTTGGGCTGACCCCTGAGAAATACCGTTAGAGGATTAGGGACAGCACCAAACTTTCCACACAAACTTGGATAGATTGTTATGATTTCTCCAATAAGGCACTGAATGGATGGGTGCGGGGCAGCAAAGTAGGTGATTACAAAGGGTTATATGACTTGATTCTGAGAGAGCATATGTTCAGTATTTCTTTTACAGAGTTGCACCAGCACTTAGCAGATAGCAAGCTGACTGATCCCAGGAAGGTTGCTGAGGAGGCGGACCTCTGGGTTAGCAACAGAGTGTCCAAGAAGGCATCTGGGGGGGACACCCACAAAGGTGGTCAGGGTTCCGAACAGAAGAAAGAGGGGGGAGAAAAACTTAACGATCAGGAGTTCTCAAAAGCCCCCCAAAAGAATTCCTGGGGGGGTGGTAACCATTCCTCTTCTAGATTTGGGTACAAGTCTGGGTACCTTGATAGAACATTAGGGAAATTCATTCCCAAATGCTTAGAGTGCTACCATCATGGACACTCTAAGGGCGACTCCGAGTGTTCCAAGAGAGCACAGTCCACCACTGGACAGACACCTGGGTTGGCTAGTGTAGCACTCGGGGGGAGACAGTCCCAGTTAGTTTTGGGGGGCAGGCAGAGGTTTCCCAAAAGGTCCCTGGGAGAAAGAGAGATGGTGCCTAAAGCCTACATGCCAGAAAATACTTCCAAGTATAGGCAGTGGGTCATCATTGATGGGCAAAGGGTGGAGGCTCTGCACCACAGAGGAGCCAGTATGATTACTGTCAAGAGTCAGCTGTTGTCAGCAGAGCAGACAGTCCCTAAAACATTCCACCAGGTCATAGTTGCTGACAATCGTGAGAGTCACCTACCTGTGGCTCTGGTTCCCTTTGAGTGGGAGGGGTCTCTAGTACTCTGAAAGTAGCTGTGAGTCTTGCCATGCCTGTAGATTGTCTGTTAGGCAATGATCTTGAGCATACTGCCTGGAAAGAGGTAGAGTTCAGATCCCACCTGGAGATGTTAGGTTTGTCTGAGTGGGTCTGCATGACCACAAGGTCCATGGCTGCCGGGGAAGGGAGTCTAGGGCGTCTGGAGCCTGGAGCAATGGCCCAAACAGTTGTAAAGAGGAAGGGCAAGAGGCACGGGAAACCCACCTCAGAGGTTCCCGCAGTGGTGGACGGGGCCCCTGAGGAGGAGGAGGTCCCTGAGCCAATTGGGGAGGACATTGCTGACCTGGGCAACCTACCTGAACTTGCTGGCTGGCAATTAGAGGGTGGACCAACCAGGGCAGAATTCTGCAAGGTGCAGAAGGAATGCCCCACCCTTGTGGGTCTGAGGTCACAGCCCAAGCAGCAGGTGACGCCTCTGGCACTCACCATATTTCCTGGGAGAATGATCTCCCTTACAATGAGCTTAAGGTTCCAGGCCCGAGGGCAGCACGTGTGCTGGTGGTCCCCGGTGTTACTGAGCCTTCCTACTGGGTCTGGCTCACAACATTTCCTTGGCAGGACATCTGGGCTAAGACAAGACCTTTAACCGGCTTGTCACCCACTTCCATTGGCCCAGAATAAGGGTAGCCTCAGATAATTTCTGCAGAGCTTGCCCCACCTGCCAGGCTAGTGGGAAGACAGGGAAAAGGTTAAAGCTCCCCTGATCCCACTACCTGTTGCTGGCACCCCCTTTGAAAGGGTGGGCATCACCGTTGTTGGTCCTTTGGATCCCAAAACTGCCTTGGGCAACCGGTTTATCCTGGTTTTGGTGGACCATGCCACCCACTATCCAGAGGCAATCTCTCTGAGAACAGTGACTGCACCGGTGGTGACCAGAGCCCTGCTGGGAATATTTACCCATGTGAGATTCCCTAAGGAAGTTGTGTCTGACAGGGGCACAAACTTCATGTCTGCGTACATGAAGTCCATGTGGGGTGAGTGTGGGGTGACCTACCGGTTTACCACCCCTTATAATCCTCAATCCAATGGGCTTGTTGAGAGATTCCACAAGACCCTTAAAGGCATGATTAGTGGCCTGACTGAAGCCATGAGGTGTAAGTGGGACATCCTATTACCATGCCTACTGTTTGCTTGCAGGGAGGGTCCCCAGAAAGGGGTGGTGTTCAATCCCTTTGAATTTCTCTACGGTCACCCTGTCAGGGGACCACTGAGCATAGTTAAAGAGGGCTGGGAGAAAGCTCCCAAGACACCTCTCCAGGATGTGGTCAGCTACATGCTGGCCCTCCGCAACCAAACCCAACACTTCTGGAAGCAGGCCAAAAGTAACCTTGAGGCCAGTCAAGAGGTGACAAAGGAGTGTTCGACTGGAAGAGCACTCTGGTTAAGTTCTCACCTGGAGACAAGGTTTGGGTGATGGAGCCAGTAGAGCCCAGGGCTCTCCAGGACTGATGGACTGGCCCATTTGAGATAAAGGAGCGTAAAGGAGAGGCCACTTACCTAGTGGACCTCAAGACCCCTAGGCACCCCCTAAGGGGTCTCCATCACAACAGACTCAAACCTCACTTTGAGAGGTCTGAGGTCAGTATGCTACTGGTCACAGATGAGGACATGGAAGAGGAGAGTGAACCTCTCCCTGACCTCCTCTCTGCCATAGGAAGTGATGGGTCAGTGGAGGGTGTCATTCTCTCTTACTCCCTGACTCAAGACCAGAGAGGAGACTGCTATGAGTTGTTAGAGCAGTTCTCTAACATGTTTTCCCTTACTCCTGGGCTTACCCATCTATGTGTCCATGACATTGACACAGGAGACAGTCCCCCTGTAAAGAACAAAATTAACACGTTATCGAATAAGGTGAAGGCCAGCATCAAGGAGGAGGTCTCCAAGATGTTGACCTTAGGGGTTATTGAGGAATCCAGTAGTCCCTGGGCCAGCCCTGTGGTGCTGGTTCCTAAGGCTGCTGCCCCTGTGCGAAACCAGAACTCCGGTTCTGTGTGGACTACCGGGGTCTCAACTCAGTCACCTGGACTGACGCTCACCCCTTCCCGAGCTGATGAGTTTGTTGACAGACTAGGCGCTGCCAAGTTCCTGAGTACGTTTGATCTTACAACAGGGTACTGGCAGATCACCCTGACCGAGTGGACCAAAGAGAGATCTGCATTTTCCACACCTGATGGCCATTACCAGATCCGGGTGATGTCCTTTGGGTTGAAAAATGCCCCCGCTTCCTTCCAACGGTTGGTTAACGGGGTCCCAGCTGGCAAGGATGCCTACTGCCCAGCCTACCTAGATGACATAGCTGTCTATAGTTCCAGCTGGGAGGATCACTTGTTCCACCTCAAGGAGGTGCTTCAGGCTCTGCAACAGGCAGACCTGACCATCAAGACTAGTAAGTGCCAGATTGGGCAGGGTTCCATGGTGTACTTGGGACACCTAGTAGGTGGTGGCAAGGTGTAGCCACTCAGGTCAAGATTGAAACTAACAAGGCCTGGAAACCATCTAGAACACAGACTGAAGTGAGAACCTTTTTAGGCCTCATTGGATACTACCGCAGATTTGTCACGGGCTATGGTACCATTGTGTCACCCTTGACAGAACTTAGGGCCAGATGTAGCATTTTCCGATTTTGCGAATCGGATATTGCGAGTCGGTGCGACTCGCAATTTCCGATTCGCAAAATCGGATGCAGTACGGTGTCTCAGACACCGACTGCGAGTCGCTATGGGGTCGCAAAGACCCACCTCATTAATATTAATGTGGTGGGTCGCATTTTGCGACCCCATAGCGAGTCCCTGCACTCACAGGGATGGTGGCCTGCTGAAGTCAGCAGACCTCCATGTTTGTGACTGCTTTTTAAATAAAGCAGTTTTTTTTTTTTACAGCCCGTTTTCCTTAAAGGAAAACGAGTTGCAAAATAAAAAAAATAACGAAACCATTTGGTTTCGGTCTTTCAGAGTAGGCAGTGGTCCACTGAACCACTGCCTACGCAAATACGAAGGGGGCACCTCTTCCTATTTGCGAGTCGCATTCACAATTTGTGAGTCAGTACCGACTTGAAAATTGTGAATGAGCATCGCAAATGGCATTTTGCATGGTGCAAACTGCGATTTTCGCAGTTTGGACCATGCAAAATATTTGCTACATCTGGCCCTTACTTCCAAAAAGCAACCTAGGTTGGTGAATTGGACAGAGGCTTGTCAGAAAGCCTTTGATTCTCTGAAGGAAGCCATGTGCACGACCCCCATGCTCAAGGCCCCCCGACTATTCCCAGGAATGTATTGTGCAGACAGATGCTTCAGAGTATGGCATAGGGGCTGTTCTAGCACAGCTAAATGGGGAGGGCTCAGACCAACCAGTAGTCGTTATTAGCAGAAGGCTGTTACCATGGGAACTGAGGTGGAATGCTATTGAGAGAGAAGCATTTGCTGTAGTCTGGGCACTGAAGAAGCTGAGACCATACCTGTTTGGGACTCACTTCTGGGTTCAGACAGACCACAGGCCCCTCAGATGGCTCATGCAGAGGAGGGGTGAGAATTCTAAACTCTTGAGGTGGTCCATTTCCCTACAGTGGAGCATCGCCCGGGGATTGACCACGCCAACACTGATGATCTCTCCAGATAATTCAGATTAGCGATGAGAGCTCCCAGGAGGTAGGCTAGCTCTCCCCACTTTTAGCTGGGGGAGACACATGTTAGACCTGACAGCCTTAGGGTCGTTACCCCTAACTTTTTGCCTGCCTCTCTCCACTTTTTAGATACTGTTTGTGCCGGTTTTAAGACTCTGCACACTTTACCAATGCTAACCAGTGCTAAAGTGCATATGCTCTCTCCCTTTAAACATGGTAACATAGGATCATACCCAATTGGACTATTCTACTTATAAATCCCTAATAAAGTGCACTATCTGTGCCCAGGGCCTGTAGATTTAATGCTACTAGTTGCCCTACAGCACTGATTGTGCCACCCACTTCAGTAGCCCCTTAACCTTGTCTCAGGCCTGCAATTGCAAGGCCTGTGTGTGCAGTGTAGGAAGTTGGCTCTTTATATACTATCTCAAAGTGAGAGATAGTGTGCACAGAGTCCAAGGGTTCCCCTTAGAGGTTAGATAGTGGAAAAATTAGATAATACCAATGCTCTATTTTGTGGCAGTGTGGTCGAGCAGTAGGCTTCTCAGAGGGTAGTGTTAAGCATTTGTTGTACACACACAGGCAATAAATGATACTTTTTATATAGAAAAATATATTTTAGAACCACAAGATTCAAGTAAATACATAAAATACAATGTACTCTGCAGGAAAGTAAGGAACTTTGAATTAGAGCAGTAACATACACAGTATAGGTTAAAATGGCAATAAGCTATTTTAAAAGTGGACACAGGGCAACAATCAACAGTTCCTGGGGGAGATAAGTAAGGTTAAGTTTCTGAGGTAAGTAAAGTACTTACAAGTTCAGTTTCCACGGTATAGGCAGCCCACCGTTAGGGGTTCAAGGCAACCCCAAAGTTACCTCACCAGCAACACAGGGCCGGTCATGTGCAGAGGTCAAAGGAGGGCCCAAAACACATAGGCGCCTATGAAGAACAGGGGTGCTCCGGTCCTAGTCTGCCAACAGGTAAGTACCTGCGTCTTTGGAGGGCAGACCAGGTGGGTTTTGTAGAGCACGGGGGACACAAGTAGGAACACAAAACACACCCTCAGCGGCACAGGGGCGGCCGGGTGCAGTGTGCTTAGCAGGAGTCGGGTTTTCAATAGGAATCAATGGAGGGACCCAGGGGTCACTCTAGCGGTGCAGGCAGGGCACAGGGGGCCTTCTCGAGCCAGCCACTGACTGGGCTAGGCAGAGAGTGGCCTGATGGTCACTCCTGCACTGGAGTTCGGTTCCTTTTGATCCTGGGGGCTGCGGGTGCAGTACTTGGTCCAGGCATTGGGTTCTTTGTTCCAGGCAGTCGCAGACGGGGGACCCTCTGGATCCTCTCTACATGCATCGCTGTGGGGGTGAAGGGGGGTCATCTCAGGTTACTCACAGCGTTGCAGTCGCCTGGGAGTCCTCTCTGTCTTATTGGTTCTCTGGAGCTCGAGCCGAGGGCGTCGAGTATAGTGTGATGTCTCACGCTTCCAGCGGGAAGAGTTCTTTGAAAGTTGTTAAAAAGTTGCAAAGTTGTTGCTGTTTTTGAACAGTGCCGCTGTTATCTGGAGTTTCTTGGTACTTCGGGATCAGGGCAGTGCTCTGAGGCTTCAGAGGTCGCTGGTCCCTGTCAGATGCGTCGCTGTGCAGGTTCTTTGAGTCTGGAGACAGGCCGGTAGGGCTGGGGCCAAGTCAGTTGTCGTCTCCGCCGTCTCTGCAGGGCTTTCAGGTCAGCAGTCCTTCTTCTTTCTGTAGGTTGCAGGAATCTGATTTCCTGGGTTCTGGGGTGCCCCTAAATACTAAATTTAGGGGTGTGTTTAGGTCAAGAGGGCAGTAGCCAATGGCTACTGTCCTGGAGGGTAGCTACACCCTCTTTGTGCCTCCTCCCTGAAGGGAGGGGGGCATATCCCTAATCCTATTGGGGGAATCCTCCAATCTCAAGATGGAGGATTTCTAAAGGCAGGGGTCACCTCAACTCAGGGCACCTTAGGGGCTGCCCTAACTGGTGGGTGACTCTTCCTTGCTTTTCTAATTATCTCCTCCAGCCTTGCCGCCAAAAGTGGGGGCAGTGGCCGGAGGGGCGGGGACCTCTACTAGCTGGGATGCCCTGGGGTGCTGTAACAAAAGGGATGAGCCTTTGAGGCTCACCGCCAGGTGTTACAGTTCCTGCAGGGGGAGGTGAGAAGCACCTCCACCCAGTGCAGGATTTGTTCCTGGCCACAGAGTGACAATGGCACTCTCCTCATGTGGCCAGAAACTCGTGTGGTTGTGGCAGGCTGGCAGAAACCGGTCAGCCTAGCACTAGGAGTCGGACTGGTATTCAGGTTGCATCGCTAAGATGCCCTCTGGGTGCATTTTACAATAAATTCCACACTGGCATCAGTGTGAATTTATTGTGCTGAGAAGTTTGATACCAAACTTCCCAGATTTCAGTGTAGCCATTATGGAACTGTGGAGTTTGTGTTTGACAAACTCCCAGACCACATACTCTTTATGGCTACCCTGCACTTACAATGTCTAAGGTTTTGCTTAGACACTGTAGGGCATAGTGCTCATGAACATATGCCCTCACCTGTGGTATAGTGTATCCTGCCTTAAGACTGTAAGGTCTGCTAGAGTGGTGACTTACCTATGCCACAGGCAGTGTAAGGTGGGCATGGCACTCTGTGGGCAGTGCCATGTCGACTGTGGGAAAGTACCATCTTGCCTGGCATGTTACCCCCATTTTTTCACTGCATATATGTTGTTTTAGTTGTATGTGTCACTGGGACCCTGCCAGCCAGGGCCCCAGTGCTCATAAGTGTGCCTGAATGTGTTACCTGTGTTATGACTAACTGTCTCACTGAGGCTCTGCTATCCAGAACCTCAGTGGTTATGCTCTCTCATTTCTTTCAAATTGTCACTAACAGGCTAGTGACCAATTTTACCAATTTACATTGGCATACTGGAACACCCTTATAATTCCCTAGTATATGGTACTAAGGTAACCAGGGTATTGGGGTTCCAGGAGATCCCTCTGGGCTGCAGCATTTCTTTTGCCACCCATAGGGAGCTCTGACAAATCCTACACAGGCCTGCCACTGCAGCCTGAGTGAAATAATGCACACATTATTTCACAGCCATTTTCACTGCACTTAAGTAACTTATAAGTCACCTATATGTCTAACCTTTACCTGGTAAAGGTTAGGTGCAAAGTTACTTAGTGTGAGGGCACCCTGGCATTAGCCAAGGTGCCCCCACATTGTTCAGGGCAAATTCCCCGGACTTTGTGAGTGCGGGGACACCATTACACGCGTGCACTACACATAGGTCACTACCTATGTGTAGCTTCACAATGGTAACTCCGAATATGGCCATGTAACATGTCTATGATCATGGAATTGCCCCCTCTATGCCATCCTGGCATAGTTGGCACAATCCCATGATCCCAGTGGTCTGTAGCACAGACCCTGGTACTGCCAAACTGCCTTTTCAGGGGTTTCACTGCAGCTGCTGCCAACCCCTCAGACAGGTTTCTGCCCTCCTGGGGTCCAGCCAGGCTTGGCACAGGATGGCAGAACAAAGGACTTCCTCTGAGAGAGGGTGTTACACCCTCTCCCTTTGGAAAATGGTGTGAAAGCAGGGGAGGAGTAGCCTCCCCAGCCTCTGGAAATGCTTTCATGGGCACAGATGGTGCCCATTTCTGCATAAGCCAGTCTACACCAGTTCAGGGACCCCTCAGCCCTGCTCTGGCGCGAAACTGGACAAAGGAAAGGGGAGTGACCACTCCCCTGACCTGCACCTCCCCTGGGAGGTGCCCAGAGCTCCTCCAGTGTGCTCCAGACCTCTGCCATCTTGGAAACAGAGGTGCTGCTGGCACACTGGACTGCTCTAAGTGGCCAAGGCCAGCAGGTGACGTCAGAGACTCCTTCTGATAGGCTCCTTCAGGTGTTGCTAGCCTATCCTCTCTCCTAAGTAGCCAAACCCTCTTTTCTGGCTATTTAGGGTCTCTGCTTTGGGGAATTCCTTAGATAACGAATGCAAGAACTCATCAGAGTTCCTCTGCATCTCTCTCTTCACCTTCTGCCAAGGAATCGACTGCTGACCGCGCTGGAAGCCTGCAAAACTGCAACAAAGTAGCAAAGATGACTACTGCAACTCTGTAACGCAGATCCTGCCGCCTTCTCGACTGTTTTCCTGGTGGTGCATGCTGTGGGGGTAGTCTGCCTCCTCTCTGCACTAGAAGCTCCGAAGAAATCTCCCGTGGGCCGACAGAATCGTCCCCCTGCAACCGCAGGCACCAAAGAACTGCATTACCGGTACCCTGGGTCTCCTCTCAGCACGACGAGTGAGGCCCCTTGATTCCAGCAACTGTGTCCAAGTGACTCCCACAGTCCAGTGACTCTTCAGTCCAAGTTTGGTAGAGGTAAGTCCTTGCCTCCCCACGCCAGACTGCATTGCTGGGAACCATGACTTTTGCAGCTACTCCGGCCTCTGTGCACTTTCGGCAGAAATCCTTTGTGCACAGCCAAGCCTGAGTCCACGGCACTCTAACCTGCATTGCACGACTTTCTAAGTTGTCCTCCGGCGACGTGGGACTCCTTTGTGCGACTTTGGGTGAGCACCATTTCATGCTACTTCATAGTGCCTGTTCCAGCACTTCTGCGGGTGCTGCCTGCTTCTGAGAGGACTCGTTGTCTTGCTCTATGCCCCCTCTGTCCCCAGACACAAATGGCGACATTCTGGTCCCTCCTGGGCCACAGCAGCATCCAAAAACCCTAACCGCATGATTTGCAGCTAGCAAGGCTTGTTGGCGGTCTTTCGGCGCGAAAGTACTTCTGCACAACTCTCCACTGCGTGGGGGGTCCATCCTCCAAAGGGGAAGTCTCTAGCCCTTGTCGTTCCTACAGAATCCTCAGCTTCTACTATCCAGTAGCAGCTTCTTTGCACCCACAGCTGGCATTTCCTGGGCAGCTGCCCATCTCCGACTTGCTTGTGACTTTTGGACTTGGTCCCCTTGTTCCACAGGTACCCTCGACTGGAAATCCATCGTTGTTGCATTGCTGGTTTGTGTCTTTCCTGCAGAATTCCCCTATCACGACTTCTTTGTCCTTTGGGGAACTTTAGTGCAATTTGCACTCACTTTTCAGGGTCTTGGGGTGGGCTATTTTTCTAACCCTTACTATTTTCTAATAGTCCAAGCGACCCTCTACAAGGTCACATAGGTTTGGGGTCCATTCGTAGTTCGCATTCCACTTTTGGAGTATATGGTTTGTGTTGCCCCTATCCCTATGTGTCCCCATTGCATCCTATTGTAACTATACATTGTTTGCACTGTTTTCTAAGACTATACTGCATATTTTTGGTATTGTGTACATAGATCTTGTGTATATTTGCTATCCTCATACTGAGGGTACACTCTGAGATATTTTGGCATATTGTCATAAAAATAAAGTACCTTTATTTTTAGTATATCTGTGTATTGTGTTTTCTTATGATATTGTGCATATGACACTTGTGGTACTGTAGGAGCTTCACTCGTTTCCTAGTTCAGCCTAAGCTGCTCTGCTAAACTACCATTATCTATCAGCCTATGCTGCTAGACACCCTATACACTAATAAGGGATAACTGGGCCTGGTGCAAGGTGTAAGTACCCCTTGGTACTCACTACAAGCCAGTCCAGCCTCATACATTGGTTGTGCAGTGGTGGGATAAGTGCTTTGACACTACTTACCACTCTTGTCATTGTACTTTTCATAAGAGAAAAATATACAAAACAAGTTCAGTGTGTGTACACATAACTAAAAAGTTTTGCATTTCCTCTTTTCACTCTTTTCTAAGTGCTGAAAAGTACTTCTAAACTTTCTAAAAATTCTTAAAAAGTTTAAAAAAAGAAATTCTGTCTTTCTAAAAGTTCTGAAAAACTTTTTTCTCACTTTTTCTGTCACTTAAACTCTTTCTAAAATGTCTGGCACAGGCCAAACTGTTGATCTGTCCAAACTTGCATATGATCACCTTAGCTGGAAAGGAGCAAGGAGTCTCTGCATAGAAAGAGGTTTGAGTGTAGGGAAGAATCCTTCTTTGGAATTATTGCTTAACATGCTTAAAGAACAAGATAAGGCCAGAAGGGCCCCATCTGTTGAAAAAGTAGCTAATGGTTCCCAATCTGATCCAGGGACTCCTCTAGGAAAAGATTCAGGAAATAAACTTCCTAGCCTGCCCATTACTAGACAGCCTAGCATAGTTGGTACTGATGTAGAGTCACACCATACAGATAGTGTTGTCTCACATCATAGCAAAGTATTCCTTCTCACCACAGTAGAAGTGATGTTTCTGTTAACCAAGCTGTTAGGGTGCCTTCTGTAAGGGATAGGTCTCCTTCTGTCCATTCTCACCATATTTCTGTTTCAAGGCATGTCCCTCCCACCCACCCTGATGACAGAATGTTAGAAAGGGAGCTCAATAGATTGAGAGTGGAACAAACCAGACTGAAGCTCAAGAAGCAACAGCTGGATTTGGATACACAGACCTTAGAAGTAGAGAAGGAAAGACAGAAATTGGGTTTAGAAACCCATGGTGGCAGCAGCAGTATTCCCCATAGTCATCCTGCAAAAGAGCATGATTCCAGGAATCTGCACAAGATAGTTCCCCCTTATAAGGAGGGGGATGACATTAACAAGTGGTTTGCTGCACTTGAGAGGGCCTGTGCTGTACAGGATGTCCCTCAAAGGCAGTGGGCTGCTATCCTATGGCTATCATTTAGTGGAAAAGGTAGGGATAGGCTCCTTACTGTGAAAGAAAGTGAAGCCAATGATTAGAAAGTTTTTAAGAATGCACTCCTGGATGGTTATGGCATAACCACTGAACAGTACAGGATAAAGTTCAGAGAGACCAAAAAGGAGTCTTCACAAGACTGGGTTGATTTCATTGACCATTCAGTGAAGGCCTTGGAGGGGTGGTTACATGGCAGTAAAGTTACTGATTATGACAGCCTGTATAACTTGATCCTGAGAGAGCATGTTCTTAATAATTGTGTGTCTGATTTGTTGCACCAGTACTTGGTGTACTCTGATCTGACCTCTCCCCAAGAATTGGGAAAGAAGGCAGACAAATGGGTCAGAACAAGGGTGAACAGAAAAGTTCATACAGGGGGTGACAAAGATGGCAATAAGAAGAAGGATGGTAAGTCTTCTGACAAGGGTGGGGACAAATCTAAAAATGAGTCTTCATCAGGCCCACAAAAACACTCTGGTGGGGGTGGTGGGTCCAAATCCTCTTCAAATCAAAACAAAGAAAAGAAACCATGGTGCTATTTATGTAAAATAAAAGGCCATTGGACAACAGATCCCAGTTGTCCAAAGAAAAGCACCAAGCCTCCTACCACTACAACCCCTACTGCTACACCTAGTGTCCCTACTAATAGCAGTGGTGGTGGGAGCAAACCTACTAATAACCAATCTAAGGGAGTAGCTGGGCTCACCTTTGGTAACTTAGTTGGGGTTGGTCTGATTAGGGAGACCACAGAGGCTGTGTTAGTCTCTGAGGGGGCTATTGATTTAGCCACCTTGGTTGCTTGTCCCCTTAACATGGATAAGTACAAGCAACTACCCCTAATAAATGGTGTTGAGGTTCAGGCCTACAGGGACACAGGTGCCAGTGTCACAATGGTGATAGAGAAACTGGTCCACCCTGAACAACACCTACTTGGTCACCAGTACCAAATAACCGATGCTCACAACAACACCCTTAGCCACCCCATGGCTGTTGTAAATCTCAACTGGGGGGGGGGTTACTGGCCCAAAGAAAGTTGTGGTTGCCTCAGATTTACCTGTAGACTGTCTATTAGGGAATGATTTAGAGACATCAGCTTGGGCAGAAGTGGAGTTGGAGGCTCATGCAGCAATGCTGGGCATTCCAGGGCATATTTTTGCTTTGGCCAGGGCTCAGGCCAAAAAGCAAAAAGGACAGGGTGACTTGGATCCTGTAACAATGGACCGAGTGCTCCCTAAAGCTAGGGCTAGTAGAAGTAAACCACTACCTACTATCCCTCCCTCTACAGTGGATTCTACTTCTGAGGAAGAAGAATGTCCACCCTGTGCAGAACCTACACCAGAGGAGCTGGAAGCAGACACTGCTGAGCTTTTGGGTGAAGGGGGGTCTGCCAGGGAGGAGCTGAGTGTGGCACAGCAGACCTGTCCCACACTAGAGGGTCTAAGACAGCAAGCTGTCAAACAAGCTAAAGGGGATGTCAGTGACTCTCACAGAGTTTACTGGGAGGACAACCTCTTGTACACTACACTGAGGCAAGGGATCCTAAACCTGGAGCTGCCAGGAGATTAGTGATTCCTCAGGAGTACAGAAAGTTCCTCCTAACTCTTGCTCACAACATTCCCCTTGCTGGACATTTAGGGCAAATGAAAACTTGGGACAGGCTTGTTCCCTTGTTTCATTGGTCTAGAATGTCTGAGGACACAAAAGATTTTTGTAAGTCCTGTGAAACCTGTCAAGCCAGTGGCAAGACAGGTGGCACTCCAAAGGCACCCCTTATTCCACTGCCTGTGGTTGGGGTTCCCTTTGAAAGGGTAGGGGTTGACATAGTTGGCCCCCTTGACCCTCCTACTGCTTCAGGCAATAGGTTTATCTTGGTGGTAGTGGACCATGCCACCAGATATCCTGAAGCAATTCCTCTAAGGACCACTACAGCTCCTGCAGTGGCAAAGGCCCTCCTGGGAATCTTTTCCAGGGTGGGCTTCCCAAAAGAGGTGGTATCAGACAGGGGAAGCAATTTCATGTCTGCATACTTAAAGGCCATGTGGAAGGAGTGTGGGGTGACATACAAGTTCACCACACCCTATCATCCACAAACAAATGGACTGGTGGAGAGATTTAACAAAACTCTCAAAGGCATGATTATGGGACTCCCAGAAAAACTCCGCAGGAGATGGGATATCCTTTTACCATGCCTCCTTTTTGCGTACAAGGAGGTACCCCAGAAAGGAGTGGGCTTCAGCCCCTTTGAACTCCTCTTTGGACACCCTGTTAGGGGTCCACTAACACTTGTCAAGGAGGTTTGGGAACAACCTTTAAAAGCTCCAAAGCAAGATATTGTGGATTATGTACTGGGCCTCAGATCAAGGATGGCTGAGTACACGAAAAAGGCCAGGAAAAACCTTCAGGCCAGCCAAGAGCTCCAGAAGCAATGGCATGACCAGAAGGCTGTTTTGGTTCAGTACCAACCAGGGCAGAAAGTGTGAGTCTTGGAGCCTGTGACCCCAAGAGCACTCCAAGATAAATGGAGTGGACCCCACACAATTATTGAGAAAAAGGGTGAAGTCACCTACTTGGTTGACATAGGCACTGCCAGGAGTCCCCTAAGGGTGCTCCATGTCAACCGCCTGAAACCCTACTATGACAGGGCTGATCTCACCCTGCTCATGGCAACTGATGAGGGACAGGAAGAAGTCAGTGATCCTCTTCCTGATCTCTTCTCTTCCACAGAACAAGATGCTCTGGTGGAAGGGTAGTTTTGGCTGATTGTCTTACTGCTGAGCAGAAAGGCCATTGCATAAATCTCCTGGGTCAGTTTTCTGAACTCTTCTCTACTGTGCCAGGTACCACTTCTTTGTGTGAGCACACTATAGATACTGGAGACAGCTTGCCTGTGAAAAGTAAGATCTATAGGCAGCCTGACCATGTCAGGGACTGCATAAAGCAAGAGGTGCAGAAAATGTTAGAACTGGGAGTGGTTGAGCACTCTGAAAGTCCATGGGCTTCTCCTGTGGTACTTGTACCAAAACCTCACTCCAAAGATGGAAAGAAAGAAATGCGGTTTTGTGTAGACTACAGAGGTCTCAACCAGGTAACCAAAACTGATGCTCACCCTATACCCAGGGCAGATGAGCTCATAGATACACTGGCATCTGCCAAGTATCTAAGCACTTTTGATTTGACTGCAGGGTATTGGCAGATCAAATTATCAGAAGATGCTAAACCTAAAACTGCATTTTCAACCATTGGAGGCCGTTACCAATTCACAGTAATGGCTTTTGGATTGAAAAATGCACCTGCCACTTTTCAGAGGTTGGTGAACACAGTCCTGCAAGGGCTGGAAGCTTTTAGTGCAGCATATTTGGACGATATAGCTGTCTTTAGCTCCAGCTGGGATGATCACCTGGTCCACCTATGGAAAGTTTTAGAGGCGCTGCAAAAGGCAGGCCTCACTATCAAGGCTTCAAAGTGCCAGATAGGGCAGGGAAAGGTGGTTTATCTGGGACACCTTGTTGGTGGGGAAAAGATTGCACCACTTCAGGGGAAAATCCAAACTATTATAGATTGGATTCCCCCTACTACTCAGACTCAGGTGAGAGCCTTCCTAGGCCTCACTGGGTATTACAGGAGGTTCATTAAGAACTATGGCTCCATTGCAGCCCCTCTTAATGACCTCACATCCATGAAAATGCCTAAAAAGGTATTATGGACAGCAAACTGTCAGAAAGCTTTTGAGGAGCTGAAGCAGGCCATGTGCTCTGCACCTGTCCTGAAAAGCCCTTGTTACTCTAAAAAAATCTATGTCCAAACTGATGCATCTGAATTAGGAGTAGGGGCAGTCCTATCACAACTTAATTCTGAGAGCCAGGTTCAACCTGTTGCTTTTATTAGTAGGAGGTTGACCCCTAGAGAAAAGCGTTGGTCTGCCATAGAGAGGGAGGCCTTTGCTGTGGTCTGGGCACTGAAGAAGTTGAGGCCATACCTGTTTGGCACTTACTTCATTGTTCAGACAGACCACAAACCTCTACTTTGGCTAAAACAAATGAAAGGTGAAAATCCTAAATTGTTGAGGTGGTCCATATCCCTACAGGGAATGGACTATACAGTGGAACATAGACCTGGGAGTAGCCACTCCAATGCAGATGGACTCTCCAGATATTTCCACTTAGACAATGAAGACCCATCAGGGAATGACTAGTCTTATTGTCCTTCGTTTGGGGGGGGGTTGTGTAGGAAAGTACCATCTTGCCTGGCATGTTACCCCCATTTTTTCACTGTATATATGTTGTTTTAGTTGTATGTGTCACTGGGACCCTGCCAGCCAGGGCCCCAGTGCTCATAAGTGTGCCTGAATGTGTTACCTGTGTTATGACTAACTGTCTCACTGAGGCTCTGCTATCCAGAACCTCAGTGGTTATGCTCTCTCATTTCTTTCAAATTGTCACTAACAGGCTAGTGACCAATTTTACCAATTTACATTGGCATACTGGAACACCCTTATAATTCCCTAGTATATGGTACTAAGGTACCCAGGGTATTGGGGTTCCAGGAGATCCCTCTGGGCTGCAGCATTTCTTTTGCCACCCATAGGGAGCTCTGACAAATCCTACACAGGCCTGCCACTGCAGCCTGAGTGAAATAATGCACACATTATTTCACAGCCATTTTCACTGCACTTAAGTAACTTATAAGTCACATATGTCTAACCTTTACCTGGTAAAGGTTAGGTGCAAAGTTACTTAGTGTGAGGGCACCCTGGCACTAGCCAAGGTGCCCCCACATTGTTCAGGGCAAATTCCCCAGACTTTGTGAGTGCGGGGACACCATTACACGCGTGCACTACACATAGGTCACTACCTATGTGTAGCTTCACAATGGTAACTCCAAATATGGCCATGTAACATGTCTATGATCATGTAATTGCCCCCTCTATGCCATCCTGGCATAGTTGGCACAATCCCATGATCCCAGTGCCCTGTAGCACAGACCCTGGTACTGCCAAACTGCCTTTTCAGGGGTTTCACTGCAGCTGCTGCCAACCCCTCAGACAGGTTTCTGCCCTCCTGGGGTCCAGCCAGGCTTGGCCCAGGATGGCAGAACAAAGGACTTCCTCTGAGAGAGGGTGTTACACCCTCTCCCTTTGGAAAATGGTGTGAAGGCAGGGGAGGAGTAGCCTCCCCGAGCCTCTGGAAATGCTTTCATGGGCACAGATGGTGCCCATTTCTGCATAAGCCAGTCTACACCGGTTCAGGGACCCCTCAGCCCTGCTCTGGCGCGAAACTGGACAAAGGAAAGGGGAGTGACCACTCCCCTGACCTGCTCCTCCCCTGGGAGGTGCCCAGAGCTCCTCCAGTGTGCTCCAGACCTCTGCCATCTTGGAAACAGAGGTGCTGCTGGCACACTGGACTGCTCTGAGTGGCCAGGGCCAGCAGGTGACGTCAGAGACTCATTCTGATAGGCTCCTTCAGGTGTTGCTAGCCTATCCTCTCTCCTAAGTAGCCAAACCCTCTTTTCTGGCTATTTAGGGTCTCTACTTTGGGGGATTCCTTAGATAACGAATGCAAGAGCTCATCAGAGTTCCTCTGCATCTCTCTCTTCACCTTCTGCCAAGGAATCGAATGCTGACCGCGCTAGAAGCCTGCAAAACTGCAACAAATTAGCAAAGATGACTACTGCAACTCTGTAACGCTGATCCTGCCGCCTTCTCGACTGTTTTCCTGGTGGTGCATGCTGTGGGGGTAGTCTGCCTCCTCTCTGCACTAGAAGCTCCGAAGAAATCTCCCGTGGGCCGACGGAATCGTCCCCCTGCAACCGCAGGCACCAAAGAACTGCATTACCAGTACCCTGGGTCTCCTCTCAGCACGAAGAGCAAGGTCCCTTGATTCCAACAACTCTGTCCAAGTGACTCTAACAGTCCAGTGACTCTTCAGTCCAAGTTTGGTGGAGGTAAGTCCTTGCCTCCCCACGCCAGACTGCATTGCTGGGAACCGTGACTTTTGCAGCTACTCCGGCCTCTGTGCACTTCCGGCGGAAATCCTTTGTGCACAGCCAAGCCTGGGTCCACGGCACTCTAACCTGCATTGCACAACTTTCTAAGTTGTCCTCCGGCGATGTGGGACTCCTTTGTGCGACTTCGGGTGAGCACCGTTTCACACTTCTTCGTAGTGCCCGTTCCGGCACTTCTGCGGGTGCTGCCTGCTTTTGAGAGGGCTCCTTCTCTTGCTTGATGCCCCCTCTGTCCCCAGACACAATTGGCGATATCCTGGTCCCTCCTGGGCCACAGCAGCATCCAAAAATCCTAACTGCACGATTTGCAGCTAGCAAGGCTTGTTGGCGGTCTTTCGGCTGGAAATTACTTCTGCACGACTCTCCATGGCGTGTGGGATCCATCCTCCAAAGGAGAAGTCTGTACCCCTTGTCGTTCCTGCAGAATCCTCAGCTTCTACTGTCCAGTAGCAGCTTCTTTGCACCCACAGCTGGCATTTCCTGGGCATCTGCCCATCTCCGACTTGCTTGTGACTTTTGGACTTGGTCCCCTTGTTCCACAGGTACCCTCAACTGGAAATCCATCGTTGTTGCATTGCTGGTTTGTGTCTTTCCTGCAGAATTCCCCTATCACGACTTCTTTGTCCTTTGGGGAACTTTAGTGCAATTTGCACTCACTTTTCAGGGTATTGGGGTGGGCTATTTTTCTAACCCTTACTATTTTCTAATAGTCCCAGCGACCCTCTACAAGGTCACATAGGTTTGGGGTCCATTCGTGGTTCGCATTCCACTTTTGGAGTATATAGTTTGTGTTGCCCCTATCACTATGTGTCCCCATTGCATCCTATTGTAACTATACATTGTTTGCACTGTTTTCTAAGACTATACTGCATATTTTTGGAATTGTGTACATATATCTTGTGTATATTTGCTATCCTCATACTGAGGGTACACTCAGAGATATTTTGGCATATTGTCATAAAAATAAAGTATCTTTATTTTTAGTATATCTGTGTATTGTGTTTTCTTATGATATTGTGCATATGACACTTGTGGTACTGTAGGAGCTTCACTCGTCTCCTAGTTCAGCCTAAGCTGCTCTGCTAAGCTACCATTATCTATCAGCCTATGCTGCTAGACAACCTATACACTAATAAGGGATAACTGGGCCTGGTGCAAGGTATAAGTACCCCTTGGTACTCACTACAAGCCAGTCCAGCCTCCTACATTGACTTAGTCATTTTCTCCCCACCAGCACACACAAGCTGTAAGGCAGTGTGCATGTGCTGAGTGAGGGGTCCCCAGGGTGGCATAAGACATGCTGCAGCCCTTAGAGACCGTCCCTGGCAATACCCACACTTTCAATCATAACTGGCATTAACAAAAGACAAAACGTCAGTGGGTAACCATGCCAAGGAAGCATTTCCCTACACAACCCCCCCCCCCAAACGAAAGAGGATGAGACTAACCTTTCCCAAGAGAGTCTTTATTTTCTAAGTGGAAGAACCTGGAAAGGCCATCAGCATTGGCATGGGCAATCCCAGGTCTGTGTTCCACTACACAGTCCATTCCCTGTAGGGATATGGACCACCTCAACAGTTTAGGGTTTTCTCCTTTCATTTGCATCAGCCATCTGAGAGGTCTGTGGTCGGTTTGAACTATGAAGTGAGTACCAAAAATGTATGGTCTCAACTTCTTCAGGGACCAAACCACAGCAAAGCCCTCCCTTCAATGGCACTCCAACGCTGCTGCCTGGGGAGTAACCTCCTGCTAATAAAAGCAACAGACTGGTCAAGGCCATCATCATTTGTTTGGGACAGGACTGCTCCTATCCCATGCTCAGAGGTGTCAGGATTTGGAATCAGCGCTGTCGCCAACGCGGTCGCAAACCATGTAGTTCCAACAATGCCCCCATGCAAAACTCCTGGAAAAGGTACACGTCTGTTGTGCCATCTCAAAACACAGATCACGCTATTCTCGTCACCCAAGTGGCAAGTTTCATCTGACTGGAGGCAGTACTCGATGGTGGCTACATTGCCCCCTTTCTCAACAAATCTCATTCAGTGGGACTTCAAATCCCAGAAGTCTCCAGCGGTAGCCATTTTGAATGGCGTGGCTGAGCTATAAATACCAGCCACACCCAGGTTCCACTGTTTACTATTTTGGAACCTTCCTGAGAGAGAGATCCTCGCTGGTTTGTCTCTTTCGCCTGAGTCGGAGATTCCAGTTTTAGCGAGTTGTACTAACTCGCTCCCGGTGAGTTCGTTCCGACGGGGCTTCCCCCCGCCGGAAATTCCAAGTTTTTTGTTAAATTTAGATAACTTGTTTCTGCTTCTCCTTGGATATTCGGAAGCGAGGGGTTTGTTGATACTTGGTTACGCTTCCTTTTTGATTCAGGAGATTAGCGGCTTTGATGGAGATCAAAGTATTGAGGCTATTTTGAACTTCGTTTCATAATTATTCCGCCGCAATTTCTTTGCAATAATTTTCTTTACAAGGGTGTGACATTAACCATTTGCTAATGGACTCATAATTTTGAGAGATTGTGTGTATGTATTATTTGAAGGAATAATTCTACGCCAGTGTTGAATGCTTATGTAAATGTTCTTGTGCACTTTATGAAGATCGTGAATTATTTTTTAAAAAGAAATCCGAATATCTGATTTTTTGCTAATTTGAATTCCATTCAAGAAATAATTTGTATGACTTCTTTTGAGCTTCTGGCATACGCTCTTGGCAATGGAGTTTGGTGGTTATAATTATCTATAGTTGTTTTTGGTCTGGAGTGCCATTATTTTGGGTTATTATCCATCTCTAGGGAAGTTTAATTTGTCCTATGTTAAATTGTGAATTCTAAACACAAGGAAAAGTGTTCCACTGTAGAACGTTTTATATTTATGAGTATCATTGATATTTTTCTCTTTCCAAATAACCATCTTCCTTTGCAGATCTCCCTCCTAGCTGTTCCCTTCCTAATTCTCCCTTCCCCCCGCCTGGCCACTCCAATCATCACTGCCATAACGGCATTCTGAGTTGGTGTTGCCGGGAGGTGGGCCCTTGATTAGCGACGCACAGATCCCGAGGAATTGGACCGTGACAAGAGGCATCTGTCTGCACAATGAACTGCTTAGAATAATCTGGAGCTTTTAAAACTGGTGCTTTACACATAGCTTGCTTCAGGGTGTTGAAGGCCTTTTGACAGTCCACGGTCCAGTTAACTTTCTTGAGCATTTTCTTGGAGGTCAGTTCTGTGAGGGGTGTCACTATTGGTCCAAATCCCTTCACAAACCTCATAAAGTATCCAGTCAAGCCATGAAATGCCCTGACTTGAGTCTGGGTTTTTGGAGCTACACAGTCCAGAATTGTCTGGATCTTGGGTTGCAGTGGCTGAACTTAGCCTCCACCTAAAAGGTGACCCAAGTAAACCACAATACCCTGCACTATCTGACATTTAGATGCCTTGATAGAGAGGCCTACTGCTTGCAGGGCCTGCAAAACCTTCTTCAGGTAGACCAGGTGATCCTGCCAGTTGGAGCTAAAGACAGCAATATCATCAAGATAAGCTGCACTAAAGGACTCCAGGTGCAGAGAATGCTGTTTTCTCTTTTGCTCCAGGTGCCATTTTTATTTGCCAGTACCCTGCTGTTAAGTCCAAAGTACTTAAGTATTTGGCAGCACCTAATTTGTCTATTAGCTCATCTGCCCTTGGGATGGGGTGAGCATCTGTCTTGGTGGCAGAGTTGAGCCCTCCATAGTCCACACAAAACCTCATCTCTCTCTTGTCATCTTTTGTGTGAGGTTTGGGGACCAAGACCACTGGGCTACCTGAGGGACTGTCAGAGTGCTCAATCACTCCCAACTTGTGTACTCCCACTTTGATGCTTTCTTTAACTTGGTCAGACTGTCTGAATATTTTTCTTGACAGGCGTACTGTCTCCTGTGTCCACATCATGGGTACAGAGGTGTGTCTGACCAGGGATTAAAGAAAAGAGCTCAGCAAACTGCTGGAGGACTTGCCTGCAGTCAGCCTGCTGTTGGCCAGAGAGGGTGTCTGAATAGATCACTCCATCTACTGAGCCATCTTTAGAGTCAGTGGAGAGGAGATCAGGGAGAGGTTCACTCTCTGCTTCCTGGTCCTCATCTGTAACCAATAACATGTTTACATCTGCCCTATCATGAAAGAGTTTGAGGTGGTTCACACGGATCACCCTTTTGGGGGTCCTGTTAGTGCCTAGGTCTGCCAGGTAGGTGACCTGACTCTTTTTCTCAAGAACTGGGTAAGGGGCACTCCACCTGTCCTGAAGTACCCTTGGAGCCACAGGCTCCAGAACCCAGACTTTCTGCCCTGGCTGAAACTCAACCATAGCAATCTTCCTTCTGGAGCTGTTGGCTGGCCTCAAGGTTTTTGCTTGCCTTTTCCATGTACTCTGCCATCCTTGAACGTAGGCCTAGTACATAGTCCACCACATCTTGTTTAGGCTCTTGGAGATGTCTCTCCGAGCCTTCTTTTACAAGTGCCAGGGGTCCCCTAACAGGATTGCCAAACAGAAGCTCAAAGGGGGAAAACCCTGCTCCCTTCTGTGGCACCTCTCTGAAGGTGAAAAGCAGGCATGGCAAGAGGCCATCCCATCTCCTTTTGAGTTTTTCAGGGAGCCCCATGATCCTGCCCTTCAATGTCTGCTTAAATCTCTCAACAAGACCATTGGTTTGTGAATGGTATGGTGTGGTGAACTTGTAAGTCACCCCACACTCATTCCACATGTGTTTTAGGTAAGCTGACATAAAGTTGGTACCTCTGTCAGAAACCACCTCCTTAGGAGATCCCGCTCTGGTAAAAATACCAATGAGTGCTTTGGCTACTGCAGGGGCAGTAGTGGACCTAAGGGGAATTGCTTCAGGGTACATAGTAGCATGATCCACTACTACTAGGATATACTGGTTCCCTGAGGCTGTGGGAGGTTCCAGTGGACCCACTATGTCCAATCCCACTCTTTCAAAGGGGACCACCACTACTGGAAATGGAATGAGGAGGGGCTTTGGACGGCCACCTGTCTTACCACTGGCTTGACAGGTGACACAGGAGGTGCGAAACTCCTTTACCTTCTGGGACCTATTGGGCCAGTAGAAACTGTTGACTAATCTCTCCCATGTCTTGGTTTGTCCCAAATGCCCAGAAATGGGAATGTCATGGGCTAAGGTCAGAATGAACTCCCTAAACTCCTGAGGCACTACCACTCTCCTAGTGGCACCAGGTTTGGTATCTCTTCCCTCAGTGTAAAGGAGTCCATCTTCCCAATAGACCCTGTGGGTTCCACTGACATTACCTTTTTCTTGCTCAGCTGTTTGCTGCCTTAGGCCTTCAAGAGATGGACAAGTTTCTTGCCCCTTACACAGCTGTTCCCTTGAGGGTCGCCCTGGGCCCATGAGCTTTACCTGGTAAGGTCCCAGCTCCATGGACTCTGTTCCCTCAGGGGATAGAAAATCTTCCTGGGAAGAGAGGTTCTGTTTCTTTGGCTGTGTTGAAGCTGGTTCCCCAGTATTATTTCCTTTTCTCTTGGAAGGTTGGGCCATTATTCCAGACTCCAACACTTCTTTTTTACCCTGAGCCCTGCACTGTGCCCTTGTCTTGACACACACCAGTTCAGGGATGCCCAGCATGGCTGCATAGGTCTTGAGATCTACCTCAGCCCATGCTGAGGACTCCAGATCATTCCCTAGCAGACATTCTACTAGAATTGCAGAGGAGACTTTCACCTGTTTCAGGCCAGTGACCCCTCCCCATTGTAAAGTTACCATTGCCGTGGGATGGACTTTAGTTTGATTGTCAGCATTAGTGACTGGATATGTCTGTCCATCCTGGCACTGTCCTGGGGAAACCAGTTTGTCTGTCACCATTGTGAAACTGGCACCTGTGTCCCTATGGGCTTCTACTCTAATCCCATTGATTAAGAGCTGCTGCCTGTATTTTTGAATGTTAGACGGCCAGGCAGCAAGTGTGGCCAGGTCTACCCCACCATCAGAGACTAATGTAGCTTCAGTGTGAACCCTGATTTCCTCTGGGCACACTGTTGATCCCACCTGGAGACTAGCTATTCCAGTGCTAACTGGAGTAGTATTAGTTGTGGGACTTTTCTTGGGACAGGCCTTGTCTCTAGTTTGGTGTCCATGCTGAGTACAGATGCTACACCAGGCCTTCTTGGGATCAAAGCTTTTACCCTTATACCCATTTGAGGACTGTGAAGAGGCTCTGGGCCCACCCTCCTGAGCAGGTTTTTGGGGCCCTGTAGAAGACTCTTTATTTTTTTTCCCTTGGATGTCTTACCACTCTTCCTCTGGTCAGGCTTTGTGACTCCTTTCTTTTGGTCACCCCCTGTAGAAGTCTTGGTCACCCTAGGCTTGACCCAATGGTCTGCCTTCTTTCCCAATTCTTGGGGAGAAATTTGGCCCAGGACTACCAGATGTTGATGCAGTTTGTCATTGAAACAATCACTTAACAGATGTTCTTTCATAAACACGTTATACAGTCCATCATAATCATTTACACCACTGCCAGTTATCCAACCATCTAGTGTTTTGAGTGAGAAGTCAAGAAAATCAACCCAGGTCTGGCTCAAGGATTTGTGAGCCCCCCTGAACCTAATCCTGTACTCCCCAGTTGAGAATCCAAAGCCCTCGATCAGGGTAGCCTTCATGAGGTCATAAGATTCTACATCTTTTCCAGAGAGTGTGAGGAGTCTATCTCTACACTTTCCACTGAACATTTCCCAAAGGAGAGCACCCCAGTGAGATTTGTTTACTTTTCTTTTTGCACAACCCCTCACAAAAGCTGTGACCCATTTGGTGATATCATCACCATCTTGTTACAATCCCTTTGGGGATTTTTAGGGTGTCAGTATTCTCTCTGACCCTATTTAGGTTGCTGCCACCATTGATGGGAGCTAACCCCATCTCTTGTCTTTCCCATTCTATGGCTAGGAGCTGTCTCCAAAACCAATCTTTTGGCCATCCCGGCTAACAGGAGGTCATCTTCATTGAGGCTGCCCTCAATGCTTCCAGAGTTACTGGTCTCCCCTGTGGAAGAACCAGCCTCTCTGACTATCACTTGTGGAGTTAGGGTTTGAGAAACCCTGTTTTCCCTAATTAGGACAGGAGGGGGGAAATCATCCTCCCGTTCACTAATTTCCCCATCTGCAGGGTTATCCTAAGAGGTGTGGCAAACTCTGCCAAAAGCTCCTGGAGCTTTACTTTGGTAGGGTTGGACCCAGTCTTTATATTTTTTAGCTTACAGAGAGTCCTTAACTCTGACATCCCTAGATGCAGGTAAGGGGTGAGGTTGAGTTCCACCACCATCTCATCTGTGCTAGACATTATTACTCTAAAAGATGGGATAACTTTTTAAGAATCTAAAAAATACTTCTATAACTTAAATCCAAACTTTTACAAACATTTAAACTCTAAATTAAATGCTAACAGGGACTTACACAAGCCCCTAGCAGGACTTTAAAAAAAATATCTCAGATTTCAAAAATCAGTTTCTAATGACATTTTTTGGAATTTAGTCGTGTGATCAGGTATTGGCTGAGTGGTCCAGCAAATGCAAAGTTAGACCCACCGCTGATCCACCAATGTAGGAAGTTGGCTCTGTATATACTATTGCAAAGTGGGATATAGCGTGCACAGAGTCCAAGGGTTTAGAGAGAGAGAGAAATGTTTATTTTATTAGTTAATTAAAACCATAAAAGTAATCTTTCAACATAAAATTTGAGAGAGCCATGTTAATACACTGAAACATATATATTACATACATTTATAAAACTGGGAAGAGCTAAATACATTCTACAAAGTTGAATTACTCCTGCTTAACTCCGGTTACTGGTGCAAGACTTCATAGCGGTCTAGCTGTGTGACCAGCGATGTTACCAAAATACCTTTCTTTCTTTGATGTGTTTACTCAGAGTAGTGGATTTTGTCTCTATTTGCGCCCTCCCTATCACAAGCTTGTTTCAGCAGATGTTATTTTACCGGAATAGATTTCTAAAAATTTAACCAATCTAATATTCAATATGGTGTTTTGTGGATTGAATGCTTCAATTAGTGCTTGTCTATAGGATCTAATCCCTAAGCCATTTAGGGCCAGATGTACCAAAAATCTGGATTGCGACTCGCAAATTGCGAGTCAGGCTGACTCGCAATTTGCGAGTCGCAATCCAGAATGTAGGATGGTGTCCCTGACACCATCTGCGACTTGCAAGGGGTCGCAAAGTCCCACCTCATTAATATTAATGAGGTGGGTCGCAATTTGCGACCCCCTTGCGAGTGGCGGCACTCACAGGGATGGTGGCCTGCTGGAGACAGCAGACCACCATGCCTGTGACTGCTTTTAAGTAAAGCAGTTTTTTTTTTTGTAATGCAGCCCGTTTTCCTTAAAGGAAAATGAGATGCATTACAAAACGAAGAAATGAAACGTTTTCGTTTCATTTTTTCAGAGCAGGCCGTGGTCCACAGGACCACGACCTGCTCTGAAAAAATGTTTTTCATGCCATTCACAAAGGGGAAGGGGTTCCATGGGGAAACCTTCCCGTTTGCGAATGGGTTACCACCAGTGTGACACTGGAGGTAACTGCGATTCGCAATTAGGAAGGGGAACACCCCTTCCTAATTGCGACTCGCAATCCTGTTTTGCGAGTCGGTAACCAAGTTATCTACTTGCAAAACGGGGATTGGGCATCGGAATGTGTTTTTACACGTCGCAAACAGCAAAATTCACTGTTTGCGACATGCAAAATGTTTTCTACATCTGGCCCTTATTTCTTTTTTCAGTAAGCATTTTCTTTCTATAGCCAAGTCTGGGCAAATGCAGACCACATGCACCAAGTTTTCTACCACAGGATGACAAAGGCGGCACTCATGCATGCCCGCTTGTGGCCCCTTTTTCCAATTGGCATTAGGTCTGGCGTTGGAACTTCATCCAGCCTGAGCCTTAGAAAGCATTGCTTAATTTTCCGTGAATACGGGGCAGCCACAGGTGATGATTCTTTAAGAGTTTTATACGATTTGAGAATCAACCAGCCATGTAAACTTTTGGTCAGAGCCTCTCTGTCTTTTAACCAGCTATGTAGTTTACTTGACCTATTGACTGCTTTGTTAAAAGCCGGCGTGGGAAGCGACTGATCTCATACCTCAACTAGGTTCAAGAGGCTTATACTCTTTTCCAGATACCTTTTGTTCCAGATACCATTCCCTCCTTCTAAGGTGATTTCCTGCCAGACTAGATTGGCTAAAGACCCTTTTTGGGCGCGACTCAGTTTGTAACAGCATTTGATGAATACCACAGGGCGAGCCAGCGACTGCTTAACCAACATAAATTCTAGTCTGATCTGGGCTGCGGATGCATGCCTTGGTAACCAAAAGACACGCTTGTACGTCTTTACCAAAAGCTTCTCCAAAAGAGCTACCTCCATACTCCTGATTATTCCTGCCCCATATGAGAGGGTCGGCAATAATTTTGCTCTCATGGCTGTCAAGGGCTTCAAGGCATGGCCACAGATTGAATTAGAGAGCTTGCAAAAGGCATTAGCAAGTGTCTGCGCCTTATTTTTTATGACTTCTTTTTGTGTTGCAAACTTGCACCTGGTATCAACCACGAATCCCATGTATCTGTAGGAGCTTACTTCCTCCAACATCTTTTCATTTAGGTACCATTTACACTGGCTGGTGGATCTGCGATTTATAGTAATCATTTTAGATTTGTTGTGGTTGATTTCGGATTCATTTATCCTTGTAAACTCTTCCTAATTTGTTTAGCAGTTTTTGCATGCCTATTCTGGTGTCGCTAATTAGTAATAGGTCATCTGCACATAACATATTACATAGTTGCTGGCTGCCCAGAGAGGGGGAATGGGATGATTCCACGTTTTACTTTGAAGACAGATCTGCTATTTACAGGTTAAAGAGTGTTGGGGCCAATACACAGCCTTGTTTAACACCAACTGTTGTTTTAACCACCCTGGATAGATGTGAGCCCCCCCCCCTAATTTTACCTTCACCCATGTATCAGAATAAATCATTTCAATAGCTTTTAAAATAGTAACTGGTAGCCCCCAAAGCTGTAGTTTAGCCCACAGTTTACTACGGGGGACACAATCAAAGGCAGCTTTAAATGTAACAAAACACAGATAGATGGGAGTCCTGGTTGCTTTTGCTCTGTTGGTAATAAGTCCCATTGCCATGAGGTTTGTTACTGTTCCTTGATGTTTAGTAAAACCGCTTTTATTGAATGGCAGAATGTTTTTGTCTGTAATCCAAGTCTCTAGGTGGTTTAACACACAAGATGAAAAATACTTAAGGTCAACATCTAAGAGAGCTATAAGACTGTAATTACTTGGAGAAGCCGCATTCCCTCCTTTGTAGATGGGGTGAATTATTGAGCCTCTCCAGGTTGTCGGGACAATTCCCGTTGTGAGCACACAGTTGAACATCGCTGCCAGGAACTTGGCCCATCCTTTTGTTTCCTGTTTAAACAGTGCCTGTGGTAAACCGTTAAGCCCTGGAGCACAATCAGTTTGCGACTTCCAAATGATTTTTATTAATTCTGATGCTGAGATCTTCAGGCTATCTACAACCTCAGATTCCTGGATTTTCAAAGACCCTTTAGGTGCAACTTTAAATGGCATGCCCACATATATTTGCATTATTAGCTGCCATTGGACCCTTGTCCATTGTATTAATGATTTTCCAGAATCTTTTGGGATCAGATGATTTAGATGCATAGTGTAGTTTGGCCCAGAGCGTCTCCTGCTGATGTTTTTAAAGGACCATAATTCGCCTTTTAATAGTTTCCTTTGGTCTCTCAAGGCAGCCAATAGTGATCCATTGTCTGGGAATTTACGCATTTGCCTTAGTAGTTTGCCTACAGTTGCTTTCCTTCTCCGAACAGGCTGTGGTAGATGTAAACGCTTTTGGTGGATCAATTGTGCTCCCTTTCTCGTGTTTCCTACGGTGTCTTAATTAATAAGGTCGATGGCAAAGTTCTCCCAGACCGTTGTCAAATTCGTCCTGCACGTGGCCATTGATTCTAGCCTTAGTAGAGCCCCTTCTGCTTGGCTTTCAATGGTATCGGATGACCATTTAAGTCGTTTTAGGTTTTCGGTGCCAAATACCCCTTCCAGGGCTACTGCTTTCTCTGGCTTGTATGGTGATGAACAGATCCCGATTACCTGTGGCTTGTGATCACTTTTCACTCGGTCCAAAATGCTGAAGTTACTCACTAAGGCATACAGGGCGGGAGCTACCAGTGTATAGTCAAGGTGGGAGACGGTTTTCCCAGAGGATCTTGTCCATGCTGGTGAGATGTCAGGCAACTTTCGACCATTTAATGCATAAAGGCCTACAGCTTCACAGGTGCGTATAAGACACCCACCTAATTTGTCTTTCCTGCTTTTTGTTAGGAGGGTTTGGGCGGGCACTGTTGCCACTGTTTGGGTGTGATTTTCACCAGGAATGTGGAATAGGCTGAGGTTGAAATCACCTGAAATGAGCCAATATACTGATTGTACCGTACTTTTCATCCTTATCAGTTGGTATAATAACTTATTTACTTCAATTGTTTTGGTTTTTGGATTGATGTATATATTGACTAAGATCAGTGGTTCCTGTATATTATTTCCCCTTCCATCAGGCCTGACTAGTTGAAAGGGTAAATCTTCCTCCTTGTGCTCTGAGATCTTTGCTAGGTTGCTTGTACAAATATATATATCACTAGGCCTCCCTTTGGCCGGTCGGGCCTGTTAGTTTTTGTGACTGGACTGAGATATTCTATAACTCCTACTAATGGTAGGTATGATTCCATTGCCCAGGATTCCTGTAGGAGTATAATATCAAAGGCACTAAAAGACATTGTTACCTCTGGATCCTCCATTTTTGCCCGCGGTCCTCCTATGTTCCACGAGCAGATGTTCAATTCGTCTTGTGGGGATGATTCTTCAGCTGTTCAGCTGTTACCCATTGATCCTGGGGGAGGAGCCGATGCTACTGATTCCCTTCCGTGGTGGGATCTCTGATCTTGAACCAGTCTTTTCCTGCCTTCTTCTTTCCATATTTGGACTTTCAAAGGGGATTTGGGAAGTCTTCTCTCGCTAATCGTTTCTTCAGAGGCTCTGCTGTAAGGGGTGGCTGCGCATGTTTCATGCAAGATGGACCACGTGCCTTTGGGCGTTTCCAGATGTTGAGAGTCTAATAGTGGGGGTGGATATCGTTCACCTTTGTAGATGACCACCTCAATACCCCAGGCTTTCAAAAGGTCCCTTCCCTCTACAATCTGTTTGGGTAGGACCGGCTCTGCAAAGATACTAAGCGTTGGGTCCGTGTGTTGGTTACCTCTGGCTTGGATAAATTTAATTGCAGCTATGTCATCCGAGGCCACATGCTGTAGATCCAGGAGTGCCTTTATGAGTCTTAGAATAGTAGAGCGATTGAGAACATCTGTGGAGGATCTTGAGGTGAATTCCGGAACCCAGAACAGCTAGAGAGTTTGGTTAATCATTTTGGGTACCTGCTTGAGGGGCCTGGATTTGCTCAGCATGCTCGATATTTTCCATGTAGGCCACTTCACCCAGCCTTGTGCCATGGACTTCCTCTTGCTGCTTGAATTTGCCTGTAATGGTTGTCTGAATTGTCCGAGCATAGTGTTTTTTGGCTTTGTGCTCTGCTGGTCCATTTGGGGACTTGTACAATTGTCCGTATGTTTACCAAGTACAACGGGGGGCCTCAATGGGGACTTTGTTAGCTGGACGACACCTATTGGGTCAGAAAGGGTCTTTACTCCAGCTTTTGTGTTGGTGCTAGTACTTGCTGGAACATGGATATCGCTGTTTTGCCTTCCACTTGGTGCCATGACTTTGTTCATTTAAAATAATTTCGGAGGTTTTTAAGATGGATAGTTGGAGTGATCATGTGGACCGCCTTCCTTTTCTTGCCAGTTTACGTTCTCTTTTCGATAGAACCCATGTTGAAGGTTTCTCAGAGTTCCCAGGTTTGGTGGTAGCTTGCGATGAAAAGTGATTCTCCATAATTTCCATTCTTAAGCTTGCTGAAGCATTACTTTCTGCCTGAATTCTTTTCTCTCTTGTGGTCGACAGTGAGGTTGTTTGAGGGGAGCGGAGCCTCTCCTCTTGTTTTTGCACAAACGGGGCAGATGTTAGCATGGTAGCGAGGGGAGTTGTATGTGTGTGTTCATCATTCTGGGCGGAGACCATTTCTTTTAGTATTCTTTCTGGATTTGCAGCAGTTGAGACAATTTATCTACCACCTCCTTGCAGGAGCAGATGGTAAAGTCATCGGCTTGTTTAGCTTGTGCCCTTGTTATTAAGGTGTTTAACTCTTCCAGCTTGCTGTTGATACCGGAGACAAATATTGCCATTGTTTTTAACAAGTCCACTTGGATATCCATTTTATTTGTGTGAAACTGCAGAGCCATAACCGTTGCTTGCATTGAGTTTAGGATTGCAGCCCACATGTCATCTGCCCTTATAACATCCGGGGGTCGTGGTTGTGATTGTGGTTGCAAGTTGGATTTGTAATCCCCGCTTAGGGTACCTTCAGTTTTGGTTGCTTTATGGGCATGGTTTTGAGCGATTATCGCTATTTCTTCTTTGGGTGATCTAGTTGGACAACCCTGTTCCATATTCCAGAGCTCTAATTCCTCACTTTCACATCCAAACGTTGGGAAGGAATGGAGTTTGGTGCTTTGGCACAGGGGGCTGCCTTGCCGGGGGTCTTGTTCTAGGATTTCCTCAGTTGCTACCATCTCTGAGTCCAGAATCGATTGGTTCACTGAGCTGGCGCTCCTCATGGTTTTCTCTTGCCCAAGAGTGCGGGACGCTCCTGTGCCTGAGTGCTGGGCACTTGAGCTGTGTGCGGCGCATCTAATTTCAGAGGCTGCTTTCTCATGATCACTATTGTTGGTGAAAGAGGGACAGGGACAGGTGAATTCACTCTAGGACTCTCTCAGAAACTTCCTTGCGTTTGCAAATCGAAAATGGGTGATAGGCCACCCCCTATGGATTGTTTGCTTGGTGCCGGTAATCTAGTCCTTTTTCTGGCACCATAAGTTGTTACAGCAGCGAAGTAGTCAGTTATCTTGCGGTGATTGGGTGGAGGGCCCCAACTTCCTGAGCGTCCTGTTCTCCCCAGTTTGTTTCAAGAGATGCTAGAGAATTGTTCAACCGGCCCCCTGCCTGAGCTGTTGACTGGGGAGAATCTCCTGCATGGAATTGGGTGATCTAAGTCACTGCTTGCTCTCCTTTTTACTGCTACTCCATCCATAGGTGGTTCTCTTTTCCTTTTCCTCTTTGTTTGATTTGTGGGTTGACTGGTGGCATTACTTTGTGCTTTACCTGATCTCATGCTCCTTCCCCTGATTGGTCAATCTGTTTGCTAGTTTACTAGTGAGAGGGTGGGCTACTCGAAGAGAATTTCAGAAGGCTTTCAGTTGAGAGTGGTTGTTAATAGGCAATGGGAGTGTTCGCGCGCTCTTTTTCTTGCAGTACAGAGTTGCCCCTGAGTACACTCCAACTACTGCTGGCTGCTGACTGGCCCAACCTCCTTATTGGAATTGTGGGTGGTGTGCCACTTTGCTTGATTTCTCCTTGCGTCGTTGAGGAACGGGCAGGTGTAGAACCTCTAGCCTGTGTCGCTGAAGTGTGAGTGCGGTGATTCCGGTACTGATGCTCCCAGGGGTTAGCCGGGTCGCCTCCTACCGCTTTCTGTTCCTGGTGGGGTTGAATTGAGTTTAATTGTGACCGTAGTTTTGTGGTTTGTGGTTTGTACGTGATCCGTCAGTGGGCTCGTTAGTCTAGATTAAGCTCCGTCTCCACTGCTCGCTGCTGCTGTTGCCGTTCACTGAGCTGGCGCACTTCTACGCGTACTTCCACGGTCCACTCTGTGGTTGCACTACCTCAGGCTGAGTGCTGAGGGACCAGTGCAGTCCGAGGTTGCTGTGCCTGCACGAGCCCAGCAGGCAGCCCTGCACGTGGTGATGCCCTGGTCCAGGTCCAGGTCCAGGTTAGGTAGGACCGAGCATGGTTGGGGCTGGGGCAGGAGTTGCAGGAGGTTGCAGGTGAACAGACAGTATTATGATGTTCTGGAGCCCAGAGTGGAGCCCAGAGTGTCGCTCTATCCCCCCCTGCGGCTCGCCTACTTCTGAGAGTACTTGTGGTGCTGGGGGCCTGCTGAGAGCAGGCGAGTTGGATCAGAGCCTTGAGCTTTTATACCGAGGGCTTGGCGCTTCGGCCTATCTGTCCTTCCAAGTTGCCCCCAAGCTTGATGGAGCTGGGAGGATCTTAAGATGAGGGCCCTTGCCCCTCTGTAAGCCGCACCCGCAGTCGGACCGCTTACGCAGGGATCCGCGGGGGTCACAGGAAGCAGCTTGCCATGGGATGTTGCTGCCGCCACTAGTGGGTTGGGAGAAGCCGGCACGCTCACCTGGGGGAAAGCTGCAATGGCTCCGGCGGTGGCTCCGGTGCTCCCCGGCGGAGGGTAGCAGGTGCAGGTGCTTGAGCGGCTGGTGTGGCCGTGTGGTCCTTTCACCTGCTTTCAGGGCTCCAAAATCCCCAGACGAGGGAGAGGGCGGCACCAACGCCGCGGGCTCTCCCGGCGGGCTCTCCCGGCGGGCTCTCCCGGCTAGCCGGACTGGCATGCTGCTGCGCGACGAGCCCTCCATCCGCTGACGGGCTCAGGGCGTGCCCGGCCCGAGGCAGCTGGAGACCTCTGTGGTGTGAAGGAGTCGGCGAGTGGACTTCCGCTGGAAGGAGCCACCCGGTCTGTACCCTGCTTCAGGAGTGGCAAAATTAGATAATACCAATGCTCTATTTTGTGGTAGTGTGGCCGGGCAGTAGGCTTATCAGAGGGTAGTGTTAAGCATTTGTTGTACACACTCAGGCAATAAATTAGGAATACACACTCAAAGACTTAACTCCAGGCCAATAGTTTTTATATTGAAAAATGTATTTTCTTAATTTATTTTAGAACCACAAGATTCAAGATTTGAAGTAAATGCAAAAAAGGCAAGGTTCTCCACATAGGTAAGTAAGGAACTTTGAATCAGAGCGTTGAGATACACAGTATAGGTTAAAATGGCAAGAAGCTATTTTAAAAGTGGACACAGTGGAAAAATCAACAGTTTCTGGGGGAGGTAAGTAAGTTTGAGTTTCTGAGGTAAGTAAAGCACTTGCAAGTTCAGTTTCCTGGGCAAAGGAAGCCCACCGTTGGGGGTTCAAGGCAACCCCTAAGTCACTGCACCAGCAACACAGGGCCGGTCAGGTGTAGAGGTCAAAGGAGAGCCCAAAACACATAGGCGCCTATGAAGAACAGGGGTGCTCCGGTTCCAGTCTGCCAACAGGTAGGTACCTGCGTCTTTGGAGGGCAGACCAGGGGGGTTTTGTAGAGCACTGAGGGGGACACAAGTAGGCACACAAAACACACCCTAAGCGGCACAGGGACAGTCGGGTACAGTGTGCTTAGCAGGCGTCGGCTTTTCAATAGGAATCAATGGAGGGACCCGGGGGTCTCTCTAGCGGTGCAGACAGGGCACAGGGGGGCTTCCCGAGCCAACCATTGACTGGGCTAGGCAGAGCGTCACCTGATAGTCACTCCTGCACAGGAGTTCAGTTCCTTTTGATCCTGGGGGCTGCGGGTGCAGTACTTGGTCCAGGCGTCGGGTTCTTTGTTCCAGGCAGTCGTGGTCAGGGGGAGCCTCTGGATCCTCTTTGCATGCGTCGCTGTGGGGGTGTAGGGTGGTCGTCTCAGGTTACTCTTGGAGTTGCAGTTACCTGGGAGTCCTCTCTACGGTATTGGTTCTCTGGAGCTCGAGCCAGGGGCGTCAGGTGCAGGGTGTGAATTCTCATGCTTCCAGCGGGAAGAGTGAGTTTTTTGAAAGTTGTTAAAAAGTTGCAAAGTTGTTGCTGTTTTAGAACAGTGCTGCTGTTCTCTGGAGTTTCTTGGTCCTTCGGGTTCAGGGCAGTCCTCTGAGGCTTCAGAGGTCGCTGGTCCCTGTTGGATGCGTCGCTGTGCAGGTTCTTTGAGTCTGGAGACAGGCCGGTAGGGCTGGGGCCAAGTCAGTTGTTGTCTCTGTCGTCTCTGCAGAGCTTTCAGGTCAGCAGTCCTTCTTCTTTCTGTAGGTTGCAGGAATCTGATTTCCTGGGTTCTAGGATCCCCCTAAATACTAGATTTAGGGGTGTGTTTAGGTCAGGAGGGCAGTAGCCAATGGCTACTGTCCTGGAGGGTGGCTACACCCTCTTTGTGCCTCCTCCCTGTGGTGAGTGGGGCACATCCCTAATCCTATTGGGTGAATCCTCAAATCTCAAGGTGGAGGATTTCTAAAGGAAGGGGTCACCTCAGCTCAGGGCACCTTAGGGGCTGTCCTGAGTGGTGGGTGACTCCTTGTTTTTCTAAATATCTCCTCCATCCTTGCCACCAAAAGTGGGGGCAGTGGCCAGAGGGGTGGGCATCTCTACTAGCTGGGATGCCCTGAGGTGCTGTAAAAAAAGGGGTGAGCCTTTGAGGTTCACTGCCAGATGTACCAGTTCCTGCAGGGGGAGGTGAGAAGCCCCGCCACCCAGTACAGGCTTTGTTCCTGGCCAAAGGGCGACAAAGGCACTCTCCCCATGTGGCCAGAAACTCATCTGGTTGTGGCAGGCTGGCAGAAACTGGTCAGCCTAGCACTAGGATTCGGACTGGTATTCAGGGGGCATCTCTAAGATGCCCTCTGGGTGCATTTTACAATAAATTCCACACTGGCATTGGTGTGCGTTTATTGTGCTGAGAAGTTTGATACCAAACCTCCCAGATTTCAGTGTAGCCATTATGTAACTGTGGAGTTTGTGTTTGACAAACTCCCAGACCATATACTCTTTATGGCTACCCTGCACTTACAATGTCTAAGGTTTTGCTTAGACACTGTAGGGGCATAGTTCTCATGCATATATGCCCTCATCTGTGGTATAATGTACCCTGCCTTAGGGCTGTAAGGCCTGCTAGAGGGGTGACTTACGTATGCCACAGGCAGTGTGAGGTGGGCATGGCACTCTGAGGAGAGTGCCATGTCGACTTAGTCATTTTCTCCCCACCAGCACACACAAGCTGTGAGGCAGTATGCGTGTGCCAAGTGAGGGGTCCCCAGGATGGCATAAGACATGCTGCAGCCCTTAGAGACCTTCCCTGGCATCAGGGCCCTTGGTACCAGGGATACCATTTACAAGGGACTTATCTGGGTGCCAGGGCTGTGCCAATTATGGGAACAAAGGTACAGTTTAGGGAATGAACACTGGTGCTGTGGCCTGGTTAGCAGGGTCCCAGCACACTATCAATCATAACTAGCATCAACAAAAGGCAAAACGTCAGGGGATAACTATGCCAAGGAGGCATTTCCTTACATGCAGTTTCACTGCCAATTTAAAAGTACTTGCCAAGCCTAAAACTCCTCTTTTACTACGTATGAGACACCCCTAAGGGATGCCTAGGTAAACCATAGGGCAGGGTGCTGTATAGGCAAAAGGCAGGACATGTACCTAGGTAGTATACATGTCCTGGTTGTGTAAAGCTCCTAAATTCCTTTTTTACACTGCTGTAAGGCCTGCTCCCTTCAAAGGCTAACATTGGGGCTGCCCTCATACATTGGTTGAGTGGTAGCTGCTGATCTGAAAGGATTAGGAAGGTCATATTTAGTACCGCCAGACTGGTGACATTAAACTCTGATGACTGGTGAAGTTGGATTTAATATTACTATTTTAGAAATGCCACTTTTAGAAAGTGAGCATTTATCTGCACTTAAATCTTTCTGTGCCTTACAATCCACATCTGGCTGGGTTTAGTTGACAGCTCCTTGTGCATTCACTCAGACTCACCCCAACACAGGATACTCAGCCTCACTTGCATACATCTGCATTTTAAATGGGTCTTCCTGGGCTGGGAGCGTGGAGGGCATGCTCTCACACAAAGGACTGCCACACCCCTACTGGGACCCTGGCAGACAGGATTGAACTGAAAGGGGACCTGGTGCACTTCTAAGCCACTCTTTGAAGTCTCTCCCGCTTCAAAGGCACATTTGGGTATATAAATAGGGCTTCTGCACCTTCCAACTCAGACACTTCCTGGAGAAGAAACTTGTAACCAGAACCTGCATCCTGCCAAGAAGAACTGCCTGGCTGCCCAAAGGACTCACCTGACAGCTTTCTGTGAAGGACTGCTGCCTTGCTGTTGCCCTGCTGCCTTGCTGCTCTCTGGCTGAGGTTAAGAAGTGCTCTCCAAGGACTTGGATAGAGCTTGCCTCCTGTTTCCTGAAGTCTCAGGACCAAAAAGACTTAATTTCTTCAAGAAGGACTCCCTGTACTGTGAAATTCAACGCACAGCCTGCCAGAAATGATGCACAGCTTGCACCGCAGTGATAATGTCACCGTACGCTGAGCCTGACTTTGCAATGAGAAGATCGATGGAGCGCCAGTGTAGTGATCGGAAATTTGAAGCACTGCCCACTGGTTCGGCGCACAGCCGAGCCGGAATGATGCAGCCTGACTTCTATAGAGGAATTGATGCAGCACCTGCCGTGCGGTAGAAAATGTGACGCGACACCCACCAGATCGACGCAGCTACTGTGTTGTCCTGCCAGCGCAGGAAATCCACGCACCATCCCTGAGGCATCTGAAACCCCCGCAACCCGAACAGGATTCACGACCGAACACGGAAATCGATGCACAGCTGTCCCTGCGTGGAAACTAAACGGTGCATCGCCGTATGCGGCCAGAGAAATTGACACACACCCCTTTGTTCCACGCTTCTCCTCCTAGGCGGCCCTTTGTCGAGATTTTTCACGCGAATCAGGTACTTTGTGCTTGAAAGAGACTTTGGGGGTTATTCCAACTTTGGAGGAGGTGTTCATCCGTCCCAAAAGTGACGGAAAAGTGACGGATATACCACCAGCCGTATTACGAGTTCCATAGGATATAATGGACTCGTAATCCGGCTGGTGGTAAATCCGTCACTTTTCCGTCACTTTTGGGCCGGTTTAACACCGTCCTCCAAAGTTGGAATCAGGCCCTTTATATCACTTTCCTCTTTTTGACCTGCAATTATCCAGATAAATATCATATATTTTTCTAAACACTGTGTGGTGTATTTTTGTGGTGCTATATAGTGGTATTGTATGAGTTATTGCAAAAATACTTTACACATTGCCTTCTAAGTTAAGCCTGACTGCTCAGTGCCAAGCTACCAGAGGGTGAGCACAGGATAATTTGGATTGTGTGTGACTTACCCTGACTAAAGTGAGGGTCCTTGCTTGGACAGGGGGTAACCTGACTGCCAACCAAAGACCCAATTTCTAACAGTGTGTATGGTTTGAGAGTTTTGTGAATCCAATACACATTTGGGAAAGTCAAGGTATAACTTAAAAGTTATCTTTGTGAACTGTTAACAGTTGGGCAGTACAAAATACCGTAATATAAACTGCTAGATTAAACATCTAGTCTAGTCTACAAAGATTGTTTACTACGCAAGCAAATTTCTGAGTACTTCCTGGTTATCCACCTTCATGTATTTCTCAGAATTATGGGGCATATTTATACTCTCTTTGCGCTGAATGTGCGTCAAAGTTTTTGACACACAATCGGCGCAAACACTGCCCCATATTTATACTTTGACGTCCGACGCAGTGGGCGTCATAGTTCCACCATGTGCGTCATTTTTTAGAAGGGGGAACCAGCCTTGCGTTAATTATATGCAAGGTAGGCGTTCCCTTCCAAAAAATGACTTTAAGGCCTGTGCGCCTTATTTATACTGTGTCGTCATTTTGACGCACAGGAGGGGGCAGGCCTTAAAAAACAGCACCCAGCCTGATGGGCGCCATTTTTTAACGCCTGGGTCAGGGCAGGCGTTAAGGGACCTGTGGGCTCAGAAGGAGCCCAGAGGTGCCCTCCTATGCCCCCAGGGGCACCCCTTGCCACCCCTGCCCACCCCAGGAGGACACCCAAGGATGGAGGGACCCATCCCAGGGAAGTTGAGGTAAGTTCAGGTAAGTATTTTTTTCGTATTTTTTTGTGGCATAGGAGGACCTGATTTGTGCCCCCCTACATGCCACTATGCCCAATGACCATGCCCACGGGACATAAGTCCCCTGGGCATGGCCATTGGGCAAGGGGGAATGACTCCTGTCTTTGCTAAGACAGGAGTCATTTCAATGGGGGTTGGGCGTCAAAAAAAATGGCGCAAATCGGGTTGAGGCCTGAATTTTGCCTCAGACCTGACTTGCCCCATTTTTTGACCCCCAAGCTCCATTTTCCCCTACGCCGGCGCTGCCTGGTGTGAGTCAGTTTTTTTGATGCACACCAGTCCGCCGCGCCGGCTAACGTCATTCAATAAATAAGGCGCCCGCATGGCGCTTTGGAATGGCGATAGCCGGCGTTAAAATGTTTAACGCACAACTGCGTTGGCGCAGTTGTGCGTCAAAAAGTATAAATATGGGCCTTAATGTTTTCTCTCCACCTAATCACATGCAATTTTTTTCCCACAAAATTTAGTTTGCGCTGAAACCAGATGTACTGTCAAATTGTGTGTCGAAGAAATTGGTGAGTATTTTGCACACAAGTACCTACACTGTATAGTTAGAGTCACAAACCTTTATTTGTTTTGTCAAAATTTAGGGAAAACAAACTATACATACAAACAATCACCACTTCACGGGCTCCTAATCCATTTGAGCTATACACAAATGTAATAGTTCGCAAATTAAGCTTAAGTACAAATATCAGTACACATTTGAAAAACGTTTAAAAATGTAAAAAAATTTAAAACAGATCATTTTGTTTTCTAGATTGCCTTACATTTACTGTGAAAATATTGTATTGAATAAAAAGAGGCTTCAAATATTTTAAACGAACAAAGTGCACAACTGGATACTCGAAAACTATATAATCAAAATCTTATACCCAATCAGCACAAACATTTCACTGATGTGATGAGCTAACATCCCAATTCCAGCTTTTTTCTAAACTACATAGTAGTCAGAACTCTAGCTCTATCGATGACATTTGTTCTTTAATAATTTGGTTAATTACAGGGATGATGCTTCCAGAAGGCAGCACAAGGCTTTAGGTATGCCACCTTAAATTCAATGTTAGAACAAATTGGCAGCGGGTTACAAAGAAATGCACCTAACCTCTATCACCTATCATATATCAAACAGATCCAATATCACAAATATAATTTCTATAATGATATGTGCACACATCACAGCACCTGCCACCAAGGTGCCATCCTAAAAAGGAACTATATACTGTATGTATTTTAATGGTGCACCACTTAGGTATATCCAACCAAGTCCAATAATTCAATACTGTTTCATATATTATCTTCTCTTTATTCTTCTTTTGTTCTCTTTATAAAAGTAAATCATAACAACATCAGCCAGCGCATTTCGTCCTCAACAATGGACTTCTTCAAGGCTTTTTAGTAGTTCGAATTTTTATATATACCTCGATTCTCATCTTTCCAATTTATATCATAGATTTTGTTTGTCCAAATTGTTTTAACTATATTAGGGAAATTATCTCACGTGGAGCCTCAACATTATATCTCTCACGAAGACAGTGTCAGCCGTCACTGAAATCAGAAGTCAAAAAATTAAATTACCTGAGGAACGAACATCCTTGCATCACTCCTGCTACCTGCTCTAGCAGGAGCTGTTTTGATACTATTTAGAGGTGACTGATTAAAAATACATCTGTGGACTGATCCATAATGTGAATGACATTATAAGAAGCAATGATTGATAGCGGATGACCCATAGCAACCAATTGCTCCAGCGGGCGAATTCGAAGTCCCTTTTCCATATCTTTTTTATATGTTACATTAGCTCTGGCAAAAAACTAGTGCTGTCACGAGCTAGAACTAAAGTGGTCAAGATGCTTCATCTACACTTGTTTCTGAGCTGTGCTATTTCCAACAGCACCTGCGCTGCCAACAGTGCCCTTTCTGGAAACAACAAGTCCAAAGTTTGCATCTACCTCTGACTGCAATTATATGGTTACAATTGGGTCATATTAAGGGGCAGATTTATGGTACCCCACTACCGCCACCTTGTGTGCACCGTATTTAAAATTCAACGCACCATGGCGCAGGGTAGGGGGCAATAGTGTAATTTCACATTACGCTATTGATGTACTCTACAGGAGTAGCACCACAATATTGGCGCTACTGCTGCAGAGTACCAAGGGCTCCATTCTAAAGAATGGAAGCCTCCTTTTAATGCCTGCTCTTGAGCAGGCGTTAAAAGTGCCATAAAGAATGGCGCAAGGAGATCTATGAGATTTACTTAACCATTTTTTCAGCTCCCCTAACGTGGGAACGCCTCCTTTGCATGCATTATGCCTGGCACAGGCATAATGTAGCGCAAAGGGTTACAGGGTATACGGCGCCAAGATTTAGGCCTTGTTGGGCCACATTAACATCATAAATAATGACGTTAATGTGGCACAAGGTGGCGCAAGGGGACCATAAGTATCCCCCTAAGTGTTTTGTGCCACTGAGGCAGAGGTGCAAATAGATTCAAGAGAGCTAATTACTCCAGGGCATGGCCAAAATGAAGATTTCTGATCTCCATAAATCAGTTAAATGTCTATAAGGCTCCTTGAACTAAGAATATGATATGCGAGGATAGCACTACAAACAGTCAGAAAAGGAAAACTCACGA
Source organism: Pleurodeles waltl (assembly GCF_031143425.1). Taxonomy (NCBI): domain Eukaryota; kingdom Metazoa; phylum Chordata; class Amphibia; order Caudata; family Salamandridae; genus Pleurodeles; species Pleurodeles waltl. The sequence continues at coordinate 1,449,870,763 of NC_090447.1, read as the reverse complement.
TGGAAGAAAAAAGTGACAGATGGGGAAAAAAGCAAAGAGACATGTCCAGGGCAGGTGAGATAAAATATACATTAGAAAACAGAAGAAACATGTTAAAGAAAGAGGTGCTGAAATAATGGATGGACATCATATCACATTAAAAAAAAGTTAGACCTGATATCCTTGGCATGGTTTCCCCTTTTTGCCTTCTGACCTCCTGTTTTGCTGACTTCATTTTTGCTTGCTTTAGGACTCTGAGCACTTTACCACTGCTAACCAGTGCGAATGTGCATGTGTTCTATACTTAAAACATGGTAACATTGGCTTATCTGCAATTGGAATATTTAATTTATCTATAAGTCCCTAGGAGGGTGTATAACATGTGCCTAGGGCCTGTATATTAAATGCTATTAGTAGGCCTGCGGCGCTGATCGTGCCACCCACTTTAGTAGCCCTTTAAACATGTCTCAGGCCTGCCATTTCAGAGCATGTGTGTGCAGTTTGAAACTTGAAACTGCAAGTTCACCCTCCTGCCAGGCCCAAACCTTCCTTTTTAATACATAGAAGTCACCCCTAAGGTAGGCCCTAGACAGCCTCCAGGACAGGGTGCAGTGTATTAGAAAAGCAGGACATGTAGTTTCAAGTTTTACATATCGTAGTAGTGAAAAATTATTTAAATTCATTCAAGGTCCATCTCTTCCATAGGTTCAAATTGGGATTACCTTATTACATTTTATTAGTGTAATTTACGTTTGGGAAAAGGTGAGTATTTCAAGTTCGGTGTCTCTGGACTCCCAATTTAAAATCACAACTTATGATAAACATGGATTTTAATTTGTAAGTCTGAAAATGCCACTTTTGGGAAGTTGACATTTTCTTAATTTCACCATTCTGTACCTTTTCTAGCCTCTGAATACACATCTGGAGTGGGTACAGTTGGGCTTTGCTGCTTTCCCTCTAGACAGCCGCACACAAAGTGGGCTTAGGTGTGCCTGATGGGCCATTAACAACCTGATGAGTCATCCTGGGCAGGATGTGAGGGATGAGCTGACACTTGCACCTTAACAGGGCTGTGCCTGTCCCAACACAAACAACTGCATACACCCCTGTAGAGAGTCTGGAGCCAGGTTCGGAAGGACAGGGACTTTGTGCACTTCAAAGGCACAAATGAGTATAGGGACTCGACCCCTGACACCACTAACTCAGTACACTTCTAGATCTGAGGACAATCTGCCAGGAAGAAGGACTACTGTTCTGCTGAAAAGACTGTCAATCTGCTGGACTCTGCTTGACTGTGCTGGACTCCTGCTTCGCTGTGCCTGTCCTGTTGCCTGCTGCCCTCCTTGCCTGGAAGTGAGAAGGACTAGACCTGCTTCTCCACATCCCCCGAACCAAAGTAAGTCCAAGGGTTTGCTGGCTTGCCTCCTGTTTTTGAAGTCTCAGGGACATCAAAGACTTCCAACAACCCTGCTACAGCCTCAGGTCTCTGCTAACTGTGAGCCCTGCCCTGCAAAATAAGGCCAATCCAGTCCTGAAAGTGGGGGTTTTGCCTGTTTTCCTGCACAATCCATGCATGGCTGTCATTGTGCTGGTTGGAACCAACACATTTCCCCTCAACATCAACGCATCACAGACGCTGCTGAGGACAAAGACATCGCTGGCTGCGTTGCTTGAAGACGGCACCAGTGCTTAATTTGTAAATAAAAATGTGCCAGTGCTTAAAGCCCTCCTCTTAAATCCGCAGCTGCTGCAATTACATGTACGAACATGGAATACTGAGGCAGCATAATCCTGAAGCCATCTCTGGTCTCTTCAATCCATTCAAAGCCACTCCATGCCCCTTCAGCTCCCCCTTGCAGCATTCTGCTTTCTCCTACTGTGACGCTTTTTTGTTTTTCTCTTCCCCCGTCTTTTGCTAAGTAAATGCTTGAGGCACAAAAATAAGTGCTGGACCTCAAAAATAAGTGCTGGTGCTCTGCACTGGAAACAACAAGCACACATTAAGCACTGAATGGCACATCACCTTTATCACAAAAGGTTTGATGACGACGTATCTCCATCTGCATGACTCGGAACCAACAGATCGCCAACACTTCAAGGATCAGCGGCGACACATCGCCTCTGACTGCTCCTCTCATTGTGCTCTTGACATCGATGCATCCTCTAAGAAGGTACTGTTTGCAGTGGGCTGTGCGTGGCTCTTGTATCTGACCTGGGCTCCATCACAGTCGACCTGAAGCTTCTGATTTACCCTGGTCAAGCGCAGCCAGACAGCCTCAATTGGCGCTTTATGTTTCTAAGCACTATTTTTGATGATAGCTTTAAAATTAATATCTCAACTTCTACTCATTGGATTTTTGTCCTTTTGGTTTTGTTTTACTCATAAAAATATAATCTGTTGTTCTAACTTGGTGTCTTTTTTCGGTGTTTCCACTGTGTTACTGTGCTAAGTGTTGCACAAATAGTTTACACATTGCCTTCTAAGTTAAGCCTGCCTGCTATGTGCCAAGCTACCAGAGGGTGACTTCCCTGACTAGGATTATTGTCCCTATTGGACAGGTGCATACCTCTACCAGCTAAAGTCCCAGTTTCTAACAGACATGTAAAGTAAATGCTATTGCTTAGTGAGAGAGGGTGGCAAAGAAACACAATATAAATGTTATTGCATATGAGGGCACACAAGCACAGACATTAGGTAGAAGACATATTCCCTCTCTACTATTAGTTCACTGCGGTGTTCCAAGCTTTGCTGTATGAACCCGCCCGTTAATACTGTCGGTGGATAGATATCTGTTTCCCATTCACAGTAAGCGTATCTGAAACTGCAGGCAATTTTGTCATTTCTGCATCTGCCTGCATGGGTTTATAAAAGGGGAGGGATGCAGGTGAAATGCATTCTGTACATTGGGAAATGCAAAGAACGAGGAATTCTGGTGCGCCTGGCACTGGCAGTGGCCAGTCATTGTCATTATCTTAATGACAATTACTTTAAATTAGTTACAATGGCTATTCTCTTCAGAGAAGATTTCATAGCATGGAAGCCTTTGTGTGACACTTCAGGGGGATCCTGTAGGCTGGCACCACACACAGATCTGCTGGGGAAGTTGCTTTAAAGCGCACTGCAAGGGGTTCTGGAAAGGTATTTACCATAATAAAGTTAGCATTCACATAAATGGATACATTGCCCTGACCTTTCAAAAATCGACTGTGCTTTGCTGTTTTTCTTTCTGCCCATGGAGCAGCGGGTGAACCCTAATTCCATTCTACAAGTGATGAAAAAACAAAAATGGGTGGATAACTTTTGAAACAATATGCATTGATTTTCAGTGGCTATTTCCAACTGAGATGATGGAGGTATCTAATCGAGGTACATTTCCTCCACTGATTGAGTTTACATTGCCTTACAAATGCAGTGGCTGTCCAAGAGCAAACGGAGAAGCGCTTTCACATGCGAACAGTTTGGCATAATTAGCCATATTAACCCCTTACTATGAATATGTGGTAGTTTGCATTTGGAGGTGATTGATGCCACACTCCAAATGAGGTCCACTGGTGCGTGTGCGTAGTAGATTGCTGCAGAAAAATGGCTGTTAGGAATGAGACATTCTGAACTGCAGTAGAGGTACTTGAACATCTGGCCCAAGTTCTTCAAGTGGAATACTACACACCAGTGATCAGTCATAATTTCCAGAAGCAGCTGTGGAATGCGCGTGAGTCATGCCCAAACACGCTTATCAGTGGTGTTGATAACACCATACCTGTTTATTAAGGTTGTGGACCCACCACCATCAGGGAGTGGTTTTCCCGTGATGGTGTGTTGTACCTTGCCTTGAGGCACACAGTCACCATATGCACCGAAAGCCTGCCAGCTGACGCTAGCAGATATTCAGCAGTGAGATAAAAAACAGATCCTTTTTTATTTCTTTTGATTATTCGCTTATGTTTGTGGGCAATTGCTGCATAATGAGAAGGCAGCAGGACCGGGATCCTTCCAGCCCTTGCCACAAACCCTTACCCCTAACAATGTGGAAAGGTCAACATTTTACAACGAGAAGACTTGAAGGGTCGTTGAGATGTGGACAGCAGTGAGACTGACTGGTAAAAATATCCTGTAATTGGCATACCTGGCATGTTGCCTGCTTCCGGCCAACAGCAACATCTCCGGATATTGCCAAAGGTTGAAACTGCACAATTGTATTTAGCATAATATATAGTGGCACCATGACCCGATGGGTGTCAGAGCGCTTGGCATGAGAGCCTTAAAACCCACACTCTCTGGCGGACAAATGCATTACAGTTATATACAGTGTCACCGATCACCCCCCCCCCCCCAGCTGCTATTTAAAATTGAAACAATACAAAAAAACAAGGGTGAAAAGCAGTTTGCACCCCGGTTACAAAAACGCATCCATACTCTCCTGGGGTGTTACCCTGAAATTGTATGATGCCTCAAATGGAGAGATTGGTTTTTACAATAACCTGGAGAATGCAGACATTAACTCCTATGCAGTAGAACATTGATTGGAAAGTGCTGGAAAGACAGCCTTCTCTTAGACATACCGGATACTATTCACACAGGTAAAACTACACTCCTAAATCTATGTACGTGTGGATGCACCTCTATAATTTTGGGTACCTGTATGTATGTATGAATGATTTACACTCACAAAGAAAGCGCAGAAGAGGAAGTGGCATGGCTGTGGGTGTTCTACCTACTGATGTGCTTTAAATGGATTCTGTTGGCTGGTGTATTGGATTGTCAGATTTGGGTACTTTACTAAGTACTACACACCCAGGGGCATATTTACAAGTCTCATGCCCCACCAATGCGTCACTTTCCGTGGCGGGCCAGCGATGCATAGTGCAGGCCCATATCTTCATGGCCATGCAAAGATACTTTGAGTGGCTTTACATGGTCTCGTAGATATGGTGTAAGGCAATACCATGCAAGTCACTGTGTTGCCTTACACTGCGTCAAGGATGCATACCATGGGCTTTGCGGTGGGTGTTCCTATGCGAACACCCATGGGTTTTGACACATTCTCAGATTTACAAGAATCTGTAAAACCTGGGAATGCATCAAAACATGTATGCCTCGCCAGGGTACGCGCAACAAGGAGAAATGTCTTTATTTCTCCTTGTCATCTACTGATAGAGCGTTCCTTCCTAATAAATTACCTGTATCCGGACGCTCTTGGGTCGATGAATCTTTTGACCAAGTGGGGCTCTCTTCACCCGAGAGTAATCAATTTAATCAAATCAATAATCAATAACGAACATAAGCGATGCCCTGATCAACATAACACTTCACAATTAATCCAGAAAACATTTCGGCGAACCATGACCTTTCGGCCATGAATAACCACACCAGTTCATTCAAAGTTAATGAATTTATTTCCCTATATTAACAAAGCTAGCACGATATAAATGTGTCTCAACACCAAATGATATATGTAAATGAACATTAATAGCTGTCCATAACGGCGAAAAAGATGCAATCTATGCAGCATTTGAATAACAATGCATTCGATAATAGCAACGCAAACCACTAAAACTATAATCTGTAATGGGCTAATTGCATACATTAGTCAGCATAACAAGGTCTCAAATTGCATCGTGCAACAAATGAATCCTCATCTAACCTCAAATTAGCATCTGCATGTGGGACTTCATGCAAAAACAATTTAGCAACATTAATTTAGAAAACTCCTAACTAGGGCTCTCATCAAAAATCAGCAGTTGGTTACCTAAAAAGAAACACAATGCAATTGTACATTTTCCTTTCATATTTACCAAATTCAATCAGCATTCAAGGAAGTCTTCGTCTCACAGGTACCGGTTTCGATCAGCATGGGACGGGGGCAAAGGGGCAGGGTGGACGGGGCAATTGCCTCACAGCGGCAAGATAAAAGGACAAAACTATTACTTTATGCAAAGGGGCAAATCAAAGTTAAAGTCTCTAGGGCGAGAATTACTTAAAGTCTCTTTCTCTCGATTAGAGAAAGCATCAAAGTCTCATTCAAAAGGGCGTCGAACATCAATTGGCATCGTAGAAGATGGCAAAATGACGAGGTCGGCAAGATGGGCCATAATGGCTGCAATGTCCTGCAAATGGCGGGTAATGGCTAATGCCTGGTAAATGTCCAATGTCCTCAATGGGTGCAATGGGTAATGGCCGCTTTCTTCTTGTGCACCAGGTTTAAATAAACAACAGTTCAAATCCAGTAGGGTCTTCCATTGGAGGGTTCATAGGTTGGCTTCAAATTGTCCAATCAAAAACAACAATTCACAAGCTTCTACCTAGGCATACATTATCCTTGGAGTCGGGAACGTAAGTTGCAACATATTTTACCAATTAACTCACTTTCAGAGCTTCCATTGTCTGCACCTGCAGATTGACCTTGGAGCAAAGAAGAAGATGCCAGGCTGGCACGAAACCTTAAAGATAAGCATGTGAACCGATCTCACTGGAAAAGTACAGCTTCAAGCAAGAATACACGTTTTATTAGCACATTGGAAAAACACGAGCATCTAAACCGTGAGACAAGGCAACTAGGCCGAAGCCTCCACTAAAGTTATGCTAAGTTAAAACATTTCAAACAAGCAAATCATGGCACACGTTTACGGTTATGTCAGATTAGTACAATTCTAATACATCACGTTATATAAAGCACGCTTATAAATGTTGGCGAACTACTCTGAGGGCACATTTGTCCCCGTACAATCTTTATTAGTTCGGTTAAAGTCACACTTGATTATTGCGGCACTACGTTTATGCGCTAATAAATGTAAAACCTTCGTTTCTGCGTCATCAATCCCTCCTCTGATGACTATTTGTCATCACACAAAACTATTCTCACAAATTTTATTCCATTAAAATTCTGTCAGTTCTCTTTGCCTTTTAGTTCCCCTTGTTCTTGCCCTGTATTCTTCTGCCATTCTTTTCATCATTTTCTCTTCCTTCCTTCTCTTAATTCTTGCCATGATCATTAGTATTCCCCTCTTTATTCCCCAAATCCCAAAGATGCAAATTAGTACTATTAGTATTCCCTGTATTATTTTTAGTAATATTCCATTCCAAATGCCACCAAGCCAATTTCCCACTGAAGCAACTCCCTTTCCAACCTTCTCCCAAACTCCTGGTTCTTTCAATTCCTTCAAGTCTGCACTCTCTTTTGTTAGATTTGCAAGCATTGTTTTAATCTTCACACTGTTGTCTGGTATATACGTGCAACAGTGACGCGCACCAAGCATTTTGCAAACGCCGCCATCCTTTGCTAAAAGAATGTCTAGGGCAAGCCTGTTTTGAAGAGTCATAGCTCTTTCTGCTGCAAGTTCAGCATCCATCAGGATTATAGCACCTGAAAACTTTGTCAACATGTTATCCACTATAGTAGACAACTTTCTTATTTTGATGGAATTCAACACAACTCCCAATGAAGGAATCATGGCTCCAAATATATCTCCTACCACAGCAGCTGCGGTCTCTCTTTTCTGGATACGATGAGATCCCTCATGAAAGTCGCCCAACTCATTGACGAGTTTGTAAAACAGGGAGTACTGAAAGAAGTGTTAAGCAGTCCATGTAATTCACCAATCATGGGACTAATAAAGCCGAGTGGAAAGGTCCGAATCATGCAGGACTTGAGGAAAATAAATGACATCATAATTAAATGCTGCCCTGTAGTACCGAATCCAGCTGTGATAATGTTTCAAGTCCCTTGCGATGCCGAGTGGTTCTCAGTCATCGACTTGTCACAAGCATTCTTTTCGGTGCCTCTTCATGAGGACAGCCAATTTCTCTTTTGTTTCAAATTCTTAGACAGAGTTTACAGTTGGTGTCGAATTCCTCAAGGGTTTTCTGAGTCACTTTCATGAGGGTGTCTTGTGCCATGTGGTATTGTGGGGTCTGGGGAAAGGTTACATTGGGTTTTACGGTCACTTTCACTGGTTCCACTCCTTTCACCAATCCCACCTCTTTTCCTGTCATATCCCACACTTCCTTTCCGACTGTTTCCCGTAATTCAGCTGGAATATCTTCTTCAGTTATCATCGGAAAAAGGTTAATCAGAGGATATTCTTCATCGACAGTTTCCATCTCATCCCCTTCTACACTGTCCTCTTCTTCCCCATCACTGCTCGTCTGAATTCTAATTCCATCGTTCGAACACATAATCGAACATCCCAATTTGCACAATAGGTCTCTCCCTAACAGTGCTATCGGGCTTGAGTCACATACCACAAACTTATGTGACCCTTGATAGTTACCAATTCTGACTTGTACTGGATCTGTGATTGGGTTCGTCAGGTACCTGTTTGCTACTCCCACTACTTGAACTGTTCTCCCTGAGAGTGGCAAATTTGGTACTTCAATGCTCCTAACAGTTGAACTTGTGGCTCCTGTGTCAACCAAGAATGAAACACGATGACCCATAACTCTTCCCTCCACATATGGACCCTTTTGATCAACTTCCAAGGATGCTGCAAGCACACAATTTCCCTCCTCATCTGAACTTTCACTCTCCCATACATTGTTTATTCCATTCTCACTGTGTAATGGGAACTGTTGTACTGTGCCATTTGTATTCATCACCTGACCCGAGACCTGTGGAGGAACCATCACTTGCTGCTGACTCACTGGTGCCAAAGGTATTTGCATTTGCTGATTAGGTACCATGGGAAACTGCTGTTGCATTGGCTGCATTTGCGTCATCTGCATACAGGGCATCTGCATCTGCTGCGGCTGCATGGGCTGTAATCCCTGCAGCTGATTTATGGTCTGAAAATTTGGGTTTGGACCTCTCATTTTCGGTCCCCTCATTGTCTGGAATGCATTGACATCATTGTTTTGCTGACCAACACCTGCACCTTCCTGCACCACCATCGGGCACTTCAGTTTCCAATGCCCGACGATTCCGCACACGTGACACAGCATCACCCTTTTCATTGCCTGCACACCATTCGGAATTGCAACAGTGTTCAAATCCGGACCATTACTCCCAAAGCCTCCTCTGCCTCTGCCTCTCGCCTGTGGCTGAAACACCATATTTCCCTGCGGCTGCGGCTGCGGTATCTGCTGTTGGAACCCTTGCAACCCTTGCAAACCTGTCTGAGCTGCTTTAAGTTGCATCATCATCACTTTCTCTTTCAACTTTTCTGTTTCACTTCAATTTCGTCGCTACAGTATTTCGCATAATTCAACACCTCATCAATCGGTTTCGACTGCCAACAAATCAAATGCGTCTTTATCATCTGACTTATCTCTGGTCTCAGCCCTTCCACAAATCTAAACACAAAATGAAGCATGTCCTTCGCCTCTATTGTTTCCGTGCCACTGTAGTTCTTGAACGCCTTCAACAACCTCTCATAGTAACCATGAATCGACTCTTTAGCCTCTTGGGCAGTTCTATCAATCTTCTGCCAATCCACATTTCTCGCGGCAACCTTCGTCTTCAAATGCTCAATCACCTTATAGTACAAGCTCATTACCATAGGTGATGGTGCACCCGTATCCCTGTCTCTCTCTGGTTCACTTGTCGGCCAACCTACAGCCCTTTTTCAGTCTTCCCACAAATCTGCCGGAACCACAATCTCAAAGAGGGTGTTCAGGTCTTCCCAAAGACATTTTGCAAGCTTCACAAACCTATCAGTCTGTTGATACCATTCAATCGGTTTCTCTCTCAGTTTGGGAAAATCATCCGTAAAAGACTGAATGTCGCTTCTGTGCCACGGTACATGTATTAATTTTCCCCCTGCTGTCTCCCTCATTGGTAACATGGTTATTGCATCACTACTCTGTGATCTTTTCTCGTTGTGCTCTGGGACACTGTCCTTCCTCTTTTCCTTTTTCTTTGCCCATCTGCTTTCCCATTTGTCTAAGCACCCCCACACTTGTGCACTCTGCAGCAATTCTCTAAGGTGCGTTTTCATGCCTGCTGACCTCATGTGTTCAAAGTCTGTGGTCCCGAAATCCAATCTATAGCTCCTGCTCAAGTGTTTTGTCTTGTCTATCTCAACCCCGTTTTTGTCAGCTATTTCTTGCAACCTTCTATGTACCTTGTTCACTTCTCTCGTAATCCTGGGACATAGATACCTCAGCTCTTCTTCCGAGTAGGACTCTAACCTATTCAAACCCATAGTCCCTTCCACCAATTCTTCTGCTTCCATGTTCAACCTTACCCTATTCAGATAGTCTTCTCCCTTCCCGCTGGCTGAGCTTTGTGTGGAATTCAGACTGTTGAACCACTGTGTCAGCTGTTGCGCATTCAACCCCATCAGTGTAGCATTCACATCGACTGCCATTGATGGTTGCGGCAACTTTTCAGTGTTCGATGATAGCGGTATCATCAGTGGGGGACTCGACCTCACCACTGTTGACTGAGCACATATGGGACTAAACTCCATCAAGGACCCAGATCCAGTTGGCAGAGCCGCTATCGGAGTTGTCTCTGGAGTGTTTTCTATGCACCTCCTTTCCGTCCCATTCTGCACCATTGATCCTTGACCGCTCATACCTGAGTTAGGCTGAATGTACAAAGGTACCGGTGGACCTACAGTAATGGGTAGGGATATCGCATCTGGGTTCTGTCCATTCCCCAGGTTCTGAGGCATGTTCATTCCCACACTATGGGTCATCATTGCCGGCATGCCCGTCTGACTCACCGTCATTTGAGCATGTGCGGTTCCCCCCTGCATCTGCTTTTGAGGCATCAAAGGCTGGGTTGACTCAGCTTGTGCCAATGTTGGGTTGCGACCATTCTGTACTCCCATTACGGTTGGATCTAGAATCATTCCTGTACTACCTTGGGACCTGCGGCTGATAATTTTCTGCTGTTTTCAATATAGGCACATCTGGATATATTCTCCTAACCTGCGGTATCTGCGGGGTGAACAGTAAACTCGGGTCCTTAGATCCCGATGGCATTTCTGAATTCGGAGTTTCATTATTCTGTACCGGTGCCGGAGGGGCAGAACTGGTACTTGGACCTTGTTCACTCTCTACATAAGGTGGTGGACGGTCGTTCAGCAATTGCATGATGAACTCCTCATCCTCTGACTCGTCTTACCTCCTTAACTTTTCCTCGTCCTCTCTATCTTTGGAACACCTCCTGTTTGTCTTACAGGTAGCTTTCTTGCCTGTCGCCTCTTCTTCCTTAGCAATTGCGGGAAACAATTTTATCCCCTGCAATATATCTGACCTCCACACCTTCTGTGCATTATCCCACCTAGCGTCCGCTAGTGCCTTTTCTACCTTTCTTATCCTGGTCTCGAACTTCTTTTGCTGTTGCTGTCTAGCCATTAGTTCCCAAATCGCTAGAGCCTCAAACTGTGCTGGCCTTGGAGGTACCTTCATGTCGTACATCGCGAATCTCAAATTCTCTAGGATCCTTATATTGAATGTCCCATGGATCGGGAACGCTACGCTCCCATGTCTCTCTGTCAGCTTGTGCCATTGCTTTAGCCAAAGGCACGGAGCTACCCCCCTTTCCTCCATTACAATGTAAGCTGGTGTACCTTCGGGTGGCGTCTCCTCTCCTACGCTCGCTTTAATGTAAGACTCCCCCTTCATCGCACTCTTTAATGCTTTAAAAATTTTCATTTTCTCGTCTTTTATTTCACAAAGTTTGTAATCAATAAGTGACTTTAATTCCCGGAATACTCTTCGCTTGCCTTTCCCCTTCCAATCGAGCCCCATGGACTGCGTCCAATCCGTGCGCGGCCCTTCTCTGCAACCAACCTATCCCAGCGCGGCTCCTAGTGACGTCACACTCACACACACACTGCGGCTGACAAAGCCTTGCGGCTTGTCCTCCTTCACTCAGCTCCTCTCGTAACAACTTCTAGCATGTATCGCGAGCAACCAAATAATAATAAAACAGATCTGTCGGTTTACTACAGGAAGGGTAACACAATCGCTTCAGGACCTTAGGGATTTTTCACTAGCCTCAGCAGTTATTCCATCTTTCTCGGTCCCCACTTTCGCAAGCAAATTCTGACCCGCAGACTCTGCTCTCAACTTGTCAGTGATCTATTCTAGTGCACTTAGAATTTGTCAAAGCCCGAAGTCGAAGTTTTCTTTCACTCCCTTAACACACGTACCGACTCGTTGACCACGCCCGGTCAACCTATTGAACCGACCAGACCACAACATAAAACAAGTGTCTCATACACTTTTCAACATACTCCGGAGTCTCTTGACCTCGCAGGGCCCGTCTCAACAACAACAACCATGTGGACCTTTTTCTGCACAAAGCGCCACATGCACATGAAGTTCGACGACTTCCCTACTCTCACACTCGGAGTCGCACCTCCGCTATTCTCTAAAATCCTCGCAACCTTTTCAAACAATCTGCGGCAATAAGCTGTGCAAGCGCAAAATCCTAACTTCACTCATACCGTCACTAGTACCGCCAACGCCGATTTCACACCTCCATTCTCTCCATTCGCAAGCTCCGAGATCCCGGGAAAGTCGCGGGGGACTTAGGGCATCATAATTCTCTCAATCTGTTTTACCCAAGAAAAATCTAATGCAACACCATATACTTCTCGAGTGGGGTCTCAAAGGGCGAAACCGTTACCTCTCGAATGGGGTCCCAAAGGGCGTAACCGTTACCTCTCGAGCGGGGTCCCAAAGGGCGAAACCTTTACCTCTCGAGCGGGGTCCCAAAGGGCGAAACCGTTACCTCTCGAGTGGGGTCCCAAAGGGCGAAACCGTCCTCTGCTACCATCTACTGATAGAGCGTTCCTTCCTAATAAATTACCTGTATCCGGACGCTCTTGGGTCGATGAATCTTTTGACCAAGTGGGGCTCTCTTCACCCGAGAGTAATCAATTTAATCAAATCAATAATCAATAACGAACATAAGCGATGCCCTGATCAACATAACACTTCACAATTAATCCAGAAAACATTTCGGCGAACCATGACCTTTCGGCCATGAATAACCACACCAGTTCATTCAAAGTTAATGAATTTATTTCCCTATATTAACAAAGCTAGCACGATATAAATGTGTCTCAACACCAAATGATATATGTAAATGAACATTAATAGCTGTCCATAACGGCGAAAAAGATGCAATCTATGCAGCATTTGAATAACAATGCATTCGATAATAGCAACGCAAACCACTAAAACTATAATCTGTAATGGGCTAATTGCATACATTAGTCAGCATAACAAGGTCTCAAATTGCATCGTGCAACAAATGAATCCTCATCTAACCTCAAATTAGCATCTGCATGTGGGACTTCATGCAAAAACAATTTAGCAACATTAATTTAGAAAACTCCTAACTAGGGCTCTCATCAAAAATCAGCAGTTGGTTACCTAAAAAGAAACACAATGCAATTGTACATTTTCCTTTCATATTTACCAAATTCAATCAGCATTCAAGGAAGTCTTCGTCTCACAGGTACCGGTTTCGATCAGCATGGGACGGGGGCAAAGGGGCAGGGTGGACGGGGCAATTGCCTCACAGCGGCAAGATAAAAGGACAAAACTATTACTTTATGCAAAGGGGCAAATCAAAGTTAAAGTCTCTAGGGCGAGAATTACTTAAAGTCTCTTTCTCTCGATTAGAGAAAGCATCAAAGTCTCATTCAAAAGGGCGTCGAACATCAATTGGCATCGTAGAAGATGGCAAAATGACGAGGTCGGCAAGATGGGCCATAATGGCTGCAATGTCCTGCAAATGGCGGGTAATGGCGGGTAATAGCTAATGCCTGGTAAATGTCCAATGTCCTCAATGGGTGCAATGGGTAATGGCCGCTTTCTTCTTGTGCACCAGGTTTAAATAAACAACAGTTCAAATCCAGTAGGGTCTTCCATTGGAGGGTTCATAGGTTGGCTTCAAATTGTCCAATCAAAAACAACAATTCACAAGCTTCTACCTAGGCATACATTATCCTTGGAGTCAGGAACGTAAGTTGCAACATATTTTACCAATTAACTCACTTTCAGAGCTTCCATTGTCTGCACCTGCAGATTGACCTTGGAGCAAAGAAGAAGATGCCAGGCTGGCACGAAACCTTAAAGATAAGCATGTGAACCGATCTCACTGGAAAAGTACAGCTTCAAGCAAGAATACACTTTTTATTAGCACATTGGAAAAACACGAGCATCTAAACCGTGAGACAAGGCAACTAGGCCGAAGCCTCCACTAAAGTTATGCTAAGTTAAAACATTTCAAACAAGCAAATCATGGCACACGTTTACGGTTATGTCAGATTAGTACAATTCTAATACATCACGTTATATAAAGCACGCTTATAAATGTTGGCGAACTACTCTGAGGGCACATTTGTCCCCGTACAATCTTTATTAGTTCGGTTAAAGTCACACTTGATTATTGCGGCACTAAGTTTATGCGCTAATAAATGTAAAACCTTCGTTTCTGCGTCATCAGCTGCATTTTGCAGCACACATAGAAAGAGGAAAATGCATCTCTGGATTGTTTTTGTGCAGGAAGGTGTCTCTTCCTGCACAAAAAAAATCCTGTCAACAATGCAGACACCATTGCACCATGGTTCAAGGGTTCATGCATTGGTGCTAGGCAGCAATTTGTGCACCAGTGCAGGGGAAAAAGGAAAGAAATGCACTGTATCTTGTAAATACAGTACATTTCTGCCCTTTCAAATTGACGCAGGGTAGTGTAGCAGCTTGCTGCTCTACCCTCACCAATTCCTAGTAAATATGCTCCCACCTTGTAATGTTTCACAGCATAAGTGCACACAGTGTAGTATTCTGCCTGCGTCCAGTTAGTGGAGGCATGTGTCCAGCCTGAGGATTTATGCACATAGCTTTATGACTCCTAACTTTATGGTCTCTTATCTACTGTACACCAAACAGCGCTTGATTTACATATGCAAATAGTGGCAACGGCATATATCTAAATGCATACCCTCTCTCACATGTATTCATTGTGACTGCTAATAATACATAAATGATCACATGGGTGTAGATACACCTCTATATGCATGCGTTTAGGTACATCGGTTTAAAGAAAAAATAGTTATTGATTTTGCATAAGAAACAATTACACCAAGTTTGTTGCTGACACCCGATACAGTTCCATACATACATCATTAAATACATGTCACACAAGGCCCCATTGGTGGGACTTCAACTTGATAACATTGTCATTGTTTACAGAGCAGGGTTTAGGAGACAGAGAACTGTGCTAATTAGTGTCTTCCAGAAATGGGCAAAAGTTGACTTGCGGGCGGCATTCTCTAGTTACGGGTGTTTTGATGGGGGCTAGTTGGAGATGTTGGTCTAATGGTTGCTTGCACCGCTGTCTGGGATGTGGTGTTAGCTGTCATAGTGATGGGAAAATAGGTCTGTTCTGAGTGTATAGATAAGAACGGAGAGGGCAGTTTAGGTACATTGTTTGACCGTTATTAATTGGGTCCATTCAAGGCCACCAAACCAGAAGAAACCAAACAAGAATGTCTAAACTATAGAAGAACAAAGAGATAGAAGTGGGGATGGAAAGACCATCTGATGCTGGCTGGACACACAAACACTCTAAACTAAAGAGGACTACTTGTGATGTTGCTACGTACTTGTAGTCGCCAGTGGTGTAACGCAAAATGATGGCCCCCCCCTGCAGAATGTGACGAGGGGCCCCCAAGTCTCCTATATCTCACAGATATGAAATGGTCTTCGGCTGACTGGGGACCCCCTGAGTGTTGCAGGCCCTTCTTTCTCAGAAGATTGCCCACCCTGCACTGCAGGGGCTAAATGGGCCTGTATTATACCCCTGGGAGGAGCCTGTAACATTTCTCATTGCACTAGCGAAGTTTCAGGTTGTTCCTAATTACTTGCTTTATGTACTTTGTGGAGTTTTCCGGTTCCCTTAGATTACACATGAGAATGTTTGTAATGTCAATATTAGTTTGCTCTGAAAACAGATATGTCTTGGTCTGATGAGTTTCTTTTGCAGTGTGCCTCACATATTTACAAGGGGATGGAAAGCCACCTTGCATGACTTTTTATGGCTTTGTAAATATGAGCCCCTTTCACACATAACACTGTGTGGAAGGAGCATTCAGTGAGTGTTGCTCTGGGTGTTCTCTCACAACACCCATGGAATGTAACAGAATCTGATGCATTCCCAGATTTACAAGTCTTGGAATGCGTCCGATTCCTACACCACCTTAGGGGTGGCATTAAATAGCTCAACAGGGAGAAATAACATTATTCTCCCAGTTGTTTCCTCTTTCTATATGTGCTGCATTCTACAGCACACATAAAAAGAGTTTATGGGGAACAAAACATTAATGATGGTTTATTGTTTATGTGCAGGAATGTACCCCTTCCTGCACATAAACAATCACCCCTGCAACGCAATGGTGCAAGGGTGCCTGCATTGGCGCTAGGCGACAATTTGTGCACCAGCGCAGGTGACAAGGACAGGATTGAGCTGTATCTTTCAGATACAGCACATTCCTGCCCTTCTGTTTTGATGCAGGGTGGTGCAACAGAAAGGCTTGCAGCACTGCCCTGCACCAAACCTTAGTAAATGAGGACCCAAGTTCCACCAATGAGTGTTAAGGATTTCTTTTTAGGAGATCTGTGGGAACCATGTTGTGTCGACTGTCGACAACACACAAGCATTTTTGCAGGCGAGTGCACATCTTATATAGCTTGCCCTGGCAAGTGA
This sequence comes from Pleurodeles waltl, assembly GCF_031143425.1. Taxonomy (NCBI): domain Eukaryota; kingdom Metazoa; phylum Chordata; class Amphibia; order Caudata; family Salamandridae; genus Pleurodeles; species Pleurodeles waltl. The sequence continues at coordinate 1,449,854,117 of NC_090447.1, read as the reverse complement.
CTCAACAATTGGGAGGTAAATGGATTGCAAATTACACTTGTGTTCCAAGTTGTCACCATAGTGTGAATCTTCCCGATTTTACTAATATGTGTAAGAAATATGTAAAAGTTGTAACAACAATACTTTTCAACTTCACACTCCCTATTGTTTCAATTGAATATGCAAATACACGATAAAAATATGTTGTAACTTTGAACACCCCTTGTCGAAACCTAACTCTATATGATTGTGGTTCTGGATGCTCCTTTTCTATACTATATGGTCCCAGATGCACACAGGACACTATTCTTCTCTGTATAGTGTGAACAAACACAGAATGATGGACCTTTTGCAATTGGACCTGAATTCTAGCCTTTTACAGCATGAAAATCCCCGCAAATTCTGCCTTTAGTTAGTGGTTTATAAGTTCAAACATTATAGATCATGCATATTAGTTCAACTACAAAAGTCACACCTCTCTGTGTTCCCCAGGCCTCAGGTTTTCATGACATGTTTGGGGTTTGTAGGGTCGTGGTGTGCTGAGCAACATCAGCCTTTATGGCACCCAGGAGGAAATGTGATTTTGTGTCATTTGTAATGTTTTCATAGCATTATGGCCATTGAAATATGCATGATCCATTCAAGTCACACCTACATGTACTTCCCTGGGTGTATAGTTTAAGATATAAATTGTATTATACAGGTTCCAAGTACCACTGCATTCTCAGGTTTCACATGTCTGTACAATGCACCAACACAAATTGAGCTTGACATTGTGGCGGTTTTGTTACATTCCCATCTTATATAATATACTCATCTACATAAGCATTGTACTGTTAGCCTCTAAAATGGGTTAAAGATGCAATTGGCCCTGGTCTTGCTGCTACCCACTATGCCAGTAACCCATCTAACAGATAAGCAATGCATCCATCTTCATTAACTGGTGGGGAGACCAACACATTTTCATTTCAATTAATTGTTAATGGACTATTAATTATAATCTCATTCTTACTATTTTTAAAACGTTGTCTGACAAATCTTTGTTTCTTTCCTTACCAAAATATAAATTGGTCATTCATTAGCTCTTTTCAATGCAAAACGTTTATCTACTGTCTTGCCTGAAATAAAGTCCAATATTAGAATATTTGAATTCATAGAAAGAAATAACCAATAATTGAAAGACAAATCCATCATATACAGTTCAGTCACTTCCACATGTTTCGTGGTAATGGTGACTGCTTCTTCATGGCTCTGAAATAAAGAAATCCTTCTCCAGATCGTCTTGAGATAGCCTGTACAAATATACATCGAAGCCTTATAGCAAATCAATCCTGTTTGGCCCACACTTGAGCAATTAGTTTCTCACTTACATTTCTGCATTACTTTCATTTCTCCTCCACCATACAATCACTGTTCATTCCAACTCCTTCAGATATCATTATGGTCTGCTGTTTGCATTTATTCCTAAGCTTCACCATCAGAGGAAGCCAAAAGCTGGTGTGACTGCCTTCTCATGGACTTCTGTTTCTCCAGCAGCTTGAGATGACAGTCATGCCAGCTTTTGGCTTCAACCACGCAATTATCTCCTTGGAAGAGGAGGCCAAGGAATTTGGAAAGGTATTGAGATACAAGGTCAATCTGCTAAATTTAAAATAATTATGAATTATGCATTTGAAGGCCCCAACAATTGGCTTGTCCCTGCAGCAAACCTACTTAGGCGCTACAATATGTAGCTGTTGCTGAGAGACAGGATTTGCACCATGGAGATTCTTGGTGAGTACTCAAGTACAAGCTGCACTTGAGCGGATGGACGTTTAGTCCCAGGCTGAGGTTTAACATCAACAAATCAACAATACATCAATGACAGTGAATCACATTCGATCCCGGACGGGTGACAGAGAGTTGATTTTTTTCAAAAAATTAAGACTTAGTAGCAGATTAGCAAAGTTGCAATCTCAAATTTCTTAAAGGATATCAAAGATAAATGGACAGTACATACACATCTTTGTTATTGTTATGTAAGGTACAACTTTGGCGTAACTTTACAAGGTGTGCCTTCCCAACCAGGGGTGTCACAAGTGAAGATGGTTCAATACACCTGCAATGAATGTGAAAGACAGTTACATAGAGCCAACAATCCTGTGATCAGGGACATTGTGGAAAGAGTAACAATCTTATTTAGTTATTCACTTAGTAACACACACAGTACTAAGAAGAATTAACACATTTAAGTTGAAAGTATTTATTACTACAGGAACAATCTGTCAGTATATCTAAAACTACTACACAGAATATAAAAACAACAACAAGGCACGGTGTAAATAGCATGAATAAAATGAACATTTCCAGCATTGTTAAAATGTGAGCTATACTGAGACTACGAAAGGCAGAGCAGCTTGCAATCTAGAGTTTCTTAGGGAGAAGAGACACACTGCATACCTTGTTGGCAGCAAAGGTTGTCTTTATCAGGGGAGGTGTGAAAACTGTTCCCCGTGGAGGGCAAAGACCCATTGCAGTAGCAGTCTGCTGGTCATCCTCTGGGACTTGGCTTTATCTGCTTCATTCTTCAGGTGAGATGTGTCATCTGGAAAGTGTGAAGTGTGCTGCCAGCAGGTAAGACTGTCGCTGGCAGAATGTAAGGCGATAATCTGGGTGAAGGACCTCTCGCTGACAAGTGGTCAGTTGGCAGTCCTTATATCCTAAATCTTTTCAAAACTTAGAATTTCTGACATAGGTTCAGTAATGTGTGACATAAATGATGTGCATCAAGATATGCATTCCAGATGTTTTTTCATGAATATATAAGTTAAAGGAATGATAATTCAGGCTACACTATTTTGATTATATGTCTGTATATGTTCTAATTTGACCATGACTTGGTGAAGAGTAAGCATTTGACCCATGTGAATGTCGCATTAGATATTGTATCTATATCATTAATCAAAGAACTTAATGCTATCACAGTTCCTAGAAAGATAAGGTCCGGCGACATCTGCGTTTAAAGACAGACATGACAATGATTCTGCATAAATCAAGGTATATGGCTGCTTCCATTATCTAAGTTAGGAAAGATGACGATCTCCACGAACTAGGATGGAGTTGGGGCCTACTTAAGAGGGAGTTGGGCCTTAGAGACTTTAGTAATTTTATAATTGAAATACCTTCACACATAGCAACTGCAAAAAAAAATGCTAAGAGTTACAATAGAGCAAATCAAGCAAATTTGGTTTCCCATGAAAGGAAATTTCCTAATATGCTAAGCTACAGGAAACCTAGAAAATTCATGAGACAAGTTAAGTAGAAGGTGTCCACAAGTGAATCCCTTAAAATGCACAATTAAAAAAGTGAGAAATGCTTTGCTCAGGAGTCTAACTCATTGAACTGGAGCAGAGAGATCTACTCTTTAGAGAGTAGAAAGGGACATCTGAATCTAAATGTCTCAATACTGCACAATTAAAACATACATTTCTTTTCATTGAAAAATGACCCCCTATAGTTCCCATGAAGAGAACCAATCAGAATCTAACATTTGACAATATGACATTAACAACCTTATTCCCAAATATCGCTCAGTGGAAGTATTCCACTGCAAGGCCCTCAAGCAAGAAATAGCTTGTAGCAAGATGATACCTCATGGGCGGGCTGTCTTTGGTACAGATGCTGAGTTTCAGTGTTCAGCTCTCATGAAACACACACAAGTATACAATTCTCACAGAATCCAAAACATTCCATAACATTCTTATCAATTACTGCAGTTTGGCTCCTATAACTAGAGAAAAGAAAACATAATTTGCAAACACAGTATATTTCATGTAATATGAGTTATTCAAACTGAGGCCTACCTTAGCTATGGCTAACTTAACGTGAACATCATTAACTATGGTTAACCTTAACATGAAAATTACACTATGGGCCTCATTTACAAAGTTAAACATGCACATTTTTGTAACTTTACGATGCTGTGCAATTCACAAATAAATTTTACGAGTAGTATCTTTACAACTCCAGAGTCTACGCACTCATGGTGGGGACTCCGCACATAAAAGATGGGAAGTTGCAAAGATACTACTTATAAAACTGCTTTGTGAATTGCAAAAAATGTCAAACTTTACCTTTGTGATTCAGGCCCACAGTGTATACGTATCTGCAATGTAAATTAGTGTAATGTTATATAAAGCATAACATTGGTGACAACACATCACAAATTCCCCCCTCTGATGACTCATCACACATTGTATTCATAAGTCCCCATGAGGCCAATTTTTAAATGCCAGTTGTTGACTTCTGCTGCTTATGCCAAGACTTCTGCTGTTTATTTCAAGATTCCTCTAGATCCCTTAATTCATCATTCAAATCACTCTGCATCCCCTCAAGGCCCATTTCTTCTCTCTTTTATTTACTCCCATTTCCCTTTGCCACTATTTCTCCTCTGTTACACTTTCATCCATTCTTTCCACATTCTTTCCAGTCATCAACCTAATCCCTCTTACAAAAAGGAACAAGCCATTGTGAAACACACAGAAAAACATTCTAATTAACTACCATAGTTTGGCTCCTGAAATGAGAGAAAGAAAAAATATACAGCAAGCACAGTACATTTCATTCGACATGAGTTACTCAAACTGAGGCCAACATGAACTATTGCTAACTTAGTGTGAACATCATCAACTAAGATTACCCTTAACATGAAAATTCCATTAGGTGTATAAGTATGTGAAATGCATTGACTACCAATTACTCTTGCCAGTCATTATAGCGTCCTTCAAATCAATATCCTTTTCAAATCCTTCTAATATTTCACTCAATTAAACTTTTATTTCCTGATTCTTTTTTTCATCATTTCAATGCTGCTGTAGGAAAATGCAGCTGGGGGTATCAGAGAGCTAGAAGAGCCATGCAGACTAAGGGTCAGATGTATCAAACATTTTTGCATTCGCAAATGGTGCGGATCGCAAAATTCAGTCGTTTGCGAATACAAAAATGCCTTTCAGGATTTATGAAAGGCATTCTCAGTGCAATTTCAAGGAATCGCTAAAATAGTGATTCTCTGAAATTGCGACTCCATTTAGGGAATCGCAAATTTGCGATTTCCAAAGCACATGTATCAAGCATTTCCTAAATGCAAATTGGGAATTTAGGAAATGCAATTACCACCAAATCCAATTAGGTGGAAAGAATGTGCAATTTAAAAAAATGCATTATAAATGCATGTTTTAAAATGACATAGAGCGCACATGCCCCAAGGTCATGTGTGCGCTTCATATATCCACAAATATTTTTTTGGGGTGCATCAAAGGGGGCCTTAGGCCCCCAGCACCCTGGGATTTGCATTACCTAATTTCAGAATTCCTAACAGGAACAGGAACATTCGCACCTATGGGCCTAAATGCCTATAGGGATGAATTGAGTCCCATTACCTAATTGCGATTCGGTAATAACGATTGCGAATTTCAAGAAATAGCTATTACAGAATCGCAATTTTCATGCATCCCATTTTGCATTTCTTTAATAGTGATTTCTTAAAATTCGCTATTTAGGAAATGCAGACCGGGAGCTTGATACATCTGGCCCTAGATGTTAGTCTTTACACGATTTTGGTTTCTATTACTGGGCCACAATGGGGCAGAGTCTTCTAATTTATGGTCCTGATAATAATTTTCTAAATATGTATCAGATGGGACTCGGGTCAGGTGCAAATTGTAGTTTCATTTAATTTACTGACCCTGACTATTTGAAAATGGAATGTTTTAAGGTTTTGAAACCTGTTAGGGATGTTTGGGGTGTATGGTGCAAAATATTTAAAATAGCCAGGATTCACCAATACATGCCATTATATGTTTATTGGTGTTTATTAGTATATTTGTAATAATTCTGAATTATTTACACATTTACTATTTATCTTATTTAACTTGTGTGACAAAAGCTTAATTGTGAACATATTTGCATTCTTCTTCTTCTTTTCTCAGTAAAATAATCATATGCCTAGGTCTAATTAACCATAGGCTTAATAACAAAAACCAAAAGCACAGATTTAAGTAGGAAGACTACCAGAAAGCTGCAAGTAAGAAAGAAGAGAAACTACTGCCACCTAGGGACAGGAACTGCTCTACAAGGGCCATGGAAAGGAATTATTGTCACTGCTACAAACACATAAAGGAGGAAGGACACCATACTCCTAAAAAACCCATTAGACCTCTGTGGACTTAAACTTGACTGGCAAAAGACCTCTACTTAGAATTCATCCATGAAGACCTGAGGACCTCAGGAGTCACCAGGTAAAGGAAGTTGGAACTTAGGGCCTAAATCTTCCTTTTTAATAAATATGTCACCCCAGAGTAGGTCTTAAGCAGCCCATATGACAAGGTGCAATTCATTTAAAATGTTGGGCATGTACTTTTAACTCTTATTTGCTCTAGTAGTGAAAAACTCTTTGATTCATCTCTCACTAATGCAAGGCCTGCCTTTCCCATAAGACAACATTGGGTTAGGTGAATAAATGTAATTAATGATAACCTTCAATTGGGAGCTGAATGTCAAGTTTAGTCTCTAAAGATTTTTAATTTAAATCCTCCTTTAGTTGAAATTTTTTATTTAAGTGACAATTCTGAACATGCCAGTTTTAGAAACTTGGCATTTTCTTATCCTGACCATTTGGTGCCTGCAGCCTGTATCCTGGGTCACATGACTAGGTGTAGCTAGCAGTTGGTCTTTGTGTATTACTCACAGACAGTGCGACAAAAGGGAAATAAGTGTTGGCAGGATAGGCCATCTCTGACTTGATAGGGGAAGGTGCTGTCACCTACCACACTTGGACATCAGAAAGGCTCTTCGTCAGCACACTCAGAAGGGGTTTCACACTAGTCTTTTGTGCCCCCAGACAAGCTGGGGCCCAGGCAGGGAGGCAGGACATTCCAGACACCTCTGTAGAGGGAGGACTCTAGAAACATCTCCAAGGAAAAATAGTGGATCCTGAAACTCAACATTTCAGGACAACTCTGGGCCAGTGGAAGACTCAGGAAAGACTGCTGTGATGCTCTTCTGCAACAAGAACTGCTGCTCTGCTACCCAGCTGCCAGAATGCGTGAGAATGGACTTGCACCTTGAATGCAGAACCCCCAGAGTGACTCAAATGGTTACTTGGCTGCCCTCTGATCAAAGCCCCAGGCATAGAAAAGACTCCAACCACCCTGAACCCTGCACCAGGACTCTGATAGTTGTGAGTCCTGTCCCCCAAGTAGTGGCACCCCAGTCCTGGGTCCTTGGAAGTGGGCCTGAAGGTGCTCTGTCAGCTAATCTGTGGTTATTTGGGTAGTACCAATGCAGCATGATGCATCTTCTTGCAGCTCCACATAGGAACCGCTGCTGGGTAATGCATACCATCGCAGGACCCTGCAGCTCTTTTGAGCTGCCAGTGGGTAACTCCTCCTTTATGTCGACCTCACATCTTAGCCCCAAAACTGCTTGGAACCATCGATGCGTGACACATCCTCGATGCAGGACCTCCCATTGCAGCCCTCTAGAATTGCTGCTGCATTATGCATCCCTAACGCAGGACCTTGCATCGTAGGCCATTGAAACCACTGCTAAGTGACACATCCTCAATGTGGGATCTCGCAATGCTCTGCAACAAGGATCTAAGGTGCTTTTTCAGAAGGCCTAACATGGTCCCTCTATCCAGAATGGTCTCAAAAAAAGTCAGCCTGACTTGTGACGTTGTCCCAGTCCGGAACGACAAGATGACCACAGTTGGCACTTTGTTCTTTTAAGCCCTATTTTTATCTAAACATTTAAAATTGGATATCTCCTGCATTCACTAATTAGGTTTCTGTTGTTTTGGTGTCAAATAAATTATAAAAGTTTACTGTTTTTCTAAATTGGTGTGAAAATGCTCTTGTTGTGTGTTTTCACTTTATTGGTGGATGATGTCAAGGCTACTTTCTCTAATATAGCCGAGGCCACCTTCCATACAAGTACACCCAAAGTTAATAGTATTTTGGGGGATTTTCAACCCCTGAACATATAGGCCCTCATTACAATCCTGGCGGTCGGTGTTAAAGCTGCGGTAATACCACCAAGAGGCTGGCAGAACAAAAAATGGTATCACGACCATGGCGGAAACCGTCAGCATAGACAGCCACTTTAACACTGCGACCGCCACAGTGGTAGAAACAAACACAGCAGCGGTAACCGCCAACAGACAGGCGGAAGACAAAGTACTGCCCACTGTATTTCAACACGCCTATCCGCCACCTTTTCCGGGGTGGAACCAACGCCATCAAAAGAACGGCGGAAACAGTACACAGAAGGGAAAACACTTACCTCTCGACACCCAACGAGGAACCAGGACGCCATGGAGCCCAAACTACACGTACTGCCTATGCTGGTCTTCCTCCTTCTCTATCAGGAGCAGGACAGATGCCGTCGACAACCACGGTGAGTACTGCACCTATAACACAGGGGAGGTGGGGAAAGAGAGTGACACACACACGCAACACGCAATACCCCCACCCCCACCCTCACCCACAACAACATACACACAAATACATGCAGCAACATTACATTTACAACCCCCCCACCCCCTGGAGGAACGCAAGAACAAAAGGAAGTGATTGTAACAAGTGTAATCATGAAAAATCAGATAGTCAAAATTCAAAATTCGGTATATACAAATATGTACACCAACGACACAAGTCCAGATAGTGTGCCAAGTATTGTCTGTGGACCACTGGTCCCAAAATGCATGGGCAAAGCCCACACTAGATACCTGACTGGAAACTGAGAGAACACTGCTGGGGCATCAGACCGAAAATATACAGGCACCTCGGGGGGAGGGAGGGGCACCTCAGCCAGATGAACGCACAACGCCACTGCTGCACGAGGGGACTCAATGCCCACTGCTTTATCCTGGGGAGTGCAAAGTCACAGTCTCTCAAGTCTCTCCAGTGGGTGGTTTGCCCACTGCTTCATCCTGGGGAGTGCAAAGCCACAGTCTCTCAAGTCTCTCCAGTGGGTGGGTTGCCCACTGATTGGTCCTGGGGAGTGCAAAGCCACAGTCTCTCAAGTCTCTCAAGTGGGTGAGTTGCCCACTGTTTGGCCCTGGGGAGTGCAAAGCCACTGTCTCTCAAGTGGATGTGAATCTCCACTGGTTCTGGAAGGGGCATGGTGCCCAGAGTGCTTCATCCTGCCAAGGACTGAGGTAGTGGATGTATCTCTCCACTGGTTCTGGAGGGGGCCTGGTTCCCAGAGTGCTTCATCCTGCCAAGGACTGAGGTAGTGGATGTATCTCTCCACTGGTTCTGGAGGGGACTTTGTGCCCAGAGTGCTTCATCCTGCCAAGGACTGAGGTAGTGGATGTATCTCTCCACTGGTTCTGGAGGGGGCCTGGTGCCCAGAGTGCTCCACGTGCAGTGTGGCCGGTACAATTCCCTCACCTGGGTGTGTGTGCCACGAGATTGCCGAGGTACAGGTAGCATGATACGCCATGGAGGCAGAGACATACCCCACACTGCTGCGGCTTCGCTTTCCACCTGCAGGTGCAAACAGTGATGGAAGTCATGCCTCATGGAAGCTGCCCAGGGTCCAGGAACTCTCCTCCAGCCTCGGACGACTGACCACTGGGGATGGTAGCCATGTCAGCAGTGGTGCCACTGTCCGAGCACGTCGCAGGGCTGGTGGCGGTGCTTGCGGCGGTGTCTGTGGTGGCGGTACTGGTGGTGGTGCATGGGTCAGCACCTGCTGAGGGACACAGCAGGTGCCTCTGACGGCTGCCCACTGGGGAAGAGGCTGGGGACTGTCGCTGAGGCTGTAGATGTGCCGGTGGCTGTGCAGGTGGCCGTGCAGGTGGCGGTGCAGGTGGCGGTGCTGGTGGCGGTGCAGGTGGCGGTTGAGGTGCGGGGCAGCTTGTGGTGTTCGCCGCCGTACAGGTTGGTGTGGTCGTGAACAGATGGTGTGACACTGGTCCCTCAGTCGGTGCCACTGTGCTCTCTCCTGACCTGCTCTTCTGCTTTTGTCCCTTCCCGACCTTTGATGGTGCCGCAGCTGTCTTGCCACTATCCCCTTTTGTTTTTGCTGAGCCCTTGGTGGCTGGTAGTTGTGGCTTCTCCCTCTGGGATGTGGGTACCTTTTTCATCTTGGCAGGTGGCGGATTGTCCTTGCCCTCGCTACGTGCCACACTGGCAGCCCTGATGGGTGTCGCACTCGTTGACCCCGCAGTTGCTGGCACCACTGTGCCTGGGGATTTGGTGGCTGAGGTGCTGGGCTGGGACCTGGATAGCCTGGCCCTAGGGGAAGGACGGGGGGAGGAGGTGTAGAGAAGAGGTCAATGTTAGCCAGGAAGAGTTTTTTAGACACACTGCGACGGGAAGATGGAGGGGGTTCGGGGGTGGAGGAAGAGGTAGTGGTTATAGGAGGTGTACGTCTGCTGAATTTGGGTGAAGGTGCATAGGCCGGAGGCTGTTGTGAGGTGGATGGCTGTTGGGTTGGTGTGTGCCTGCGTTTGTGTACTTTGGGAGGAGGGCTCACAGACACACTGGAAGAGGACACAGGGGATGTGTGAATGGTAGTGGGGGTGGTGATTGCACGTGAGCGGTGTGTGGTGATGGCCGTGCTGGTGAAGGAGGTAGTGGCTGGGGATGTAGTGCATGCAGGTGTGAGTGGAGATGAGACAGGGAGGGAGGAGGACGACGTGGAGGAGGGGGACACAGTGGAGGCAGTGGATGTTGCTCGGTCTGCATGGGGATGGGGCTTGTGTGAGTGCCTGTGGGATGTGTGGTGCTTATGTTTGCCATGTCCGCTCTTGTGTGTTGATGTGTGTGCATGCTGGTCTGATGGTGTGCTTGGGATAGGCTGAGGTACAGGGGATTGGGTCTGGGTGGAGGAAGTTGGAGGGGGGAGGCTGGACACAGATACAATGGCTGCCATCAGTGCTCAGGCCAGAGCCTGAAATGCTCTCTGTTGGGCTGCCTGGCCAGAATGAATGCCCTCCAGGTATGCATTTGTTTGCTGCAACTGCCTCTCTACACCCTGGATGGTATTCAGAATGGTAGACAGCCCAAAACAGTGAGGGATCTCAGTAGGTCAATAGCCTCCTCACTGAGGGCAGCAGGGCTGACTGGGGCAGGGCCTGAGGTGCCTGGGGTGAAGGAGATGCCCACCCTCCTGGGTGGGCGGGCACAGGGCACACGCTGCGGGGCTGCTGGGAGGGCAGTGCTGGTAGAGGGGGTGGCGACTGTACCTGTTGATGCGGTGGGCACAGAGGTGCCCGCCACCACAAGGGAGCTCCCATCACAGGAGGAGTCGCTGTCGCTGGTGTATGCTCCAGTCCCCGTCGTGGAGCTCCCCTTGCCCTCCGTCTCACTGGTGGCTTCAGACTCCGTTGCTTCACCCTCCAGGGCCAAGTGGGTTGCAGCTCCCTCCTGCTCCGGTGCCAATGCTCCTCCGCCTGATGATGCTATTGTACACAAGAACAGGTAGACCACAAAAAGGGGGGGAAGACAGAAGAAAAACATGTTCAGTTCATGCAACACCACTACCGTTGGAGGACACAACACACAGTGAGCAGCCCTCAGCACTACGCCATGCACTAACAGTTCCTAGAAAATTCACCTGACCATGGGGTACGAGGTCTAAGCCCAATTGCTGCACACCTGGAAGTCACAGGAGCCTGACTAGGTGTAGATGGCTCTTACCACTAGTGGGGTTGGGGTGCCACATAGCCTCCCTCACAAGGGACCTTGCCTACCAAGTTCGCCCTGGCCTAGGGGAACCCACTGCCCACCTCCCCCACCCAGACACCTCGCAATGCGCGCAGAGTCAGCTGAATGAGAGTGTACTCACCCCCTTGTGGCTGCTGTGAGCTCAAGCGCCCATACAACTCCGGATATCCCACCACCAGGATCGGGGACATCAGGGGGGTCATGGTGCGACGGGCATCCCTTCCACATTGGGAGGCCATCCCCAGCTGGGCCTCCGCCGTCTTCTTGCTCCAGCGGCGCAGGTCCTCCCATCTTTTACCACACTGGGTGCTCCGTCTGTGGTAGACCCCGAGAATCCGGACGGCCTTGACGATGGCATGCCAAATACCCTTCTTCTGGTGGGCGCTGACCTAGAGGAATGGTACAGGGGGAAAGGAAATTACTCACCCGCCCGGACAGTCATTCTCATGGCCAACCAGTTCCCACCCATGCCCTGACGCACATACACTCACCATCCGCACATGCAGGCCTCTGCCCCCCCATGCATCTTCCAAGCAGATGTACAACGCCAGCGCAGTTACCTCATATCCCTTTGTCCCACCTTACAGGTCACGCAGCCGCCATTTCAGGGGGCCACATGGCAGGCCAAGTAACTGTGTCACACCTATCTAGGCCGGGAATACAGACAGATACAGGCACATTTCGGATTAATAAAGTTTCTGCAAATAACACATTGTGATACCTCAGTGTTGGATGACTCTCTGCTCGCTGTTCTCCTCCATAGGGCATGCCTGCTGGGGCAGGTGATGAGATGGTGGCATCCTCCGGTGACCAGACCCCTGGTGGACCTGTCGACAATGGAAGAGAGACAAATCATAATCACATACAGACTTGATAGTGCAACAATCCTGGAACTGCGTGCCCAGTTGGAGCCTGACCTGTTGGCAGCTATCCGCCATCCCTCAGGGATACCCCCCCTCTAGTGCAGGTCCTGGCTAGTGGGTCTTTTCAAACAACAGTGGCCATGGCATCAGGGATGTCCCAGCCAATGTTCTCTAACGTGTTGTCCAGAGTGTTGTCTCCCCTGCTGAAACACATGCGCAGCTACATCGTTTTCCCTCAGGTGGAGGATTTGCCCACAGTTAAAGGTGACTTCTATGCCCTGGGACATATCCCCAACATCATTGGTGCCATTGATGGTACACATGTGGCATTTGTTCCCTCACCCCCGCAGGAATGAACAGGTGCACAGAAACCGGAAGAGCTACCATTCGATGAATGTGCAGATGGTGTGTTTGGCAGACCAGTACATCTCCCATGTCAATGCCAAGTATCCTGGCTCTGTGCATGACGCTTACATTTTGAGAAATAGAAGCATCCCTTATGTGATGGGGCAACTCCTGAGGGACTGTGTGTGGCTAATAGGTGAGGCCAAGGTCCCAATACAGTTGACATAGGTGTCTGGGTATGGGGTTGTCCCTAAGGGTTAGTGTGTGTCTAACAGTTGTCCCTCGACATTTGCAGGTGACTCTGGTTACCCCAACCTGTCATGGCTACTGACCCCAGTGAGGAATCCCAGGACAAGGGCAGATAAACGCTACAATGAGGCAAATGGGCGAACTAGGAGGATAATAGAGCACACCTTCAGCCTCCTGAAGGCCAGATTCCGGTGCCTCCATCTGACAGGTGGTTTCCTATACTACTCACGAAGAAGGTGTGCCAGATAATCGTGGCCTGCTGTATGCTGCACAACCTGGCTTTGCGATGCCAGGTGCCTTTTCTGCAGGAGCATTGGCCAGATGGTGGTCTTGTGGCAGCTGTGGAGCCTGTGGACAGTGAAGAAGAGGAGGCAGAAGAAGAGGATATCGACAAACGAAACAACATCATCATGCAATACTTCCAGTGAGACACAGGTAAGAAGAAGTAACTGCTTCCCACATCTCATACTATTGTTGGAGCTAGCATAAGTCTGTCATTTTCACTCAGGGTATGTACCCTGTCATTTTGACTTTCCATTTCACAGATCTGTGTCCCACTTTGTGCCCTCTGCTTTGTTTACGCCTGGCCTACAGCTGTGTTACATTGGTATGTGAACAAGTAAATTGACATTGCTATATTCCAGTGATATTGCAATTACACATTTGTGAAAGCACAGACTGACTCCAGACTGACTCCAGATTGTTTTGTGATTGAAGTGTGTTTATTCCTGTGCAAATAAGTGGAGGGGGTTGTAAAATGGGCTGGGGTGATAGTGGGGGTATTTCCTTGACGGAGTCCAGTCTATTTGTTTCACAGGTGATTTGTCCAAAGGGGCATAGGAAGTGGAGCAATGGCAGTTTAAAGATGGACAGGGTGACATAGTGGGACAGAAGGGTGACATTCAGGGGGTTCTTATTTCCTGGCGGGAGTCTTGGCAATGTTCTCTGTCTTGTTCCTGGATCTCAGGGACCGTTTGCGGGGTGGCTCTCCATCTGCAGGGGGTGGGGTGCTGGTGTCCTGTTGTTCCTGTGGTGGTTCCTCCTGTTCACTTGCGCCGGCAGAGGTGGAGGGCTGTTCATCCTCCAGGTTACTGTCAGGGGCCCGTTGGTGTGACACTGTGTCCCTCCTGGTGTTGAGAAGGTCTGCCAGCACCCCTGCAATGGTGACCAGGTTAATGTTAATAGACTTCAAGTCCTCCCTGATCCCCAGGTAGTGTTCCTCCTGCAGCCGCCGGGTCTCCTGAAGCTTGGCCAGTACCGTGCCCATGGTCTCCTGGGAATAGTGGTAAGCTCCCATGATCTTGGACAGTGCCTCGTGGAGAGTGGGTTCCCTGGGCCTGCCCTCCCCCTGTCGCACAGCAGTCCTCCCAGCTTCCCTGTTATCCTGTGCCTCTGTCCCCTGAACCGTGTGCCCACTGCCATTGCCCCCAGGTCCCTGATCATCCTGTGTTAGTGGGGTTGCCTGGGTTCCCTGTAGTGGTGGACACACTGCTGATTGACGTGTCCTGGGGACAGAGGGATGGGCCCGCTGGGTGGGTGCTGTGCTGGTGTTTCCTGAGGGGGGAGTCTCTCTGGTGGTTTGTGACTGTGTCAGGGGAACCGACTGTCCTGAGGTCCCTGATGGGCCGGCTGGTCATCTTGATCCAGGCTTGCAGAGCTGCTGTCATCACTGTGGGTCTCTTCTGTGGGGGGGACTGGATATGTCTGGCACCTCCTGTCCGGTGACATTGGGTATGGGTCCTGTTGGGGTGTAAATGTATAGTTATTGTATCTGTGGGTTCCATCTTGTGCAATGGGTGAGTGACCCTCTACTCCTGTGCTTGAGTTATTGGCTTGGTCCTTGTGTGATTGGTGATTTTGGGGCATCAGTGAGTCTCTGTACTGGACATGCTTTGGTAGTGGGTGTCCATGCATTGGTGTTACATGCAGAGCTTGGTTTTGTGATGTGTGAGTTGTGTTAGTGGGGTATCTGTGGGTTGTTGGGGTGATGGGTGTGAGGGTAAGAGTGGCGGTATGTGATTGCATGCAGGTGAGGTGTGGGGGATAAAGTAGTAAAGATATGTCCAGTCCTCCTGCTACTCCTGCGAGGCCCTCAGGATGCAGTATTGCCAAGACTTGCTCCTCCCATGTTGTTAGTTGTGGGGGAGGAGGTGGAGGTCCACCACCAGTCCTCTGTACAGCAATCTGGTGTCTGGATACCACGGAAAGCACCTTCCCCCGTAGGTCATTCCACCTCTTCCTGATGTCATCCCGTGTTCTTGGATGCTGTCCCACTGCGTTTACCCTGTCGACAATTCTGCGCAATAGCTCCATCTTCCTTGCAATGGATGTCTGCTGCACCTGTGATCCGAATAGCTGTGGCTCTACCCGGGCGATTTCCTCCACCAAGACCCTGAGCTCCTCCTCAGAGAACCTGGGGTGTCTTTGAGGTGCCATGATGTGGTGTGGGTGATGTGTGAGGTGGTGTCTGTTGTGATGTGTGAGGGGATGTGTTGGTGTGTGTTGTTTGAGGTGCATGGATGTTGTGTAAGTGATGGTGTTGTGTGTCTGTGGATGCTGGTGTTGTTTTAGGTAGTCTCTCTCTCTGGCCTTCTTTCAAAATTTTGGTAGTAAGGGTTTGTGGGTGATGTGGGTGTATGCTTTATATTGGATTTGGTGTGGTTTGTATATGTGTATCAGGTGTGAGTATTTCTAATTGTCCAGTGTGGTTGTGTTTTGTAAATGTGTGTGTATTTTGAGCGCGGCGGTGTGTACCGCCAATGACCACTGTGTTGATTAGTGGGTCGTGATAGTGTGGGCGTATTCCTGTTGGCGTGATGGTCTCGGTTTTGGTATCGCCAGTTTATCATTGACCTTTGGTGTGGCGGACTTGTGTGGGTGTCTGTATTGTGGCGGATTCCGAGCTGTGGGTCGTAATACACAGTTGATGAACAGTTGAATGAAAGATGCCAGAGAGGGCTTTAGCAGAAGAGGGCCACATCAAACTGAAAAAAAAAGATGAGAGCCTTAACAGAGGTTTTGCAGACTGGGCTACGATGATTTAGCAGTTAGATAAGACACCCTGAAAGCACCCTTATCACTGTTACATTAAACTCAGAGGAGGAAGAAGAAAGGAAACAGTACTAACCAGTATTAAAGTACATGTGCTCTCTCCCTAAAAACATGGTAACATTGACTCATCCCCAATTGGCATATTTAATGTACTTGTAAGTCCTAAGTAAAGTGCACTACATGTGCCTAGGGCCTCTAAATTATATGCTACTAGTGGGCCTGCAGCACTGGTTGTGCCACCCGCATGAGTAGCCCCTTAACCATGTTTCAGGGCTGCAATTTCCAGGCCTATAAAAGTACTTGACAAGCCTTAAACTCCCCTTTTTCCACATACAGGGAGTGCAGAATTATTAGGCAAATGAGTATTTTGACCACATCATCTTTATGCATGTTGTCTTACTCCAAGCTGTATAGGCTCGAAAGCCTACTACCAATTAAGCATATTAGGTGATGTGCATCTCTGTAATGAGAAGGGGTGTGGTCTAATGACATCAACACCCTATATCAGGTGTGCATAATTATTAGGCAACTTCCTTTCCTTTGGCAAAATGGGTCAAAAGAAGGACTTGACAGGCTCAGAAAAGTCAAAAATAGTGAGATATCTTGCAGAGGGATGCAGCACTCTTAAAATTGCAAAGCTTCTGAAGCGTGATCATTGAACAATCAAGCGTTTCATTCAAAATAGTCAACAGGGTCGCAAGAAGCGTGTGGAAAAACCAAGGCGCAAAATAACTGCCCATGAACTGAGAAAAGTCAAGCGTGCAGCTGCCACGATGCCACTTGCCACCAGTTTGGCCATATTTCAGAGCTGCAACATCACTGGAGTGCCCAAAAGCACAAAGTGTGCAATACTCAGAGACATGGCCAAGGTAAGAAAGGCTGAAAGACGACCACCACTGAACAAGACACACAAGCTGAAACGTCAAGACTGGACCAAGAAATATCTCAAGACTGATTTTTCTAAGGTTTTATGGACTGATGAAATGAGAGTGAGTCTTGATGGGCCAGATGGATGGGCCCGTGGCTGGATTGGTAAAGGGCAGAGAGCTCCAGTCCGACTCAGACGCCAGCAAGGTGGAGGTGGAGTACTGGTTTGGGCTGGTATCATCAAAGATGAGCTTGTGGGGCCTTTTCGGGTTGAGGATGGAGTCAAGCTCAACTCCCAGTCCTACTGCCAGTTCCTGGAAGACACCTTCTTCAAGCAGTGGTACAGGAAGAAGTCTGCATCCTTCAAGAAAAACATGATTCTCATGCAGGACAATGCTCCATCACACGCGTCCAAGTACTCCACAGCGTGGCTGGGAAGAAAGGGTATAAAAGAAGGAAATCTAATGACATGGCCTCCTTGTTCACCTGATCTGAACCCCATTGAGAACCTGTGGTCCATCATCAAATGTGAGATTTACAAGGAGGGAAAACAGTACACCTCTCTGAACAGTGTCTGGGAGGCTGTGGTTGCTGCTGCACGCAATGTTGATAGTGAACAGATCAAAACACTGACAGAATCCATGGATGGCAGGCTTTTGAGTGTCCTTGCAAAGAAAGGTGGCTATATTGGTCACTGATTTGTTTTTGTTTTGTTTTTGAATGTCAGAAATGTATATTTGTGAATGTTGAGATGTTATATTGGTTTCACTGGTAATAATAAATAATTGAAATGGGTATATATTTTTTTTTGTTAAGTTGCCTAATAATTATGCACAGTAATAGTCACCTGCACACACAGATATCCCCCTAACATAGCTAAAACTAAAAACAAACTAAAAACTACTTCCAAAAATATTCAGCTTTGATATTAATGAGTTTTTTGGGTTCATTGAGAACATGGTTGTTGTTCAATAATAAAATTAATCCTCAAAAATACAACTTGCCTAATAATTCTGCACTCCCTGTATAAGTCACCCCTTAAGGTAGGCCCTAGGTAACCTATAGGGCAGTGTGATATATAGGTAAAAGGCAGGACATATACATGTTTGTTTTATATCTCCTCATTGAGGACATCTCCTAAATTTGTTTTCCACTACTGTGAGGCCTGCTCCCTTCATAGGATATCATTAAGGCTACCCTCATATACTGTTCTAGTGGTAGATTCTGATCAGAAAGGGGTAACCAGGTCATATTTAGGGGCATATTTATAATCCACTAGCGCAACCTAGTGCCACATTAACGTCATTTTTTTAAACGTTAATGCGGCCCAACAAGGCCGAAATCCCAGCGCCTCATTTACAGAGTGGCGCAATGCATGCATTGCACCACTCTGTAACCCTTTGCACTACATTATGAATGCACCAGGCATAATGTATGCAAAGAGGGTTTCACCCATTAAGGGTGGAAGAAAAAATGGTGCAAGGAACTCTATAAGATTTCCTTGCGCTATTTTTTACGGCACTTTTAGTGCCTGCTCAGAGCAGGTGTTCAAAGGGAGCTTCCATTATTTAGATTGGGCCTCTATGTACTCTGCAGAAGTAGCGTCGGCAGTTTGGCGCTACTCCTGCAGAGTACATCAATAGTGTTGCATTGAATGATGCTATCGCCCCCCTACCCTGCGCCATGGTGTGCCGTATTTTAAATATGGCACAAACATGGTGGCGGTAGAGGGGTGCTAAGTGACGCAGGGAAAGTGATGCTGCACTCGATGCGCCACTTTCCATAAATCTGCCCCTTAGAATGGCCAGAATAGTAATGGAAAATCCTGCTTATTGGTGAGGTTGGATTTTATATTACTATTTTAGAAATGCCACTTTTAGAAACTGAGCAGTTCTCTGCACTCAAATCCATCTGTGCCTTACAGCATGTCTCCAATAAACATCTGCATAAATGCAAATGTTTCCAAATGATAACAAACAACCACATTGAAAAATAATGAGAATCTGAGCCCTTTTATCAATCAAGGGATTGATTAGTTGTTTCATTTGTAGTCACTGACAACATTTCGACCCCATTAGGGAAATGAGTCTCAGGAGGACCAACAGAATTAGGGAACACTTTAGGATATCCTACGGGATTAGCAGCCAGTGTGCACAGAACCATTGTACTCATTATTTTGCTCTATGCACTGGTTCTTATTGAGTAGGGCTGACCTTTTCTTTGTTATAATTCACAGATTTTAAGGAGGCACTAAGCAGCCCCCACTGGAACTGGAATTGCTGAGTTTGGCCAGTTGGTGGCTGAATAGAAGGCGATAGTTTCTAGAAGGGGGTTGTGGGGATTGGGGATAGGTTCAGCTGAAATCAAGGGGCAAATTGTTGCTGATAGATTAAGTAGTGCACCCATGTGGACTTTGGATATAATCAGCTGGAGCAATTTAAGTGGGTAAGCCCTGCAGGTGACTGCAGAGAGAGTGGTCTATTCCATGACAATCACATGCAAGTCTCTTCTGTGATTCCAAATAACCTCTGTGCACTGTGGAGCTTGGGTCCAATGCCTGGGTGCGCTGGGCTGTAAGAAAATTGTTTATTTGTTGAAGGAGGTGAGAACCCAATTCAATAAATAATTCCACTCCTTGTCAGGGTGAACAACTCAAATCACTAAATAAACCTGTGCTTAACCCTCTGATAACTTGGCACAAAGCAGTCAGACTTAACTTTGAGGCAATTTGTAAAATATTTATGCAGTACTCAAACAAAATAAAGTGAAAACACAACACATGAAAAGTCCCCAAACCAGCTCAGCAAAGTAGATGATATTTTCATGAATAAAATGACACCACAATGACAAACATCCAAAGAGCAGAACTGAAGATTTAAATTTTGAAAGTTTAAGATAAAAACAGCACTAAAAAGATCTAAGTACCAACTCTGGGTCTCTAGATTAACTAGACCAGGTCAAAGTCATAAGTTCAGGCCAACCCTGATGTAGAAGAGGAGACATAGGATCAGGTTCATCCTGCTGGGGGTTTTACCTTCTGACTTTGATTTCAAGACTGCAGGGGGTGGCTTTGTGGGGCTCTGCATTGGATCTGGAGAGGCTCTCAATTAGGAGCTGCATGGCTCAGTGGGGCTCTGCATCACTTATTGTTGAAACCAGTGAAGCCTTTGGTAAGGAGCTGTGTGGCTCTTTGGGACTTTGCTTTGGATCCAGTGAAGCCTTCAGTGAGGAGCTGCACAGCTCTGCGGAGCTCTGTGTAGGGTCCGGTGAAGCCATCATTGAGAAGTTTTGTGACTCTGCCTTGGATCCAGTGAAACCTTTAATTAGCCAGTGAGGAGTACATTCTGACATTAGCCATGTGCCCAGGACCTTGAGGAAAGCACTTAGGGGGCAGGTCTTACTCCCACAGAGGTCAGTAGTGAGGACCAGGGAAACAGGACAGGTCTCTGGAAGCTTGTGTCCCTGTAACTTAAACTGGTGGCCTGTCAACTGACCCTTGGAGTCACTTCTGGTTTCCTGAGTTCAAGGCAAGCAAGTCCAGTCTTCCTTCAGGATCTCCAGACAGCAGAACAGTCTCTCTTCTGTTTCTTCACAGATCCAGGAGTGTTCTGATGTCAGATTCTGGAATTGCCACTGTTACGCCCTGTGCCAGCCTGTGGGTTGGGGGGGAAATTCTTTCTCTGACCCAAAAACAAATTCTGCTCAGTTCTCCCCTTTTCTCTGGTTTTGGCTCCAGCCTAGCTATTGAAACAAATGTCAGGCACAGACCTGGTGTCAGGTCCCTTTGAAGTGTAATCAGGGAGCCATTAACAGCTTAAGGGCAGCTGTTCACTCACAGAGAGGCACCAGAAACTTTAGTCAGGGAAAGGGCAACTTTCTAAAAGTGGTATTTCTAAAATGATAATTTAAAATCTGACTTTCCATTAAAGAAGATTTTAAATTACAATTACGAGGGGAAAAAGTATTTCTCTAGCTGCTCCCAAACTGCATTTAATACTTATTAAATGTTATTAGGTAAACCAACATTAGTCTTTATGAGGCCAGCCTTGCCACTGTAAAAAAAAAAAAAAAAAACTCTTTTTTTTTTGCCACGGCATGTAAAACGTTAAATATACATGTCCTACATTTTAATTACCATGCACACTGCCCGGTCAGCATGCAAAGCCGACCTGACTTAGAAGCATTTAAAAGGAAGATTGAGGCTTAATAAAGTGATTGTCTTTCCAAATCGATCTGGAAGTGTAAAGCTGATCTTAGATTTATTTTTGGGAGATACTTTAGTGGGTGGCACATTGAGTGCTGCAGCTCACTAGTAGCATATAATTTAAAGGCCCAGGGTACCTTAGTACCATATACAAGGGACTTGAAAGCAATTAAACATACCAATCTGTTATATGCTACTTTTACCATGTTTAAAGAGAAAAGCAAATACACTTTACCACTGGTTGGCAGGGACAAAATGCTATTGCAAACATAAACAGGTTCATCTACAGAAAGCAAAAATATGGGGAGATTCTCCACAATAGTAAAATTCCCAACACAGGACTTGTTGTTCTGTGTGGGTGAGGGAGCAAGACTGAAAGAGTTATGCCATAGAATTGTATTGTGTACCTAATTAGGGTGCCTTGAATTTTTCAGCAGGAACGCATTGTGCCTGCACCAGGATTCCAAAATTAGCCTTGAATTGACTTTGTCTACTCAAACATAAACAAGATGAACGGGCACAATTATGCTGCCCCTGATGACTGCCAAAGTGAAGCTCCGGTGGACCTGACTCTTTACTCTACAGTGACCACCAGTGATGACTGGCAACACGAGAGCTGCCTTTCGTACTACAACATAGACAGCCTGCGGTGACTACCAACAAAGCTCCAGCAATGACCGTCTGAGATGACTGACATGATCTTTGCTCTACAGGGCAACCATCCACGTCACCCAGCCAACCCTTTGTGCTATTTTGTCAACCATCTACGACACTCTCCCTGCTCCTCGCGGACTCCTTCACTTCAAACTAGACACTTTGCAACAGACTTTGAGAAAATTACTTTTCAGTGGGACCAACCTGGTCCCTGTACCCAGCATGCACTCCATCACAGTTGGTCTGAATTTGTGACTTTCCTCTGGTCTAGGATGACTGTGAGTGACACTTTGTGCTTTTGGGTGCTGCACTTACCTAAATATTTGAAATTGCATATTTCAGATTCTACTGATCAAACCTTTGTCATTTTTGGGTGGGTTTTTTCTTTTGTTGTGTTTTTACTCTATTACTGCTTGTGTGCAGCATAAATAATTTACACATTGCCTCTAAGTTATGCCTAACTGCACTTGTGCCAAGTTACCATAGAACTAAGAACAGGTTAATTTAGTGAGTTTTGAGGCTCACCATGACAAGGATTCTGGTTGTTGCTTTGGAGGAGTTTCCACCTCCCTCAATCAAAAATTCAATTTCTCACAGTACTGTTCTATACCTTTAGCTGATCTTCACCAAGAGTCGAATGGAAGTCATCACACTCCAGCATTAGTATAGCCATACGAGCAGTAAACCATCCCTTGTTGTTGAACATTTCCTGTGAAGACTCACCGATTTCATCCCTAAAATCAGATTAATTAAACTCTGGCTATTACATTATCAGCCTGGGCATCTCTGGACAATGGCCAATAAGCCATGACTATCTAACCTACATCATGCTGCCACAAAACTATTGGATTTTCATTGATCATTGTTTTTTCAGGTTTCATAGCCCCTCTCAAAGTCTAGCATTGGATCCATGTAGAAAAACAAAGAAAAAATAAGGTTCTGCTTTATAGTTTAGCAGGTCGTTTTCTGTCTTAGACATGATGATTATCCCATTTGCCTAATTACACGTGCCATAGGATGTAATGCACTTGTAATAAAGAGGATATAATATCCATCACATTTGTGATGGAGTAACCCATCAACCAAATTATAAATCAGGATTTAAGTCATTGTTTCTGGGTCTATCACTTTACCGGAGGGTTGGTGCCTCAGTGCTTTGGTTAGGAGTCATAATTTACCCAACCTCTTCTACTAAAATCCCTATCCTGACATGGACTTTGTGACATCAAAATGCAAAGTGAATAGGTAGTGAATACCAAGCATCCTACGGCCATTGATGGCCTTACAGGGTAGAACAGATACCCCATCCTCAGTCCCGCAGCAGATTTTAATTTGGAGCTGAGGTGGTGCAAAGGGCAAGAAAATCACAAACAGTAGCGAAAGTAAAAAGGGATTTTGAAGGGTTTTACTTTTTGTTCCATTCACTGCCATCTCCAATCCTCTCCTATAAACAAGCACATTAGAAATACCAATAGGCCTAGCCTTCACAATCTGATGCAATGTTTACATTTAAAAAAAAAGGTTTGATTGCAATATGTTCCACAAAAATACAAAGAAAATAAAACATGCTTCCACCTAATTGTGGCCACCTTAATTTTGTAAAATGACTGAGAAGGGATTTCTAAAGTGCGTGGTTGCTCCGAGGAGTGTCCTGACGCTAATGGGCAGGGCCCTGGTATGCAACCCCACGCGGAAAACCTACTGTGTCCCAGTGAAGAGCAACGTTTTAATTTTTTATGAAAAAATTACTCAGAAGAAATTATGTGCAGTTTGTTAGGTATCTCATTCCAAGCCTTGTCCACAAGGAAGGAAAATGCTTTGCTGCCCCTTCAAGCACATTAGAAGCTAGGGGTAACCAAATGTGATGCAGACACAGAGTGCAAAGCTGTAGCAGGAATATAGTGGGCAAATCTTACAGCCAGATAGCCGGGACTGGAAAGATAGACTGCCATATGAACCAAGACTTAGGGCCTGATTTAGAGCTCGGCAGACAGCTTATTCCATCACAACGATGACGGATATCCCATCCACCAAAATCTAAATCCCATCGGATATAATGGCCTCATGACCAAAACTCCTCTTTTTATGTAATTTGTGTGTGCATTTTTTGGAAACCCAACAGTCTGGTGAAAAGCCAGATTTAAAAAGGACACGGCCACTGTTGATGCATTTAAACCTCTACTCATTCCCAAAGAGCCAGATACTGAAACTTCACAAGCAGTTCTCTTTTTCACATCATTGACTATCAACACACTGAGAGAAGGAATATGAACATAGAACACTTGACAGTAAATCACCATCATAGCAAGGGATGAGTAGCAATAACAGTGTCAGGGAAATCAAGATTGTTTACAAATTCTGATCTGGGACCAGCTCCCAGATGCAGATTTCAGCGTGAGAATAATGATGTCAGAATGTTTTTGCACACATCATTTTCATCAAGTAAAGCATGGTGCAAGTTGAGGGGGCAAATAGTGCAAATATTGAGCTTGCACACCTTGGGGCGGGTCAAACACTTGTGTGCATTCCCTATGGCAAGACACAGTGCTAAGTAAATTGCACACAATGTAACCACCATGCCCTGCTAAATCTGTCTTTACCTGGTATACAATTTTCACCCAGGATTTAATCTGAGTCATAATGAAGCTCTACGTTTCTATCTATTCAAGTTTGCACTTAACAAACAAACAAGAAGTTGCAGGTGAGACTTCCAAAATAGTAAGACCAAGAACACCCTCCTGTTGAATCTGCCTGGAGAACTCCATTTAGGTGAATTCCTTGAAATATTTGAGGCTTTTCAGCAATAAAAATAGAAAATGGGGATTGTGGATAAATTTAAGGTTCAAGGAAACAGGTGATAAATAAGAGGCACGTAATCGAGAGCGGGAAGAGGCAGTTAGGTATAGGTTGTCAAGGGGCACTCTGGCATAGATTGAGTGGACTTGCAAGGAAATAGGCAGGGGTAAAACTGCTAGGATATAGGTGATAGTAGAGGTACTAAGGTATAGGTACGGGCTGTGATGCTAAAGTATAACAAGATATAAAGGTGCAAAGATAAAGATAGCAATAGAAGTACCAGGGCATATGTAGGGGTGCAGGTACTAGAGTATAGGTATGGTACAAGTACAATGGTATAAGCAGAGGTGGAGGGACTTAGGTAGTAGTAAAGGTACTAGGGTACAGGTAGGGGTGGAGAAGTTAGTGTATAGCAATGTGTAAAGATACTAGGGTATGAATATTGGTGCTATTGCACAGGCTGGCACACAGGTAACAAGATGGAAGGGTAGGTAGAGATTCTAGGTTGGATATGGGTAGTGGATATTCTGAGGTATACATAGTGATATGGGTAGCAGGGTAACGCAGATACAATACAAATAGTATGCTATACACAGATATTGGGAATGCATCTTTGATCCTCTTTCAGTCCTCCCTGTCCACCTGATGATTGCTGACCAAAATGCAGCTACACAGGTCCTGCCTTGAAGCTAACAAATGTTTTTGAATTGAAGTTGCCATAAATTCCTTCTTGGTAAGGCAATTGCAATTGTGGGTAGATCTGTAGGTGTTTGCAAAAAGTTCAGTTATATAATGCTGTTGTGTACTGATGTAAGAACAGCTCCTAGAAGTAGGGAAAACTCCTATGAGTAGAGATTATTCCTAGATTAGTCTAGGATAGATAATTTCCTAGAACACATCTTGATAGAACACACAAGGTTTAGATCTTAAATGGTTAACAGTGTTTGAAGGAGTTAGAGCCATGGTCAGTGAACAAGAAAATAGCAGCAAACCAAAGCAGTGCATGTTACTAAGAATTCTGGACATGAAACAGAGATAAGGGTTCTACAGTTGCAGTGGTAGTGAATGCTCATTGGCAGTTACCTAAACCTGAGCTACACACAAGATTGATGGGGGCGTTTCTCAGAGAACACAAAGCTAAGACATGTCTCTTTTACAGAATAAATTTAGTCCTGGAATTGGGTATTCCACCCAGCGTAAGTGAAGGGTTAAGAATGCGAATATTGAACACATTACTTACTAGTAATAGTCACTACTTTGAATCATAGTCCTCCTCATCCCAAACATTCCGTAATGAGGCACCCGCCTCCTCACTGAACTGACTATGGAAACAGCATTTCACTATCCCACTCTCTATATCCATTACTATCTTTGAAGAACATCCCTCTCTCCTCCCATCCTCCTGCTAATTGCAACCAAAGTAAATACATAGTAGGTGCAGTCTTGTAGGGAGGGAGGGTAGCTGAAATGGGATGAGGAGGACTATGATTCAGGGTAATGAACATTACCAGTAAGCAATGTATTCATTACCTATCACCCATCCTTCTCCTCCCAGTCATTACGTAATAATGATATAACAAAATAATATTTGCACTGACTAAACTGTGATGTAGAAAACAAAACCAATATTTTCGCTGTACAACAATTTACTCATTTCGGCATCAAGCACTACAGATGCAAAATCCTTCTCTGGTGCTTGAGCCTAATCGTCTATATTGAGTAACTAAAGACTGAGGGTTAGACCTCATTGCCCTTTGGGACCTCAACATTCGCTGACCTGTGAGCTTGGATAATTGAGTCATTTTTGCAATTTTCTGGTCTTTATAAGCAGCTCTATAAGATACTATAAGGCATTTAAGAGGCAAAAAGGGTCAGCCCAGTCAATTTACATTAACAAAGCTCTTTTGACTTTCAAAGTAGAAGGAGAATTGTCAGAGGATCAAAAAACTGGTAACACATTCTTCTGAGAAGATTCCCTTTCCTGCCTCCAAGCTGGCTGCACAAACGCAGTGGTGACAAGGCCTATAAATGAAATGCACAGCACAACCTGTTCTGTTGCAAGTGGGGCTGTACCCAGCTCCACCACCCCATCCTGCCAGTTGATGGTTCATCCAGGCACACCTAATCCCTCCATTGTGTGGCTGTCTGGGAGGAATAAACAAAGTCCAACTGCCAACTACACCTAGACATGGGACCTAGAACAGGCTTCAGCACCAAATATGAAATGTTTACCTGTCCCCAAGCCATCATTAAATCTAATAAGCAGCTCACTGTTATCCTATGGGAGAGGCCTTGCAGTAGTGAAAAACAAATTTAAGAGTTTTTCACTACCAGGACTTGTAAAGCTCAAAGTACATGTCCAACTTTTCAAATACGCTGCACTCTGCCCTGTGGGCTGTTTGGGGCTTACCCTAGAGATGCCTGATATGTATTAAAGAGGGGGGTTTAGGCCTAGTGAAAGTTTATTTTTCTAAGGTGAAATAGCAGTGTAAAACTGCACACACAGGTTGCAATGGCAGGCCTGAGACATGTTTAAAAGGATACTTAACAGGGTGGCACAATAAGTGATGCAGACCACTGGTAGCATTTAACGTACAGGCCCTGGGTACATGTAGTGCAACTTTACTAGGGACTTACAAGTAAATCAAATGTGCCAATTGGGTATAACTGAATTTCACCATGTTTAAGGAAGACAGCAAAAGCACTTTGCACTAGTTAGCAGTGGTAAAGTGTGCAGAGCCCTAAAAGCCAAAAAAAATGGATTCAGAAAACAGGAGGATGACCATGCATAGAGGGCCAAGTTCAACAGCATACGTTTGGCTGGTTTTATATGATGAAGATATAGGAGCCAAGTCAGCTGCTGCAGGACAGAAACAAGCAAGAGGCGGGTATTGCAGATGCAGGAAATAGAGTGGGGATGAAGAATAGAGTGGGGGAGAAATAGAGGTGCAGAGAAGAGATCTATTATAGAGAGGCGGGAAAGAATCAAGAAGCACATGAACGCAGACAACTACAAAGGAAAAAGGATGAGTAAAAGGGGACACCAAAGATCTCCCCATGGTTTAGAAAAATTATTAGGATATAAACAGTCAGCAATGGAGGGATAGTGATAAAAAGGGGTGGTTGTGATTTGTATCGTGAAGAGCAGAACGTGAAAGAGAGATGAAGAAATGAATGCACCTGGGTGACTATAATAAAGAGACCATGAACAGCACAGCATGGGAGGTCTTCAGGTGCATGCAATAACTTTCCTCAATCACTTTTGCTGCAAAGAACAATGTGGATCTCGTAGTTTTTCAGCCCTGGTCATCTCAATGCTGAAGCTGGTAAGGGTTCCATAACATCAGATTAGTGGGTATGGAGTCCTTGCTGAAGAGTGTACATAGTTGTGAATTCTCACTCTAGAGCAACACTTGAAAAATTGTCACTCATGCCCTAGTTAGCAGTAAGTTGGACTACAGGAACTCCCTCTGTGCTGAGATTACAAAGCAACTCACTAGAAGAATACAGACTATCCAGAAGTCAGCAGCCAGACTCTTCCTCAACCTCCCACACAGAACTCACATCACACCACATCCTAGGGAGCTCCATTGGCTCCTGATACACAAATGTGCTTGTTTTAAACTCCTCATACACACATTCAAGGCACTACACAACTTAGTGTCCACCTACCTAAACAGTCGCATCTCCATCCGCCAACCACCCAGAGACCTTGCTTTGCAGGCTCCTGCCCGCACACATCCCACACATACACAGACCCAGATCAGGAGGACAAATATTCTCTTACATTGTTCCTAAACCATGGAACGAACTCCCACACCACATCAGAGCATCCTCCTCTTTTCTTGAATTTGGCATGAAGCTCAAGACCTGGCTCTTCTTTTTTAATTTTTTATTGAGCAGATGCAAAACTTGAAACATTTACAGGTAGCAAAACATAAAATTACACCTCGTCATCAACAAATTTCATTGACAATTAATTCACTATGAATGCAACTGTGATAACACTTTACCTATATCATAAAGTCATAGGTACATCCTCTACTTAAAAAGGTGGTCCCCAAATACCCTTAAACTTGCGGCCTGTACCTATTCTTTGTGCATATAACTTTTCCTTTGAGCGTACAACATTCATTTTTGCCTCCCAAGCTTTAAATGTAGGAGGAAGGGGTGATTTTCAAGCTTGCAAAATAAGAGATTTTGCAATCAATGAAGCTATAAATAGCAGCTGCTCTGCCCACGTCCGTAAGACAGGGTGCTCCGAGATTTCAAACAAAGTCCCCAGGTTATCTGGCACAAGCACACCTGATCTTCAAACTAATCCACTGAAAAACGTTATCCCAGAAAACCATAAACTTTGGACAGGTAAAACACATATGTAGCCAGTCCCCTGGGTTGCAAGTGCATCGTGGACAAGAACCTGAGATAGTCTGGAATGCTTTTTTAATATGAGCTGGAGTAAGATAAAGCATCCATTTAGTGAAGAAAGCTATTCTTTTAAAATTAGCCCCCCTGATTGCCTTATGAGACATGCTATTGAAAGTCCTCCACATTTTCAACTCAATTTTACACCCAGTGGCACTCTCGATCTTCGATAAAAAATAGGGGAGTATTTGCAATGCTCTCTGGGTGTTTAGGATCCGGTACCAATTACCCA
The DNA here is from genome assembly GCF_031143425.1 of Pleurodeles waltl. NCBI lineage: Eukaryota > Metazoa > Chordata > Amphibia > Caudata > Salamandridae > Pleurodeles > Pleurodeles waltl. Next base: position 1,449,824,738 of record NC_090447.1, on the reverse strand, counting down.
CCCACTTCTGATTCCCGTAGAATGCCTGAACTATAGAAGAGAAGGGTAAATCGACTAAGGAGGTATAAGGAAGCAAAAAATGCAGAATCTGAAGATAGGAATATTTTAAATACTCTGGAATAGGTGCCCCAGCCTGACATTGATCCCAAGTCTTGACTTGGTCTCCTACTAAAAAGTCAGAAAATCTAGTAAATCCCAAATTCAACTATTGATTTAGATGCACAAGCATCAGCTTTAGACCCAATATCCCTGAGTGGGTCAATGACATTTCGGAATGAAACCCGGGGATTTGATAATTCTCCTGAAATTGAAGCAGTCTAGCATAGTTGAAGTAGGGACTTTATATCTAGTGCGTTTGGATTTCAGTGGAAACTTAAGAAATGGAGCTATCTGGCATCCATTCTCAACTATCATTGATTTAAGATAGAAGCTAGAGTTGGGGGATTTGGTCACTGTAGAAACCCAATCCATAAACGCTGAATCATAATATTCTTGATTAAGCTCAAGTCGGAGCTCCTTGAACTTTTGCTTGTTTAATTTTACTGTGAAAGCCTTATAAGGTATAATTTTTCCTCTTAAGAATGCTTAAGTGCTTCCCAGATATAGAATGGAGATGCTGAATCTTTATTAATCTCCAGGAAGCTGGTAAAAGAAGTTTTAAGACTCTGTACCCATCCTTCGTCTACTAACCGAGATTTATCAAAGCTCCAACGTGGACGGACTCCCATCTCGCAATAAACATTAATGTTGACCTGCGGTACTGCGTGGATCCGAAAAGGATTAGCACTTATATAAGAATTGTTATGTGGGAGATGAAACAAAGTTAGAATTAAATCTATTCTAGAAGCCATATTATATATTTTTTTAAAATACGTATAATCGTAGTCCTGTGGATGATCGGTCCTCCAAGCATCTACTAATGCAAGATCCGAGATGATTTTACCCAACCACTGGGAGACTTTAGTATATTCTGCTTCTTGTTTTTGCGAGTGGAATCCATCTGTATATCTAGAATAACATTAAAATATTCACCAATGATTAAAAGGCCGGGGAGTGGACTCAACACTTTGTAAAGACTCTGAAGGGGGGTTGGATTGTCCTCTAGTGAACCATAGAAGCTTGCGAAATGGATGTGATTATTCGAAAGGAGATTACAGCCCAACGTGCCTGCGGGTCTCGATGGATTTGACATACCTTCCCAGGGAATTCTTTAGACACTAATATAACGACACCTCAAACAGCGGCGTTAGCCGAAGTGTAGTAAGCCTGAGCGATAAATATGGGGAGCTTTGAGAGCTTATTCTGGCATTTTAAATGAGTTTCCTGCAGAAAAAAAATATGTGATTGTGAAGTCCTAAGCCAATTTAATATAGTAGCAAACTTAACTTGATTATTAGCGCCATTAGTATTACAAGAAATGACTATTAGTTCACCTCCTGGCCCCCCTTTACCAAACGCTGTCATCCTGTACCACAATCATGAGTGCCCCCCACGCAGACTCTCAGATAATTTTTTCCAATTATAATCTGCTTTGTCATCTGCTTTGTCATCTGTTCTTATCCCCCACCCTAGTGCAGAGCCCCCTCCCACCAGAGCTTGGATCTTCCCTCCCCCTTCCCCGGTGGGTCCAACCTGTCATGACCCCACCAAACTGAACCACCCCCAAACCCTCTCCCACATACCAAACATAAGAGTGCATTGACATAGCACTCCTAGAGCCCTGGTCTCAAGAGAGAGCAACAAGGCAGCAGAACAGAGACTAAGACAAAAAGAAAAGAAGCCAAATAACATGCCTACATAAAGCGAACCCTGCTAACGAAATACCATAAACAGCGTTTTCTTTTCCCTTTTCCCCTCACTTACCCTCCCCCCCAACTCCCTCTTGCCCTGTTCCCCCTGCCAAGGCCTATCATTATCTAATGCCTAGTGCAGGCAGCAAGGCAGCAGGATATAGAAAACTGCAAAACCATAAACAAACATATTAACACATATAACGTCAGTACACTAGTACATCAATATGTAATATGCGAAAAAAATCCCAAAAAGCGAGATGCCATGCTGCACAAATATACTTTTTCCTCGTCTTCTTTTCCTTTTTTTCCCCCCTTCCCTCATCAAAAACCACCTCCTTGTTTTTTTTAAGAGCTCGAAAAAGTTCCTTGCATCCTGAACACTCTGGAAGACTTTCACTTGTCCTTTATGGAATACTTTAAGTTTGGCTAATTGTACGATTCCAGCCGGAGCCCCCAATCTTTTTAAATCATCTATTAGTCAAAAACAATCATGACGCTGGTGGGCTGCTGCCACTGACACATCCGAAAACACATGAAAGCTGAAGCTATCGCCAGACTTGAAGTTCCTCACTTTTATAGCTTGAGAGAGAATTTGCGCCTTGATTCTGTAATATGCAAAATTGACCAATATGGTACAAGGATTCTCAGAGTTAGCAGAACAAGTGAATGGTACCCTATGAGCCCTCATGACTGAAAGATCCCCTTTAGTTTTTACCCTATCTGAAAGGATGGCTTTATAGATGAGTTCAGAGACAACCTTGGTCATGAGGCTGCTTCAATCTCTTCAGGGACCCCTACGAATCTAAGGTTTGAGCGCCGAGAACTATTTTCTGTCTCATCCAGTATTAATTGGAGGTCCTCAAGTACTGATTGGATCCGAGACGTTATTGTTTCCGTTTGGTTTACCGCATCCTCAAGGTCAGAGATCCTCTGCTCCAGTTGGGGAACTCGTGTAGAGAGAAGGGTTAGATGGGTTTCAATTGGCTAAACTTGTCCTTAGTCTCCCTGCGAGTCTCCTCCTGAGATATTTTTATAGCTCGAAGCTCTGCTAAGATCTGCCCCAACAACTCCTTCATTGTTGAAGTGCCATTTCTCACTCATACTGTGCTAACCAGAATGAGGAGGCTAGGAGAAGAGCCGGGAGTTTGAGACAGAGTATTAGTTTTAGTATTGACTGAAATTGACTCAGATACCCCTGAACAAAAACCACCCGACACAAAATTTGGAGCCATAGCGGGAGATACTCCGTCGTCCATTACAATTTCTTCATTTGAAAAAATTATTTTCTCAGGCCCTCCCTCTTTCAATGAACCCCTTTCCATCGCTTTGAGTGATGCTTTGACGTTGCTGCTAATATTCGAAAACACGGGATAGGCAGGTTTCTCCATGTGCTTCTCCTTAGGTTGAGGAGATATTATTGAGCAGACAACGGGGAGGTTGCCTAGTGACACTAGAGTTGATGACAGGGAAGGAGACTTACTGGCCGAGCAGATCAAAAGGGAGGTGGAGGGTTGAGGGCGTTGTTCAGCGGTTGCAATGACTACAATGCTGGTTGCTCCAAACCCTCTACCGTACTAGATTCCACCATAGCAGAGAGGCCTAAAGAAGAAGGTGAGAGATCCTGAATCTCGGCTGATCAAAGCAGTCCTGAAATCAATGGCATTAATAACTGTCTGTATGATATCTTCCCCCTTGCTTAAGACAAACTTTGCCAGCCTTCCTTTTTCTCCCCTCTTTCTTCTTCTTCCCGTCAATCTTTTTTAAATAAAAAAAAATGAAAGGCAAAAGTTATGTCCTCATTGTCACCCCCTCACACAGGTTTCCAAGATGCCCCCAAATTGGGAAAAGCTCCTTCACTGCCACATCCAGCCTCATAATACACGCTGTTACTGATCAGATACTTATCTGTGCTTCTCCTCCTCCTTCTTGACTGTCTCCGTACCAAGTCCCCCCAGGGTGTGGGGGGAGAACACGTGTAGCTTGTAACCGAGCAGGGGGGAGGGGTCTGCCATCCAGATAAAGAAAACTGGGGCCCACCGATCGAAAGTCACTGCGGGGAGTCACTCCACTTGTGCCCTAGCTTCCCCAAAAATGCTCTGCCTCCTCTCTCTGCTTCGTCCGGTGTTGCTTGGTCCGTGTTCATCAGTCCACGTGGTCAGCGTGTAACGGGACTGCCCTGGCCCCTGGAGCGTGTGTATTTTTCTCCTTCCTCAGGATTTAGCCAGAGCGATGCCCCAACATCTAGGCGGCTCCTTAGACGGGAGAGGAGGGAAAGAGCGAAGAAAAAACGAAGCCGCTACACATCAAAGTGGCCGCGCGACTGCCAGCGCGCTCCGTCCGCTATTATGCTGCTCTGTGTGGGCTCTCAGTCACGGAGCATGACAGGAGCGTCACGTGACCAAGACCTGGCTTTTCAATTAACCAGCCTACCCTAGTCAGGACTAGGCACACACACCTGCTCAGTGACAGGAAACTCTCTAAGGTGATAGTGTGCTTTACCACTACACATAACATACCACCTTTGGCTGTAAAAGTAGAAGACAATTGTTGGATTCTCTTGATAGCATACATTGATCAGTTTCCAATTCTAAATTATGAAGCACAGACCTTTCAAGAATTCACTAACATCAGTCATAGAATGAAGAGGGCTCAATACCCTTGCACCACATATATGGTACTGGGGTAGATAGCTTTATTACTCTAGCATAGTATTGCATAGTTCCCAATTATTGGCCTACCATTAGTTCAAGGTCTATCTCAATTTTCCAATGCCTTACTTTATTGTAGTTTTCTCCTATAAGCGGCAGATGATGCCAGTCCCTTTCAAGCACTTTGGGGCATATTTAAGAGCCCCTAGCGCCATTCCAACGCCACATTAACGTTATTTTGTTTTACACTAATGTGGAGTTAGAAGCCCAAAAACACTGTACCTTATTTACAAAGTGGTGCAATACATGCATTGCACCACTTTATAACCATTTGTGCTACATTATGCCTGCGCCAGGCATAATGTATGCAAAGGGGGCATTTCCCCCGTTAGAGGGGCCAAAGAAATGGCACAAGGAAATCTAAGAAACTTCCGTGCACCATTGTTTGGGCACTTTTACCGCCTGCTCAGAGCAGGCCTTAAAAGGAAACTTCTATTGCTTACAATGGGCCTCTGGGTGCTTTGCAGGATTAGCATCAGAATTTTTTACGCTAATCCTGCAAAGCGCCAGACTAGCGTAAAAAATTCAGATGCTAGTCTCCTAACTACTGCCATGGTGCGCTGTTTTTTAAATATGGTGCACACAGGGTGGCATTGGGGGCGCTAAGAGGCGCAAAAAAAATGGCACAGCACTGTTTTTAGCACCATTTTCTTTAAATATGCCCCTTTGTATGTAAGTGCATACATGGCTTTACCTTTTCTCATGAGTATTCTCAAATTGTGTCATGCAGCAAACTGGTGATATTTTATGTGCAAAATCAAACCTGGCTTAGATTGTATTCATCAGCTTTTTTAATTTTTGTCATTCTGGCAATTCACAATATTTTGTCTGCAAGTTCATACCTCTCTTACCTTTTACTCGTGAATGATTCAACACAAATTACACTCACGTCAAAACTCTAGTGAAAGTCTAGAGGTGCACGTGATAACGCGTCCCTTCCTAGGTAATTTACTTATTCTGGGACTAGTTTTAGGCCAATGTATCTTTTGACCTTGATTGGAGACACCTTAAGACGAGATAACTAATTAGCATGTCTATCAATAGATCAATAACCTCATCAATATTCACAATAACAAATCAATCAAATTAGTTAATGACATTAAGAAACCCAAAACACCCCGTGACCTTTCAGTCATGAATTACCACACAAAATTTAGTAAGATTTATGATATTTATTCCCTATTGGTTACACTCTACTATAGCCTTAGAACTCGCCGTAGCGGGCTCTACCGGCTATTAAAGGCCCGCTCCCCGCGTTAAATGCCCGAGCCGAAGGCGAGGGCATTTAACAAGGGAGAGGGACTTTAATAGCCGGTAGAGCCCGCTACGGTGGGTTCTAAGGCTATTAGAATATTCTGCCACTCAGGGCAGAATGTTCTATTAAAAAAAAAAAGTTCACGGAGCCCGAGGGGATTAAAATCCCCTCGGGCTCCGTGAGGCTTTGTTCACAGCTGTTGCTGTGAACAAAGCGAACATTGGAATGTTGGCGCTGCGGGCTTTTACCGGCCAGTAAAAGCCCGCAGCACTCCATTGTTTTCAATGGAGCCCCCAGCATTCCAATGTTCTAATAGCAAGTTTATTAGTCTCAAAACCAGAAAACACATCAACAATGTCACAATATGGCAACTTGAATAAGATTTCATCAAGGCAAAGATCATAAACATTAGAACAAAACACAACGCCAACATGGATTAACTTTAGCAGAGTATCATTTGCGCATTATTCAACAAAGCATAGATTCAGTTGTTTGTCTATTTGCGTTCGTTTTAGTGAACCCCTTAACTAACCTAGAATTAGAATTGGCATGTTGGGCTTCATGCAAAACAATTTAGCAGCACAAATTTAGAAAACATCTAACTATGGTCTCTATCAAAAGAAGCAGTTGGTACCTAGAAAGAAAAGGCAAACAGACAATTACAATTTCATTATCATACAGTTACCCTCTGTTATGGGTCAGCATACAGAGTCAGTCTTCGTCCTCAGGACATCAGTTGATTCGCCATCAGTCAGGAAACGCAGCAAATTTCAGCAAGACAGGCAATACGGGACACTTCCCTCATAAGGAGGAAAAGTATAGAACGGGCAAGGCAAGGATAAGGACAGTTTGAAGAATCAAACAGCAAAAATCCTTAAGACAAAGCAAAGAATGGCACGTAATGGCAATGGCAAAAGTGGCCAGGAATGGCTGCTTTCTCCTTGTGACACGGGATTATATCAATTATGTTATACAGTCTCCTAGGTCAGCAACTCTCGAAAGCCCCTCGAAGCTAAAACCCATACTATTAAAACAAAAGGATTAGATGGGGGATCTGATAAGTCAGTGGGTTGCTGTCATAACAGGCAGTATATAGAAAACATACTGGCAACAGTAGAGGATAAGTTAGCGACAAAAATGGCTGACATTTTTTGCACATTATTGCTGAAAATTGAAGTACTTACCCAAGAGGTTCATAGTCTGAGGGTACAAGTAACATCGACACCAGCAGATGTACTAACGGTACCTCTAGATTTACCATCTGGAAATTGTGTTGAGCAGGCAATACTTGCGGGCAGCAGTTTAAGACGTAAAGCCCCATGTAACGAAACAAGACTGGAGGCGGAGCCCACTATACCTAGGGAACCCGAAGTAATTCGACGGTCCCTAGAGGGTAGGCCCCAACCAACTCGAGTCCATAATGAAGCAAGAGAGCACAACAATAATTATAATGTTAGGATTGATCTCCCACCGGAGGCCGCCCCATTTGTATGTATATTGTCAGGGGTCCCAGAACTTAGTTCAGGTAAAAAAGAGGGTTACAATGACTTAAAAAACAAAGTAGCCTTCTGGCTTACTAAGAATAGACCCCTCCCCCCTACCATTGATGGTAAAATTTTAAATGTGAGAAGGGTGGGTTGGCTTGGCCACATGATTAAAGATATCCCAGGTGATCTGCTAATAGTTAATTTCAGGAGTACTAATGTGGTCCCATTTTTGAGAGGCTGGTGCCCGCAACTTGCAGATGGACCAATAGTCACGTGGGAATTACCAGATTTTTATCCTACGGTGTATCCCGAGGTGAAGGTGCCCTCCCAGATTAACAAAAATGTCATTAACCCTTCCAGGGGTTGGTTCGCACCAGAAAGCATTGAACCCTTGATCACTGCCGGAAGATATGGGCCGTTATCCTGCCTAGATGAGAATGATTGACTGATCGGTAGAGAAGAAATAGTTAATATAACTTTATTAAAATCCCCCCACATAGAAGATATAAGTTGGAAGGCTATTGCCACAGACCAAAGTAATAATCCTGACACTACCCCTGTTGGTACATTGTCTGCATTACCCAATGTTAGCACGGACTCACCCTCTGCTTTAGCCGAGCCTGTCGATATGTTATCAAGGTATATATCCTGGAATATAGCCGGTCTGGAGTCCAGCCAGTGTATTCCTGATTGGAGGGACTTCATAGATCAGGGCGATATAATTGCATTCCAGGAAACATGGGCTATCACACCGATATTTCGGGTGGGGTATCTGAACTTTAGCAAGCCAGCAACTAGAGGCCAGAAAGGGCGTCCTGTTGGAGGTCTTACAATTTGGGTCCGCCAAAGTGCGGGTGTAAGAGTTGAAGAAGTGACAATTGATAGTCCAGACATAATTGCCTTAAAGATAAAGTCCAACCAAGGTATAAATATCCTGTTGGGCCTCCAGGGAGGAAGGGTTTCTCCGACCCTCCTCCTGTTGGATGACATTCTATCAGGAACAACGACCGATGGCCACAAGATTGTGATGGGGGATTTTAATACATGTTTTGAGCCTTTGGGTACTGAGGACGGCCCGCTCACCGAGGATGAGGATCTATCCTGGGGTATTCCCCAACTCGAGATACCTCCGATTGCTAAGTGGTCGAGCTCAGCCACCTATATCAAGGGGCTATGCCTGGATATGGGTCTAAGAGCTGTTAATGGAAGGGTCAAGTCAGATAGGAAGGGCAGGCACACGTTCAACAACGGCAGACACAGTAGTCGTATCGACTATATTATGGTCGATGTAAGGCAGTGGTTTGCAGTTGTTGATATGCTAGTTACGGAACGCCCAGAGAGCGACCATGACCCGCTGGTTTTGACCTTAAGGGATTCCAGCTTTCAGAGGTCTGAGGGCAGTGGTCCTAATATTACAGATAAAGAGGTCATTGTGAGCAATGATATGCGCAGGGTACGTTGGCCCAAAATAGCTGTGGACGCTGGGGCCCGCAGGGCGATAAGAACCTTAGTGTCTAGTTCTGTGGAGTTTTTAAACAATTGTGGCTCACAGGACGAGATTAACAGCGAACTTATACGCACCCATTCTGACTTGTTTCAGGAACTTAAAAAGTTGTTCATCAAATTTATCCCTAAACAACCCAGGACCAAGAAATACTCATCCACTACCTGGTTTGATAAAGAGTGTAGCAAGACAAAAAGAGTTCTCTTTGAGGCTATTAAAAACAAAAATCATAGCCAGATTAGATCTTGTAGAAAACTCTATAATGAGGCAAAACGCAAAGCAAAACAAAAGTGGGACGAGGAACGCTTGCTTATGCTGTCAGAAGCCTGTGATAAACGCAATATGCAACAGTTTTGGTACCTCATAAAATGGGGTATCTCGCAGGACGCCCACTATAGCCCAGCATCTGTCTCTAATCATCAGTGGGTAAAAAATTTTGAGGATCAGTTTAAGTGTCATACAGTTGAAGTGACTATACCCTACTGTCTTGAGCCCGTCGAGCCGTTAATATTCTCAGCTACTGAAGTTATCAATTGCCTGCAAAACATTCCCAAAGGGAGGGCCCCTGGCCCTGATGGTATTCCAGCTGACATTTTTTTGGAAGACCAGGACCTGTGGGTACCTTATATACTCCACCTGGTGAATGCAGTTGCAGCAGGCGCTAAAATTCCTGACTCATGGTATGGGGCAGAAATCCTTCCTATACACAAGAAAGGCGATCGCTCAGTACCCTCAAATTACCGGCCCATCAGCCTTATTGATGCGATCCAAAAAATCATAGCGCGCCTCATTTTAGGGAGGATACAGGAATGGATAACAGACTCAGATATTTTGACTCCGTTGCAGGCGGGTTTTAGACCTCATGTAAGCACCCTTGATCAAGCCTTTCGTTTTGCCCTTTTATATTGGAAAACTGTTTTTTTGGGTAAGGGCAAGTTGTATGCAGCTTTTGTGGATCTAAGATCTGCATTCGATTTGGTCCCTAGGTCTAAATTATGGGATTGCATACTGGAACAGGGAATGCCCAGGGCTCTAGTGCGACTCTTAATGAATCTTCATGCATACACTTATGCCCAAGTCCGCTGGGGTAAGCCTGGCGAGGTTACGGACAGGTTCCATGTTTTGAAAGGTGTTAGACAAGGATGTGTCCTGGCTCCCACTTTGTTTTCCCTGTTTATTAACGGGGTTACCAAATATTTTGCAACACATCCCACGGATGCTCCCCAGATAGCGGGAATGAAAGTACCATTGTTCATGTTCGCGGATGATACCTTGTTATTATCAAAGACAAGGCAAGGGCTCCAGCAGGCCCTACTCAGATTTGAGTTATTTTGTGACGAGCATGAGCTAGAAGTAAATGTTTCTAAAACAAAATTCATGGTACTAAGAGGTCGAACACAAACTGTGGCAAGGGTTAAAATGGGTGGTGCTTTTTTGGAGCAAACTAATGTATTTACATATCTGGGTGTGCATTTTAGTGATAATTTTAGTTGGAAACCTCAGATCGATATCCAAGCACTTAAACATGTTCAACTAGGTGGTGCCCTTCTTAAGGAATGTAAAAGATCATTTACCCGCCCGATGTCCCCACTTATGGAAATCTATGGGTCAAAAATTCTTCCCTCAGTCTTGTATGGGGCAGAGCTTTGGGGTTATAGCAATCTGGACCGACTGATGCTGGCCCAAAATAGATTTACAAGAGGGGCGGTTGGTCTTCCGAGGTCATCCCCACGTATCCCGCTCCTTTATGACCTTGGGCTCCAACCGGTGGAAGATCAAGCCAGATTTCGGCCCTTGACCTTCTGGCGGAGGTTGTGGTCTACCCCAGAGCTGTTATTATATGCGAAAGCATGCCTCGAGGTAAGGGACACCCTAGGATCCGATAAGATTGGTTGGTTTAAGGGTGTTAGAACCACCCTTTGTGCCATGGGTCTAGGTGCCCTTTGGTACAACCCAGACTCAGCTACTTTTCCTTCAAAAAAAGAGCTGAAACAACTATATTGGGAATAGGTGGTAGGCATAAGACACTCATCCCTTATAGGTAGTTCCCTTACAACAACCTTTGTACACGTGAAAGATGTCTCTGCAATTGAAAAGTACTGGGATGTTATTACAAAACCTCTGGACCGCAAATTATATCACCAAGTTAGAGTGGGCTCAATACCTTTAAGGTGTTTAACCTCAACCTGGGGCACTGGAGGCCCAGATAAATGCCCATTGTGTACTGAAATGCGGGAAAATGTGAGCCATTTGTTCTTTGTCTGTCCATTATATGCTGCCCCAAGGAAGAAGTGGTTGGTACCCCTATGCAAAAGTCTGGGCACACAATCGGCCGAGACTGCTTGTAGGATCCTTAAAACAGATCTTTCACCTACTATAGCAATAGGGGTGGCCAAATTCTTGGGGTGGGCATGGATAATTCGTTCTGAACTACTAAAACAGCTATATGTTTTAGATAAGTAAATTATCTTGAACTTTAGAACTGAGTTTTTAAAGTAATGTTCTTCTTTTTTTTTTATATGTTATAATATTTAACAAATGAAGCATTAGATAGATTTAATACGTTCTTAGTAGCTTTTATGAAATATTGTATTTAGTATTTTAATCGTTAGCACCGATAATTTTATAAGTATTATGACGTGTAGCATGTCTTTTATGATGAAATATCGAATAAAGACTTCATTGACTTGACTTGACTCAGTCTCCTAATTTCCAATTGGGCAAACGTTGGTGCATCATTATCTCCAACCAATAATCAGGTAGTCACCTCATTAGGATTGTCACTTTAGAACAGTTCTCACATAGTTTAATGGCTCTTGTAATTGACGTCTCCAACGGGTAGAATGTCAGGTACAAACTTTTATTCTCGCGGTCCCAGTCAGTAGTTCCATTGTCTTTACCAGTTCAGGCGACCTTGTACCTGTTGCAAGTTTACACTGTTGCATTTGGCAAGAATGTCTCCTTGAGCAAGTCGGGTCTCATGAGAAAGAATTTACACATCGTTTAGCTTCTGGAAAAGTAAAACTACATGTCCTTCAGCAAGTCAGCACATCGCACGTTAGAGAAACGCATTTAATAGGAGACCGGCAGCTAGGCCCCGACTCATGCTAACTAAGGCCTAGTAATTAATTTTAGCAAAATCTTAACATATAGCTCTTAATACTAACATAAAACCACACACTAGTACATCAATAATTCATTATTAGTCAACTTCGTTTATCATCGTATATATTGGTGGCCACTCCCTGTGGGCACATTTTCAAGCGCCTATGTTAAAAGCACATTAATACAATTTTCTATGCGACATCATTAGGCATTAATTTGCAAACATTTCATGTTAATTTTGATTATAATGACTACACTCCAACACATGCGAAAGCCAAGCTGAAATGAAACATCATCACCTTCACATATTTTTCTTTTGTGATAAATTCCTGAAGTTTGCAAAAAATCACAACGTTGTATTCCTTTAATCGGTTGGTGGACTAGGTGAAACACATTTACGATAACAAGCAGCCAGGCTTGAAGCTGGCATTGTCTACAAAAAGATACCCTTAGTTTGTGAGATCTGCAACGTCATCAACGGTTCAGCGAGATTTCATCAGTAGCAGTTCTGAAAATGTGCTCTAACTGTAACACCAAAGATGGAAATCAGCTCTACTTAACTCTGCATCCCCCCCCCTGAGGACACGGTCAGATTTAAATGTATCCAATTGAGACATGCACTGACGAAAATCTCCCCATTTATGCAAGTGTTCTAGAACGAGTTACCCCTGGAATATAGGGTTCTATCAATGCTACTGCATAAACCTGCAACCTTGCTGATTTATAAAACCATACTAAATAACTGCCACCGACCATTTTAGTAACCTCAAGAAAAGATGAGAACAAATCAAGTGTATGTTAGACGATGCTTACTGGGTAGATGCATCCAGGCACCCATAAGAGGTCGCAATTTGGGGCTTTAGGCTGATACAACTAAGGAGTTTGCATTGATCATATAATGCCCGCACTAAGATCTAAGGACGGGAGCTTCTGTATACACTTCGGGCCTGCCCAAGGATTCGAGGGTTCTGATCCGGGATGTACGGATGCTCAGGAGGACAACAGAGGTAGAAATGGATCTGAGTGCATGATTGGTCTCTAAGGGCATTTTGCTCACCAAACATACCTTGTCGTTCTATAATGTTGTGCTTATGATTGTCAGAAGAGACATTATGCAATGTTAGGGGACACAGGGGCGGAAGAGGGGCATAGCCCCCCTCAGCCAGTAGGTGGGCCCAGAACATGGACTAGTGTATATTGGCAACAAATCTGTATGTACCTTCAGAGGTTGTCCCTAGAAATGTGCCTAAATTCGGGACTTGTGGTGAGAGGCTTGTCATTTACAAGTATGATATCATGCATGCTATAGGATAATAGGAACACTTTCGGGTGGTGGCCGAGACCGGATTCTTCCATTGTCAAGAACAGTTTGCGAGGGGGGGTTGCTTTCACAAGCAGGGCTACATGGCGGGGGTGACACCTCAACACCACACGCTGCAAATGTGCAAACGTCAGGGAATAGCAACACATCTATAGGTTATGTTTAAATTGTTGGTATGTATACATGTCTAAGATTTTTTTTTTTTTAAAGAACCTTCTGCATTCACCTGGTGGAAGATTTTGTTCAACTTTCAGTACCAGGATGAGGAGACTTCGGTTTTGGCTGGATGACAGATTACCTTCACCATCCCTCTTAATCTTGTTTATTCTCTTTCTCCTTCTCCCACATCCCCCCACACTTAAAACACATACAAATGGGACCCCAGATACAGGGGCTCGATATACTTCTAAGGTAACCGAGTTGACTGGTAGGCAGCACGTCATCATAGAACAGCTGAGATCCCTTAGAATTGGAGAGATGTGCTAGGGATTGGAACTACCTCTGAGAGTGAAAGCATCCATGTCATTAGTGCACTTTAAGTAATGGTGACATACCCACCAGAACACTTCAGTAAACAATCTATGCCTTGTGAACAGTTTTACTTCCTATTGATAAATGTTTAAAACATTGTCATAAGATGATGTAGTTGTAATAGTTTATTCGCATGACAGAGAAGAGGCACAAGCTCATTCGGCTCCTCCTTTACCAGTGAGATGTATTAAGTAATTACTTTAACGTTGTGCAGAAAAAGGAGGGATATCTGTTGTTTTAATCGTCAGGTGCTTCAAGGACAGTGTTGGTTTCAGTTCATCAGGATATGAGGGTGTCCTTGTTTGCTGGAGTCCTAGATCAAACAGTGGCACCAGTCCTGTGGAGGCCGCTCAATCGATCTCAGATCTTAATGAGCCCAGCCCTTGTATCTAGCCAAACCTTAATGATGGGTGTGAGGCGCTCGGCAGAGATGTCTTCCCTACGCAAATATTCCCCAATGCTTTAAAGCAAACAGGGATCTGTTATAAAACAGACCCCAGCAGCCAGAGGTTTGAGTCCCAGGCGTTACTGGGAATTCACCGACCACCATGGCGGCCAAACCCTTGCTGCTGCTTGCGGTTGCCTTAGCCATTGGACTGGCCAATTCACGGAAACATAACTCAGTTCTAAAAAGCTCGGAAGAGAGCGCAGAACAACCAAGCGTGGAAGAAGAGAGCGCTGAAGAACCAAGCGCAGAAGAGCCAAGCGCGGAAGAACCAAGTGCGGAAGAACCAAGTGCGGAAGAAGAGAGTGTCGAGCAATGTGAGTGCCTCGTTCGTTTACTAATATCTCCCTCGTTGCTGCTGGCTGCATATTTAGAGCTCATGGTGACAAGAAGGGATGAACATGGGGTGTCTGCGCTTTCTGCTAGGTGTGCTTCCTGTGGTTGTTGCTAGCTACAGAGCAGACAAGAGTAAAGTCCTGTATGCTAAGAGACACCAGGAGGTTCATCCTTGAATGCCCTGCAAAGGGCTGTGGTGGTACCCACTGTCCAGACCTCTAAAGAGCTAAAGGTCATGCTGGGATTAGAAATTAGACTAACAGGTTGCACATAGAGTGCGAGACTGAGCTGGGTAGAATTAACCCCATCCAGTAAATACCCGTGACCTATTGGGGTCTATTTATCAGACGCAACGAGTACCTGCTGTTTTAAGGTTTCTTTCTCTTTTAACAAAATAAAAATGAGGCATAAACATGCAGTATCGATGTTTAACCCCCCAAGGTCTGCACAGATTTACCCTTTTCCCGAGCATTTGCCCATTACTAATGTCACCAGGTTTTTGCTGGTGAAATCTATCAGTGAAAAATTAGCTCACATCCGGGATTCCATCCATGTGCAAACTCCTGATAACACAGGGATCTGAGTTTCCACCACTTCTCGGAATCAGAGCCATAGTGTTATCGTACCGATACTAAACTTAACACAGCTTGATCATCATATATGTTTACAAGCAACTGTGGCCTTGATCACGAGTGCACAGAGGGACATCGCACTATTTATAACACCTTTCGGTATTCCCCAAGTGCGATAAATAGCTGGAAGTATGGATTTGTCCCTAGAAATTAGGCATAACTTGTGGAATTTGGTGCTTATTGAGTACTTACCAGGACTTCAGAACCACTACTTTTTGGAATTTTAATATGTAGAAACATAAAGGGGGAATTCCACATGGTGTGAACTTTGTCGTACCTCTTGTAATTAAGAGCTTTGAGCAAGCAGGGGTTTGCACAGGAACCGCAGTTTAAGAAGACCTAGGAGTCTGCACATTACCATCGTGAACTATTTGGCTTTAATTAAACCTCCATCACCAACATGTGCTTGTTCCATTGTATCAGCCGGCAGCTTCCAGCAGGTGAATGGCAGGATGTATGATTAGTTACAGACAAAACAAATCAACTCTCCAGTGTTTAATTCGAAAATAAAAACGTGCCGGTGCCCAAAGCTCTTCTCTGAAACATGCGGCTGCTGCATTTAAATGTGCGAGCACGTAGTAATAAGGCAGCGTAATCCTGAAGCAATCTCGGGCCTCTTTAATCCATTTACAGCCTCTCCCTACCCTTTCAGCTCACTCTTGCAGCATTTTGATTTCTTTCTTTGAGACTCTTCTTCGTTTTTCTCTTCCTACGCCTTTCCCATATGTGTTTTTTGCTCGCAGTAAATGCTTGAGGCGGAAAAATAAGTGCCGGTACTAAAAAATAAGTGTCACTGACTACAACGTACTGATGTTGAAATATTGTTCGATTGATGGGAAGCTCTGGGTACCAATTTAAGCCACAACAGTGCACCACTATCGTTCAGGTTTGATTTGGAGCCACAATATTCTGACACTGTGGTGGGATGTGGCAAAGGAATGAGGTGACGTTATCACACAAAATGAAAGTTGGACTCCCGCCGGAATCCTACAGGACGCAATCCATGTGGTGGGTAGAACTTTGCTATAGGTCAACGAAAAGAGGAGCGTATACCTCTGACGGTGTAATGGGCTGGCCCAAACTATGCACAATGATAATTGATGCAACAGGCTCCCCAAATGCATCACTCACCGGACTAGTGGTGGAAAGTTGTTTCCAAGATATATTACATGACAGGGCCTTGTCTTAAGTCCAGCAAGTGTTTGGATTTAGGAAAGTTATTAAATTAATGGCTTCAGTGGCATTAAGAGTAAATTCTCTGGCGTGACTTTAATTTTACAAAAATAACACAGCACGCTCCACTGGTTATGCCAGATGACCTTGAGATGAATTCTGTCGTTATTGAGTGACTGAAAAATACAACAAGTACAAACAAGTTACGGATATAACACTTTAATTAATGTCAGTCACCAGTAGTTTGCTCAGGCCGCATCCCAGCGCA